>NC_139349.1:11769684-12500294 GCF_055883805.1 Amblyomma maculatum | reverse complement strand
AAAAAATGTGCACGTGACTTCTGATCAAAGTTGTGACACAGACGCTCGCTGCGGATCATTCAAGATGGTGTCATGCCATTTCGCTCCATTTCGCATTTTGTGTCCGGCGCATGATAGCCGCAGTAACTTATGCGTCTCATAACCCCATATAACTAACTATCTAACAGTTAGCTTCCCACTTAACGGTTTATTTCCGACGTTTCGGCCGGGGCCCGGCCTTCGTCAAGAAATCAATGTAAATATATATATATATATATATATATATATATATATATATATATATATATATATATATATATATATATATATATATATATCTGATCTGCTATAGTGAAGCCCCAAAAGAAAACGAGAGCATTCATCTCCACCCTGCAGAAGAATAATTATGGAGTTTTTCCGTCAGTGGCGGTTTGTTGTTTACTTGCACAGAGGCTGCTGGTGTGGTCCGGTATGCAGTGCGCAATTAAATATTCGGCAATCGACTGTTCTTTTTTTATTAATCTCGGGAAACTAGATATTTTGTTCTGAAACTCTTCCTGAATTATTTCTAGACCATTTCACACTTACATATGTCTTATATCAGTGAATTTATCGTAGGATTCGGTAAAAGCTGCGAATTCTTCGACCAGTAAACTTCTGGCTTCAAAGGGCTCGACATCGGACGCGGACGTGGCCATTTCTCAGGTGAGCCACGTGTTAGTCTTGGTACTAGACCAACTCTACCCAGTAGCTTATAATTAATTTAGCTGCTCTTGCATGGAAGCTTGCTTTGGTTTGGTTTGGTTTGTGGTGTTTAACGTCCCAAAGATACTCAGGTTATGAGAGACGCCGTAGTGGAGGGCCCTAAGGTTCTTTAACGTGCACTGCCATCGCACAGCGCACGGGCGCCTTGCTTTTCGACTCCATCGAGGAGCGGTCACCGCGGCCGAGAATAGATCCCGCATCTTTGGACACAGTAGTCGAGCGCCCTAACCCCTCCACCACCACGACGAGGCTCTTGCATGAAAGCATATATGCGTTTAAATACTTGTATATTTAATTTTTGTTCTTACAAGGGCCTATCATGACAAAAGGACAGTCGCAAATCGCAGGCATATATCTTGATGTTGTCTCCATCGACTAATGTAGCGATTGAGGCCTTACGATGATTTCACTCACTGATGTTGCGAAGAGCAAACAAATTATACAAATTCCGGTGTGTAATGCCAATACTAAAACTTGTTATCGTTGCGGGTTGACGCGTAGAAGTCAGGAAAAGCAGGCAGAATTTAAAGTGGTGTTATTTATATATAGTGATATATGTAAAGGCTTCAGAGAGTGTAGAGTCGATGATTAGTAAACTATTAGTGTATGCAGCTCAATCACCCTAAAAGACTTCGATCGCGCTAAAGCAGAATTAAGGAAAACGTGCCGGAGGATATACGCATGTCATTTCGTACCAAAACTGTGACGCAACCGTTCCTTGTGCAGCGTCCACAGTACGTCATACCATTTCGCTTCCCATTTAGCATCCATTCATCTGCTAGCCAAGTAGGAGGCTAGTTTTCAATGAGGATTTGAACCGTGAATGTGCTCGCTGTTTTTCAGTACATTGGTAGGAAAAAGTGCACGACGTGGTTCTGAATGAGCTCGATAGCATTTAATATATATATATATATATATATATATATATATATATATATATATATATATATATATATATATATATATGTGTGTGTGTGTGTGTGTGTGTGTGTGTGTGTGTGTGTGTGTGTGTGTGTGTGTGTGTGTGTGTGTGTGTGTGTGTGTGTGTGTGTGTGTGTGTGTGTGTGTGTGTGTGTGTGTGTGTGTGTGTGTGTGTGTGTGTGTGTGTGTGTGTGTGTGTGTGTGTGTGTGTGTGTGTGTGTGTGTGTGTGTGTGTGTGTGTGTGTGTGTGTGTGTGTGTGTGTGTGTGTGTGTGTGTGTGTGTGTGTGTGTGTGTGTGTGTGTGTGTGTGTGTGTGTGTGTGTGTGTGTGTGTGTGTGTGTGTGTGTGTGTGTGTGTGTGTGTGTGTGTGTGTGTGTGTCACAAACATGACACGTTCGTGACTTCGCTCACAATACCAACGACAAGATCTCTGCAGAACTGGAGCCTTAAATAAAGGTATCCCAGGGCGCTCCGCGAGAAAATGGGAGGCAGGAAGGACGATGGCCGTCTGTCTCCGCAAACCGTTTTGGCTGGTTTACATAATGAACGGGTAATAGTTAGTTTTAAAGGCAGCTCATTGCGAGGTACCTTACTAATCATTTTAGTAAAACCTAGGAAATCGCTTTCACTTTTCTCGGTTTGCATCAATATGTGCCGAAATAAGTTGACTGCCGAAACTAGTTTCGTAACTTTAGAGGGTTCAGGTGTGATTCAGCTCATTTCGATAGCAGATACCGGGGCAGGCAAACATCTTTTTCCTTCCTTTATTATTTTATTCTATTCTATAATAATAAAACCACTTACTACTACATTTTAACTATACGTATAGTTAGCTACAGCATTTTCATTTTCCATAAATTTATTGGAGGAATTTTTTATCGAAAGTTGACACCGATTACATCAGTCACACATTTTACTAAACGGTCCTACGTGGTGTAGGTTGGGCTTTGCACGAAGCCTGCGCTACAAAAAGTGTGTTGCACGCGAACTTAGGGACACCGAAATTAGAGACAAAAAAAGTGAAATTGCATGCTTAGCTGAAACTGATATGAGCAGGCTCAACGACAAGAACTTTTAGGGGACAACAAACACCGCGAACTAGTCGGCCAACACTACTCTCTCCTGCTTATCGCCCAAATTTAGACCCATTTTCGTGACTTTGAAGCCATTCAAAGGGTGTCCGACAGGCGAATCAAGGCGTATTATTTACAGTCAACGCTGCTCAAAATAAAGGCACGCCGTTCTTCATTGCTCATGGACGAAAGCTCCACGATGATTGCTGCCGACTGGAGCTTATAACCCAGCGAACATTTGGAGAGCAGAAGGGCTTCCTTCACTCGTAAACGTCGCTGATAGCTTCCACTGCACGTCTTTTACACGGCTCAGCAACGAACCAGGGCCAAAACTACGACAACCAGTGTACCTGATTCAGTAACACACCAATGTGAAACTGTTCTTCGTGTGCAGAATATATTCCGCATGTAGGGATCTTTCCAACGTAGAAGTGGATCTCGTACTGTTGTTTTCAGGAATTGACCATGTTTCTAAACGACTCGCTCTGGAAGGCGGAAGAGATCAGAAGGCAAGCAAAGGAATCGGTATGTGTTCGTTATGTTTGGATGCTGGGAGCGGGAGAGGACTATGAACTATGTTTATTTGATTGAGCCAAAGGTTAACAAGACTAGAGGACTTACCAGGGCTTGGTAAATGAAATAAATTCCTTCTATCGGAACATTGGTCAGCGAACTCAAGCTCGCCTATCAGGACCGTGTTTAGCGCATTATGCCCAGTTCCTTTTTGTGAGTTGTGTGCTTTGTGCTAGGTCGTTGCATGACATTACGGTAAAAGGAGTTAGAATTATGGGAATGGATGTCTTCTCGCACAAAGTTGTCAAACTGACACGTTAGCAGTGTCAAGCATCGATGCTGCGATGATGCCACTTTGAGAGCCAAGCTTGACACGCCCACATCATGTTGAGATGTACCGTGCGATGTTCAGAAAAGCACAATCATACCGCTGACGCAAAACCGCTTCCGAAACTTAAGCACAGTAGTTTTTGCAGCTACTCGAATGGCGTTTCATGTCCAGGAGTGACTTGGATTGCTCAGAATGGCAAATTTCGCACCATCGCTCGAATTGAATGACTTCGACAAGCGCTGCTACAGCACTGGTCTCTGTGCCGACATCTCTGTCGGCGGTCTTGGTTTTATCAACTTCCTGTTATCGCGTTCTTTGTTGATTTTGCGTTTCCCATTTCTCACGGCCACTTTACACTTGGTGTGTAAAATTAATCCCGGAGCACCCTGGTGCCTTCATGTCCCCCTTTTCTTCCGGGTAGACATTTTTCGGCGCTGCTTCTGGTATGTTTAAGTACAATTTTACCCCTTCGTTGCTTCTTGTTAACAATACGTGGGCTTAGCTTGCTGTATGCATAACTTTTGAGTCTGGCTGAATTATTTGTCATTTAATCTCTTTGCCATTCCTTTTTCATCTTTGTCATCCCCGTCATCACGCGTCTAGTTATCTAGCCCCCTTATGGACGATTATTGCGAGTATTTCTAATGGTTCGGCGATTTCTTCAAGTAAAGTCAACTTCCGCGTCCATGCGTCGTCGTGTATTCTTTTGTATGTCCTGGAGTTGATATGCGTATATTGCTGGTAAACCAACCCATACACAGACACTACTGACACGACCGGACAACCTATGTAGGCGCAGCGAAGTTGAATACAAGCTCAGGACGCATAAGTATAATAAAGCTATACTATAGCGATGCAGGAAACATATGAATCTGAACATATGAATATGAAACATATGAATCAGGAAACAGGCGCAGACTGTGCTGCTGCCAGCCGTCAACAGGCAATCGAAAGCGCGTCTGGCGTGCCGTTTATCGGCGGTTTGATTTGATTGTAAATAAACCTGCGAGAAGTACTCTAGACACTGGTCTATTAGCTTCTTCGAGAATATTTGAAATCGGATTGTGATGTGCAAATCGCTTTTCTTAATCTAGAACGTGCAAAAGCAGACTAGACATTCCCAACCCACTGAGTAATCAGAACTGGGCACGTTTTCGGTATAGAGGGTGCCAGAACTGCATCCATAACTGCGCCCTCGTGATGTTCCAGCTCAAGACCAACGTGGGTGACTGCGCTGCGGCTCGCAGGGTGACCTCTATCGGGTTCCTGGTGGCATGTAGAATAGTTTCGGACAATATGGTGAGAGCATGCCCCTTTCTTTTATTGTGTGATCTGAGCTAAAAATAATCGCCATTTGCTGTTGATTTTTGCTCCGGATTTTGCTCCGGAGTGCATAAGACCAGAACCCATGTATTTATAGCCAGCAGGTGCGATAGCAAACAGCGATAACAATTTATTTCTAATAACAGTTTCAAGGACGGCATATTATCGCTAATTCTTGAAAAGTTGATCATGCTGAATAAAACTCCGTGATGAGCGACTTTTAAAAAGTACACTTTATTTTGACTTAAATCAACGAAAAAAGTAATTTATTCTTTAAAAATTGCATATTACATTCACCAAAAAACAACTTGTGAAATATTGTGCTTTGCGTTTTCTTTGAAATAGTGTGTTGTGATATAAACGCTGAAAAAAGCGATGTATGTTTAAAAAAATTATGACTGAAAAGTCTAACTCTTAGCCATGAATGAAGCTGTGATAAAAACTTGAAATTTCTGTAGTACATACAATGTTGTGCAGTACCACACACTGTTTTTGAAAACCCGATCTTCGTCTTCATAGCGTAAACTTCGATAAGCTTCGAGAAGTGTGACAAAATGTGCTACCGCACTCCGAAGATCTATTTTTCAAACATCCCAAAAAAAATATGTGCGTTTTGAAGCGGGAAGTGTCCCCCTAAAAAGACGCTCGCTCCGTTTATTAATCCTCTGAAACTCGTAATCTTCTCGCAACATGCTGCCATGTGCATTACTTTTGCGCGAAAATGTGCATGTGCTCAACTCCTCCTGAAAATACTCGCTAACTGTTAACGAACGGCCGCCTCCATGGGTGCTGTTTGAAACCAGATATGTATTAGAACTGAGGGCCGGCTAGCACGATAAAGTCCGAGCTAAGTCCAGACTTAAATGGTGTCTTTAGAAAGACCAAGCTTATTTAAGACGGCTCGTGTTCCGAACGTCGAACGCCTCGGGTTGATGTTCACCAGAGTGGCTTCCCAGAACGGCCTCAGCAACCACTTGGGGCATTTTTCCTCGTAACACAATCTTAAGCCGCAAAAAGCAATGGCACGGATTTTACACAACGCAAAATTGACGGAATGTGTACATCTTACAGCAGGGACAGTGCCAGCGCATTCCTGTATTTCCCTAATTTCTCTACTTAGACACCTGGCGTCCTTGTGTCTTAACCAAGACAGCACTAGAGTCGTAATCATACAAGCGACTTATTCAAGTCAGGACTGAAGCCCAGTCTTGACTCCAGTCTTAAGCGGCCATGCTAGTGGCCTATTCTTTAGACTCTAGTTAAGTCTGGACTTAGCTAAGACAGTCTTAAGATTGTTTTGTGCAAGCGGGCCCAGTTTTAGAAATTCTCTTCACAATGGGACGACACCACGAGCGAGCAAAGAAATAAAAATAATGATATGAAAATATTCATTTTCAAGTGTTCATATGGGCGTTAAGCGTACTTTTCAACCACGGCCGCGCGTGCTTCTTTGATTGTATAGAACTACATGTATAGAATGCCCTTGGTAACGGTGCTATGTATTAGTCATATCACCAATCACAACTATAAACGAAATAAAGCATCAAAATTCTACAGCTTGTAATTTCGCCTTGTGCCCTAGATAACAGGAATAGCTTCAAAAACGAAGTGGTTTTTAATGCGAAGAAATTGTGTGAGACGGTCCTGAATGTGGGCGGCATACATTGTTCCCGAATATAGTCTTCGCAAAGTGCCGTCAGCTAGGCACCAAGTGAAGTCCACGTTTACTCATAAGGAAATCTCATTTTTTACACGCTCGTAACCATCTGGTCTAGAGGGAACTCAGTTTGTGGAAGAGTTTTGCAGTTTCTTCCTCTGGTATACAGTGGGACTTCTGTAGTGTTATAACGGCTTAAGGTGTTCACCTACAGGACGCTGCTGCGCGCTGCAGAACGGCCTATGGCTGTCGCTGATTTGCTGTCTACTCAGCATGTGCGCCGCCATTCCGGTGACGTTGATGATCTCCCGGTACTTTCTGCGCATGCGTCACTACCTAGTGGATGGGCAACCGGCCGACGAAGAGTAAGTGCACTTTCCTTCCGCTTTCTCTTCCGATCATACAATTTTTTGGCAGCAGCCCTTGATTCTGCATCCCGATCAGTAACGTACTGCTGCCGCGAAACCTCATCGTTGTCCTTCAAGGACGACTTGAAAGTGCACAGGGTCTCGGATAGATTTCCCCACCTATGGAGTATAACCACACCGAGCGCCGAACTCTACACCTGGCGCTATGGCATTCAACCTAGCCTGCATGCGCTGTTACAATAATTTTGATCCAGCAGCGCGTGCAAATATTAATGCTAGTTTCCTTGGTAGGCCGCCATGAAATAGCTCCTCTGAAAATATATTACATATTGCTCTTAGGAGTAGAGTATACCACACTGCATAAAGTGTTCCGTGTAAAAATGGCTTACTGCGTCGCTATTTACCTGTGGCGCACTGTGTATACTACTTTGTAGGTCGGTAAATTGAGAGATCATTAATGATTTGTTGCTTGCTGGTTTTTGTTTTTTGACTACCACCCTTTCAGAGTTCGAGGCGAGCAAGAAGCCAGGTGTGTACGAGACCGCCTTGCTGTGCGCGCGTTCCATTTCACCACGATCGGGAACTTATTTATCGTTTCCCTACTTTTTATTCATTGTCAGAGTCAAGCAGGAAAAACATCTCAGGTGAGTGCAGTGTAGTTTGCGTGGTGCGAATAATTTGATTCCTAGAGTGACCTGTCCATCATGAATGTTTGCGCTTAAATATGAATAATCTGACCCTGTCTGTAGCCATGGACGGATAAAAGAAGAGGATAAAAGGGGGGAGGGGTGTTGACAGCCTGCCCTCTCACGTCACTCGGACTACAGTTCTCATTGAAAAGTTACGAGGACATGAGTACACACCGGGAAAACATCGCAAATTCCGTACTGAGCCTGCAGTTATTTCCCCCTTTAAGTGACACATGTTCCCGGCGACGGACAAATGAAAACTGGGCAGTATACAGCATTTGCCAAAAGTTTAGAGCACAAATGGTTTGCTTCTAAGCCATATATTATGACTGCTTTAACAATCGTGGAAGTCCTAGCCATTGTAGAGGGTAGGACGAAAATCTTCTTGCCTTCGGCAAGTTTTGAAACCTGTGAATACATTACGAGCCACATAGTATGGTAGCTCATAAGTATAGAGCCCTGGGCTCTAAAATTTTGACAAAGGCTATACATATTTTGTTGTTGCTGTTTCCGTGTGCGCTTTCTAAGACGGTTTCTGCCTTCCCCTTCAGGCGGATCAAAGAAGTGAGGTAAGTACTATCCGAGCTTATGTCGACCGGCAGCTCCTCATTGATCCGCGGAGCCTCCTCGACCTGCGGCCGTACGTGATACACCACATGTGATTTTGACGCCACGGCGTTAAAGGCGAACCTCTGCAGGAAATCCGGCGCTAGGTGTCGTCTTTTGAGAGAAAAATCAGGAGTATGCCACTGCTAGGTGTTATAGTTAGCAGGAAACATGCGTGGCCAAATACAAATTAGTCGGCAAGTTGTGTGACGTCATGAGACCTCGTGATTTCCAAGGATCTGCATGACAACTCGGGCAGCCCTGGCCGAGTCCTGGCATCGCACTGGCCGGAAGCAACGAGACTATAGAAGCTTCCAGTGTTGCTTTGTTCGCGCCGCCGCAAGTTTATGTCACCTAGGACCATCAGTATAATTATGACAGCGCCCGTTTTTAGGACTAAACGAAATCAAGTACGATGCAAGCACTGATAAAAATTAGTCTGGCAATACATCGCGCATTTCTAAGATGCACAGCGAAGTGGGAACAAATACACTCTGCGGTGCAGAGACTTGCAAATAGTGACTTCTCCCGCTCCGTTAAGTAGTCCTAATTTACAACTCATGGCCAAAACAGCCTTTGTTATTCATTATTCCTACTAAACTCTATGGGTGCATACTTGTGCGTATGGCTGAGATGAAGAGGGTGTCTGAAGGGTATACCCGCTGAAACCGTGCTTGAAAACTTGCGAAGTCAAATGCGTCTGAAGTGGATCTGATGGCAAATTATTATGGAGAGGATGTGGCACATCTGTTGCATGACACCCTTTCCCCCAATCTATCAAAGGTGGAGGAGGTCGCCCTGAAACGGCTGAGAGGCGGAGTGGCCCCTACACCCGCAGTTCGGCTGCAATGGCAAAGTGAGAAGATAGACAAATGCCCGCACTGCGAAGCACCGCTTGCGACACCACTGTCCAGCACCTAACATGGGGCTGTTCGTTTTCGAGTAAAACCAGAGTTTACCCGCTTTTTGCACCCCGAACATGCTTATAAGAAAATAGGGTAAAATATTTTCCTATTGCTAGAACAACTGCCCACAGAACTTGTTAAAAGCCCGTATGAAAGCACCAAAACAGAAGTTATTCGAGCGATACTTTCTGATAAAGAGGTTCTTTATGCGAATGCCGTCCTAAGAAGAGATGCACTCGAGCCGCTTTTATATGTCCAGATAACGCTGGAAAGCGGAAAACTCTTGATGCCAAGCTTCTAATACCTCGTAAACGCAAAACTACAGCAGACTGTCAGAGAATTTTTCACGATTATAGGTAAAAGAGATCGAGCAAAAGGTGTTTTGTCTGTGTTACCTAAGAGCTGTGCCACATTAGTAAAAACTTGTGAAACGTTTTGCGCGAAAATATCTACAAAATGGGGCTGCACTCTGACGCACGTTTCAGAAAAAGAACACCAGTTGACAATGTGGAAGCTGGGTGCCGGATTAGATCCATTCCAGAAACGGCTGCTGAGTCAATCGTTTGATGACTACCGACCTCGCTTTATTTCCGTGACGGGCGATGTAGGCTCGCTTCGCGAGGAGTTTAGCCAGTACTTGCTGGAAGCAAGCCCCACAAATGAGTGTTGAACTGATGGACTATTCAGTTCAGTTCAGGCGTTCAGTCGTGTCCGACTCTTCGTGACCCTATGGACCATGTCACGCCACGCTTTCCGGTCTCTCACTATCTTCTTAACATCACATAGCTTCATCTGCAATGCCTCGAGAATGCCATCTAACCATCGCGTTCGCTGTCTACCCCTTCTCCGGCGACCCTCAACCTTTCCCAACATCAAATCTTTCTCCAGCGACTCCTCTCTTCTCATCAGATGACCAAAGTAGCTGAGCTTTAACTTTAGAATTTGACCCTCCAATGAGCAGTCAGGGTTTATGGTCGACAATATCGACTGATTTGATCTTCTGGCAGTCCAAGGAACTCTTAAGAGTCTTCGCCAGCACCACAATTCAAACGCGTCAATTCTTCGGCGGTCAGCCTTTTTCACAGTCCAACTCTCGCATCCATACATCACAACTGGAAAGACCATAGCACGGGTTATACGGATCTTGGTTGGCAGACTAATGTCTCTGCTCTATGGACTATTGGAACGACGCAACTGTGAGCTACCCCGGGCTAGCAAATGCAGCGTTGACATCGCTGTGTCTAGCTATTCGCAGCTGTGACCTTGAGGGAACATTCTCAGCTAAGATTGCATCCGAGACCTATCTGGTCTCTGTAGGTAGCAGAAATGTTGCTCATGCGGATGAATATGTATGCTAATAAGGGCGTGTAAAACTTCGATGACCAGTTCACGTGAATGAAAAGTTTCTTGTCCAAAAACTGACTGTTGTACATCACTGAGAGTAATTAATAATTACGACAGAAACGCCGAATTGTGAAATACTTTCTTGAAAGCAACCCAAAATATAACCCTAATCGTTGCCCACCGATTAGGAGAAATCGAATAAATTATTAGTTTGTAAATTTAACCCGATAAAAGCCCAATTTCGGAGTGTTTCCACGAAAAACCCGATTTCTCCCATATTAAGTTGAAAAATAACGCCCGATTTTTACCCGCGAATTTGAAAAATTATGAAACCCGAAAACGAATAGCCCTAAACACATGCCGAGGAACTTCGCTTGTGCGCAATATTATTCTCCAAAAGGCAGGACTTTCACCAACTAATGAGTTTGATTTGCAGTTATGAATAACGAATAACATTTAAGCTCGCAGTTTATATGTGATTTCTTACATATGACTGGGCTGCACACATTTTATAACGCCGCCCCTTAGTACCATCTTTTATGCCTTGTGGCAAACTTAGCGCCGTAAATAAATAACGTCAAATACGTACCCCGAAAAGGCTTCAGCTATTGGCTGTTCTCGTGAGTTGCTTACGGTGATGAGCGCAATTCAACGTGAACAGCAGGGCTTTGCGGGTGGCGGTGAAAACGTTTTAATGCTCAAACAGTTTCGAAGTCTGAAGACCTCGCTACATGGTCAGTATCCTTAGTCCTGGACACTGTATGACGAGGTCCCGTATCGCACCCGCTTTTGCAGTGCCCTTTGGGCCTCCAGTGTGAATTGTAGTTGAGGAGGGCACTATCCCATGGCTCTCGAGGGGATTCTGAGCGCATGGCCACACCATGTGATACCGCAGATCTCTCCACAGTGCGGGCAGCGCCCATCGATGCTGGGATCAAAGTGTTTGAGAGTACGGCAGAACAGAGGAGTGTTGGTTTGTGGGGTTTAACGTCCCAAAGCAACTCAGGCTATAAGAGACGCCGTAGTGGAGGACTCCGGAAATTTCGACCACCTGGGGTTCTTTAACGTGCACTGACATCGCACAGCACGCGGACGCCTTGATTCTCGCCCCCAGCGAAAAGCGGCCGCCGAGGCCAGGATTCGATCCCGCATCCCTGGGAACAGTAGTCGAGCGCCGTAACCACTACGCCACCCCGGCGGGGTAAACAGAGAAGAGTTCCTGTTTGTAGGCAGCCATCAGCTCATCGCGCGGAATTTGTCCCCGCTATCGCCGCTTGCGGTTAGAGCTTCAAGGGGAGTTATTTCGCATTTACTTAGCATGCATAACACTAATCACCCAAAATTTAATTCCCCATTTCACCATGGCAGCTCACTTGCCAAAATTAACTGGACTAGCTCACCTACATTGCATTTAATTGGTCAAGTAGATCAAGGATTATTACTTTTTTTTTTTTTATTTCGCGATTCCTTTGAACTTTGTGGTTTCGCCCAGGAAATTCCTGGACGGTTTATGCAATGAGCTTACAGAAGCTTTTTTTTCTTTTTTTTTTTTCTGATCTCACTCTGAAAATGCGAGATAGACATTTTTCCGTCCCAAAGTATGAACAACGAAGGCCAGTGAGTAGAATTAATCGGCCGTTTAAAAGCGTGCTCCCAATTCTCTTCGCAGTAGCGTGTGCATGCGTGTTTGCACGTGTACTTGGTGTTGCCTGCTGCTCTCTGCGAGTGATCAATTCGTGACTGCCTCGTGAGCGGGGCACAGTGAGACTGGAATGAGCCGCAGAAGTGTTTGCATGTATTACATTATTTCGGTTTATCTAGTCGGCATCAGGTGAACACCGCACCACGCTAAACGAGTATGCAGTGAAGACGCGCGTGTCACGCCACGTGTTGCAGTGACTGGTCCAAAACAATAACATCATGAACAATAGCGTAGCGTCACGAATACTGTACAGAAGAGAAGATAAATAATAGTTTAATTATTTCGTTTGCCGCTGCAAGTAGCTGTCACCGAATCTCGCCTAACATAGTGGAAACATTCCTCTTTTTTTTTTTCGGCATTGGCAAGAATGCCAGCATACGCACTCGATCATGCAGGGAACACCTGCTGCAGCAAAGCCGCGACGCACGCTGCCTGGTGATGAGCTTCGACACGCTGGAGGCACCGTCGGCGCTTCCGGCCGTGTCGGCAGACAGCGGCAGTTCACAGCTAGCGCGCATCATCCCAACGTCCGTGGTGCGGCGCGTGGGGGTGGACGACCCCAAGGTACCCAGGGGCAAGGAGTCGCCCTTCCGACGGGTTGCGGCCCTCAAGCCCGCCGGTCAGTGGCTGGTTGAAAAAAAAAAAAAGTGTTCTCGACCTGCCCAGACGGCCTAACATGAATACGATTGTCACCTTACGAACCAGAAAGAGCTCTGAATAGGAGGGAACAACAGAAAGCATGAGCGCTGCGCAACAGAAATAATTCGCGGATTATCTGGTAGCCAAGCGCTTTGCACGGCAGTCGAAGCACTTTTGCTGCTACCGGCTCTCAGAACTAGGTCTCGGCCAAATCGAATATTTTTTTTTCTTCTTTTCTTCGTTATTAACGTGTTGAGGATAACGGCTGCAGTCGCTTGAGTTAACATTGTTGTTGCGCCGCGACTATATTCCCAGTCCTGTATAGGCCTGAGAATATTAGTGTGCGGACTGTGCATGCGCGACAACCCTCGTACCCTCGTAGCAGATTCTTGAGACGTTTTAATGCATGCTCTCCCCTGGCGACAGCACACCATGTAGGCGCCACGGAGCGTATGAGATTTCGCCGAAATTCGTTTAGGTTTGCCTCCGTGCTTTTCCCTTCGTTTTTGCCGCGACACACCAACGACGGTGCAGAAAGCATTGCATACTTGAAGCAGCAACGAATACTGTTTGTTACGTTGTGGCGAAGGTTACGAAGTCATCAGACCAGCTCTCTCTGGGCGACCCTCTGACGCCAGCTTGAACACAGCTCGGATCACCTGAGAAAGCTGTTTCCTCGCATAAGAATATATTTTATAGGCAGTTTCGTCGAAGGTACCTGCTTTAATTTCGATGCTAAATTCGCCGTGATTCGGGACGAAAATTGTCGAGAATAGCAGCTAAAAGCATGTCATGCACAATAAAGCCGCTTCAGTCGTCAGAGAGTCACTATCAGTAGTAGTATGTTGTTGTTGCGACTGAAGGAAGAAGGAAAAGAATTTGCATGGGCCTGCTACTGGCTCTGTGGCTGAGCCACCTCCGCTGTCTCGTGCGGACAGAAGAGAAAATAGAGAATACAGGAAAAAGAAGAGGGAGGGAAAGACGCGCGCCGCAACAACAGCCGTCGTCCACCACCGAATCAGTGGCGGGTGCAATGACGGCCTACAACAGATAAAATTCGGTGGCTGGCTAGCTCCCAACGCAAGCGGCATTGAGCTACCGTCCCAACCCCGTAGGGACAGGAACTGCCACCCACCTTGTTGCTGGTTTGGTTTTGATTTGTAGAGCTTAACGTCCCGAAGCGACTCCCTCATGCATATAAGGGACATCGCAGTGAAGGGCTGCGGAAATTTCGACCACCCGGGGTTCTTTAACGTGCACTGGCACCGCACAGCACATGGCGCCTTGCTTTTTGCCTCCATCGAAAAGCGGCCGCCGAGGCCAGGATTCGATCCCAAGTATTTGGGAACAGTAGTCGAGCAATGCGCCACCCCGGCGGAGTAGTAGTATGTTGACGACAGCCTGTCAGGAAGAGCACCTCCTCTAGTAAACAGAGGCGGCACAAATGGCATGCTTACGCGCGATTTTCCAGCATTTGAACACCTAACGTTAACTTTAACGCTACTGATTGACTAACAAGAGCCGCAATTGTTCCTGGCGTGTTGCAGTTCCGCGCGCGACGGTGCGGCCTCTCCGCAGCGCCCTTCAGATGTCCGGTTTCGAGAGCGGCACCCGGAGCGTAGAAGGCGGTGAAGCCGTTCCTGCAGAGGATGACTCTCCTCATAGTCGCGCCTTACATCTCTGAGGTAAATTGCTATTCAAAACATTTTGATATTTCTAATACATCACGCTGAAGTATTGCGCCTCGTCCTTCAGAGGCGGGCGTCAATGTCGCACCACGAGCGCAGGCACGACCTTCCTCAGAAATTTAAAAAAGAACTTATTGAACTTGCAGGAATTGTGCCTCGCTTATGTATGTTTTAGTCTTGGTGAAGCCGTAAGCTTCTTTTATGTATTTGAGCTTGATGGTTTCGCTAAAATTGTGGTGATAGTCAGACAAGCAGGCCAGAACGGAGGGAAAAATTTTATTTCGCTTTATTTTCGCTGCGCCAGCATTTCTTCTCTCATCAGTGGCGCGGACAGGATGTGTTAGTAGAGCCTGTCATCAGTGTGACCTAGCGTGTCCGCACGAATTGTCATGAGAACAAAATCCTGTCACCATCACGGGCCGAACCACCATTCTCCCGTTCCCCAGCCTAGTCAGCAAACCACCACTGTAGGCCGGCTTCCTGAGAACGAGTCCGTAATTGTCTTTGTCTAACCTAACGACGCTGGTAGGTACTGAGGGAAAGGACGACAGCGCCTTCAGTGAGGAAAAATGAAAATTAAGAAAAAAAATCTAAAAACAAAAATGGCCTCGGGTTAGGTTATGGAGCGCAACAAAAGCATTTCGAGATCTGCGCATGCAAAAGGCAATGAATCTCTCCGGCTAGGCGGGCTCTCGGGGCCATCTCGGCGAGGCCTAGGAAAGCGGCGAGGCCTAGGAAAGCGGCGAGGCCTAGGAAAGCGTAGGGGACGTTTTTAGTAATTTCGGAACGATAGTTAACTACAAAGTAAAAGGAAAAAGAACGCGTCCATAGTGGGGACCAAACCCACGACCTTCGAATATCGCGGCCGTTGCTTGCTCTTCCAACTGAGCTACATCGACGGCTGTCCAACCTGCAACTTTGGGTATTTAGGTTGCCTGTAAAGAAACCTTGCCCTATCAAGTCCTGGAGCATCAATGGACAAGAAGTGGAAGCTGTGACAGATTTTCTCTTCTTGGGCTCCAAGATTACCCCGGAAGGAGACTGCAGCCATGAAATTAGGAGACGCCTGCTTCCGGGAAAGAGAGCAATGGTTAGCCTTGACCGCCTAGTAAAGAGCAGAGACATTTGTCTGCCAACCAAGATCCGTATAACTCGTGCTATGGTCTTTCCAGTTGTGATGTATGGATGCGAGAGTTGGACTGTGAAAAAGGCTGACCGCCGAAGAATTGACGCGTTTGAATTGTGGTGCTGGCGAAGACTCTTGAGAGTTCCTTGGACTGCCAGAAGATCAAATCAGTCGATATTGTCAACCATAAACCCTGACTGCTCATTGGAGGGTCAAATTCTAAAGTTAAAGCTCAGCTACTTTGGTCATCTGATGAGAAGAGAGGAGTCGCTGGAGAAAGATTTGATGTTTGGAAAGGTTGAGGGTCGCCGGAGAAGGGGTAGGCAGCGAACGCGATGGTTAGATGGCATCCTCGAGGCACTGCAGATGAAGTTATGTGATGTTAGGAAGATAGTGAGAGACCGGAAAGCGTGGCGTGACATGGTCCATAGGGTCACGAAGAGTCGGACACGACTGAACGACTGAACTGAACTGAAAGAAACCTTGAGAGTGATCACCAGCGCCATCCTCATCATCAGCGGTGGACATGGAACTTCTTGTGTTACCGCCAGCTTCACGTGCAACGTGATCGACAGAGAGGGTGGAAGCTGTGCGAGAACCCTCTTTTGCTCAGTTGGAAGAGCACCTGGTGCGATATTCTGAGGTCGTGGGTTCGGTTCCCACCAACGGCGCGTTGTTTTTCCTTCTACTTTGTAGTTAATTATTATTCCAAAATTACTACAGCACCAACACTGGTCTACAGCAAAAACCAAAAAATAAAAACATATCCCCTACGCTTTCTTTGGCCTCGCCGACTGTGTGTGTGTATATATATCTTTATGCGTTTGTGTTGGGGTTTTTGGCACATAAGCGACTAAGGCTATCATGCGCCAAGAACAAGGTTGTTCGTCTTTACTTTTTGGATGTAATTAATTCATTTTAAATTGTTATAGCTTGTTAAGGATCATTGCTTCTTTTAGGAACCCGAAAACCGAAAATGTGAGAAATTTCAACAATTGCATCTTCTCCCAAAAGCAGTCTGGAATGAAAAGGGGTCTGTTCAGTGTAAAATGGTGCAAAATATTTCTGTCTTAATTTCTCTAGTTTAATGCGTGTGAGTAGAATGTGATTTGTTGTTAGTTCACCTCCACATCCTTCACATAAAGGTTTGTCTTCTTTTTTTTAAGAATGAAGCCATGTGTAGGTGCGTGTGCCCGATGCGAAGCCGACATAAAATGACTTCAACAAACCGTTTTTGGTGACTACACGATGCCCATTCTTCAATGACTGGTTTAACTAAGTGTAATTTATTGTTTATTTCATTGTTCGATGAAACCGGCCATTTTGATGTCAGTTAGTTTTCCCTTTATCAGCTTCATAACAACTCTACGTGGCATGCTGACTAGTTGTACTTCATCATTACAGGCTGCTGCGGCACCTGTGTCAGCTCTCTCGTTGCCGATAAGAGGGCATTTGTAGTCAATAATGATTGGTGGGTAGGGTAGGGTAGGGTAGGGTAGGGTAGGGTAGGGTAGGGTAGGGTAGGGTAGGGTGGTGTCGGGTCGGTCGGTCGCCGGGTCAGTTTTAACGTACGTCTCAATGCGACTCAGGCTATGAGAGGCGCCGAGTGGAGGGCTCGGGTCATTTTTACGTGCACTGCCACCGCACAGCACACGGGCGTCTTGTTTTTCGCCTCCATCGAAAAGCGGCCGTCGCTCATCTTTGGACACGGTAGTCTAGCACCCTAACCCCTGCAACACCGCGGCGGGGCGTATAGTCAAGAATGGTGAAGGTATATCGCTCAATATAGTCATGACACTCCTGTGCAACGTAGCATTACCCATTACTTTACTAGTATCATAGTTATAAGGTATGTACAAACATTACGCCTAGTCATGACTCAGTCATAGTTGTAACTGATAGCCATAGTTATTTCGCCGTTTCACTAGTAAGCAAAGTTAAGCGCCTCTGCCGATTTCTTTTTTTTTTTTTAATAATTTGGAGAACTTATTGTATGAAATGTATGAAAAGGAGTATAGTCACACGGTACAGTTTTTGTATGATGTTGGCTCTGCAGGTAACTCTACTTTGTGGTATCTGGGTGGGGTGTTTGAAGTTTTCGTTGCATTTTCAAGTACAAGCAGAGATAAACTTCGTTTTCACAAGCGAGTCATTGTATGCGTCTTCTGGCCAGAAACCTCAATCAATACCGTGCTGGTGACTGCGTTGGCTCGGGCGCGGTCAATCTGTAGCTACTGGTCGTCCCTCATCAAACCCCGCAGTGCGCAAGGCTGCTTCCCAAGAAACAGGGTATAGGAAATGTTATTGGGCCCACAACACACGGATGAATAGAGCATTACCAAATGTGTGATAGAAGCTGAGTCGCTTGGTCAACGCACAATGGACACGCCTCTCTCTGTAGTTCCAATTCACCACGTCCCACACTCTAGCTGCCGGAAAGTAGGGGCTGGATGAGCGCCATCTTATCCGCTCAGTGTAGGAGATTGGTTTTTCTTCCCGCAGAAAACTTGTCCGAAAAATTGATGCGGATATCGCTGTCTGCACCCGTCACATTTATAGTCTCTACAGGATCTTGCTTAACTGTGTTTTCCCCTGCGGTGTCTCTGACAGGATCCAAGCGCCCAGTTGTCAAGCCCACCGGACAGAGTGCTGACGACTTCAATTCATAACGGCCCGATATTCCCGCGGATATTTTGATTGGCCTGAATTCAAATATTATAATATACCACCTACGTGATGTGTAATTTAATTATAGGGTTTCTAAATGCACAGCATTATATTGTGCGGCAAGTTTTCAGTCCTTTAATGAATGTATCTGCTGAATTAAGAAGTTGCGTCTAGGATCCGTTTCAGTGCAACAGAAATAATTTAATAGAGGAGATACGTATGTTGTCGAGATTAAAGCCTGTGTTTTGAAGCAGGTTCTTAATTCTTCATCTACTCTAATAGTTAGGCGTAGTCCAAAATATATTTCGGGAACACATGCCTGTACAAAGCGTGTGTATCGTCGAAAAGAAAAATATCGAGGACTCGAGTGGAGCGACCTAGATACTCGGGGGCCATGCCTGTGAAAGATATGTGCCATTTCGGGAGAAAGTGAAGAAATTCGGGCATTTATGCCCGAACTATATCTTTCACAGGCATGGCCCCTGCATATCTAGGTCGCTCCTCTCGAGCCCTCGATATTTTTTCTTTTCAATGATACACACGCTTTGTACAGACATATATATATATATATATATATATATATATATATATATATATATATATATATATATATATATATATATATTGCAGAAATTGTTGGACATCTTCTGTCACAAATAAAATATTTTTCTACGATTGATGTTTTCAAGATTCTTGTGCCTGCGGTTATTAGGATGAGGCTCAAGACAGGCACGATATTCGCTTATACGTGTATTGTACATGTCGAGGCAAGGCAAGCTTTCACCTTCTCCTCCCCCCTTCCCCGACCCCTCCATCCTCCATCAACTATATATACCGGGTGTCCCAGTTAACTTGAACCAAGGGATACAAAATAATACATTTGAGGTAAGTCAGTGAAACCAATTGCATTCAACTGCCAGCCTCCTTGCGCACTACAGGCAATTTTTTGTTTTGCAATGACTTAATTAGCTAATTATGTTAATTTTTCTAATTTAATAAATATCGACTTTAGACCAAACATGTGAATTGGAAACTTGTAGAGCACCTTCAGAAACCCCCATTCGATTAATTGCGATAAAGAAAGTCTCACGTGTATCTTTTTTTCTGGGCTCAAAAGAAAGCCCGCGAAATACAAATAATACCACGTGACTAGCGCATTTGTGCGCCGCGATTGTGGTGCTCTCAGTCGTAGTTTCAGCGAACGAAATTAGCGGCGGCCGTGTCTCGGCCCCGTTAAAGCGGCAGGCCGATATGCCTGCAATGGCTTCTTCGCCTGCGTCAGACAGCCGGCCCACGTGACGGTGCAAGTAGCGGCGAGAGCGGCGAGCCGACACCACGGAGATTCTAACAAGGTCTGCTTCTCTCCCATCAGCGAACGTCACGACGAACAGATGAGCGATACGGTATCAGCCACTGAATCTGCGCATACAGGCTTGGGTAAAGGGGCGAGATGACACCATGTGACTCGACTAAAATTAGCGCTGCATCTTCATTTGCCGGTTCTTTATCGTCACCCGCTTGTCGTGATGTAGGCTGCTGCGGTGCGTAGGCCTGGCTAAGATCGCGGTGGCGACGGGCGAGTTCCAGCTCGCTCCAACCATCGCCAACATTTCTGCCTGCCGCTGCAACGGGAAAATCGGGTCACGGCCGCAGCTGATTTCGTTCGCTCAAACCACGACTGAGAGCACCACAATCGCGGCGCTCAAATGCGCTAGTCACGTGGTATTATTTGCATTTCGCGGGCTTTCTTTTGAGCCCGGAAAAAAAGATACACGTGAGACTTTCTTTATCGCAATTAATCGAATGGGGGTTTCTGAAGGTGCTCTACAAGTTTCCAATTCACATGTTTGGTCTAAAGTCGATATTTGTTAAATTAGAAAAATTAACCTAATTAGCCAATTAAGTAATTGCGAAACAAAAAATTGCATGTAGTGCGCAAGCAGGCTGGTAGGTGTATGCAAGTGATTTCACTGACCTACCTCAAATATAATATTTTGTAACCCTTGGTTCAAGTTAGCTGGGACACCCGGTATATATAGGGAAGCTGATCTTTTCGTTATGCCAGGGGTTCGAAAACTATAGTGGCATTTGCTTCTTTTTTTGCGGCGCAGCTTTGGCGAAGCACACATGATACTGATGTATGCGCAGTGTGTGTGTATATATATATAATATCAGCTTGCCTGGCCCAAGCACGAAAGCACTATGCCAACGTCGCAACCATTCACGCCTCATGTAAAACTAATATACATTTGCGCTGTGCTATGCGCTGTGCAGTGAACATTGTGGTCTTCAAGAAGTTTCATCTGTGCCGCTCCTTCACCCGGATAAATACACCATACATGCACACACGCCATCGCGAGGTCCGCAAGCATAGCGTCGAGCAAACCCACGAGCCCACGTGACAAAAAGTGATAAAAAGAGAGGCTGCGTGGTGTACAGTAAAACACTCTCGCTAAAGACAGAGACCGCAGCCGTGCCGAGCAAGCTGACGAGAACATCGAACAAAGAGAAACCAGACGCGCGGAAGCATGCCGACATCGAAGTGGCAGCAGCGATTGTGACCGATGGCTAAGTTCGTGAAACTTGGTTCAAGGACAGTTGAACCTCTACAATTTTCTCGCTTTTTTTTTTTGTCTATTTCAAAGCCTCGTAAAGGTAGGAAGGAGGAGAAAAAATGCGGCACACATTTGCGTCTTTCTGTCAATTTAATTCGTATTTTTCCTGTTAACGCTTTTTCATGTGCACTTCTGGTTCTTCCGTTCCCTGAAGAAAATATTCATGATTTTTAAGTTAATGCGTTCTGCGAACTGAACTAATAGTTCTCCTAGTCATTCCTAGAGTTAATGCCAAATTCACCCACAGCATGGTCTCCACCCTGCTTTTTTGCCTACCATAGTATTGAAGTCCACCATCAGTACAGCATACGGCGTTTTTAATTTCTCCCTTGCCGATTCTACAGTTTTCGACTGCCTGAGCACCACGAGTACTTAGGCACACAGGCAACCTTCAGTTTATACCGCCTATAAAGCTTGATTACGATGCCTTCCACTTTCTTATTAGTGCCACAGAGCTCATCTGTGTTACCAAGTATATGCTTTTTGACAAGGAACCCTACTCCTAGTTCTAGTTTGTCTTAAAGGGACACTAAAGATACCCAAATATGCCATCAAAATCGAATAAACGGCTTTTGGTGACACTTTCGCCACATATCCAGCAGCAAAAAAAAAATCGAATTATTGCTGAGATATTGTAATAAGAAGTTGAAATTTCTTTTTTGTTTCCGCCGGTCGAATTCAAACTGTTTTCTCCTACTACGTAGTAGGTTAGGATGACGCACACACTGACGCAAAAGAAGACTCCGTGATTGCTGGCGCGCGTAGAGCGATGAATACTTCGCAGGTGCGTGCCGAGTCATGCGATGCGCACTTAGGGTAGGAGCATCTGCTGCTCCGAGCTCGTATTTCAGGCGCCGCAGGCCCAAAGCAAACTATCCGAGCACGCAGGAAGTGCCTGAGCCGGAACATAACCGAAACTGAAATGGACGCCTGTGGCGCCGCCAAGTATATTTTTATATTTGCCTTGCAACATTTACGTTGTCTTTTTGCCGTCGTTTACGCGTGATAAAAGCATGTTATCATATTCGAGACAAAACATAATACGGCATTCAAACGATCAACGTAATTCGCATTTGTAAGCCTCCGGGATCCCTTGCGCGTCACGCGATTTGTAGTTGCGAGCCTCGGCCGTATCGGCTGTGGCGGCGATGCCTGTATTCCTGTTCTTCCTCTTTACTAGGTATCTTATAACAGCTCTGTTCTCAGTAAGAGTGGCTCTTTTGTAACCATGAAACTGGCATTCTATCGATGCAAGCCCCACTTCATTTTTCTCTTTAGTGTCCTTTTAAACTTCTTTAACACAGTACACTAACCTCACTAAGCCCTGTGATTTATTTATTTATTTATTTATTTAATTTTATTTATTTATTCATAGTGCCGGCACAGGTCGAGGTAAGAGTTGCATTTTGTGAGTACAGATATTATCAACATTTTCTGCACGTAATATACAACGACAACAAACAGATGTCAAAGAACTATTTGAACATGAACGAAATTGGCACGTAACGGACCGCACATGATTTAACAAACTATAATATAGTGAGAGACAAATGAAAAGTGCTCAAATAATCAGTCTCAAATAGTGCTCAAAAGTGCTCAAATAATCAGCTTTAAAGGATAGAAAACAGGGAAGCAATGCACCTATAAACAGGTGGTAACAAGGCAGGTTTACAAATCTTATCTTTATGAAATCATGAAATGCTCTCGCTGTGCAGTTTCAAAGCCCTTAACCTCTGATTTTAAAGCAAGATCTTTGGGTAGTTTGCTCCAGTCATCTATTGTCCTCACAAGAAAAGAATAACGAAAAGAGTCCGTCTTGTAACTCAGTCGTTCGACATGTTTGATGTGTTTTATCCTTGACTGGGGGGGGGGGGGGGGGGGGGGGAATTATCAGCTACAATGTGTCTTCTGATGTTTCCTTTTTAATGGCCATGCAATATATGTTAGAAGAAAATAATGCTATTGTGCTCCATCTTTTTCTTAAGTCGTTAGTGCAGCTTTTTTCCTAAGTTCTGAAACTGACTGCATTCTAGAATAAGCACTATAAATGAACCTAAGGGCCTTGTTCTGCACACGTTCGCATTTCAAGATATTTTGCTCAGTGTGTGGCGCCCAAACAGGGCTTGCGTAGGTAAGTAATGGTAAAATTGCCATTTTATCCGCCATCAACTTCACTTCAGGCGTGGCGTCAAAAAGCTTCTTAAGCAGTGTCCAATGCTTTCCAATCGCTTTGTCACAAACTTGATCTACGTGAGATGACCAGTTTAGGTCATGTCTAAGACACACGCCTAAGTGTCTAAACTCAGTGACAACTTTCAAGATGACATTGTCGATTTTATATGAAAGGCAAGCGGCTGTTTTTTTAAGCGTCATTGCATACAAATCGTCTTTGCTGTATTAATGTCCATTTGTCACCTTTTACACCAGTTGCTGATTATGTCCACGTGGTCATTCAGTCTGTTGTGATCATCACGAGATTGTATATTAGTACAAATAATAGTATTGTCACCATAGTGTTTAATCGTTATATCTGGTGAAAAACCGACGCTCATATCGCTGATATACAAAGAAAAAAACAAAGGCCCTATCACAGACCCTTGCGGAACGCCTGATTGTACATTGTTACTAAAGCTGGCTACATTATCAAGAGAAACAAACTGCTTTCTGTGGGTTAGGTATACCTCAATCCATTTTATTACCATATTATTCTTCAACAGGTTGCTAAGTTTTAGCAATAACTTTGGTGGGACATCCTGTCAAACGCTCTCTTAAAATCGATAAAGATGATATCTATTTGTCACTATTTCGTCAATACATTCAGCAATCTCATGTACAGCTTCACTTAATATAGTAACAGTAGAATATCCGCGCCGAAAACCATGCTAATGGCTACCCAGAAGCAGATTTGCTTCAGAAAAAATATATTAAGTACGTAATTAAGATTTTGTAGCACGTGCCCGTCAGAGATATTGGCCGATAGTTTGATACGTCAGGTTTTGATCCTAGTTTGTGTATTGTGATCACTTTCGCATACTTCCAGTCGCCAGGGACGTCACCATATAAAATAGACGTATTATGTATATATCTACAAGATAGTAAGAAAACCATTCTGCATACCTTTTAAGAAAAGTATTAGGGATTTCGTCTGGTCCGACGGATTTTTTTCGAGATTTCGAGATTAAGAAGCATGTTTAGGACACCCTCCTAATTTTTATATCCTGTAAGGAAGATGTACTAGGCAATTCGTCCAGCAGTGGTGTTGGGCCGTCATCCCATGTAAATACGGACTCAAAATAGTCGTTAAAGAGGCATGCCATTTCAGTACTATCACTAACTGTGCAAGTAGCAGTTTTTAGGAATGAACTGGAAGATTTCTGTTTTGCAAATAGCGCCAGAATTTTTCCGGTGAGGTTTTAATAAACGTTGCCAAAGATTCATCCCATTTTATGCCCGCTGGCTTCTCGAACAGCACTGTTAAAGTAGTCTCACTAAATAGGCTTCTATCGTTAAGCGTTGCCAGGACCAGTTTCCAATGTATCCTGTCCGAAGTCAGAGACTTAGCACCACCCGCTGCGTCACAGATCTGAGCGCTGCCATGATCAATTGCTCCGCAGCCGCTGGCGACTGAGGGCCGAATTTTTACTGGCGCTTTCCCGAGACTGGCCACTTACTACAGCAGGGTGCCCAAATCCTTTTCTGACGATGGAGCGCGTTTTTGGAGGTCTTCACCGGGATCAGGCAGCACGCCAGGCCTGTTTATGGAGTTGCATCGACAAGTGGATTTTTATTTTAATACAATGAGGAATCGCTCAGCATCGGGGCTTGAACCACGATCCTCCCATGCGTGAGGCGGATGTTCTACCTCTTCTTCACCACTGCCTGCTATCTCCGCTATGGTTCGCGTTAAATATATGCTCTCAAAGCAAGTTTCCTGGGTCAAAGGGCGACATTTGAATGTGGACATATCTGTCTGGACGGCGAATGAACGGGAAAGGCTTGCCTAAAGTGATTTTCTTCGCGTCCAACTATTCGACTAGTTTAGGCACATGATCCGGACAGAGGACCAGACTAACCACGCCCTTAACCCATAACTAATGTAACCCAAATAAGTGTTTTATACGACTACTACTACTCCTGTATGGCTGTATGGCGAATGTCAATAGTGGAGAGAGAATATAACCTTCGCTTCTCAAAGTATGTATTTGCGCCAAAGCGGCAAATTTATGCGTGCAGATATTTCTACTTGCACATAAATATCATTTGTTTTCATGCAGTTTAACCATGTGTTTTTGTTTTTCAGGTTTAAGAGTGCTTTCTCCATCGCTATAATTTGTACTCACTGTCATTAGCAGTGCATATCATTTATACAACAGGTGCGACCAAAAAGTTTTCCTGGATCATTCTAACACCCTCGCTTCATAAGGAGCGTTGTAATCTTCGGAGACTATCGGAGTTCAGGGCCTGCTGTGGGCCCCACTGGCATCATCATTCGTAGCCGTACTCGAAGTCTTCGGCGAACGTGCTCTCCTTGTCCCTCAGCTTCGCGTAGCATTCGGACGCGTCAAAGGGGCCCCGGGTTCCTCCAAACTCCTTTGGGAGAATCTTGGCAGGGAAGCGCTTGTGCAGGGACTTGACGTCCGTGCCATGGAAATGCACCTGCCAAGGTTAGATGCCAGCGTTGTTAAAAGTAGTCATCAGCACAATGTTTTCCATAAAAGGCATGTGAGCGAAATCGATTTATCGCTCCAATTCCTACATCGTTATGTTCGATTAGTGCACATGTGCATACGTATACAGGCAAGCAGGTAGCGCGTTTAAGCGTGAACCTACTAAGATCGCGAGGTGGGGTTTTTGAATGTTTGATGAACGTTCGCTTCGCAGTAGCCTTTACATGTATGCGTACGTGAATCACATTAGTTGCGCAAAAAATATGATTGCGAAACGGGGAAAGACCTCGGTCTGTTCACAGAGATGGTCCTCCTGTTTTAATCTGGCCTGATATAAAATATAAATGCCTCCAGGAATGTCAACTTCACACTGTGATAAATAGCTTCGCTGTACAACTATTTGTATTTTTTCAGAAGTAGTTTATAAAATAAATATATTCGGTACAAAACAAATGAAACGGGAACAATTAAATCAACAAATTCGACAGGTCTTAGCCCGGGGAAGCTTCATATTAACACATATTAATTCAATTTTGAAGACAAATAAGCTGTTGCTTAGAAGAAGGAATCCCTCTCGCTTTTATATGTTCTCTTTTAGAGATAATTTGCGTTTTTGTGCTGACATTTCAGATTTCTCGATAATATTTAATTGGCTGAATACAGTGTGTGGCACCTAGGGTGTGCTTCATACCTCCACGAGGAAATTAAAGGTGCGAGGCAGTGTGCTTCGCATACATGGGAAGCGGCAGGCAGATTTACTTTTCCTGATTTCGTTACCTCGTAATGCAGGGGCAGTACAAGTAGAAAACAGCGTGCCAAAGTACATGTTCTAAGCATTCGTGCAAAGTGATATAGAAAGCCGATCGAAAAACTTCTGCTCGTTGTGCTCCGTGCGTGATGAAAATGCTCCGCGATTGCTGGCCTAAAGCAAGTGCCGGACGGGAACGTTGCCCAAAATGGCAGTAAAATATAGATTAGCATAGTCGAAATATATTGTGATCAGCACAAAAAGCTGCAAGAGAAGCACACTAATATTTCTGACCAGCTATTCACTGTCCGCTTCAGCGAAGAGAGACGAAATTCATTATACATACTATCAATGGCGCGGTGAAAGTAGACTTACCTTTGCGATCGATGATGCGTCCAGGAAAGGCGTGATCATCTTGAAGAATATGTTGAAGCTGTAGGGCTGCTTCACGATATCGACGCGTCTTTTCTTAACGGGATATCCAGGCTGGAAAAGAGGCGGAAGTGGGGTGCACATGAGCGCTGGCACAATACTGATCTTCAAGTCCAGATTTCGCTTCCTTGTTGACCCCATCCATAATCGTTCAGAAGTCCATTTGTTTCGTGCAAGCTTTCGGTGAATTATGCTAGCTCTACCACGTGACAGCTCTAAGGCAGTTTTCCGTGCCTGGGATCAACCAACTACTTTATGTGCTTAATGCAGCTTGTTTCTGGAGAACAAATATTTTGATACCGGGATTGGCACAAAGCATGAAACGTTATAGGGTGTAAGAGAAAGCCACGTCGTCCATAAGCGGTGAGAGATCGTTCTGAGATGTCACTTTTGGCAGGTGTGACATTGTTGTGGACAAAAACGTTCTCACTAAACCCGCCTGCTGTACTTCACTTCTGCCGCCACGCCACCATCTGCACGTATCTACCTTCCAACAAAGAGAAATTATTGGGGCCTCAAGTACATTCATCGTTTTCGACAAACATATCAGCAGACTATACCGTGCTGGACAGGAGCCCCATTATCTTCGTACTCATACGTTATACCTAGTCATTCCCTCATCATTTACGCATCTTTGTTTCTGTGGTGTGCCACCCATTGTCTCATGGTGCTTTATATTGCGCAGACAAGTACCGACAAGGTGGTTAGCCTTTTAATCTCATGTATTTCTTTGGCTTATGGTTAGATTATAGGCTTGCAAAATTGAATGTTAGAAAACAGGTGATTTTTTTTTCAATGATTTAGTCTGTCCCTTCATGACACAGCACGCTCGCGCTGAACGCGCCAGCAGGAATTAATACTGTTGAATACTGTGGGTAGTAGGACTAGCAACGAGAATAAATGGATCACGCGATGGTGAGCGACGCAAGATATCGCTCCCAAAGGTATAGAGGGGAGGAAAAACAAAAGACCGCAAACGTAGGGTTCTCTGAAGTCTGCTGACTTCTGTTGCTTATGAAGATACGCCATGAGATTGCCATTTACTTCCTCTCATGTAATTCACACCAACTTTACGATACATCTATTTCTGTTTTTTCTACAACAAGATTATTGTATACCAGCTCCAATGATGATGCGCTGCACAGACATACCTATAGATTTTAGTGATTTTCTGGGAAAGAGTCTTTGAAAGCATTTTTTTTTCCCAGAGTCTGTATAACTTCATGATGAAATTGAAATATCCCTCGGCATGATTCTTGAATTTTGCTTGTTCCAAAACCTTGCTCTACTGGGTTTCTGTGGCAGTCTGGCCTATTCTTGAGAGCACAGGATAAAGTTCAATAGCAAAGCGTCCTGCAATGTTACACACTTGCCTTGTAGTTATTTAAAAGCTCAGCCAGTTGGGCGTATGTGGCATTTTTAACAACTCGCTGCGAGCGGAAGAAATTCAACACACATTTTTGCCAGGCATTTAAAGCTTAGACAATTCCCATAAAGGTGTGCATAAAGATATCTGGTGATATCCGCACTTCCCTCACAATTCGACGATGTTCTAGGATCCTGGCTCTAAGCTCCTCAACTCACAAAGACGCTGGCGATGCCCCCCAGCCTCGTGGTAGGCACGGCCAGGATGTTGCCGTAACCCCAGCCGTCGAAGTCGCACAGCATGGCGAGGCCGTTCTGTTGCGCCGCCTTCTTCGTGATGGCCCACTCGAAGCACAGCAGGATGGCGCGTACGGCGTCGATGAATGTCACCTATGACCCAGGAGTCAGGCGACAGAGGATGCTTCTCAGATAATTTGATATCAGAGCTGTTAATATAGGAGCACACTGCTGCCCAACTATGCCTAATAGTAAACAGCTTTATAGTAGCGATTTTTTTGGCTAGTTAAAGCTAGTTGATGGTGAAAGATATAAAGTCACACAATGTGAGAGTGCCAAGATTCGAATGATTGACATAGCCGCACTGATAAGACTTGGTATGCTCGGCTGTGCACCCTATATTTCAGACAAGACCACGGCAACATCATGTGCAATTTGCGGCCATAACAATGCGATCGTATCCGCTTTTTGACACGCAGTATTCAGTGTTTGTACATGTTTAACAAATGTACAGTGACAAGCAGTCTAGAGAAAGTATCACACACTTATATATGCTGCTGTTTCTATCAGAGCATGTCATGTACTTACGCGGTCGTGTTATTCCAAACATTTCTTTTTGTTTCATTTCATTATTCTCCCATCTTTTTACTGCTCCTGGTGACGCAAGCCGTGGGAAACGAAGTCACTAAGCAGGCTGCAGCAGAAGCATGGCTATGGTGCAACTTAGCTACTTGCATAAACACATCCCACTGGCGGATCGGCGATGACACAAATGAATGGCGGAGTATGACGACGCGTTTTACATGTCTCACGAACTTTATCGGCCCTTAAAGGCTTGCGCAAGGACCTTGCGGTGATTGGGATGGTGGATTGGTGGGCGTGTTTTATGTCGCGGCAAAGGCGGAGTGGCTAGCGCTGCCACCACTATCATGCTAGCAATATCTATCATGGGAACTCGTAGGCGCGTGCGAATACCTGAATATTTTCGAATAACGATTGGGATACGTCAACCTATGGGACTGTCTGAAGAAATCATGCGCTTGTTAGAAATAACTCGAAACAGATGTTGTATATGTTTTCAAGTTATCGAATATTCTTGGAATGATTGGCACGAAGGCGGCATAAGGCACGCCATAGTTTTCTTCGACGGCTATTTCGAAAACAGGGCCCACTCCGAATAGCAATCCACGCGCCCTTGATCTGTGTCCACGGGAAGGAGAGCTCAGAGCCACGAAGCTGATGAATCGTGTTGCGCGCTCATGCGGGCTCCAACATCGAATGACGATAAAGGATTCAGTCGGTTTAAGTATAGAATTGGCCTTCTTGCACGATATCGGAGGCCATGGATGATAACTCATGACCCTCTCCTCAGCTGAGATGTCGCGTTAATTTCCTTGTATGTGGTCGTCATCATATGCGTATGACAGGCGAGTCGCAGATTTAATATGTGGTTTTCATGTTGCATGCTTCCCGATGGACATCAGTGTTACTTCATTAGACAAATACAGTTTTGACTTCTTGAGTTAAAGCGTTGCGCCTGGAGCTTAATTGGTTTGCACGAATTTTTGTATTTCACCATTATTCGCGCGAGAAGCGAAAGTTCATACAAATATTCGTCTCACATTCTATTCGGTTGTAAAGTTAGTTATTCGTATTCGATTTGGTTACAAAAAAAGTATTAATCGCATACCCTTGCTTATTCACTTCCTCAACCTCTGTTTCGTTACAGTTGACGTCATTCGCAAATGTAAAGGAAACTTTATTCGTCGTTACAAAACACGGCCCCTGGGTTACTTCCCATGTGTTCAGTTATGTCCGTAATGTGGGCTAGAATACTGCGAAATTTAATTCCGCGGCAAATGGTCCTCGCAATTTTATTGTATTACTGAATATACAGATGTGTCTTTTATTTATTCCCTGTATTTTTATTTCCTGCTTCTACTTGGCTGCTTTTGTATTCTGTGTTCATCACTAGCAGACATATTTCACTGACTTCTATGGGACAGCTAGGTTTAACAAATAAGGATCCCTGCTGTGAATGACTCTTAGTACAATGTCGAGGTTTGTAGTCTGAGAGCTGTTAACGATATGAAATTACACGATGACTATATGGATGCGTCGTGTTTTCTTTTGCAAAAGAGATGCTGAAAAACACCCTGGTACATTTAGCAAGAATAAAATATGGTATTCGAAAAGGTTTCAAAATATCTCTCCACTCTTTTTCACGTCCTTAATTTTTAAGAACTCAGTCGTTCTTATCTGATTAATTGGAAAATTATGGTCCACTTGGCCACATCAGGCAGTGATGCATACTTTTTTTTTAATTTCGCGAATATTCCAGTGAATTGTCGAACGCTGTTTCATGTTACGTAACAATACACTGTATGGCCAAACAACACACATGTTGCGTTCTATAGCCGTGCAACTTGTGTCATTGCAGACTTCTGTATAAAGGCGCTGCTGTGTCGAATTTTAAATTTCTGCAAAAAGAAAGAGTAAATAACATCAATTCTATGGTCATTGCTTTCCCCTACATTCTGATGTGAAATGGTGCAAGCGGCTCGGAGAGGCGGCTATAGGCTTCCCCTGCTTACAGACGCGTCCGCGAATTGTGCTTTTGACCTTGCCCTAAGATGAGCGCACTGTTATGGCCGGGAAAGAGAGAGAGGCATTTAATGAAAAACAGAGAATTTAGCCTGCGTTTAGATTTCGCTGGCATACTACTCTGCGTAGGAAGGGGAATTATGGAGGGAAAGATTGAAAAGGAATGGTGAGGAAAATAAAAGAAATGAACGGGGAGATAAAATGCGGCCATTAAATGCGTTGTAGGGTGCATCGTGGAGGAGTGGTATAAAATGAAATGATGAAATGCATAATCTGACAAATGTGCTTATAGAGTTCATAGCGTGCAAAATACCTGAGGGTAACATACAAGGTGAATTTAGAGTTTGTCAAAAAGTCGTCTCTTTCAAATACGTAAATAAAAAGTTCATTGCGAGTCTCTGTTGCCTAGGGCAGGCTAAGGTACCTCAAACACTGTCCATTGTTAAAGACACTGGGAAGAGCATTTCCATGCTATGTTCATAGTACGCACGCTTGTCAGCGTACACAGGGCACTCAAGCAGGATATTTTCCACAGTTTCAATCGAGCCACAGTTGTCACAATGCGGACAGTTCATTTGACCGAAACGGTATCGCAAGCAATTTGAGCATGCACAGTTCAGGCGAAGTCGGTGGTAAAGAGTTTCTAGTTGGCGAGGAAATTTCGGAGGGAGTCTTGATCTTATATGAGGGTCATTTGAGTAAAGAAATTGGTAGTGATGTGTCAGCAAGCTCCAAAGTCAATACTTTGCTTCGCAAGCAAATATTTTAGCCAGTTAGGATGCATCAGATTTCGTGTAGAAAGCCCGAATGTATCTGTAATGTTGGTGGCCATTATGAGCCACTTCACCTGCTTTCTCATTGGCTATAATGCCACAATGAGCTGGTATTCATTGAAATGTTATGCAGTGGCCTGCGGCAATAGCCAAATGATATAGATACCCGATGTCGAGGGAAACAGGCAGATGATTGGTTTTCTTCAGCAGGTTATATAGGATTCGCAGAGATGATCTGGAATCAGTGAAGATAACCCATCGTCCGGGTGTTTGGCGCAGGATATAGGAAACAGCTTCTTTAATGCCATGGAGCTCAGCTGTCGTAGATGACGTGTTCCGCTGCAGCCGGTAAGACTGATACACTGTTTGTTGAGAGGACTAAAGGCCACATGAAGAAGTGTCTTGAGTAGTTGAACCGTCGGTGAGTATGTGGGTGTACTGCATATATTCCTTGGTTATGTAGGCGAGGGTTACTTTCGAAAGTGCTGCTTCGGGCTTCTATTCGCGGTTCGCATGGCTCCTGCAGCGGTCGACAACTGGAGCCGAGCGGGTGCCAGCGAACGCCTCACGCCCCTTTACAAGTCCCTTGGCGCACTGAAGGGAAACCTCGGCGTTAGACAACTCCGGACCACAGCCGGTCTCGAGGGAGAACGCGCTTCTCTTCCTCGAGTCCGGCCGTGTCCGGACACGACCTAGACTTCACGACGCCGAAGCCCGCCGCCGACGTCGTAGATGCCCGCCCTCCTCTCTCCCTCGCTCCGCGGCCGACTCGAAGCGGAAGACTAGCGCACCCAAGGCTGCGCCGACACGCTTGTGCCCCAATGAAATCGCCCGTGCCATATCCTATAATGTAAAATATATCGGGTCTATAAATTAAGCCCTGCTTGCTGCGTGGTCCCGTGCGGAGAGTACCTGTTCAGGGTTCCAGGCGCCTGCCCTAAGGACGAGAATGAAGCGGCCCTTGGTGTCCTTGTCGGGCAGCAGACCGACGAGGTTCCTGGAGAAGACGTGATCCAGCTCCGTGGGCATCAGGTTGCGGTACAGGTCGGCCTCCTTCCTCTTGGAGTCGTAGTAACGCTTGATCACCTCCATGGCGCGCTTAGGCTTCATGTGGCCGAACCGCAGGAACCGCATCAGGAACTCGGTGTCAGTCTTTGCGTTTAGTGACTGCTCCTCTGTGCCGCGCACGTATAAGCTCAGTTAACACCGCGAATTCGACTCGCGACTGACAGCTGCCTCTCTGGCACTGAACAGACAGCAAAAGAATCCCTTCCCCAACACACATGGCCACATTTGAGGAGGATGTCTATACAAGAGATTACTGTCATCGCAATTTGCAATCGATAAAAAATATGTAAGTTGAGGACAACCCAGAGGGCTATGGAACGAAAAATGGTAGGGGTAACATTAAGAGATAGGAAGCGTGCAGAGTGGGTCAGAGAAATAACTCAAGTTACCGACATTCTAGTGGAAATTAAGAAGAAATGGGCATGAGCAGGACATGTAGTGCGAAGAGAGGATAACCGATGGTCGCTTAGGGTAACGAACTGGATTCCAAGGGAAGGAAAGCGTAGCAGGCGGCGGCAGAAAGTTGGGTGGGCGGATGAGATTAAGAAGTTCGCAGGGGTCAAGTGGATGCAGCTAGCACAGAACCGGGTTAAGTGGAGAAATATGGGAGAGGCCTTCGCCCTGCAGTGGGTATAATCAGGCTGATGATGATAATGATGATGATGATGATGAAAAAATATTCCACTGGTGGGTACCTCAAACTGAAATTTTATTGCTTTCACTTCGCACCTCCTCTAATGCGAACAGGGCTTGCCTGGAGCTGGCTACTTGTTATACTGGAATAAGCAGCGCAAAACTTGGCTCAATACTGGCACAGTGTCACAGTGTTGGCAACGTCCGGCCTCATCTGGGGCCAGACAATGCTAACACTGGCCCATGGCCTGTACGTGCTACTGGGGATAGGCAGTGTCGTGCGCGCTGTGTGTTGCCCCAAGCACCGGGAGAACGAACGGTCCGGTTTCGTGTGTTTGTGTGTGCCGTGCGTTCCGCGAAGCGTTGGCGGACTGAACACATTCCCGAAACCAGGGCAGCCTTCCTTCTGAAGCGGTGGTGAAGACCCGAGAACCAGCGCCGGGAGGACGACAAGGAGAAGAAATTTATGGGCTCCCGCAGGGCGCACTGCCCGTGTCATCTGAGCTGGCCGCTGCCCGCGGCTGGGAGCGGGAGCCTGCAACGGTCGCCGGCTTCTCGGAAGCGTTCGAACCTCCGAGGTGTCGGGAGCTTGGGACGCCAAGACAGCCGTGGACCTGGCAAGGAGGACTCTCGGAGGGAGAGAAGGATCGGAGGCAGCACGGTGGGCGCAACGACGAGAGGAGAGGACAGAAGGGACTGAACCGGAGTGTCGTGCGGAGAGGCCGCACTCCGAGTGATACGTGTCATATGCGCGCAACATGTAAATAAATTCCTAATAATCAAGATATGCCAAGTGTGGTCGAGCTTCGTCGGGAAATGCCAGAGGGGCAGAGCAAGGGACCTGCCTGACTGGCAGTATACGAGTAATGTGACATTGCCTGTAAGCACGCAGTTCCCCTGTCGAGCACGGTCCCCGAGGAAGGGTTTAGAACGACCAACGCCGCTACAGATTAGGGTGGACAGCATAATGAACACTCGAACGAGGCACGTCGCGCACATCAACAGCCATAAGTGACGTTTTCGATGCCAGCAAGTCACATATGGGCTGAGAACATATGTTACGAAGTCGGGGCACTACTGAGCAGCTGGTGACCGAAAAATACGGAATTGGCAAATCTATGAAAAATGTCTTGAGAGCACTACTGCTTCACATGAAACTACCTAAGCAATTGACAAGTGGCCACGACGAAATTTCATTTTTCCATATATTGACGAAATCATGGCATGTGCAACACATACACAAAGCCATCACACGTACGCTAACTGAGCCTGAAGTTTTGAATCTGGTCTTCAGCACTGAGAGTTGCAGCCGCAAATAAATTTCGGATTATAGAGACCCATCGCCTTTCCTTCTACAGGGAACCCTATGCAGTGTATACATATATGACACATGCAATCCTTATAAGCTAGCCGATATCCTTAACTGGGGTGCACATTGATTATGTTAACTTCTTTCTGCCACGACGGTATTTGTGAAAACTTCTTTTACGAAAGCACGATGATGTCCCTCATTCGCAAATGCATCATCTGATCGAGTACAACGCAAATTAATCATTACATGTTCAGCCGGCTTAAAAACATTGCGCTCGATCCTGTTTTATTGCGTAAGCAATACTACGCCAGGTTTCAGCCCATTTCGTAAACCCGGCCACGTTTGACATTTAAAGCGACCGCAGATGGGGCCCCTCTTCAAGCCGTCGGGTAAACCCGGTCGTTGGCCACACCGTGCCGCAGAAGCAGCAGATAATGAAGAAGTAAAAGAAGAACAGAAAAAGCTACGTCTGCTTTGCTTACACAACCTACCGGGTTTAACTAAAGCTAAACCTCAGCTAATTTTATTGCTGATTCTTTTACTGATTCGCTAGATTTGTTTTTTCGTGCTATGGAAAAGCTACGCGGTCATTTCTATCCGGCCTTTGTCATCGCGAAGGTAGACAGAACGGCGGGTCAATGCACTCACGGTCAATGAGCCGCTTCAAGGCTTTGATGGCTCGCGACTCCGGCGGACTCGATACAGGCGACGTTTCATCCGTCTCGCTTTCGTCTGGTGAGGCCGGCGACGGTGGAGATGTCATGTTTCGCTGGCAGCGAGCTGTCTGAGTAGCTCAGAATGAGAGCAGAACGAGGCAGGTGCTTGCGCTTCTTCTTCCTTAATTCGGAAGAACGCATAGGTGTTGTTGCTACTGCTGCCGTTGCTGCCTTTACTGCTGAATGGCGCATACGCACAAAGGGGCTTGGATGTAAGCAGACGGAGACTGTCATTTTATGGTAAAGGGATAAATGAAAAATAAAATATAGTAGACCATAAGAAGGAAGAGTAATTAATAAAATCGAATTCAGTCACGGAAATGGTTGAAGGAGGAAAATTTACGTCACAGACTGCACTTTGGGAGCTGGTAAAAATAGAAGAAAAAATTTAGGGGGCACCTAAGCTCTGCCATTAAGGGTATGACGCGAGAGCGTTTGACACAGACGGACGATATTTTTTCACTTCTTATTTTTAAATTTCTTCTACGCCGATATTTGCATCGGCAAACATTAGATTTCCATTCTGATCAGTTTGGCACCTTTGAACTCCCTTTCCCATTCTTTTTTATATTTTTAATTTATTTAATTCAATCAATCAATAAATTAAAACTATTTCATTAAATAGTCGTTGCAATCACATACCAATCAATCATCGATCACTAGAACCATAAATCACCGTGATGACAGATAACCTTTATTCGCAGTCGTCAAAAAAGACGGGAAAGAAGAGTTTATACTAAACCCCCTTTCATTCCCCTGACCGTGGGCCCGAATCCCTTGGGATTCAACAGCAGTCAGGGCGAGACCACTGACTTGCACGTCTGCTTAGGTCTCCCAGTAATCTACGTTTCTATTCGGGTATACGAAAGGCAGGTCCAGACCATGTGGACTGGATCTGCAATGCCATTGCAGTGCGTACGTCTAGGATTAAATAGATGTCATTTACTCTACAACTGAGGGTTTGGAAACACCCCGGTTTGCGATTTCCTCCACGTGATTTCATCCTTTCTGCTCGGCTGTTTACTCGCTGCTGGATGGGTCTCATGACCGAGCTCGGGAATCTATTGAGTTCATCACCCGAAAGGAGGGGTTCCTCGCATGGAGGCGGCGCGCATCAACGGCGATCGACCAGGAAGTGAGGCCTCGGGTGCGCCTCCTCGTTAATTCCCTCACAGCCCCTGATAAGCTGGGGACTAGATCAGTGTTCTGATGGCACTTGCCTTTCTCACAGAATTTTGGCGGTTACAGCAAAAATTTTGCCCATATAATTCTTAATGGTTGCCTTAAGGTCCCTATCACCCTTGTATTGTTTTGCGTTATGCATGAAATAAAATCAGTGATCAGATTCACATGCAGTGCGTTGAACTTTGAAGGCGATGATTAGGCTGCTCTAAAGGTCGGCGTTTTGTGCATGTGATATCCTGGAAACTTGCTTTGCCTAATTCAACTGTCCGCTTCACGAAATGAATTTTGTGACATATTTCTGCTCGTTTTACTTCCCCCATTCAGCTGCACCGCAGGACGGCGATTGAAAGATGTGGATGGAGTGGCGATGCTGTTCATGATACCAAAGCTTCAAAGAAACTACGAGACTGGAGAAACCAATGTTCTTGAGATAGCCAGCCCGTCGGAACTGAAATAAATGCATTTGCTCGTCAAACCCTGTTTTGGTCATTATTAATATAAACAGCGCGAACACGAAGACAAAGGACAAGATAAAAGAAGCCACAGTACAGCGCTTGTACTGCGGCTTCTTTTATCTTGTCCTTTGTCTTCATGTTCGCGCTGTTTATATTAATAATGAATAAGTACCAACTCGCCCAACAAAGTATCTTGGTAAGCCTGTTTTGGTGTCTTCTATATTGCCAACAGTGTGCATGCTATGCTCAGCGTAACTTTTGACATGCGCCACGCATTTGGCATATACAAACTGGCACAATAAATACCAACTGGCAGTTGGCCTTAGTTGCATGGTCCAAGCTGGGACCAGTTCAACTGTGTTATGAAATAATTCCCAGTTGGGACGAGCTGGCAGATGGCAGCAACTTCCTGTAGACGGTCCCACTAAAAGCAACGCATCTCGCCGAAAGTCGGCCTCAAGGCGGGAGCCCATGCAGAGCACGTACGCACAGCATCCCCGCAGAACGCGTCTCCCCCTTGACGCGAAAGCTTCACTTGCCTATATAGTCGAGCGAATTTCGTTGGGTGCATGCAGAGTGACCTTGACCTGATGTGCGACACGAGGAGCCGAAGCCGCTACTTCTTTCCTTTTTCGCTTCTTCTACTTTGCACATTGCGTGACACAATGTCATACAGCCTTCTAGCCCTCTGCCTATTCCCTTTCCTTCCACCGTCACTACTTCTCATCTGGCTCGCCTCCCGCGACGTTCCCCTTCAAAATGCCCTCGTCCAGACCCGGATGTTGAGGTTCGGAGACAGCAGGGGATGAAGTGCTAGAACCAGTGTTTCGGTTTTGTTTCTCTGACGTTCGCAGACGACCATTGAGGAGTTAAACAACAGCAAACCATGTATGGTCATGCTAATCGATCTTCCGCTCTGAAAACTAGATTGTCTATATGAGTCTAACCTGGCTCAGCAACACAACATAACCAATAATAACAACGCTTCCGCGTGTATAACCGGGCTTAGCTGAGCAAAAGCCGCGGCATTTTTTATGTTTTCAAGCAAACACGTCCAGGCGCCTGTTGAATGTACTATTAGAGCACTATCGCGTTGAGTATGACTTGCAAAGCCCATGCAACAGCGTGGCCGCAGCGTCTCCCGGAAGCTTGGTGGAGTCAAGGGAGTCAGCGTAAGCAAAGGGAAGGAATTTTTTTTTCTTCCAGATATATCAGCATTTCCCCTGCGGCGTCTACTCTTGGCAGTATCAAATTATCTCGTGTCGATCAAGCATTACTGCTTTACCGGTGCCCGCATGACGATGTCTGTGTGACAACGCAAGGCGTAGGTCGCAATTGAGCCTGTTTACAGTCATGGGCGTTTATCAAGTCTGCATCTTGCTCCCGTGCTGCAGAAAGTTTGGAGGCAGCTGCAGGTTGCTTTCCACAAGTAGCGAGATTTCGGGGCTCCAAGCGGTCAAAGATTTACGCTTTCCGGTTGCTTTAGGCAGATGATAAAACAAAATACTAACTATATGAGGAAAGGCTCGTTTTCTAATGCCCGGCTCGAGTGTCAGCACGACTTAGAGCCATTGGGGAAAGGGAGATGCCGAGGGGAAAACAGCTGAGTTGAGGTGCACCATGGCGGAGTCCAAGACCGCTTGACAGGCGGAGTGGTCGCAGCAGGATTGGAGGCTTGCCAGGGACAAGTTGATTAATCCAGGGCAGTGACTCGATGGAGGGACGCCAGAAGAGCAGCTCCGATAATAGTAGGGGGCACGCCGTGGCCTTCAGGAAGGCCAAGAGGCTACCGGAGAAGACCCGGAAGCAAGGTTGTCACTTGCCTGCAGTGGCGCGAGCGAAGCAGAAGGAGGCTTGCGGCGGCAAGCATGCTGGCAGAGGCCAGGGGCCCCAGCGGTAGTCCAGGAATGTGCCCACGAGGGGCTACAGTCGGAAGGCCAAGCCGGTAATCTCGGGGAAGCCGGGCAGGTGGTTTAAGGCAAGAAGGAGGGTCTCAGGAACATGATGTCAACCTCCGCGTCTGCTGTAAGCCCGAAGCCGCGCGCGCGCGGTACCCGCCCCTCGGGAGACTGCGGGCGGTGGCAAAGGAGAGACAGGTATTAAAGGCAAGAGGGCCATTGTATTGTCCTCCCCACAGGAGGAACAGCACAAGGAAGGAGCCCGGCGATGTCTATGCAGTCCACGACCCCGTTTTTCCAACTAGTCATCAAGCGCGTCGCTTGCGGCAAAACCATGCGTCCGGAAAGAGCTGCGGCCACAGCCTTGCTGAGCGCGATAGGCGATAGTATGTGTTCCGTTAACAAGTGAGCTAGGGAATGATATTGGCTAGCAGCGAAGGGCCTTGAGGCCTGGCGAGGTTGTGGTCGGGTCCTAAGAGCCGGCCCGATCCTCATGATGCGGGTGGGAATTAAACCCACCTTAAGAAAAAAAATTACAGGCGACGTTCCCAACTTTCTAAGAATGTGAATACCACTGTACGGTCGTTTCGTTAAACTTTCTGCATGGGAGAGCTGAACATCTTTCAGTATAGATCATCACTTACAGATACACCTTCCGCATCCACTTCCCGACGGCGGTTATACTACGAGCGGCATTCGAGCTTTTTCAGTGGCGGGCCTGGTGCATAGTTGTCACCTATAGCGATCCCTGCAAGCGTGATACCACTGTTGACATATTTCCATCCAGCGATGCGCCCTACCGCACCGCTGCTGCTTTTTTCCTTTCTCTGAACGCCCTCCAGCATCACCCCAGGTAGCACCGAACATTAGAATTAGACGCATAGCTGCTTACGTATAGCTACTTTTGTTCATTTTAATCCAAATTTTTCTCAAGCCTGTACAACAATAGGAATAAAAAACACTGTATGAGCTGTGATCACATTTGAGCTTCTTCAAGGCTAACATGACAGCAGCTCGTCTCCAACGGCAAATACGTCTTTTCAGCGCGAGATTCGAAACCATCCAGGTAGCGCCTCAGTAAAAAAAAAAAAAATCAATGGGTCTAATTGGGACGACCAGCCAGATTAAATTGGTTCTGCCAATCCCAAATGGTTTGTCCAATGGGTCCTGTCCAACCCAACTGATTTCTTCACTCCAAATTGGGAAGCCCAATGGGTTTCTTCAATCCCAATTGGGATGCCCAGTTGGATTCTTCATTCCCAATTGGGAATCACGAAACCAAATGGGCTTCCCAACTGGGAGTGAAAACCATCTGGACTGCCAACTGGGCTCCCCATTGGCTCTAATTGGTTCAAAGGGATCATTCCCAATTGCGAAAGTCGTCAGTGATATATCCTTGACTGAGATATGCACATATATACATACCTCTATAAAGAGACAACAGTGAAAATTTTAAGTTTATAAAAAAGTATATGCCACTTAATCTTAATAATTGATTTTACCGTGTCCACTGTAATTGCATGCATAATTAAATAAGTTAACTCTGAATAAGAGAGATGTGTCACTGGTCCCAGCAGCACTGTTGAACGAATGGAGTATACATGTCTGCAAAGTCCTGTGGATATCGGATAACTCGCCCTGATGGGGCAGGGACAGGTCGGTCACCGCCGCTTGCGGCGGGGGCTAGCCTGCCACCGAATTTTTATCTGTTGTAGGCCGTCATTGCACCCGCCACCGCTTTGGTAGTGGACGACGGTCGTTGTTGCGGCGCGCGTCTTTCTCCCCCTCTTCCTTTCCTTTTATTCTCTATTTTCTCTTCTGTCTGCATGAGGCAGCGGAGGTTGCTCAGCTACCGAGCCAGTAGCAGGCCCGTGCATTTTCTTTTCCTTCTTCCTGCAGCCACAAAAACAACATCAGTCTTGTGGTTATATACATTGAATCTGTTTTCTGTGTGTACATGCTTGTCTCTCATGATTTCTATAAAAACTTGTAATTTCAGTTTACTTGTATAAAAGTCAAGGCTCCCCTAGCTGTAACGCCTCGATAGAAAACATTAAAACTGCATCTCTATTCTTTTTTTTTTACATCTATGTGAATCAAACCATTTGGGCTCAATGGGTATGTCAATTGAGTTCCATTGGTGAACCATTTGGTTTTCATAAGTGACCAATTATTTCCAAATGGAAGCATCAATTCATGTTAAATGGTCAGGCCGAATGGTTGGCAAAACACAATTGGTCTTTGACCAATTCATTTCAGTTGGAGAATCCTTTATTGGACACATTAATTTTTTTCACTGCGAAGATTAAAATAATTTTATACAAATATAATGTAAGTTGCATACTGCTTGGATGATAGAGTATTAGTAAAAAAGTCCAATTGAACGCTGTAAGGTTGAGCTTTTAAAGTTATCATTTATAAATTAGCAAATGTGTTATGTTGTATATAAACATTATTTTAAATTTGCAAATAACTGTTGTTTGAATGAATGATATTATGCTTATTTCATAGGTATGAAAAAACCAGTAGGTCGTGTAAAAAACAGTGCTTGAAATACATTTGCTAAGTCCTAGAACTTTTTCCTTTCTTTTTCTAGTAACGTATGCTGTCTTTCCATTGAGGCTCTCATCAGGAAAGTAAGGATAATGTCCGGAGGGAACGACATACATTGTCAAAACGGGCGTTTTATCTGGGAGTAAAATTAAGTGAAATTTCTGCTCTGCCGCAATCAGAAACCGAGGAAGTGAAGAAAGTGATAGCCTCTAGCTGTCATGCCATTACCCGGCCACTGTCACATTCCGGCAACGCTCCTGATACATTGTTAATACACTTGCGATATCCTTCTTGAAACTAGCGAAAGCAGCAGCCCCACGTGCACTCTTCTATGGGGACAATATTCTAGTGGACTGCATCCCGAAACCAGAGCTTGTAGACCACAGCTCTTGGACAAGGTTTGAAAAGGCTGTCGTGCACCTATCACACACAAATGTTCTCAAAGCACTTCAAATCCTGATTCAACCAGCGCTTGCAAAAACTCACCATTGCTGAGTTGCCCGGAAGGAATTGACAACATCCAAGGTATAAGGTCCTGTTCTTTGGCATCTGAACGATTTCTCAGGCTCTTTCTTGTCAATTATGCCTTCCAAGAAAGTAACAGACAGTAACGAGAGGTCAGCTCCTTGTGTGCAAAAACCGTCCAGGAAGGTTTTGAGATTGATTTTTCTAGCCGCAGGTCGCGCTTCGATGAATTAGTGAATATATGTAGTAAATGTGTAACATTTAAGGACATTTTTTTTTTATTGTTTGTCGCTCTTTTTAATTATGCATAACGTTTTACGCACATTTCCATGATTAAAAGGGATTCTTTATCTATGTATTAAACCGAATTTTATCAAAAGTTTACATCCCAGGGGGTCTACTTCTGAGCGATACTATGTGGCTCGTAATGAATTCCCAGGTTTTCATACTTGCTGAAGGCAAGAAGATTTTTCTTCCTACCCTCTCCGGTGGATATAGGACTTCCACAATTATTACAGAAGATTATTATACGGCTTAAAAGCAAACCCTCTGGGCTGTAAACTTTTGATAAAGGCTGTACGTCTGTCATACATGTGCGCCAGTCGCGGTCTTTCAACCGACTGATTTGTTTTGATCAAAGCTAGGACAGCCCACTCCACTATACAACTGAAATTTTAACTATATGCGTAAATGTTTGTCTTTACTCTGAATCTGAGACGCGCCATCAATTTTTGCCAGTGCCTCTTTTGTTCTAAATGAAAACGGAAGCGGTTGAGAAAATCTCTACCCAACAGTTTGCCATACACTTGCGTCAGGTCGCGTTACACCTGCTTAACAGCTTTCAAAGGCACACTGCATAGCCTAGCTGGTACATATATTTTTGTACAAAATTTAGGGGCAAAGAAGTGTTGAGGTAGGTGTACCTGAAGCTTCATTCGATCGTGCGCGGCCGCACTGACGAAGGCGCGCACGCGCGGATTGTTGACTGTATTTTATTCCTCATACAAGATAAATCTTTGACGCTGATTACAGCCTCTTTGTATAAACCATAAGGGGTGAAATGTCAGAACCTGCCGGTTGCAACTGATGCGGGCGGAGCGAAGAGCGAGCGCACGTTTCCCTTGCGCGTGAACGGCGGTAGCAGAGGAGAGGCACAGCAGTGGGGCGGTGGCGACCCCACCGCGGCGCGGTGGGAGGTGGAAACAGTCCCCATTGGACACGGCCAGTCTCGGGGGAGAGCGCGCGCTCTCTCTCCCTCGAGACCGGCCGTGCATTGGAGAGGCCGTTAGAGAAGCGCGCTCTCCCTCAAACTAAAGGCGTTCAGGGAGCCTACATGTTTCGCCGCGGCGCAACATGTAGACTCCAATATGTGGCGCTATCTATCGGTGTCAAGACGATCTGGGCATGCGCAGTGGAACATGCGGTAACGGATCACGGTAAGCGCTCCATTGTGTTGCCCAGGGTGTTGGTTATCGCCCTTGTGAGCAGCGGCATCAAACGTTTGCCAAGTTTCGGGAAGTACGAGAACGGAAGCTGGCGCGTAGAGCGACTGTCGTATCGTCTGCGGCGTGCGCGCCGCTTGGACGCCGTTAGTCTTTTTCCCGCTCATGCTTACGGCCAGGGGAGCTGTATCGTGATCCACCGCCGGTGCACGTGCATGGTTCGTGTGTGCGGCCATTTTTTTGCTTTTGATTTTGTGTGTATCTGTGTGCCGTCTACACGAGTGGAAAGTGTGAACGACTTCGTGGAGGCACGTGCGGTGCTCGTGAGAAAACAGCTGCACTGGCGCAGCCCTTTCATTGACTACCATTGATGGTTGGCTCCAAGCTCTTTTCTTACTGCTAGAAAATTGGTCCTCAGGATGCTGGGAAAGTATATTAGGCGCAGCATTTTGGCACGAAAGGGTACAAAGAGGAAAGTCGGAGGATATTGAAAGATTCTGTTGGGAACTCTGAGCCAGATAGTTCACTGAAAAGAATAATGAAAGACAAAGCATTATGAAAGACAAAGCAGCATCAGTACCACTTTAACCTAGCGTTAACAGATTTTGCGCTGTGTAATAGTTGACAGTGACCTCAGTTTAGTCCAGTTCAGCATGCGAAAGAAAAGACCACTGAACCATTGGGAACACCATTGGGGAGAAACATTTGACATCCAACATTGTGATCCTTCATCTATCCATCATGATTGGAGAATATCACACTCGTGCGTTAAGAGCTGCCTTATCTGCTGCCTTTGGTTTCACGAGACACAATAAATAATTTTGCAACCACTTCTATTTCCTCATCCAGGGGAGTTTTGATATCTTTACTTCAAATGAACTGATTGAGTTGGTTGTGATCAGCGCTCATCTGTTACTCTGCTTTTCTCATTACGGCAATGAGCCACCACGCAAACAGCCCAAAGTTGGTAACAAGGGGCCATGGTACACAGCTTCCTGCGTTACTCCGCTCAACGTCACCAAAGTGGGTAAAATAAGCTCTTGAAAATCAGGCCAGAGCCACCAATATTGTCACGAAGACAGGGATTTATGGGAATCGGCAACAGGGGCAGAGACACACAGTCAAGACAGAGGCTCACGGGAAATGGTAACACAAAGACACAGGCTGAAGAGTCCACAGTCCTAGCTAGCCGAAGCACGAGTCTCCAACTTAGTCTTTCAAGCGCTACCTCAAACCGTCAGGTGGCAATATTTTTGAGCTCCATATAGTAACCAGTCATTTGTTTAGGCAACAAGAAAAGGTGCGAGATCAGACTACTTTTTTCATGAAGGAATTGTGTGTGCAGTTACAGCAGATAAGAGTTGTATCCATCCGTACAGGTCACAGACTTTTATCATCTGCTTAAGAGTTTTCTCGCTGTATGTAAGACACTGACAGTTTTAGTAACTGTAATGAATCACTACCGATGAACGGTGTATAAGAGGCAAAGTGTTGCATTTCCATTTCCACAATTAATCAGCGACTGTTCCATTGTCATGTGTGTGGCTTTTTTGTGTGTGTATTTGGGTATTTTCTTGAAAGTATACAAGAAAATGTTTCCAGTTCATGGCCCAGTGATTAATGCAATATTACTCTTTGTGATGACAATAGGATTTCCTTTCACAGGGATATCTTTGCATGATAATTACCAGTAAATGAGCTGCTCATGCTCATAAAAATGCCAGAGTACTCTCAGACTAATTTTTGGTCACTCTGAGGCATCACATATTTCACCGGAAAGAAAAAATAGTTATCCCTAAAAAATATTATTGGCAGAAAATGATCTATCAAAAGTAAAAACTAAGAGCTCAACACTTTACTGGTCGCATGCTGAAGACCATGCACAAACATTGGCCTGTCGAGTGCGTGTTTTATTCAATCCCTGGCAACACATACGGCACACGTTTCGTGGACAAACAGGTCGGGTCTGCGCTCGGCGACCACGCACAGCAAGATGTGCTTTGTACCCAGAGGCTTCAGTGGCACTCCATGGAGACTGCAGCGCCAATCCCACAGGTGCGCACACACAGCAGACAGTTCGGCAGGAACACACACACACACACCAGTTCCACACATGTATGACTGTGGCAGCTTCCAGTGGGACCGGTCATGGCCGCTGTCAGGAGGTGGAATACAACTTTCGGTGAGGTGCCGAATCCACACAACTCGCTGCACGACCAAAGCTGCCATGACAACACCCTCCTGGGCAATCAGCGGACAAACACACGCGCATTTGTGACTAACTCTACATTCCTAGTGAAAAGCACATGTGGGAAAAATGTGTGGGCAACGCGTCACTCCCTAAGGTATACCAAACTCGACTCTACTATGTCTTTGGTGCCACTTTGATATATCAAGTTGACAGCACCGCCGCTACGAGGCGCTGCTTCATGAAAAAGTATACGCGAGGGCCGACTAACGTAGACTGCACATGTTGACATGTTGAGTTCCATTTGGACTACGACCTCCAAAGTTACACAGAGCCCTGCACGAGGCAGCATGTAAGAAAGCAGGGGGACTTGGGCTCCACTCCATGACAGTGCAGCACAAGCAGGACAGCCGTGACAATGCAACAGCTCCATGGGAGAAGCATGACACGCACGGACTTCAGAGGCGCGGCTGCCAAATCGCAAAACCTACGATGACGCATTACTACAACGCTTTCCTCATTTTGTTTCTGCATGCTAGCTCACTACAGAGGAGCAAATAAGTGAGAATGAAAGGCAGTCAGCACCACCACGCGGCCTGCCAGCCACAGTGGCGTGACACATAGCCGGAGCGCTCACTCTCACTGAGGTCTCCACAGAAAATGAAAGCAACAATGAGAGGCGCTGGGTAACAAGTCCCCCACATTGTTGAATTGCAGTTCCTCATGCTCCTACGGAGACAGCTGTTACGGACATGTTTCTAAGTCCTGCATCGTCAGCATAACAAACAAGAAGCAAAGGGGAGTGGTGGTGCCTTCTGCGTGCAGTGGCGTGAAATAATATCTCACCATTTGCACCTTTGTGCATAGGGGATGTCACTCCATGGCGCAGCAAATGGTGCGACCACCACCACAAGCAGCTATCGCTGAATCTCGCATTACACTCGTGCAGTAACCAGCGATTAGTTTTGAGACTGCAAATAGACTGAGTGGCTAGCAAATACAGTTAGGGTTCGACATACAAGGGTTGGATTCCAGGACGCAATCCTTGTATGTTGGAACACTTAAAAGTTACGTTTGCACTTATTTCCTAACATACACATACACACCTCATAACACATACAAGTCCCCTTCATGAACTTTCACTACGAGGACAAGGTAAACTAGACTGATGCAAGATGAAATCTTTAAATCTTGAATGTGCTTCCTCATATTGTTCTGGAACAATGCGCGCAAGCACGACATATTATTTGATGCCGCCCACCCCTTCAACCCTGTACAAATAAAAACAGAGACAGCAAGATGAATCACTGTGAAGGAACAAACTCGTGCAGTCCCACTGCAGGGCCAGAATGGCGTACACAACACAGCTGTGCTGCTCACGTGACTAGCATCTCGAGCGTATGTTGCAGCTCAAGTCGTACTGATATCTGAAAGCTGGTAGAGTTCCCTTATGCCTCTTACTCCTCCACCTAAAAAGGTACTATAAGAAGGTAAAAGTGAGGCTTATCCCCACACTTTTAAACAATGCTGGTCATTGGATATATGACTTCAGATCAGACTAGCACAAAAGGCAATGACGCATACCTGCCCTACAAATGTATACTCTAGCCACTGCCAACAGCGATTACAGAGCAAGCCTACTAAGGCATGCAAGCAAATGTTAATAGAATGCAGTCTTCTTGCAAAGAAAAGCTATGTAGTCACTATTAATGCGCCTTCATGGCAGTTCCCATGTCCAGATGGTGGTGTCATCATCAGGTCCACCTCTGATCGTTCAAGTGGCCGACCTTACCTCATCTGCATCATTCTCTCTTGCAGATTATGTCGCTAAGTGTAAAATGTACCTTAATTTTTTTTAAAGCCAGGTACATATATCCACGTGAAAGCTGTTTGTACTTAAATGAAATCCTAATTTGCTAATCAGCTGATCAAATAATAACACATCTTAACTCACAAAAAAGCACTCAGAAATTTCTATTTGCATGCCACTTAAAGGCTGTTCTAAATTTAATTACTAACCACTAACTTGTCGAGATAATTAACTGGTGTATGCTCTATGGAATACCATAGCAAATAAATTAGTGTCAGGCCAGGCATAGCTGCTTGAATGAAGTAGACAATATGGATATACAGCATGTTAGGTTGTCCAAGACTTTCACAAACATATGTCACACTACACAACTTGCCAAGAACCAGACTAAGCAAGCTGTCAAACATCACAATACAACAGTGCACCACACTAGTGAAGTGCAGAGGAATGTTTTCAATTAGCCACTTTAGCTCAACTGCAGCAAGTTCCTTGACAAAGCTGCGCCTACCCCTAACCTGTACCCTCAAAGCTGAACACCAACTCATCTTCTCAAAACAGCCATGTTTCAAAGCATGAAGAATGTGCCACAAACAAAGGATGAGTCCACACAAAGGTGCTGACTAGAGCCCCAAACAGCCTGAGCAGCAGCATCACGAGGCTTTGGAAAAGGTGGTGTTCAATTTCAACTGCCCCTCGTACTGAGTCCTTAGTGAAGCATTGCTATGCTGTCACTGAAGCAAGGTGCAGTGTAGAACACATTGTTCTGCTTGCATGCTGCACCTTTGAGCACCCCTGAAAATGTGTTGATGCTCTGTTTTCACACTGAATCATCTAACTCGATAGACATTAAATAAAAATGTTTACAATGCGAGAGATTAGGTTTGTTGTCCGGTTCAATATTGTTGCAGGATGTTAGGCACGTCATACGGCATATGCCGGTCTAGTGCTCTGCGCCGACAAAGAAGAGGTGCGGAGGGAGCGCGGGAAGCGAGTACGAGACAGATCACGAAGAAGAATCGCCGCTGCCTGTTGTGCTTCTCTAGGTCTCTTGTACCCTTGTATGGATTCTGGGCAGCCCGCCATCCCGGTACAATATAATTTTGAACCTGAGCCACTCAATGCTTTCTTTGATTGGATGCCTAAAGCCACATGCATGAAATTAATGAACCGGAAAAATCAGCAAAAGCACCTAAGCTTAGGAATGTACACCAACCATGCAAAGGAAAGTCTACACCTTTACTACAGTCTACAACTGCATAATAATAATTCAATTCCAGAAGGGTGGATTTATAGCTGTTTGAAACAAATGAAAGATACCCAGCAAAACCAATTGCCTAAATCACTCATCTCCATGGTTGTGAGCAATTCTCAATAAAGCTTCCTGCTCTGTGAGGCAGCCATTGCATGAATTATGGAGTCAGTGACAAGCATTATTATAGGGTGTGCAAGGTACAGCTTTTGCTAGGTGACACCTACTCATCATGTGTAACACCAAGTAGAAGAGTAGACAGTAATGACCTTACAACCTTCTCCACAAGTTTAAAATCACCATCAAATAATATGGGGTTAAGATATGCCACCACAACCACCGTTAGTAGTACGCCGCATATCACAAGGTGGCACTGACAATGTTCACTAGCTGTGCACCCTAGGAATCATCCAATGCTTAAAAGTGACACACTTTCCAAAGTCACAAACAAAACACCATCCTTGGCCAAAACAGAGCAGTGTGTGATCATCAATGTCAGCAACACCCTAGGCTAAAGGACACTTCTGGCCACTGTGCAGTCTTGAAATGTGCAAACATATCAGTGGACAAAAACCAGCTGCTGCAACCACAACCAGATGCTGCCCCAAGGAACAAGTGGAATTTCATCAGCCAGCCATGGCAGGTACACTGCCGCTGCTTTCACACCACTGTATTTGCATAGTGGACGCAGAGTTACAGGGATAGACGGTGCAATTCAGCAGGCAATCTGCAACACAGAAGCTAGGACCAGACAGTGTGCTGGTGCATTAGAGACTACCTTGGCAGTGGCAACAAACCAAGGGCAGTTGAGTGGGTAGTCATGTGGTTCAGAAGAGTGGGGCAGCTGCAAAGGTGTAGAGTACTTGCAACACATCAGCAAATGAGTCATGCGGGATTGAAGAGATCAATAGCGCAACAGCAGGAGCCCTTCAAGCCACTGCAAGCCAAATGAAGCGCAACAAAGGATTCCCATGTATTCAGGCGCTGCAACAAAACATAGAGAAAAGGAGGAGGAAACAACTGCGCCATTGACTTACGTGTAAGACTGGGCCTGCTGAACAGGTCCATGCAAAGCCTACAATGGAGTGAACTGAGGTGAAATTGAGTGTCACACTGAACAAAACCCGCGAGTTCCTTGTTGGCTCCTCCGGATGGGGCTAAAAAACATGTACGCACACGCGCCACTGTTCACAGTGTGTCCATCTGCTCCAAGCTGGGGTCCCAGGATGCATGGTGACCCACAGTGTCGCCAGTGGCGTACAAGTGACTAGATGGGTTGGCAGCTCGGCCACTTGCCTCCCAGGCACGGCCTGCCCAGGGACACGGCACGTCGCCCAGTGAGCCGCCGCCACAGGCAGCCAATGGGGGGCGTGGGGGACGCCAGGGCCGCGCCCAGCGGGGCCGCCGTTGCAAAGGTTTGCTCTGGCTCCACAGAGTCAGCGGAAGCACCTCAGGCGGCAACCGCCGATCGCTGCCGAAGAGCTCGTCACGAGGCCCGCTCCCCATTAAAGTCACAGTAGTGGCCACAGGTCCTGCTGGGGACGTCACGAGGCCATCTGAGGCACGACGACCCTCCCTGAAGTCTCCGGCTGACCGGTGTGGTCCCTCGGCACCGCTGCGACATGGCTCGAGGCAGGCAACAGGAGGTGGTGGCACTGGTGATGGGGCGGGCGGTGCGTCGGACAAGCTCAGCATCTGAGTGAGGCTGCACAGTGGTGGGCTGTCACGGTGTTCAGGCCGTGGTGGTGTACCCGGGGGATCCAGGTCCTCCTCGACGCCCTCGTCGATGGAGCCTGTGGCCGGTGGCGTGGCAGCGTGGTGAGGCCAGCCCTTCAGCAGCGCAGCGGCCGGCACGCGACATGTGGCCAGGTTACCGTCAGTGGTCTGGCAAAACGTGTGGCCACGCACACTGTCAATGGTCGGGTGTGCTGCCAGCGCTGCCTGTAGGTGCAGCACGGCTGCTGGCTCGTGCCGCAACGTCTGCTCGGCTACGGTGCTGGGCCGCCGGCTCGGCTCGCCCGCGGCGCCAGCCAGTCGGCGGGCGCGCTCCAGCAGCAGGAAGTAGATGGCCGAGTGGTGGTCAAAGCGCTCCTGCACCAGGGACTGCATGCACATACAGTAAACTTTCGTTTATATGAATTCGGTTCAACGAATATTTCGAAATTATGAACTTTTTAAAAATCCCCGGCAGATTTCCTATGCATTCTATGCAAAAATGTTTCAGTTGAACGACTTTACGAATAGCGAAAATTTCAGTAGAACGAACTGAATCGGTAGCCCAGGCTCGTTTTTGCAACCACTTCAACGAAGTTTTAAGCTGTGCAGCATTGGCATAGCCGATGGTAGCCCTGTGCAAACTGCCCCTGCAACGACGGTAGTGGAACGTCGCTGGCGCTTACAGCGCCACTGAGGCAGAACGACTGAGAAGAAACAAAACCGAACTGCGTCAACCACATGTATTTTTTTCTTCCTTTTTTTTTTCATTGGTTCGGGTAACATGTGCAATCGCAGGAAGACGGTTCGTTCGCCGATGTTCGCAATGAGTGCTACAAAACGGAAGTGGTTGTCCATATCAGACAAGGTGAAAATCCTTCAGCAATTAAAGGACAGTCGACAGCAAATGGACGTTAACAAAGGAGTATGGTATTGCAGCGTCGACGTTGTCAACGATCGTAAAGCGAAAATCGAAGATTGAAGGAGAGACTTCGTGCAATCCTATCAGGAAACTGCTCTGCACAGGATATTTCAAGAAAGTAGACGATGCCGTTGCGATATGGCTTCACGACTTGCGATCCTAAAACGTTCCAGTGTCCGGCCTAATGACACAGCCCAAAGCGGAGGAATCTGCTTTTCTTCTGAACGTTTGGGCCTTCGAAGCAAGCAGTGGATGGCTAACTCGATTTCAGGACAGGCACGGGATCGCGTGGAAAACGATTTGTGGCGAAAGCAAGCGAGAACCTGGAGAGATAAAAAACTTTGGGATGCAATTAATGGATATTCACCCAACGACGTTTACAACGCCGATGAAGCAGGCATATTTTATCGGACTCTACCAAACAAGACGATGGCATTTCAGAACGACAACTGCAAAGGTGGGAAGCAGTCTGAAATAAGGATTACTGCCCTGCTGTGCTGCAAAGCTAGTGGCAGCCACAAGCTCCAGCCGCTGGTGGTACGAAAATATGCGAAGCCTCGATGCTTTAAAGATGCCCCTTCCCTCCCCTGCACTTAAAGAAAAAAACAAAAAACCATGGATAACCAAGCATCTTTTCACCGAATGGCTCTAGGGCGTGAATGAAGGAATGAGGAAGGCAAAAAATAAACATTCTTTTGACTGTAGACAATTTCTCTGCACACCTCATCGATCTCTATTTAAGCAGTGTTCGTGTTGAGTACCTCCTGCCAAACTGCACTTCTCTCCTTCAACCACTAGACCTGAGCATTATTCAAAACTTGAAGGTTGAGTACCGATGGCGGCTTGTTTAACGGGTTTTAATCAACTTACGGATTGGCAACAATCTTCCAATCAATGTCAAGCAGGCAGCCGAGATGGTAACAGGCTCCTGGTGGAAGGTAACACTAGCTACGATTCGAAACTGTTGGCTCAAGTCTGGCCTTTGACCTCTGTGTGGTGAAAGTGAGCAAGAGGAACAGCAGCGCGACAAGGTGATCGACCTCGGGATGTGGTCGGAGGTCTGCCATGAGCTAAATGTTGACAGTAACACTTCATTTGAAGACTATGCTCAGTGTGATAGTCAACTGGTCACCTGTGCTGAGCAAATACATCAGGAGATTGTTTCCAGTGTTCGTGATAAAGAAGAGCGCGACGAAGAAGAGGAAATGACAGAGCCAGATACTAAACCTGTGACTGTAGTTGAGGTTGTAGGATGCCTCGCAAAGTTGCGAGACTTTTTGTCTCAGCAACAAGCTGTGCCAGAAAATGTTTACAAAAACATGGACTCTCTGGACAGTTTTGTTTTTGTGACCTGTGCAAGCGAAAATTACATACATATAGAGATGTATTTAACTCAATAAATTGGATTTAAAGTTTTGATTTGATGTGTACGGTGTGTTATGTGATTCCATATCTTTTTCTATTTATTTATTTATTTTTTATTTTTTGTGAATAAGCAGTCAATGATGTCACTGAGAATTGGAAAACTAGAAAGCTCCGCGAGCATACTGCTGCATTTGAGCCGGAAAAAACTTTCAATGATGGCGAAACTGCGCTTTTTTTTTTTTTCAAGGAACTCCCGAACAAAACTATAGCATTTAAGAGGGATCCCTGCATCGGCGGCAAATGCAGCAAAGAATGAGTGACGATTCTTCTTGCAGCAAACATAACCAAAACGGAGTGCCTGCCTCTGCTTGTGATTGGCAGGTCCTGAAAACCTAGATGTTTTCGAAGAAGCCTTCCAGTTTACTAGTACACGAATCGTGAGGCATGGATGGCCGTGGAGATATTTAGAGAATGGCTGCATAAGCTGGACTGTCAGTTCCAGGCGAACGACCGGAAGGTGTTGATGGTTGTTGATAATTTCAGCGCACACTGCAACGTTTCTGGACTACAGGCTGTAAAGCTAGCCTTCTTTCCTCCAAACACTGCTGCTGTCTTGCAGCCTGTGGACCAGGGGGTTATTCAGTTCGTCAAGACGAAGTATAGGAGGCCTATCCTGGAAAGGATGCTCCTGTGCAATGAGGCTACGAAAACGTATGAAATGTCTCTTCTCAGCGTCGTGCACATATTAGCTTATGATTGGGACAGTACGCCACCGCAGGTTATCGCCAACTGTTTCTGTCACTGTAGCTTTTGCTCAGTCTGATGCAGATGAACCAGTGCGCACTACTGACGAGTGCGCCAATGCACTGTCTAATGACGATCGTTTTGAAAGCTCACTTCCTTAACAAATGCATCTTGAGGACTATATCAACAAAGGCACGGGTGTGGCCATCGCTGGGTCATTAATGGAGGACGAGGTTGTCGAAAATGTGCTCGGTGCCTCGGACAACGAATCCTTAGAAGGCGACACCGCATGTGAGAAGCTGCAATAAGCACCACGCACACGGTGAGAGAGGCCACGGAGGCTCTTGTCGTTCTGGAACAATTCTGCTTCGAGACTTACAACAGCATTCGCGCAGCGAAGCATCTCACAGAACTGTGCAAAATCGTAGCTGACACACAGCTTTCGCGTTAAAGGCAGGTGATTATTTCTGAGTTTTTCTCCAAATAAATCTGCAGCAATGGAATGGTTTCGCACAATTTTCTCGAGGTCATTCGATAATTCCAACTTTTTTCCGGTGCCTTGAAGTTCGAATTAACGAGATTTTACTGTATCAAAATATTGTGTTTAAATTTTTTTAGGGGGGGGGGGGGGGGGGGGGGGGCTCTTTTACAACATTTTGTGCTATATGAATGCAACAAACTCCTCTATTTTAACTAACTGAGCATCAAATTTTAAAATTTTCACTTTGTTATACTAAAAGCTCCCCCACCCCCCTCCCTTAGAAAATTTGATACAGACAAAACTAACTCTCCTTTTGCTTTGTTTCATTCGATAATTCACTATATCTATGTACATTACATCCACAAAAGTTCAAGCAATCTGCTGCAGATGCGATATTACCTCCAATTCTTTTGCAACACGTCCTCCAATTGCATGCTGTCAAGCAGTCCCTTGCTCGTATGCTAGACAAGATGTGTAAACCAAATTTAAATCCCACTAGCGAGTTTCAGCTACTGCTGAAATTCACTAAGGTGGCATTCTAGTCTAGTTGGTGTAACACAGCAAAAACACTGCGCGGGACAGAGAATACACAGTGAGGGGAAAAGTGTCTCTCACTATGTCCCGTTTTTCCCGCATTGTACTTCTTCGCCAGCACTGAAACATTCTTTAATTGCCACCTCGTAATTCTTTTTTCCATCTCAATGTGTTTACAGCATGTTTACAGAGACAGTCTTTAATGACGAGGAAGAAAAATCACAGCACGATCTGCAAGTAGCGTGTGTTAAGAAGAAAAACCTGTGCTTAGTGCTTCCCTGCATTTTCAGCCAACCCGACACGGAGGCTGCTTACCTGCTGCGTGCGGGCTGGATCGATACCGAGACTCTGCATGAGGCGTAGGACACCATCGTCGAGAATCCCTCGACGTGCAGCCTCCCGGTCAGAAGGTGCAGCCGGTGCCATGGGAGCATGCATGCCCGCCGGCTGGAGCCAACGGTGCCGCTTGACCTGCTCCACGGTCAGCCGCCGGCTCGGTTCCAGCACCAGCATCTTGCGGATCAAGTGCTCACACTCTGCCAACCAAATGACATATAAAAGCACCCTTGATCCACGCTTCCATAAATATGCATTTTATTCTCTCATATCAAAGTTCAGTGCCTTCTAGTATGAAGGGACATCTTTTGAGTACACTTCCTTCACAGTCCTTAAAATGATTAATAATTTTGAATTTTTGCTAGAGGTCAAGAAATTTAAATTGGCCTATGACCACTGAGACTGTTCAGTTTAGTTCATACGGTTTGATGTATCAAAGTAACTGAGCCTAAAAGGAATGCCCTAGAGGTAGGCTCCGGATAATTCAGACTACCTGGGTTTCTTTAAGGGGGGGACCTGGGTCTTTGTGAAAATCGGCCTAAAATCGAATTTTCAATGTCTCCATTTTTGGTATCCTGACATATATCTGCACCTATTTACAAATTTTGATGCAAAAATAATCAGTATATTTTACTTTAGATGAGCCGAAAGAACTTCAACCGCGATCACGGCTCTTTAAATTGAGGACAAATTGTGGCCGAATTCTGCCATCCGTAGCTTGGGAACGACGCCTGCCAGCGGCGCCATTTTGGCTTTGTTTGAAAGTTTGTGCTTCAAGCTTCCTTTTTATATCTAGCAGCAACATTGAGGTTGCACCAGTCGCGAAGAAAACGATCACAAAGAAAATGTGCAGTGCACATTGCTATTGGCCAGTTGGAACACGTGACCAACTTAGCGGCTTGCGATTGGCTGGATCAGAGCAGGTGACCGCGGGCGTGCAACGAAGACGCCATTTTGTCAAGTCCTGTCCAATGCTGTACCAAGCCTGGAGGTCTGACAAAATTCTATTCTGAAAACCGCTTTGGGCGGAAGCAAAGAAAAATAAAAAAGTGCGCAGATGAATCCGCGATGCTATGCAATCGACTGAGGGCGCTATGTCACCGAAAAACATCGCATCTCCGGCTTTGCTGGACTGCCTGAGCAGCGCGTCAGTGCACGACTTTGGCACCGAAAAGTCTGAAGGAGAATTGACGCCACTTCGACATGTAGAGGATGCCCGGCCATTGAGTGCGGACACTGCAACACCGGCAAATTGCACCTCGCCGGCACCGTTCGGCTGCCTGCATAGCGAGCCTCTTCGCAGTAGCTCCGTTGATCGCATACGGATTAACAGAGCACTCATGACAAGCAGCGCAGTGCAACACGTGAGTGCCCGTAAGGAAGCTGTGCTTCAACAGATTGATACAACGCCAGCAAAGGAAAGAAAGATAAAGCATTTCAAGAGCAGTCACGGTGAGGAAGCATCACCTCTGTCAGCTGCCAATTATGTTATAGCCGATCTTGCCGCTGTGAACGCGCTTGTAAGCATTGTGGCATGCAAAACGTGCCGTGGGAGTATGGAGGTAGTGCGAGATGATTGGGATTATGACCTTGCAAAACCTGTGGTGAAGTGGTGTCCGAGTGAAGCTCACCGAGGATTGACGGCGCAAAGCGTTGCAATCAAAAGTGCAATCTCATTGAAGTAAACATTCTCGCGGGACGAGCAATGCTTTCAGCTAGCAACGGCCAAACGGCCATGAACGATACATTTTCAGCCATGAGGCTGCCTGGACGAGCCATGCATAAGAAAACTTTTCAGGATCACCTGAAAAACACCCTAAAGCCTGCTGCCACACAAGCTGCAGAGACCGCGATGGGGCAGTGCGCACGTGAAGTGGCGACTCTGTACGAAGAGTTGTGGTTTGGCCACCGAAACAGTATCGCTGTATGCTTCGACATGACATGGATGACGCAGGGCCACTCGTCGCATATTGGCGTTGGAGCTGTGGTCGAGCTGCCCATCGGCGATGTGCTGGACTATGTTGTCCTTAGTAATTTTTGCTTAGGCTGTGAACTCGGTCCCAAACCTGACACTGGGGGATATGAGGAGTGGAAGAAAAAGCACCAGTGTCAGAAGAACACTGAGTGCATATCGGGGCAAATGGGGGTTGAGACGAGCCTCATTTTATTCCAAAGATCTATTGAGTGCCACAATCTCCGCTACATAACTGTTCTCTGTGATGGGAACAGTCGCACATTTGATGCCTTGAACCAAGCAGAAATTTATTGGGTTTATCCCAGTGCAGAAAGAAGACTGTGTAAATTACGTAAAAAAAGAGAATGGGAACAGCTTTGCAAAATCTTGTGCAAAAGCACAAAACTGAAAGCGGTCGAAGCCTAGGAGGAAAAGCCTGGCTCACTGGGGACTTGATTGCAAAGTTGAACACATATTATGGCGGTGCCCTCAAGTTGCACAAAAGTGATGTAAGCAACATGCAAAGAGCTGTCATGGCTACATATCACTATGTGACATCTACAAATCATCACCCTAACCACTCATTGTGCCAACTGGCACAGAGTCATGTTGTCAGCACAATGCTGTGCTTGCAAAAGGAGAACAACCACCCAAACACAGCTACAATTTTCCAAGTAAGTTGCCTCAGCCCTCAAAAGCACACCATGCTCTGTGATGCTGAGGTAGCTGATGTGCAGGCCAGAGTGCTGTGCGAAAACTTCATTGCTGGGAACCGGCTGAGTAAAGGTGCCTGCGACACCAGGCTGGCAGTAGTTTTGATAATGCCTGCTTCTCCGCTTTCCACTAGCAATCAAAGAGTCAGCATATGCATCACTTTCGGAGTTTAAGTCGTGAAAATTATCCGTGTTTGCATCAAAGCTGCAGAAAAAAAAATGTTTTTCAACTTCAAATCCAAATCTCAAAGCGGTAAATATGTCGATTGTAGCCAGACAAGTGACACAAAAGCCAGGAAATGCCAAACTATATGATTTTGCTAACAACAAAAATTTGGCAGCTGTCCACAGTGTCCCTTACAGGGAAGTGAATAGCCCAACTTGTAGTTTGAACCGTCCAAAGTACTACCTTAAAGGAGTACTATGTGTTAGTGAGCAGATGTTTGAATTAGTAAACTTTTTATTCTGCACTCATAATCCAATTCCAAACTCAAGCCCTTTACTAGACACGTGTGTATTGAAAGGTGAACACTGCACATTTTCCTACATAGCATAAACTCCACTCACCGGTCGACATGAAGAAGGGTATGCGGAAGCGCCCAGAGAGCACTCGACTGCGCAACACCTGCAGGCTGCTGCCATCGAAGGGCAGCGCCCCGCACACCAGCACGTAGAGTACCACGCCCAGGCTCTGCACAGAGTTCCCCCGCAAGCGTGTCATGCCTTGTACACGAACTTTTCATGGGGCACCTTGTCCAACAGTCACTAGACACCTCAACTTGTGCCTGTGTGCATGAGAGCAGCACCAGGGCGATTACAGCAGTTGAGTCTTATTCCCTTTCAGACGGCCCGCTAAACTCCCGAGCAAGCATCTCTACTGGCCCACAGAATGAAGGAGCCAGCAGATAAGAGGAAGTTTTCTGCTAAGTGCTGTCGGGCTGCCCAGTTGAGCCATCAGCTCAGCTCTTCTGGCAAATCGTGTTACCGGGGGACGTAAATACCCAGGAGAGAATTAAGAAGTGCGCAATTGTAGTTCTCAAAGGTTTTGCACCTGTAACCCCGAGGCACTTGTGCACTCCTTCCTTGTTAACGTGTCCTCTTCCCACTGGTTTTCACCTTCAACTATGCACCAACAGGCCCAACAAGCTACGTTTCTTGAACACTGTAAAGAAGGAACCGCGTTTTTCTCCAAGTCGTGTCACTGCCGGAACAAGCCTGTCATATATTGGTATGTTGTTGCTTTTTCTTTGCTTTCCCCCTTTTCACCTATGCAATGCAGATAAGTCACCACAGTGGCTGAGCGCCGCTGTCCTTCAGTGTTTCCTGTCACTCCCCTTCGGTTGTATGTATATACGTAATTGAGAAATTGAATTTTCCTGGAATGTATTAACCACGAGAAAAATAGTGCAACTCTATGGGAGATCTTTTTAATGCCTAAGACTTTGAGCATATAAACCGGGAAATCATACGAGCCGGCAACGTATCAAAGTGCGACTGTGTTTGTTCTTTTGTGTCTTTTGTGCCATCATCCCTCCGTGCACTTAGCCCTTCCCTCGTAATTTAACTTAACTGGAGGAGGTATCCCATAGAAGAATAAGGGCTGGGGCGGCCCTAACCCCGCCGGTCATATGCCGATGGGGTTCACAAGACATAGGACTGACCACCTGCCCGAACTGTTCCACACCGGCTGCAGAGGTGGATGTTCGCCACCTGCTGTGGACTTGTGCAGGGACAAAGGCGTCAAGGATACGGATTCTACAGGAAGTGGGACTGTCGGCGACAAAGGGGGAGGATTTCTCCAAGAGGTAAACAGACCACACCAAGAGCAAGAGTCTTCTCGAGTTTCTGGAAGAAAAAGCTTTACATGATTTTCTACAATATGCATTATGACAAGTTTGCGGGAAAAAAAAAAACTACTACTTTCATTTTTGAGGCACAGTCGAGCCCAGACATATTGAAGCTAGACATCTTAAACTATAGGCTGTACTGAACACACAGATCACTTTATTGAAGATACAACAGGAAAGCACAGGAAAGTTGCATGTTACATCAAACCCCAGTTTCACTGGTCGTTCAATATAAAGAATGGCACGTTGGACGGCTGCAAGTGTCACTTCGCTTAATGGCACTCTTCAATCACTTTTCACACATGAAGACAAGTCAAGAGAGCAACCTTGGACACCAGATGGCAGTTATTGCCATCAGGTGTGAAACTGACTACCTGAACTTGCCGTTTGCCTGCGGGCGGTCTTGGATCTCTTGTAACCAATTTTCAAATACATCAAAGTCATGATGTAAAGCGAACCTAAATAATTAATCCATACTGATGGCCCTCGCCAGGTGAGCTCTTCGTTAGCTTCACAACATGAGGCAGGGCGGAAACCAAGTGAACTTTAATTTTAGTGAGACTATTCGATTCGCTGGTAACAGGATTAGACATCCTATGATAGGCAGTGACTTGTCGTGAAGAACCAACTATGATGGCTCTGATGCAAAGCAGCTTAGGACTAAGAATGTCTAGCGAAAAGCATGCACCTACCATGCCGGCAGGGTGGCTACAGAAAGCATCAATGTAACCTTGCTACTTGGTAACAAGTAGTGTTATCTACAGTCCAGCCCAGTTATAGAGAAGCCACTTATAGCGAAATAGCAGTTATAACGAAGGGATTTCAATTTCCCACTCCCATTTTTGCATTTTCAATACAATTTGGGTATGGCTCTAACAAAGTAATGAAAGAGTCTCAGCGAATATAGGAAAGAGATTTTGTAGCAGGTGAAAAAATATATACGTTTCTACTGATAAACAGAAATGTTTTACACTTTTCAGAGAAATTTTGGTACGAAAATAAGAGCGAAACCTGGCTGATGGCCACGTGCCCGCCGTCGTCTGCACAGCCGCAAAATGAAAGGTTACTGCACTGCATAGCTTGGCTCACTGCACCCATTGTTCCTTGATTTCTCGGCTATGTTGAGTTTCGCAAGCTGATGACCACCTCAGTGGTTGATGCTCTAGGGATGTTCCTCGGGAGTCCGGAGGAAGACTTGACTATATATTTGGATGTGGAGGCTGCAATCCTGAAGTCGGTGCTCAGGAAGCATGTTCAGGCAACACTGGACCACTTCTTCCAGCGGCGATAAATCAATTTGCCCACAGTCGACGACCAATCTTTCGGACTCACTAGGGACCACAAACACATACGAGAAATCAAATTTCCAATTGCCACATAGTGGAGGAAGGAGGCAGCAGTTTTGTGCCCATTCTGATACTTCACTGACTGACTCACCGTGCAGTATTCTCACAGGCAGTGGGCAGCAACTGGTGTTTCGATGGCTGCATTACCAGCGACATTTTGCGAGCGAACGCACTCATATACTCATAGTATATTCAAGCACTCATATACTATGCAGCATGCCACGATGCCGTGAAAAAGTCAGAATAATCAAGCATGTCAAGCCAAAATTTCGGTCAGCAACTTTTTTTTTCTTTTACGAGTTTACATATAGTGAAATAGCAGATATAGCAGTCATTTTCCATTCCCACCGGCTTCGTTATAACCAGGCTACACTGTACTGCTATATTTATTTTTCATGTTATTTATTTAGGAATACTGTCAACCCTCATTTGAGGGTCATTACAGGAAGGGAAATTAAAACAAATATATGCACAAATATTAAGTTCTAGCTCTGTTGATCTACTTTGCAATTTCCTTTGAGCTCTTAATTTTCAGAGCATTTAATTGTCATCACATCAACCCAGTACATTCCAAATCGTAATAAAGGATGGGGACAAGTATACGTAATAATGTGATCCAGTGTACGCTGGCCTATAATGATGGTTCTGACAATGGCTAAAACTTCGTGCATGCGACCCACAGTCGCCAATGTGTGGCAGCTCTTTCCAGTGCACTTCGTTGATGAAGGCATTACGGAATTCAATTTTATACTCTTAACAGCAGGACGTTATTGTGCTGGCAGCAAACAAGATTAGACGTTTCTGAAACAAGCGGTGGCTAGTTTGAAACCGTCTTCCATTGCAGCTTCAGCGGGCAAGCACATTAGGCCCAGCAACATCGACTAATACAGTCACCCGGCATGCCATGCATCACTGCAGGAAAAGCGCTTCTGGTGTAGGTACAGTCATGTCGTTCCTCTACGCCACAGGTAAACAATGAAAATTCTTTGTTTTTCCCATAATGATGCAGATGCCTAATAAAGACATTTGTGCCGCTGAGTGAAAGCAGTTCTACTTTATAAATGGGGCCTTGGCAGAAAGATATGTTGCTGACGTGGTCGTCCCGCACGTCGTAAAACGTCTTTGAAGAGTTCGAGCAGGCAAATTCAAGCCGCGTCGTCAAAATTATCGTTTTCAAGACGTATGTGTAGCCGACTTAACACGCAGTCACGGGAGTGCACGTGGGACTCATCAAGCCATCGTTTTAATGCCAAAAGTTCTGATTGTGCAGTCTCAGTACTAGTACCACATTTCCTCGCACAACTAGCCATAATCTTCCACCAAGGCTTATAAAGAAGGCTTAGCCAGGTTTAACTCTTGTAATACCATGAAAGGTTATGCGCAAAAAAGACAACACAAAAAAAGATAAACATGACAGGACGAGCGCACGTCCTGTTGTGTTTATCTTTCTTCGTGTGTTCTCTTTTGCGCATAACCTTTCATGGCATTACAAGTTTAAGCCCACTAGCCCGACAACAACTATTGCTGAGGTTTAACTCTGCTATATCTAATGATACGAGCGAAAGTTCTGTTTTGCATGGAGACACTTGGTTAGACGTGGTGAATCTCAGGGCTGACACAATCGCACAGGCCGCAGCACTCAGCCTAGCACAGCGTTCTTGATGATAACCTTTATTGTTTGGCCAAGCGAACTTCCTTGTATTTAGGTGTCTCTTCTCGTTTAGCTCGTTGCTCTCGCAAAAGTTTCACATGGCAAGCAATGTCGGCCGAGTTGTCAGATGCAGCCTGGCGTCTGTGCTGAACTGCTCTTGCACTAGATTCGTTGCGCCGCTAATAACAGTTCAGCAAGTGCAGAGCGAGAGCAGTTGCAGCGCTCGATATATGGCTAGTCACGCCGTCTGGCAAATGCAGCGCCACGGCAACGCAGGAGACGAGAACACACACACAGCCGCTCCTAGTGGTTTCAAGATCACTGTGTGAGTTTGCTGACCTTGAAAGTTGTAGCTCAGAAAGTACAGCTTTCGCCTCATAACCTTTACTCGCATATTTTATGCTTCCTGGTGTGGACTACTGCAGGTGCATGAGAGGCAGGCTTGAGGTGATCGGTATGACTGCACTGTCAAGTGTTCCTCCAAAAAGACCTCAATGTTTTGGAAACCTTACAAATGAGAAAAATGATACCGATGATGTCAACACGTTTTTCAATACTTCGAGTGAGTTGGTCAAAATGGCCTCAAAGAGGAAACTGAGGCACAGCCGCAAATGTTCCTCAGGTACTCTTTGGCTTCTGAAGTAAAGTTGGGCAGTGACGCCATATCCTCAGAATCACTGCTGCATACACAGATCATTCCTCATTTAGTCAATTAATCTATATATTAGTTGGTTAATCAGCACAGGATCAATCAAATCAACCATTGGCGTAACAGAATCACGAGATCTGCCACATTTCATTGCACGTGCCATGCTTGTGGAGCAGCCATACCCAACTTCAATGTTCCACTGCTCCCACAGCGAATTTAGAATCGATACCATGCAGGAAAAATAAGAAAAACAACCAAGAAAATTATATTGTAGTTCCCTAGCTTCAAACAGATACTACACCATATTTAAAAGTTGTACCGGAGCGTTCAAATTGACAATCGCACGGTCTACGAGTGCAGCAGGAAAATAGCCGTGGCCCACAGTTCCTGGTAGGCAGGGTAGCGTGACATGACAAAAGGCATCCTCACCCAGACGTCCACCTCTGGGCCCACATATCGCTTTCCCTCGAACACCTCGGGTGCTGCATACGGCGGGCTGCCACACCACGTTGTGAGGTGACCCGTTGGTGAGAAGAAGTTGCTGAAGCCAAAGTCTGCATGCGGGCAGGCAGTAAAACAAACTACTGCACTTCTGCACTAAACCCAAGAGGTATGAACAAAAAAAGTGGCCGTTAAACAAAACCACACAGCACACTTCCACAAGAAGCTTAACACAGCAGGCTCCCTCGAACAATTTCTGACAGGTTGACTGCAACAACGGTTTGCACCCCTTCAACTGAACCACTTGAGTATAGCCACCTGTGAGTGCCATTAATTTTGAGTTGTTGCATGAAGGCAAATCTCAGATTTCGAGTCCTTATGTTGTGGAATTTCGTTAAATTAGAATCTGACTTATTTCAAGTTTACTTGAACTGGCATTTTGATCTCACTGAAGTTACAAGCACTAAAGTTACCGTGAACACCACAGAATGCTTACAAAACACAGGCCCTATGCAGTTATCACAATTAGGCTAGGTTAGATCGCGAAAAAAAAAATTGATTTATAGGAAAGGAAACGAGCCGTATCTGTCACTTCGTAGTGGACACCTGAAGGGTGGGAGGTCCGAGTGAGAGGTGCTATAGTGGAGGGCTCCGGAGTATTTTTGACCACCTGGGGTTCTTTAGCATGCACTGACATCACACAGCACAGAGACGCCTCTACGAAGCTCCTTAACCACTGAGCCACCGTGGTGAGGGTTGCGTTAGGAACATTTTCTGTTATGCATATAAGTCGCATAGATGGCTCTAATTATAAAATGGGCAGATCTGGTTAGGGACAAAGCTAAACATCGGTGTCTGCATTTGTTCCAGCCTGCAGCCCTGCAACTGCATGTGAAGAAACGCAATGTTGACAAGGCACTCTATTGACAAGCCATTGCCTAACTCAGAATTGAAAAAAAAGTGTCAGAAAAAATGCGCACATGAATTCATAAGCATAGATATCTACCAAAAAGTAAGACAGATACTGTTCTTCAAGTCCCCAAAAAACAAACCAATGAAAGATGTTCAACACTTTACCAAACTTTGTGTCAGTCTCTCAATTCCCAAAATTCACAAAATTAAAAGGCAGCATTAAAGGTGCTACCGCATCTACTCTCAAAATGAAGCTCAAGCATCATCCTAATTTCTTTTTATTTCTGCTCTCACTAGATGCAAGCTACCTCTTGGTAATGAGGACCTAAAACCCTTTTGTGCAATCAGGTGCTTGTTTACAAATGGTGCATTTTCTTGCTTTGTGTTTCTATATGTTGTGGCATTTCAGCTGGATGCCCACTAAGAAAAGGTGCAATATACGAAGCAGCACACTGGATGGCCCAGTAGTGCCTGGCAGGCAATTCTTACCAGCTAGCTTGACGTTCATGTGGGAGTCCAGCAGCAGGTTTTCCGCCTGAAACAAGGGCTAACGTTTAGGGCCAAGTGGGACGACAACGAGTTAAATTAGTGCAGGTTTGTAGCCTGTGTAGTGCAATTTGGTTTGGTAGCAATCAGGTAGTCAGGCAACATGGTGCCATGCGTTCTTGCAGGACTAATGCTTACTAACGTTCCAGAGCCCGTGATACAATTGGAGTCCATTTATTTTGTCAGAGTGAGAAGGAGAAACAATTTTCCTTAAAGGGCAACTGTGACATTTCTTTCCCTGCCAATTAAGTATTCTGGTTAAACAGATCCCTCACGCATTCCAGGCACTAATGCAAAAAAAAAAAAGAAGGTGTAGCACAACCACAAAATGAAAATATGTGATTCCTTTCAGAAATTTCCAGATGAAAAGATCAGACGAATACACATTTCATTTACAATAAGGGAGTAATTACTTACTGACGTCCACTCAAGCACAGCCATAAAACTACAAAGGAAAGCTATACGGCTTTCTCAGAAACTCGTAAAAAATTCATCCTGGTGCTGGACGAAGTTTTCTTTAACTACAAAGTTGCTGAGAAAACTGTATAGCTTTCCTTTGTAGCCGTATGGCTGTACATAGGTGGACGTCAATGAGTAATTGCTCCCTTATTACAAATCGACTCCACCTTGGAGGACTCCCCTAATTATTCGATCAACATTTCGTTTACCCATTTCACTCACTTGATGCCACAACGACATACTAGCAATCAGAATTGCACCTTGAACATGCAAAGCGGGAGGTTGAATGCAATTTTTGCTTTTCCAGGGCAGCCCATGTCAAAGCATTGTGACATCCTCATTGTTTCATGTAAATATCCGTCGCAGACAGGGCACGGGCAACTACCTCAACGAAAGAAGCTCCAGATGTTCCCATGCTCTCATTTTGGCGTCGCTAGGATTAGAAAGCTACAGCCTCACCTCACCTCACCAGCCATGCTTATTTTTTGCATGTGTGGCAGAGCTCGCTTCTTCTACTTCACACAGCTGCTGCTGCTTCTACACCCACCTGGCAAGCTTTATTCATACCAGCACATACCTTCATAAACGTACAACATTGCCTGACACAGTGCCACATAGCCTACCAGTCCCCTGCCTACCATTTCTTTCCATCACCACTATTGGCTATCTGCTATCTGGCTCGCCTCCTGGGACCTCCGCCTTGTATATGCCCTCAACACCTTCGCTTCACCTAGACCAGTCTGTGGTGTCCCAGAGGGTCGAAGACAGACATGATGAAGTGATCTGCTAGAATGCTTCGACTATGTTTTCTTGACGTTTGCAGACAGGTATGAAGAAGTTAAACCACAGCAAGCCGTGCCTGACCATGCTTAATCAAGCTTCCACTCTGTAAACTTGGTTATCTATATGAGTCTAATCTGGCTTAGCAACGCAGCGTAACCAAGCTTAACGAAGCTCTCACATGCATTACCAGGCTTAGCTGAGCTAAGCTGCAGCCATTTTTTTTTCGTCCAGGGTGTGTCAACCAGAGTTTTGTTTTGCTGCCTTCTCTGAGCAGTTTGAACATCAGAGATGACAGTTTTCAAGAGAAATGAAAAGTATCAGCCCTAGTGCCATTATTACTCATCTTTGTTTGCTTTCACTGATAATGAAGTCTTTGTTCCATGGAAAGAGCTTACAACATTCAATAAAAAAGTTTTAACCCAATTTCCCAAGTATAAAAGAAAAAGACTCAAACTGGGCACATGATCAATAAAAAAAAATTGGCAGTGGCTTAGCTTGGTTAAGCCTGGATATCAGAAGTGAAAAGCTTGGGTGCGCTCTTCATTTCTTCGCCGCTGTTAAGGCAACACACAATGCATAGTTGTTTGGTCGTCTTCACTCATTTTGCTGCTCTCAATGGCCGTGGACGCAGGTAAAAGCCGCTTTTCAGCTTCTTTTCTGCGTCGTTTAGCGAGGCGTTCCTTCCATTCTTCGGGTGTTTCGGCCGTTTGTTTAGTTTCATTTCTTCGCTGCTTTTCAGCCAACTCCCAAGCTAGCACTTGTGGATCGGTAGATTTTCTGCGTCGTCTAGCAGCAGCCACACTCTCTTCTCCTTCCATGGCGAGTGCGCATGCCTGTTCCCTGGCAAGCGCATTTATAGCCCTCCTTGTGCATGTGTAGTAACTGTGGTAATCATGCGGCTGCAGCGAAAGGTAAAATGGTTGAAAGGAGGCAAGCGCACAGTAGTAGCGGCGGCGCACATGCGCAGTAGCGAGCAGCTGCGGCGAAAGATCAGGCAACGCAGTCAGCGACGGTGGCCACCTGCGCTCCGCGCGACGTCACTCGGTATCGCGCATGCACAGAATATGGCTTTTGCAACATACGGCCCGTGCGAAGGTTGGCTCTGACCCTCGTAGTGAAGCTTTTCGCTTCAAAAGGCAGCGCCCAGTCCAGCTGCCACCTCATTTCCATTTCTGAAACTCATCGCTACATCTTAACATTATCAGCTTGAAATGGGCACATATGGCGATATCACAATGTCCTGAACAGTATGCATACACCGACTAAAATACCACGTTTGATTAATGTCACAGAGCCACTTTAGAATGACGAGACCTAGGACGACATCCATTTACTGTTCAGTAAATATAGATCCAGTGGCTCTTTCTGGCTACGCTGACGTTTGCCTGACTGACAACAAAAGATGGATTCACAGATTAGAAAACTGGATTTCAACATATTTCCATCAGTCCAGTCAAACTTGCAATGTACTTAACAAAAAGAATGGGCTGCCAACATTTTCAGGTGAATTAAAAAGTAGCATGCCCCAGGGATCCGTGTTCCCAAATCAGTGTCACTGCATGCACTTTACTTGCAAAATAGGCCAGTGACACGTCTAAATCAGTTTTGAGTCTTTTCTAGCATGCAGCAGCACAGTTTTTGGTGAGAATGTTGCACTGGTAACTAGACTGCAGTACCATGTTGATACAGTCCAAATATCTTCAGTGCCGTTTTCATTCCCAAAAGCTGAGACGGCTCCCTCCTATGCATTACAGCATGCAATTTCAGAGCCGAGGTCCATCAGTGAAAGTGAATTCAACAGAGCTCTTATACCCACCTTAAGGTCCCGGTGAACAATGTGCTGGCTGTGGCAGTACTCCACGGCCAGTAGTACTTGCCAGAATTTGCGCCGGGCCATTGGCTCAGGCATGCGACCATGCCGTGAGATAAACTCTGCATAGAGCATTCAAGAGAGATGTTCAGTCCTAGAAAACAAGATGAAAATATATTGGCTGCTTACTTCTGCAAATAGCATTCTTGCAAGCAAAACAAAGAATGATAGTTACATAATTGTAAGCGTTAGTTTACATATTAAGATGGGAGCCATAGAGCAAGCTTTAAGTTATAGCCATGACGTAGGGTATCTGATATCTCGTTTTCCTTGCTTTTGTTGATGGTACCATGCTTTGGTTCTGACTTAATTCGACCCCTCCCCCCATTTTCCGGGTGTTCAAATTAAAAAAAAAAATAATAATAAGTCAGGTAGACTTACAATCATGTAAACAGTACAGTATTGCTTTCAGCGATCACCAGCAAATATACAAAATGCTTCAGTACTGGACAGTCTTCATGTATCAGTAAAACCTCATTACAAGAGACACTCAAGGGACTTGAAAAAGATGTCTCTTGTCTCTTGTAACCAAAAATTATAAAAGCACTGTGTTGATCAGTTTACAGCACATCAGCATATAAATGCATTCACACGCATTAACAGGAAATTGTTCACGAAAGCTTAAAGTTATTCATACTAGTATGTATTTTTATGAGTGCAGAGTGTATTCCTTCCCAAATTCTGGAGGTAAAGCACTTCACTTTGCAGGCCTTCCTGTTGCTCTAATACCTTTGAATCACTCTTACATGCTCGTTACCTTCAGATGCTGACACTTGTCCTCTGAAATGTCCTCGTAGTCACCCTCTATGGCACATGTGCCACTTATTTGCGTGAGAATTACAGTCTGAAAGCTCTTTGGGAGCACACAACATCCACATCTGCAGATACGAATTCCTGAAAACATTATGGTACCTCAGCAGTCTCTTGGATGCTCACCGAAGCTTCATCTTTAAGGAAGCTTTCTACAGTATCCATATATGGGCCCTCTTACATCATGTCACCACATTTAAAGCCTGCTTGTCTGAAATGGTTTTTCACAGCTTCACTTCTCAGGCCATTCCAGACACCTGAAATCACCTGAACAGCAAACTTCGCATCAATTACTATTGTACAGTCTTGCATCCTGTCGAGCAACAGGCGTTCTACCAACCTTATTTTGCACAGCAACTTGACAGAGCGCATAATGCCTTTGTCTATTGGTTGAAGGTGGGGTGTGGAGTTTGGAGGGAAAAAATAACTTTGGTGGCCTTGAGCACGAGAACTTTGGTGTTGCAAGAAGCATTGTCCACAAAGAGAAAGATGTCAGGATTCCAAGCCAGCATCTTGTGATCAAATTTTGACAGTGAGGAGTTAAAAATGCTGGATGTCATTCATGCGTTTTGATTTGCTTCGCAGGTCACAGCAATGCGACGCCAGTGGCAAAGGGGTCGCTTTGACTTTCCAATCATGGGGAAGCACTCCTTCTCAGTTCCTGACATATTGCAACAAAAAGGATGCTGATATCAAACAGAATTTAGCTAAGGGAATCTGAAGTGCATCATGTACGAGTTGGCATGCTTCAGCTGCATTGCATGAGCACACCTGGGTTGTGTCTCTTCTAAATAGCCAAGTATTTATTCTAGGGACCTGCAAAGCTGCTCTTAGTAACAGAGTGTCTCTTGTAACCATGTCTCTTGTATGCAATGTTGTTAACATGGCAGACATAGGGAAGCCAACCAAACCATTTTCAAATGTTTCTTATAACTGAGTGTCTCTTGTAACAGTGTCTCTTGTAACGAGATTTAACTACTTCAGACAAGGAATACAAAAATTGCACCTGTGTGTACAGGCAACTAAGCCATAAATACTACTGGGTACAAAAACCTCTTAAAGCTCAGCTACTTTGGTCATCTGATGAGAAGAGAGGAGTCGCTGGAGAAAGATTTGATGTTGGGAAAGGTTGAGGGTCACCGCAGAAGGGGTAGGCAGCGAACGCGATGGTTAGATGGCATCCTCGAGGCGCTGCAGATGAAGTTATGTGATGTTAGAAAGATAGTAAGAGACCGGAAAGTGTGGCGCGATATGATCCATAGGGTCACGAAGAGTCGGACACGACTGAACTGAACTGAACAAAAACCTCAGGCCCTCATGCCTGCAGTCCTAATGAGTGCAGAGTGATGCATTTATCACACTTCCTCGCTGTTTGGATAGCGAAATAGAGGAACGAAAATTCCACTACTGCCACCTTCAAGCTTGCCGAGCAAGGAAAGCAGGCAGGTAAAATTCTGTTTCAACCATGTTGGGTATGTAGCCCTGGAAACATTTGCAGAAGACATTCCTCCAGCGTGCACAAGAAAAAATAAAGCCTTTTGTGGAGACAGTATAGAGAGAACACTGCTTAGAGCAAGCATATAACGAATCAAGGAAGCTGTGGCTCCAGCTGTCAGAATAGCTCACTCTTGTGCACATTACAGAAAATAGAAACAGATTCCAATAACAATTACTTTATCAGCAATGTAAATCATTAGAGTGGTCAATCACAGCCTCTGAAAGATAACTGAACAATTAAGTAAAAGTAATAGATTACTAGTCCATTACTTTCATTCCAACCTTTGCTGCCATAACACAAATTTACCCAAGCTGCAACGAACTAGTACAGCTTGTGTGATATTTTCTTATAGTATGTTGTCTGTTTTCGAGGGGAGCCGTGTTTCGTGTTTCAAAGTTGTTGCTAAATTTTTGACATTTTCCCGTGAAGTCAGCAGCTACATTGCACTCTCTCAATATATGCGCTGGAGGAGCCAATGAAAATGTTTATTTGTTAGCCCAGTAGACAGATTGTTGTGGGTGGAGGTCCCTTGTCCAAGACTTTATTGGCTGCCCAATAGAGTCCTGCCCAAGTCCCCTTGAGGAGTTTCTCCCGACTTAATGGGTTTGCAGTGGTTCAGCTTTGTGCACGTTAGCATAGAATATAACAAGTTAAAGTGGCCAATTACAACCCCAGAAAATTAATTGACTACTACTGCACTATTTTCTTTGCAATAATTATTGCAGTAATACAAATTTATTCGGACCACCATGGACAAGTGCAGCTTGCTTGATACTGTGGTGGACACTTAACTTCCAAGGTCAGCACATATGAAAAGAGCCAGAGAGCCAAGGGAATTTTTTGTTGCATTGATCAATGTGAAATAGTAAAGTAATCATGGATATAACTGGTTAGAAAGTAGAAGACATAACAACCAGACATGACCATGGCCTCCAAATTTTGAGTCTGTTGCTCTTGTGGGCTGGATCCCACCGGCCACATCTGGTTATTTCTTCTACTTTCTAACCAATTCTAATAAGGCAGCAATTACACATTGTCGTCTACTGGAGCGCAGACATACGGCTACAAAGGAAAGCTATACAGCTTTCTCAGAAACTTCATAGTTAAAGAAAAATTCGTCCTGATCCGAGAACGAATTTTCTTTAACAACGAAGTTTCTGAGAAAGCTGTATAGCTTCCCTTTTAAGCCGTATGGCTGCGCTCGGGTGGATGACAATGAGTAATTGCTCCCTTATTAGAATTCTACTCCACCTTGGGGGCTTCCCCTAAATATTTCTAACCAATGATATCCATGACTATTTTACTATTTCATGTTGATCAATGCAACAAAAAAGTTCCCTTTGCTCTCCTTCACGTCAGCGGCTGTTGGTATCCTTCGTATGTATCTGATAACAAGCCTCTTCATTCCCTGTATATGCCAATTTTTAAGATGAGCAGTTTTTAAAGTCTCAAATTTTTCCACATTTTATCATCAAGAGTTCAGTGCTACACTGATCACTCTCTCAACGATAATATGCGCTGCAGGGATAGCAGTAGCATACTATAGTATGAGCATTTTGTGCACTGACTCGTACACGAAACCCTTTAGTAGTAGTATGTGCTGGTTTAAACAGAATACTTCCTTTGCATGCATCCTTGAACTGCATCTGTGTTTTCGCACTTTTGCATGGTGGAATCTGCTAAGTTAGGTATAGTGATATGCAAGTTGCAGTCGCATATAGCAGAGCCGGGTTCCCTTGAGAGTTGAAATGTAATATCCCTGGGGACAAGAACCACAGTAGCCGGCCTCATTCACGCAGAAAAAGCAATCTTTTCTTTATGATGCTGGGTCAATGGCATCTAGGGAAGAGCAGCATTACAACCTGTGAAGAACTTGCACACCAGCTCGTCACTGCGCAATGCTTCGATGCTAGCGATGCTCGGCTCTGACAGTGAAAAACTGTTCGCACTGGCAAATATCTGCATCTGGCGCCACTGAAAAGAAGGCATGACCATGAATACTCTGACTTTAAATTGTTCTAAAAAGTATTCCAGAATTATTATCATTCCGATTCATTCCACATATCTGGGGTATACTAACAAAAAGGCAAGCAGATGAATCATGGAAGCAGATTAAAAGTTTGGTTCCATGCAACTTGAAATTTCAGGGCAAGTGCACTCCATCGATAGACTACCCTTATTTTTGACAGATGGTCCTTTGCCTGCTCCTGATTTTTGGTTCCACTATTAGGTGCCTCTACAATAAAACCTTAAAGGCACCAATGATGAACTTTAATCTGGTTAATTTTACATAAAGAAAAAATTAATTATAAAACCAAGGGAAGGTCTCTTAAGCTTCACCTCAAGAGTCAAACAAAATAGTGCATTCTTCTCGATAATTTTAACTCCACTTGGACCTTTTTCTGATTCGTTGACTTAATTTTGTGAATCTCAAATCATTATATTTAGCAGAGGCTTGATGGTGACGGATTTTTTTCAGCATGAGCTCCTTAAGATAGACAAGGACTAAAAACACATGCACAGCACTGTTTCTTGTCCTGTGTGTCTTTTTTAATTTTTACTGGACTGTTATTATTAGGCATGAAATTATTTTAGGGCCTGTTGTAGGTATGCCACCAAGGAGAACATGGTGCCGAACAGGAGGAGATGTCTTCCTTCATTTCACACCAGTTTTTGTGGCGCAAGACTAAAAAGGTGTAAACTGTCGCACTTCTTAGTCAGCACCTCAAACACAAACAGAAAAGGTGCAAAAATGCCTCAGTTCTCTGACGACACATTAAAAGCACTATAACAGAAATAAGATGCCCTCAAGCGCAGTATGCTTTTGCTTTAATTCACACTGTGAATTTTTCCTGCTGAAGAAGCTGACACGGTCCACACACTTTTCCTTTTGACACTACAAAATACTCTAGCAGTAGTACTGGAATCCTCGTTTTGTGAGACTTTTTGAGCTATATCCATGGCTTCGTATAGAAGTCGCCCAGTTGGGAGTGATAGGAAATTGCAACGCCATCTGACAAAACAGTTGATCTCTACAGAGTGGACGCATGATATTCCTCAAGACGAAAACAGCCTCAAGGGGCGGCCATGGCTCGGTCATGGCATTGACATGATCAGTCACGATGCTACTCTGCAGCTGGTTCGCTGCCACTCTGTGATGAAAGAAACATCCTTGCTAACACAGGTGTTTCATGTTAAGTTGAGGTTCTCAAAGCTGTACCATAGATTACTTGTTTTCAGAAAAAAAGAAAAGAAAGGTAACTGATTGCTGCTTATCAATTACAGGACAAAGTAACTGAATTATCTGGAACATTGCATTTGAAGCAAGTAATTTATTAAGCACTAGCCATCAGGAAAATATAATTTAGTAAAAGGAATCAGTTACTTGGAGCGCTCTACACACAACTCTGGAACAGCTTACCGAACACCTCCCCCTGGCTGGCATACTCCGAGACCAGGTACAGCATGTTCTTCGTCTCCATCACCTGCGCTCAGACACAACTGCCTTAGCGTGCTGCATCATCTGCTCACATAACCCATCAACATTCTAGCTCCACAGCAACCTGCAAGAGCTACACAGATTTCCAAATAAACAAAAAAAGATAAGAAATTATTGAATGTTTCACAGGCTTTTATTTCCCCTTGTTCGATTACTGAACACTGGCATTCTTTTTTCCAATTCTCTTTTTTTATACTTTGGCACTTCACTCTACATTTTTCCTTTTTTATATGTAGCATCAATGGCAGGCTCCATTAGGGAGCCTAGGCTCCCTAACCTCCATCAACTCCAGTTGATATTGTACGTCTGATACAAGGCGCAAGTGAATATCTCAAGAAGGGGCATTAAGATAGATATACTATGCGTGCCAATATCATGAAGCTATGAGCTCGGCAGAAAAATGAAGAAACTAGCCATACATGTTCCTCATAACAAAGACACCTGCATGCTTCTTCCACACTGAATGTTCGCATACGATAAACTTGCATATCAGCACACTACATACCTGGTACAGCTTCACGATGTGTGGGTGGCTGAGCATCTTCATGATGCGCACCTCACGAAATACTTTCTCCAGGCTTGCAGCATCCAGCTGGGTCTTGTCAATTATCTTGATGGCCACCTGCACATCATGAGAAAATTCTACACAAACAACCAAGGTACTTTCTCTCCTCTTTCGAGACTATCGTGCACTGCTGTTCAAAGATGGTAGGTTGGTTGGTTTGTGGTGTTTAACGTCCCAAAGCAACTCAGGCTATGAGAGACGCCGTAGTGGAGGACTCCGGAAATTTCAACCACCTGGGGTTCTTTAAAGAGGAAATGAATAAAGTCAACGGAGCAGGCAACAGAATGACGCTCTTCTTCAGTTAAGCATGCTGTACCACGAGACAACTTTGAGTATACACGTTCGCAGCAAATGTGGCCACAACCAGGTACACTATATCATGTGTTAACAGGAAGGTCGGACACGGTCACCAAAAAGTTTAGTTTATGGGGTTCAATGTCCCAAAGCGACTGAGGCTATGAGAGACGCCGTAGTGGAGGGCTCCGGAAATTTCGACCTTGAGGTTATTTAACGTGCACTGACATCGCACAGCACACGGATGCCTTGCTTTTCGCCTCCATCGAAAAGTTGCCACCGAGGGATCTCAAAAAAGTGGTTGTATCGAATTTTCAAAGGGAGTTGCAGTCAAAGAAGGAAACGCGTTGCCCTCTGCTGCAAAGAATTTTCCACTTCTTTTCTTTTTCTTTTTTTTTTCACTTTCCCAGCAGGCATCCGCGTCCGGCTCTCACGCACTTCAGCTGACATGAGCGTCTACTGCGAAGACGTAACCGGACTCCGTAGCGGACACGTTGCTCTCCTTTTCAGCACACAAAAGAAGCTTGCACTCCAGACGGACGTTAGTGCTTGACTGCACTTGGAAAGTAATTGGCACAGCGTCCAATCTGACGGAGGGATACGCCGGTCTTCACGGCAGACTGTATTTGCGGGTCCGGCACTACTGGCCGTGAAATCGAAAAGCAGTCTATGAATACATAACTGCGAACTTCGCGACTGAGGAAGGACGTAAAACAGCCTCAGTGGTGTGAATGGCGACACAGAAAGTCACATAGAGACAGTTCTGAACATAGTATCGCGCGAACTAGCACGCACGCACAAACAGCGGGGCTAGCGTCGCGAGCGCGAGCCGCTACGATTGAGGGCGCTTTTCAGGCTACAAGTGATCATGAGATGTAGCCACTCTAGGTGATCACGGTCAGTCGAGCAGTCGCTGCGTGCGATATGACACCTTCCTGACCAGCTCTACTGCTGCCGGTGCTAACCTCGGTCTTGGTGATGCGGTGTCTGGCCAGCTTGACGACGGCGAAATTGCCCTTGCCGATGGTGCGCTCGATGTCGTAGAATCCCACCCGGATGGGGCCTTTGAGCTTGACTGCCATGCCCATGGCTAGTAGGGGCCGGGAGCGCCCCGCGAGGGCCCCAACAGCGCACGCCTGCTGTCTTCCAGCATGCAGCACCGGCTGGCTGTACAGGACCGAGGGCCGACAGCCAAACGACAGCGTCCCGGAAGCGCGTCAAACACCACCTACGTGACGCATTTCCTCTACGCACGAAGCCATGACCCCTAGTCTTGGGTATAGAATGGAAAACGCTGCAATAAGCGCAGCCATGTTCAAACGTCAGTTTCGGTTTCGGGAACGGTGCGCCACTAAATACGCTAAGTCGTGAATATTGACTGGACAACGTTTCAGCCATGCTTCACAGCGCTTACGACGCTATCAATAGAAGTGCCATACATACTGGATGCGAAAGGGACAAGTAGGGCACAACAATAGCGGTGATAGACCACATCACTACAAAGAACGGAGATTCATTGATTGATTGATTAGAACTTTATTTTTCCCCGTTTAGGAGGCCCCCTACTCCCCGCCCCTGGCACGCAGACCTGAGAAACGGGGTTTGGAACCTCCGTGACTAAGGGCTAGCGAATATACATTGGTTATTCACGGCCTCAGCCGCCAGGCAGACGGCAGCAGAATGCGCGCGCGCACACACGCACACACACGCACACACACACACACACACACACACACACACACACACACACACACACACACACGCGCACGCACGCACACATCCCAGCTAAATCGTTGAATCCTTCGTGCTCAAGTGCGCGCCGGCGTGGTGCAGTGGTAGGACGCCCGACCACTGTGCCGGAGTACCCGGGTTCGAACCCGCCGCGGCGGCTGCATTTCGATGGAGGCGAAACGAAGAGGCGTCCGTGTGCTGTGCGATGTCAGCGCACGTTAAAGATCCCCAGGTGGTCGAAATTACTCCGTAGCCCTCCACTACGGCTCCTTTTTCTCTCTTTCCACCTTAACTCCCACCTTCCTCCCTTCCCTTACAGCGCGGTTCAGGTGTCCACAGAAACAAGTGTGACAGATACTGCGCACTTCCACTTCCCTTCCTGTGAACCAATTATTATATTATTCGTGCTCAAATTTCGTACGGAAATAACAGTTGGTAGCCAGAATTTTTGATGACAAAATTTGTTTGGGGCATCTGCGGGGACGGCGAAGCAAAACAAGCCGCGCAATCCGCTCTCCCATTCATTAGCTCTATGCATCCATGGTTCCAGGGATGACACAGGTGGCGATGATCCATAACTACAGCGCAAACGACAGGACAGAGATGAAGGAGGTGTCCCTCCTTCATCTCTGTCCTGTCGTTTGCGCTGTATATAGTGAACTAGAATATTCTAGTTCACTATAGCGCTGTAGTTATGGATCATGAAAAACACCAACTCGCCCAACAAATGCTTTTGTCGAACAGGTGGCGGCATCTCTTTGCGGTATAGTGCTTATTTCTTATGTATAGCGCTTTTATTTCTTAAATAGTCGCTAAAGCAGACTTCAACAGAGCCACGAGGTGATGGCATGACAATGGTAACACTAATCAATTACTTTCACCGTAATCATTTCCTGACTTCAGTGAGTGAGTTACCTTTAGGTTGCGTTCGGAGACACCTTTCGGTAACTATTTCCGTTTAACCCATTGAGAAGTAACCAGTGAGGAGAAAGAAGTTGCGGGACCCAACCGGTGAGGAGACGGAATTACGCTCCCGCGCGGGAGCTATAAAGGAAGGCGCACGCCGTCGCCTCTTCTTCTCTTCGCTCTTGGATGACCCGCTGGCCGCTGCCGAGCTGCTCTCCTGACAACGACCCCTGACCCCCCCCGCATCTGCATGGACACTCGACTGTGAGATAAAAGATGCTCCTTACACGGCCCGCTGTGTGTGAGTGTCTTGGGCAGAGGAATCGCCCACACGGCCACACACAATCTCAAGTTGACTTTGCACTTGGTCTTGAATTATTGGGCTTTTATTTTGTTCATTTTAGCGCTACAATCATATGCCTATTTTTTATTTACATTGTAATAAGAGTGATATGCTGTAAACAAGCTCTATTCGAAGCAAAACTTCATCTGAGCTTCCTTTATTGAGTTGCGTGTTCAGCATGGTTCTGTTTGGAATGCCAACAGTAATACTGTAATGTGGGCCCATATTTAAGTATCTTGCATGCCCATTTATTGCCGATATATTTTTTGCAAACCTTTTGCAAAAATTGTGCCTTGAACATACCTGCATATGTTACATTCCTTAGTTGTTGTTTTTAATGTACACAATATTTGGGAAGTTTGTTGCTATGTATTTCCTCTAGTCTTGAAGATGTTGGAGTCCATGAACACTTTGACTATCATCCCGATGTTTGTCATTTTTCACCTTCCTAAACCATTCTCTTGTTTGGCCAATTTTTGTTACATTCAAATCGAAATCTAGCAGACCTCTATTTTATCAGCTTCAGCAAGTTGCAATAAATGTTTCGCCATATTTAGGCAGCCATTGGTGTACAAAGATTACACATTTTGGAGCATGTAACCTATGCCTAACTCGATGATGTATACCTTTATAAAGGTTACAGTGCTAAAAAAAGCTGCATAACCTATGCATAAAAAAGTAACCTTTACCATTTGTAACTTTTACAAAGGTTAAAGTGGAAAGGTTACATGTTGTAACCTTTAAATTATAGGTATACTTCAATATGAAAATGTGCACCTTTACAAAGGTTACCCAAAGGTTACCGTGTTTAGAGTGAACAGTCCTGCCGTTCCATGGGCCCCGAAGGCCGCCGGGTATCTGGGGCTCCCGGCCAATATGGTCCCCATCCTCCAAACTTTAACTGATAAAAAAAATTGTCTTCGTCGTCATCAACAACCCAATTACCGAATAGCGCACAGTTAATTTAGTGGGTGCGCCACGAAAATTTCGAGGGTGAGCCAAGTCCATTACTCGAACCGTCTTTTAAAGAACCTTAAGAGAGAAATGCGATAGCGCTCTGGATCCACTGAGACGGATGGAAGTTATGAACACGACGACATGAGATGCGCAGCGCGAGAGAATGGCAGTAAAAGACACTTTTCGCTGGGGTTCTCAGTAGTATTGTAATTTCACTGAGACTTTCCCCCGGCGATATTTTATATTGTAAACAGGAAATTTAAAAAACCTTGAGAGAAAAATAAACTGTTTCGTCCAACAGAGAGATCAGCTTAGTCCAGAGCGGAACTCTGGGTGTCTCTGCAGGTTACTGGTCAGCTTAGGTGAAGGCCGAGAGTCATTGGGTCTCGGCGGCAGCCTTGGCCATTGGACTGCTTTCAGTTGGTCCTCCTCGTCTTCACTTTGTAAAAGAGCCGTCCTGGCGGGTTTGGTGATCCCTTTCTGTCCGGGCTATTTTCGCATTCCCATCTTATATGATCTAGCGATCTTAAGACCGCAAAGTCTGCATTTGTCTGATATTAGCTCTGACCAGATGTGAGTGGTGAAAATCAGGTTTGGATATGCGTTTGTTTGAGCTTCCTCAACGCTACCTTGTCCGCTTAATCTGCGTTCGATAGGTGGATATAATATCCTCCTGCCTAGCCTGTAGTGTCACGCGATTTCGCTATAATTAGCCAATGTTTCTTGACCTATGCTCTCTAGCGGTATACCCTAGCTGACTGACCTGGCTTCGCGCGAGAAGTTCTTGGGTTCGAATCCGCTCCGACGGTTTATTATATATATTTTTCCCCTTGAGCTCGTGCAAGACCCACGAATCTCGGCTATGTTTCGGTGTGCGCACTAAAAGCGTTTACGTGGCAGTATCTTATTGCAGGTTTGCGCCGGTGTTATAAATCATGAAATGCGTTAAAGATCCCCAGGTGGTCGAAATTACTCCGTAGCCCTCCACTACGGCTCCTCTTTCTCTCTATCCACTTTCTCTCCCACCTTCCTCCCTTCCCTTACGGCGCGGTTCAGGTGTCCACAGCTGCAAGTGTGACAGATACTGCGCCTTTCCTTTCCTGTGAACCAATCAACCATCAACCATCAAAAACTAGGAATAAAAATAGTAGATCGAAGTTCATACCGTATTAGTGCACTAATGAGCAAATGTTGTTGACATCAATGGCTGACATGCCTGAGGCTACAGTCATAGCTCTTTTGCCTTTTCGTGCCTGCCTTATTGAGCATCTTAAAGGCGTTTTCAACCTCTCTGCACTCACGTGCCTATAGTCAGCTTTCTTTTGTGGTCTTCGATTCGATCGCCTTTCCAGCACACTTCCGGACTCCATGCATGCTTAAATGCCGTCGTCCATGCAACACCGCCCTTTCACTATCCTGCACATCCTGTACAGAATCCATGGCAAACATATATGATTAAACACCGGCGGACCAGCTCCTAAAGAGACTGTAAACTAGTAGGCAGCTGGTGTTATCTCGCTCAGACCGCGCTAGTATTTCCCTCTCCCCTGCCTCCGCGATAAATGAACCGCTCGCGCTTCGGCACTCCCGGCTACCATGTGGTCAAAGGCGCTGAGCATTTATCACCATGACAACTGCGCGTTAGTATCGCCCCATGTCTTGCGGAAGTTAATTGTGGCTTTCCTGCTTTAGACCATGTCTTGACGAGGAGTAGGTCATCATTTAGAGAGATGACGACGGATGTCACTTTGGTGACCCTGGAAATGCTGAAAGTGAAACTATATCACCTTTTTTTTTTTTTTTTTGGAGAGACAAACAGGGTAGGAATATGCCATCCTTCCTGCATGCCAATAATACTGGCTGCCCGATTATAGTTGGAAGGAATGAAAAGGGCAGTGTTATTTTGAACAACTTATGCAGCTTTATTTAAAGTGATTTGGTTAGAACCCCAGGTTGATAGCACTCTTAATCTGGAGCTTATCATAACTGTAAAGTAGTAATTTCAGAAACCAGCCAACTGGGCTTGGCTGTTTAATTTTCATTTTTATTTTATTTATTTATTTATTTTTATTATTATTATTATTATTATTTATTTTTTTGCAGCTTGCTATTGCGTCACAGCTGGACAGCCCAGGAGAGGGTGGAAAGGGAGATTCTATGCGGTCTCCTGCCGGCGTGCCCCGCCTTATTTGCTGTGGCGCTGTCAAACTAATTGCAGCACGCTACTGCTAGCTTCACGGGTGCATGACGATGAAATGAGTACAAACTCGGGAAAACGTCCGGCACAGCGGACCACCCCCTGGAGCGATCGAATTTTTGAAAATTTCTTGTAAATTATCAGCTCGATTTTCGGGATCTCTACATGACATGCATGCTCAATAGCATTTCCTCTACATAATGCACGCATTTTATAGACACCTCCGGAACCCCCTCTCTGGCACCGTGAAAAAATCAAAACTGGTGGTTTTAAGAGCCCTTCGGAAAAAAAGCACATTTAAATAAAGCTTTGTTTAACAACTTTAACATAACTTTACCAAACTGTTGCTATATAAATTATCTTTCATGTATGTATGTATGTATGTATAACTTTATTTAGGAGCCGGCAAACGACGGGTTAAAGCGTCGTGACGCTGACCAAGCGTCATGCATAAAAGTATTTCACATATGTGTTATGCATTTAGCATGGAAAAATCTACTGAGAACTTTGTAAGGAAAATTAAAAAAAAAATAAAAAATATGGCTATAACAACGAGAAGAAAAACTCTGAATATACAAAATGCGGAGCGACGTTTTACATCTGAAGATATGGATCGCGTAATAGGATATGTCTTGAGCTGGTGCTGCTCTTCTGCACCATCCTATTCTTTCAGAAGGGAGGCTTCACCTACGGCTTTTATGCGAGGCGACGAAACAGAAACGTGCTTTTGAGTGCAAATGAAGTTTGGGAGCGTGTGGGATTCGGGCTTGCTGCGCCTGCCCTTTGCACGGCCGCCGCCCGCTTCCCAGTTGTTCTCCCCGTTCCCTTTCTCCCGCCTGAGGCGGCGGAGAGGGGCTCGAGCGACTTGTCACTGTCGTTCGGGCCACAGCTCCGCCCTGGCGTCCCAGTGACTGTTCTCATTGGCGCCTTTTGGCGGGAACACGGCACCGCTTCGACAGCCGCGCTCGCGCGACTGTCCGAGCGGAGCCCAGAGGGAGACCCCTCCGAGACATCGCAAGGTGCGTACGCAACTGTTCTTGTCTGCCGGCCTTTGTCCGCGCAGACCAGTGTGTACTCGAGTTCGTCTGCTCCGGGTCTTACCTGAGAGCGAAGCTTGAGCCTGTCGATCGTGATCCAACGATCCGCGACAGGCGTACCTTGCGGTGGTTGCCCAATCTCTCTCAAAGGAACCCTTTGGTTACTGCGAGAGAGAGATCACAGCACGCCCTTGCGTGCTTGCGGCGCGCACTCCGTGTCACTTCGTGCGCGCAGGGGAGCCCAGCTCCTCGCGCGCTCCCTTGACACGGTGACTGCGTATGTGCGTGTATGTGCGTTTTGTATATATGTGTATGTGTGTGCGTACGTGCGTGTATGTGCGTTTTGTAAATATGTGTGTGCGTATGTGCGTTTGTAAATATGTGTATGTGTGTGCGCGTGTGTGTGTGTGTGTGTGTGTGCCGCTGGAGGATGGCGTTTCAATAAACGTCTCCTTTGTGAACTCGGAGGTTTGTGTCCTTGCAGCGAAGTGCTCTCCTCCCGATGGAGGTTGAGTGCGCGCTGCAGTGTTTCAGTGTGCGCGTGGTGACGGCTGATCGGGGCTTCGGCTCGCGCGACGCTCGAACCCGCGGTGGTTCGTGGCCTATGTCCAAGTAGAAACCACAACTGGCGCCCAACGTGAATTGTCCCTGGCTCCATGAGTCGTTGGACAGCACATCGGCCGAGCCGGTCGCCTTGACGATCAAGCTCATGCGCCATGCCTGCCACCCCCTGCGCGGCACTCGGCAAAGGCACTGAAACACGAACATGGTTCTTCGGACCACCCTACGGTGCGACCGTTGACCATATGCCTCCGCTGTTTCAGCTTTACGCCGTTGCGGAAGCAATGTGCGCGACGCCGCCGCTGCCGGCATCTCCGCACAACAGCACCCGTACCCCGCTTGCAGACATTTCTGTTCGGGGAACGGCGAGGCGTCGGCCGGGCTCCCACTGGAAACCGGACCGAAAGCGCGCTCAGTTGGCTGATGCGGCTCCTTGAACTTGCGAGCCGGCTGGCGCGCCATTCTCTCTTGGTACAGCATTTCGACTTTTCGGTGCAGTATCTACAGGGGAGAACGAACGTGGTAGCTGACGCGCTATCCCGTGCCCCACTCGCCCGCGGCGGCGTCTTTACGGACGGCGGGCGAAGGGGGCGAAACAGCGGACGAGCCGCAGAGCGGCACGGAGGGGACGCCCGCAGACGGGTTCCCCATTCCGCTATCCGGGTAAGCAGCGCTTCGCAAAGCAGGCGAGGGTGAAAGCTCTTTGTGAGCACATCTGAGACGCCGATGCCAGCGAAAGTTTTGCTGCGAACCTGCGGGGGGACGAAACCAGGCTCTCCTTTGGGATGACTGGGATCGTTTTCAGCCATGAAGAGCTACGACGGTCCAGCAGAATGACCCGTTTTGTCGCGATGTCAGCGACGGTCTCTGGGAGACGAAGCGCCGTTACGCTGCTTGTATTGCAGCGGGCGCAGCGCCGTTACGCTACTTGTATTGAGCGGGCGCAGGGGGGCATGAGCCAGCGTGTGTCGCGGCGTGCCCCGGGGATTCATATTTGCTGGGCCATGACGGGCTCGCGCTGAAATACATAACCACGGATGATGAGTCCATGAACCATTTGAAGTGGCTATTCCCCAATGTCTGAGCGGCGCTCTGTTGCGTTTCTCTCATGACAAACCATTGGCTGGTCATCTGAGTGGCTCCAAGGTTTCAAGAAACTGAGTCAATCGGTGACTGCAGCCCGGCATGAAGCGCGACATTTTCCGCTGTTGCCGTTCCTGCCATGTCTGTCAAATGGAGAAGTCAAGGGGTGGCAAGCCACCGGGCATGACGAAACCAACTGACAGTGTGCGTCCGTGGCAGATGGCCACCTGCGATTTCATGGGGCATTTCCCCAGTAAGAAGCAGGGGCTCATTTGCTGGAGAATCCCCCTATGGGGAAAGCCAGCCGTGCCTACATTGCAGACCTGAAGGCCTATGCGTAACGGTCTGACGAGCTTGCGCTGGTGCCCGTTGTCACCACAGGCAAGCGCCAAGGCACACCCGATGCGGTGGAACGCAGCCGTGCCCCGCACCGGTACAAGGTGAGGCGACGTTCACCTGTGTGATTGATGCCGGACGGCGGGCCTTTTCCGCAACCGAAGGCATACCGCTTCACCGAGCGAGCTTGCTCGTTCAACCCTACCCGGAAGCAAGGTTGGTCTCCCCCTTTTCTGGCTCGCTCAGTTCCAGCCTGTGTGCTTTATTATTATTTTTTTTTTTGTGTGTGCCTCTGTTCCCATTTTTCGCTTTCTTCTGTTTCCATTCTTGCTTCTTATCTTGTAAATATTGTACAGTGAGTGCCTTACTTTGTACAGCGTGTCTTCACTCATCTTTCTTCTTGAAATTGCAAGGGCTGTTCATTAGGCAGCCCCGACGCGCGGTTTTTCTGTGTGTGTGGAAATGAAGTTGGGGCCGTTTGGGGACGGGGAGCATGACGATGCCCCTTTCACCCAAGGCCGCCGTGGTTGCGAAGGTGCTCGGGACAGGTTCGCCGCGGAAGGTCGGCATCACCCTTTGGTGTGTGAGTGGCTGTGCGTGTGCGTGCCTGGGCGTGGAGGCGACGACGTCGCGCCATGTGTGTTTGCCGGCGTGTGCGGAGCGCGGTGGAAAGGAAGCCCCGCGCGGTCTTCCCATGTGCGCCTTGGATCGCCACGGAGTCACGGACTTTCAACGCCTGGGGCCCCTTCGGCGTGTTCGCTGCTCCTGCCCCTAACCTGCACCACCACTGACGGAGATCGTTTGCAGCCAAGGATGAACTTTGGCCATCCAGAAGTCAACGCGCGGTGAGTCACCGCAGATTCCCTGGCTGCACCGACGAACTTTGGAAATTCTGTACATAGTTGTGTTTGTACATAGAACTTCTGTACATAGTTGTGTTCTGTACATGATTGTGTTCTGTACATAGTCGTTGTTACTTAGCCTCCGGAATTTTGTACATTATTCTTCATGTCATCTTGTTCATTTTTTTTTGTGCGCCTTGCTAATGTTTGTCTTTCTTGAGTGTCTGTCTTTTCGAGATCTTTCTTGCTGGAACTGAAGTGTAGTTGACTTGTTGCGTGAGGATAGCATTCTTTTCCTCATGCTGGGGACCTGCCGCGTGCTTTCACTGATGGGTAGGAGGGCAATTAAGGAGAGGAGGATGTGGGATTCGGGCTTGCTGCGCCTGCCCTTTGCACGGCCGCCGCCCGCTTCCCAGTTGTTCTCCCCGTTCCCTTTCTCCCGCCTGAGGCGGCGGAGAGGGGCTCGAGCGACTTGTCACTGTCGTTCGGGCCACAGCTCCGCCCTGGCGTCCCAGTGACTGTTCTCATTGGCGCCTTTTGGCGGGAACACGGCACCGCTTCGACAGCCGCGCTCGCGCGACTGTCCGAGCGGAGCCCAGAGGGAGACCCCTCCGAGACATCGCAAGGTGCGTACGCAACTGTTCTTGTCTGCCGGCCTTTGTCCGCGCAGACCAGTGTGTACTCGAGTTCGTCTGCTCCGGGTCTTACCTGAGAGCGAAGCTCGAGCCTGTCGATCGTGATCCAACGATCCGCGACAGGCGTACCTTGCGGTGGTTGCCCAATCTCTCTCAAAGGAACCCTTTGGTTACTGCGAGAGAGAGATCACAGCACGCCCTTGCGTGCTTGCGGCGCGCACTCCGTGTCACTTCGTGCGCGCAGGGGAGCCCAGCTCCTCGCGCGCTCCCTTGACACGGTGACTGCGTATGTGCGTGTATGTGCGTTTTGTATATATGTGTATGTGTGTGCGTACGTGCGTGTATGTGCGTTTTGTAAATATGTGTGTGCGTATGTGCGTTTGTAAATATGTGTATGTGTGTGCGCGTGTGTGTGTGTGTGTGTGTGTGCCGCTGGAGGATGGCGTTTCAATAAACGTCTCCTTTGTGAACTCGGAGGTTTGTGTCCTTGCAGCGAAGTGCTCTCCTCCCGATGGAGGTTGAGTGCGCGCTGCAGTGTTTCAGTGTGCGCGTGGTGACGGCTGATCGGGGCTTCGGCTCGCGCGACGCTCGAACCCGCGGTGGTTCGTGGCCTATGTCCAAGTAGAAACCACAAGCGTCACAAGAAATCGTTCGTTTTCTGCACCCTTTTTTAGAGCGCAGCTCTTTGGTGCCCGTTCCTGCATTTCACGTCGTCGTTGGCGTCGGTGTCGGCGGCGTTGTCCCACCAGCTCCGCAGCTGGGGCAGCCCTCCTTTCCCCATCCCCCTCCTGCTTCCTCCGTGGCGGCGATCGCGCGTGTTATCAGATTGCTGCGCGCGCTCTACCTCCCCCCCCCCTCTTCCTGCGTGACGGCGAGGGTGCTCTCCGGTTGCCGAAACGCCGCTCGCTATCAGAGGATCACGGTGCGTGCATCCCAAGCCGAAACGCAGTCACGTTCTCTTCACTCACTAGCGGCGTCAGCGCGGCGTCAGCGGCATCAGTCAGTCGCATGCTATCTGTTCGTCATGCAACGTTCCTATGGGCCCACGCGCTGTCTCTCGCAAACTCCTGATAACTTAATTGCTCTCTTCATTTCTCCGACCACAAAGCTTCATGACAGCCAAGAACTGTTAGTGGAGTGTTTCTTGAAGAAATACGTGTGAAAAATTAAAAAAAAAAGTTGTCTGTAATTGTACATACGTGTCTTGCTCGAAATATTTGCCTCAATCTATCGAAAACGTAAAACAGTTGATGAGCTGCGCTCAAATTTCGCACTAGGAAGTAACGTAATCGTCGGCAATTTTTTTGTTCATGGCACAGCCTACAACTGCTACGCTTTCGAAGTTTTTTCAGTTTATGTTCTGGAAGTTTTCTCAAAGTGTGGTGGAGTCGGAGCTCGGTGGACATCGACACTATGTGATAAAGAATGTCTACTCTGAACGCTTCGCGCTAGCCAAGGGTGACAAGAGAAGAAAAGTCAAGGGATGACAAAGATTTGTTTAGCCCACTTCTTAGTGTAATGCTCTTATCGCTGCCCAAGTACAGACCGGGTTCCCAAAGCGACGAAAACGTCATCTGCTTCTTCGCCGACGGAAATTGGTCACCGGTGATGGAAACTCTAACAAACAGAATAATTCAGCGAGTACAAACAGTTAACTGTAACCACTCACTAACGTGCTAAGTCTGAAACTATACCTCACCATGAAGCAATAGCTGCAATTATAGGTTGATTGTCACGAGTCATAATCGGAAGCGAATGCAGAGTTCGAGCTTTCTCAAGATTGTTCGCTTATGACTTCACAGTTCTCAGAGAGCAGTACTTGTGATTTGCTGCAATCAGAAGGCAGACATTATTTATGATAAATTTAATAGTATTCGAAAATACTACCTCCAGTGTCCGTTCGTTCTTTCCTAAGATGAAGAGTGGGATAATAGCATCTTGGAGGTCCCTTAAGCTTCACAATAAGAGGAAACGGGATAGCACCTTCCTTTTCTCGTCTCTCTCTCTTTTAAAGCGAAAACTTCACTGCAGCAGGTAGTTCGAGCCTTCAGCGTAGCGTCGGTTTTCACCTTCAAGTGACTTTGACATATACTGCGCCTTTCTTTTCTTATAAACCAGTTTACAGTGGAAACGAAGCCTTCACTACGCTAGGTATCACAGCTTTTCATGACGCTAAATTTGCCCTTCAAATGACCTTGAACTACTTAAGTGCGGATGTCCACGATTTCATGGTGTTTACCCTCCACTACTGCACCTCTTTCTCCCTCTTCGTTTTCACTCCCACCTTCCTCCCTTCCCTTATGGCGCGGTTCAGGTGTCCACAGAACAAGTGTGACAGATACTTGCCTTTCCTTTATTGTGAACCAATTATTATTATAGCCGCCAGCGTCACAGACAACCTTGATGGTCAAAGACAGATACAGCGGCTTTCCTTTCCCAGTGTACAATGCACAAGAAAAAAAAATTAAAACATGATCTTGACCTAGTTAGGTGTAGGTGCCCACAAGTTCACTCAAAAGTATAAGGCTCCTTCCTTTCCCCGAAACATAATTTAAATTAAAATTATGAAAAAAAAAACGCGGAATGAAAAGCGGGTGAAAAGAGGCAATCACTGCAACGCACACAGCTTTCACTCTATCACTAAGTTCCAGCCATCTTAACTCCCCCCTCCCCCCCCCCCCTCCCCTAAATTTTTTTACATGACTCAATTACAAATTACCGACCTGGTTATATAGCACGGTATACCACACTGCCATATAGATACGCGTACACGAATTATACTACACGGTAAACTCAACTGCGGGTGAGTAACGACTTTATTTATCCCATAGGGGAAAGGGGCAGTAGGGAATGGAGGGAGGTTCTACGCCGGATAGGCCTCGGTCGCCTTCTGTATATCCTTCGGCACACCGAAAAACTGCAGTGCTCATGCCCTAATTAGAGCACACGAAACACTACGCCCCAGCAGTGCTCGTATACAGTTACTATACGTCACCGCACACATAACGCATTCACTAGGATATCTAACATGCTTGTGTCAACGAACTTTTGTGGCCTTCACGTGGCTCGACCGTCTGGCATGCAGGGGGTCTGGGTTCACTTCCCGGGACCGGAAATAGAGCTGCTTAACTATTGTACAGGTTTATTTTTATTTTCTGAAGTACCACCCTTGCAGGAACCTTCTTAAGCTCATTTGGATCGTCCCATATGTTTTCATTTTCAGAATATCGAATCCTTTCCGACGGACGCCACCGCCTATATAATGGTATACCCATCTAACATGAGGCAAGGTTTTAGCCTGAGTTTGGTATTTTTCCCCCCTTAACTGACTTATTGTAATGTTTTAATTATTCAAATTTTTAAGTATTGCCTGTAGACCCCAAGTGTGATAGGCAAAGCTCTAGGACACCTTCAGAAAAAATTGTTTCTACATGATATACAATAATAATAATTGGTTCAAAGGAAGGGATAGGCGCAGTATCTGTCACACTTGCTCTGTGGATACCTGAATCGCGCCGTAAGGGAAGGGAAGAAGATGGGACTCGGGAGTGAAAGTGGAATGAGAAAGGGGAGCCGTAGTGGAGGGCTACGGAGTAATTTCGACCACCTGGGGATCTTTAACCGCTGCTTGCGGCGGGGGCTATTTTTATCTGTTGTAGGCCGTCATTGCACACGCCACCGCTGGTGGTGGACGACCCCCAGGTGGTCGAAATTACTCCGTAGCCCTCCACTACGGCTCCTCTTTCTCTCTTTCCACTTTAACTCCCCCCTTCCTCCCTTCCCTTACGGCACGGTTCAGGTGTCCACAGACACAAGTGTGACAGATACTGCGCCTTTCCCTTCCTGTTAGCCAATTAATAATTAATGGGGATCTTTAACAGAAATGGCTGGTACAGGTGGGTCACCGCCGCTTGCGGCGGGGGCTAGCCTGGCATCGAATTTTTATCTGTTGTAGGCCGCCATTGCACACGCCACCGCTGGTGGTGGACGACGGCTGTTGCGGCGCGCGTCTTTCTTTCCCTCTTTCTTTTCTTCTTTATATTTTCTTCTGTCTGCACGAGGCAGCGGAGGTGCCTGATTTGCCTGATTTCTTTATAGGAAGGGAAAGGCGCGGTAACTGTCTCACTTGTTTGCTGTGGACACCGCGACCGCGCCGTAAGGAAAGGGAAGGTGGGAGTGAAAGAGGAAAGAGAGAAAGAGGAACCGTAGTGGAGGGCTCAGGAGTAATTTCGACCACCTGGGGATCTTTAACGTGCGCTGACATCGCACAGCACACGGGCGCCTCTTCGTTTCGCCTCCATCGAAACGCGGCCGCCGAGGTCGGGTTCGAACCCGGGTACTCCGGCAAAGTAGTCGGGCGTCTTACCACTGCACCACCCCGGCGGGGCAGGCAGCGGAGGTGGCTCAGCTACAGAGCCAGTAGAAGGCCCGTGCATTTTCTTTTCCTTCTTACAGCCACAACAAAAACAACAGCTGACATCGCACAGCACACGGACGCCATGATCGTTCGTGTGCTGTGCGATGTCAGCGCACGTTAAAGATATATCCCATGTGGTCATTTTCACCGTGTTCCAAAGGAAGCCCGCAAAATATGAAAAAATGCCACGTGACGGGAGGAGGAGGAGGAAAAAACTTTATTAAACGAGCGAGTTTGGACCCTTCAAGGGCCCAGGGCCACCGCACGGCCCTCACATTACGTGCATGTGTCCAGGTCACGTAGGGCCATGGCACTGGCACCCCGGTCCAAGCTTGCGCTCCGTTATTGTGCTGCTTTCAAGCGTGCGACACGGATGAACAATAAGTTGGCTGCATTGAGACAGTGGCCAGTGACAGCCAACGTTTTTAGACCCTAATCTAAAAACGTTGGTGACAGCGCGTTATCTCTATCTGGACTGCAGCATTCTCTCTCTCTCTCTCTCTCTCTCTATATATATATATATATATATATATATATATATATATATATATATATATATATATATATATATATATATATATATATATATATATATATATATATATATATATATATATAAACGGCGGCAGTGCTGCAATAGTGCTGCTTTGGTTCGTCGTTGTTGCAGACGATGAGGATATAGTGAATAATTTGTATATATATACGTGATACATGTGTGTGTGTGTGTGGGGGGGGGGGGGAGGAGAGCCATGCATGCATTCCAATGTTAGGTGTCGCTGTTGAGTGTTTTGGAACCGGCAATATGATAAAGTACAATAGCTCCATATCTGGTGTCATGGTGATGATGATGATCATAGGGACATCTTTGAATCCGGGGACCGATGGTGTTCTTCGGTTCCGACCAAAAATTAGTGTAAACAAAAACGCACCCAAAGGACAAAAACGCTGAGTACTGAGCAAGTATTCTGAGCACGGAAGCTCACGCGATGCAGTCGCGCGTGTTCCACCAGCGCTTCAGCCTCCAAACATCTCTTTGTCGTTTCCACCACGTCCAGTATTTCAAATAAAAATTATTACTAGCCTCGCCAAGCCAAGGGCATCGGCGCCGGCAATTTAACCTCAGGTGCGGAGCCAGGAGCCAGCGCCGCTGGCTTCTTCTACTTAATGCACCAGTTGCTTCTTCACACACCTGACAAACTTCATTCGTACTGGCACATATATCCCCAAATATGCAACATTGCCTGGCACAATACCACACAGCCTTCCCGTCCCCTGACCACCCTTTCCCTCCACCGTCACTACTGCCCATCTGGCTAGCCTCTTGGGATCTCCCCCCTCAATATACTCTCGACCCCTTCGTTTCGTCTAGACCAGTCTGTGATGCCTTTGAGGTTCGCAAACCATCCATGGAGGAAGCAGCGCAACGGAGGCTCCACATGCACTTCAGCATAAGGAACGTAGTCATCCTGCTTCGGCTGCGTTTCCTTGACGTTCGCAGACAGGTGTGGAGGAGTTAAACCATAGCCAGTCGTGTCTGACCATGAATCCAGCACTCACTCTCTAAACTAGGTTCAGGTCTATGCGATTCCAGCCTGGCTTAGCAAGATAGAATAATTAAGCATAACAAATATTTCGCTTGCATAGGCAGGGCTTAGCAGTAATCATTTTTCTAGGCTGATTTCGCGAGTTGCCAACTCACTATGAACGCAACACCTCCAGAGAGCCCATTTTTTCGTTCTCAGCTGCACCTAACTGCCTAGTGCTTCTTCAAAATGTATTTGTGTTGAGTTCCTAAGCTTGTCTCTTGTAGAGATAAAACGACTGGAAAGTACATTATATCATAAACTTCACGAGTCTATGACAATCGCAGTTTATTGCAAATGCGATGTTAATGACTCTCGGGAATATACCTTATCTGCACGAATTTAATTCCAGAATTCTTTATCAGTTCATCGGTTTCCGAGCGTATTGCATATCATATTCGGAGAAGACGCGATTATTTTTTCTTTTTTCTACTGATAGTTACAGGAACTTTCACCGCAGCACTAACAAGTTGCCAGAAGAAGCCAACTTTTAGACGACTTTGGGAACGCGCAACGAACGAACGGGGTATGTGGGGCGGCTGCGAGCGTAAAAAGAAGGCGGTGCAGCGAAATTGAGAAAGAAAAGGAACTAAAAAAGGTGAGTGAAATAATGAAAGGAAAGGAGGGCGAATGAGCACAAGACTGGGCTGCACGAAAGACGAAACTGCGGTAGCACAGCGCTGACGCGGGCCCCTGCTGCGTGAGAGCCGTGTGTTGACGCGTCGGAAACGCGTCTTTTGATGTCGCGACATTCCAGAAGTGGTGCCCCTCACCATTTGTGGCCGAAATATCGGTTGTCGTTGTATTTGCGTGCACGGCGTGTGCCCTCTCCACTTTTTTTTTTTTTTCGTCTGCCCTCAGTAGGGAGTATATAGTCTAGAACAGGCTGAGATAGGATTATAATTTGATACTTTTATTTTATTGTATTTTTTAAGGTATTCAACTGCTTCCTTGTGTTATACGTTGAGCTGGTTTCATAACGTTCAGAAACTAAGGCTTGTTTTCACAGTTCGTTTAAGCACATGTCTGATGCAGCACCTTTCTTTTCTTTTTTTTTTTTTTTTTTTTTGATAACGTTGTTTATTGCCTCAGGGCATAACGGAATATGTTAAAAAAAATTTAAAGAAAAATTCAAAAAAAGTTTGGCGTTTGCCTACTAGTAGTTGCACGGCACCCTACTAGTTGCGAGTTACCATAAAATATCTGGGAATCCTTGTTGATTATGGCATGTCCTGAAAGATGGGTTTAGCTGATGTGCGCACTGAACGTCTTAAGACAGCTTGCTTAAAGAATGCAAAATCAAATTCCTCTGGCCCTCGGAAGTCGTAAACATATCATGAATGTTGCATTACTGTATAATTTACTCATTCACTTGCTCTAATATCTGGTGTGGTAAAATTGACAGCATACTGGTAAGTTTAATTAAATACGTTTGCTATGCAATGCTCATGCCTTTTGATGCGATTTTTTTTTTCCGGCTGCAAATACCGAATTTTGATCTTTTCTTTAAATTAACAGTTGTACTGAAATACATCTGGGGTAAAGATTTTTCTATTAAGAATACCCTCGGTGTGAGATTTTTGAGCTCGAGAACGTTTAATTTTGCCTCAAATGCAGACTAAATGTAAGAAACGTATACGTGCCTCGATTTTGAACAGTTTGCCTGATGATGCATTTCTATTTTGTTCTTATAAATTTCAATGCTCACGATACCTTTATTTTTCGTTGAAAGTACAAATTCGCCTTGCATTGTCAATAGCTGTTTCTTTTGGTAATTCAGCACTTTTTCAATGTGTGTTGTTTTGCCCTGCTGTCAAGCACTGCCGATCAAGACTTTTTTTTTTTTGTTGTTCTTTTTTTCGACTTTGGAATGTCTGTATTTGGTTAAATGAGAGAATAAATAAATTATTACGCTTTTATTATGTGCCCGTGAAAAAAAAAATGTTCTTAGTTGCATATATATCCGCGTATATACGGTCGCTGAAGACATGCATGGGTGTCGGGATTATTGGGTTCATTTATTCGCGTTTTGTTTTTAAGGCGAAAGCGTTTCTTTTTCTAGGCGGTCTGCGGAAATGTTCGCACGAAGTGAGAGTTGAGGAAAAAAAAAAATCTGTCTCCACTGGGAATCGAGACACTATCCCTCCCATTCCCAGCCAAGCACGCAAACCTCTAAGCCACGCCGGGCATTTTTTGAAGCATGATATTTTGTTACATGCTCGTGAGATAGCATGAAGATAATAGTAGCGATGACAATGACGATGCAATCAGTGATGATAATGATGATGGTGGCAGCGATGACCATGGGGGTAAATATAATTGACAGTAATGATAGTGATGGTGATGATATAGGGATAACAATGACGATGCAGTCAGTGAAAACAGTTTTGTAAAGTGGTCTTCGCCGTTCGCTCTCTTAAGCAAACTTAAGTTCAGTCCAGTAAATGTTTGTCGTTTTTTTACCGCTCAACCTGTGTCACGCTGCAGCGGTGTCAAGATGGAAGTTGTGTCTATAGCCTCCCTAGAGGCACTTCAGTATACGAAGAAGCCGCTGGTGGTCGGCCTCTTCTGATCGCGGAAAGTCTTGCGGGCTGCCGACTCAAGGGCTGGCGTCTAAGATGGCATGCTAGTCGTTGCTGCCCAGCACAACGTTTCTAGATCACTATCTAAAAACGTCGGCCCAACCTGGGACACAGATGACCCTACCGCAGACTCTGTAAGCGTGGTTGGGGCAGAGGTCGGTGTGTTGCCTCCTCGAACCCCAATGGTGAAATTTGTTTTTGTTTTTTAACCTCGAAAGTGCTGCCGGCATGACAAAAGTGTTTAAATTGAGTTATCCCCTTTTTCTCAACATGTTATTTTTAGTCTTCTTGGAGTAGATGTCGTGCTCGTCTTCATTTTCTGCGCAGTGCAGTGGATCTGGACAGTTAATTCTCAATGGGTTCATTTTTTGAAGCCCATTTAGCGCGTGTGTGGCGGTCGCAGCAACTCTGTGATTCATGGCCGAATTTCTGGCAGTTTAATCATCAAAGGAAGACTGGAATTTATAGGTGAACATACATTTTCAGCAATCGTACTCTTATTGTGCCTGGAATTGTGCTGAATATAGTTGAAAATAAGGACTAGGTATTTTGTACAGATTTCCTTGTTGCCCTTCAGTATTTTTACTCTATGGAGATCCAGATAACTGAGCATTTCGAACGTTTTCATAATGAAATTCCACTATGTTTTCTGAACTCACGCCGGGTTTAATCAGCAGTTACTGTGTCGGGGATGTCAAGTTGCAGCACTTTACATTGTCAGTCCAAAGGGCTTCATAAGCTATTTTGGTTACACTATATCCTGAGCTCAAGGCTCCTGGTAGATAATTTGTAACCATAAATTGTGATAGGATCCTTGCTGGTTGTCCTTCGACCTCACTATGAAAGGCGTGAAATCTGCGGAAGGTTTCTTCTTTTTGGTGAATTCTGCAGTCGCTTCGGTCGGACCTATTTGAAAACACTCATTTGCTTAAGAAAGGGAAGCCATATTATATATATATATATGAAAGGGAAATGAGGGGCTCGTTATTACAGAGTTAAAGGAGCTGCAGTCAACGTAAACGTGGGGGATTTTTTTTTATTTGATTGTTGCTATCTGACAAGAATTAGTCTTATGGTGATTATCGGGATAAAGCCGACGTAGCTCAGTTAGAAGAGCACTGGACGCGACATTCGGAGGTCGTGGGTTCGACTCCCACCATCGGAGTGTTGTTTTTCCTCCCGCTTGCCATTAAATATCCTTTATCCCAATAATCACCATAATACCAATTCTTTACAGATAGCAACAATCAAATAAAAAAACATCCCCCACGTTTGCCTTAGACTCGTTGACTGTCAGCTCTTTTAACTCTATATATATATATAAGCCGCGGTGCCAGCCGCTTGCATAAAGCCCAACCAGGGGATGGAACAGGAACTTGCAGGCAAGTCCTGTCCGCGTCAGCTCTATATACGCTATAACTGAAATTTAGCGTATTTAGCCACAATAACTTCTGACGGACGACAAGTTGGGCGAGTTTCCATTCTCCCTAAAGCACGGCGCTCTGTTGTCTATCCTATTTCTTTGTGTCCCTCATGTCACACTGTGCTTCAATATGAAAAAGTTAAACATAGCCAGCCATCAAAAAGAAAAAAACCCAGAAGGAAGGAGTTGACTCCAGGCGCGTCGGGAAATAGAAGATAATAAAGTGAGATGTGAGAATGCCAAAAACTGTGTGACTAAGTATTGGAACACACACCTTCGATTTTAATAAACGCAGTAGCGACGCACGAAATCAAGATTTCAAAAATAACTTATCATCATCATCATCAGCCTGACTATACCCACTGCAAGGCAAAGGCTTCTCCCATATTTCTCCACTTAACCCGGTTCTGTGCTAGCTGCATCCACTTGACCCCTGCGAACTTCTTGACCTCATCCGCCCACATAACTTTCTGTCGACCCCTGCTACGTGCTTTCCTTCCCTTGGAATCCAGTTCGTTACCCTAAGCGACCATCGGTTATCCTCTCTTCGCACTACATGTCCTGCTCATGCCCATTTCTTCTTCTTAATTTCCACTATAGAATGTCGGTAACTTGAGTTATTTCTCTGACCCACTCTGCACGCTTCCTATCTCTTAATGTTACCCACCATTTTTCGTTAGCCATCTGGGTTGTCCTCAACTTAAGTAGAACTCTCTTGGTTAGCCTTACTTAAAATAACTTATACATTTACTATATGTATTTGCACTGCTTTGTGCGAAATGCTGCAGATCTTTTAAGTTTGAATTTTTTAAATTTCTCATGCACTGCGGGAAAATAGGGTTCTTAGCTGTGCTAGTCTTCTTCGTCGTAAAATCGTCAACCTTCTTTCGGTGCAGCAGTAATGACAGACGTGTGCTATTATTGCTTAACACACAGATACATGCATCAAGCCGTTTTAGTGTTTAAATATAGCCATATTGGGGCGCAATAAACAAAATAATAAATGGCCTAACAATTCATGAGCAAGCATATAGTATTCTCAGTTACGAAATCACCCATTGATGTGTGGTGTTTCTCGTATTGGCAAAGTGAAGAACAAGGGGAACCCGTCACCCCGATGAAGCGCTTCTGATAGAGGGTGTAATGTGCAAGAAAGACGTTCTCTAAATTTAAGCCCGATTATTCGGTGCACATCTCTATGGGGCGCATAATTCGGCACAGGGCCGTCCCGCAGGCGCCGGTGGGACCCGCGCGAGCAGCGGTTGTAGCGGTGGTATACAGCCCAGCTAAGGCCAGAGGGTCTTTTGAGGGCGCGTGCTTTCCCATGGCCGCCGCCGCCTCCGTGTGCGGGCGCCCCCTGTTGGGCGAGCCGGCACCCAGGGCTCGGTCGGGTGCCACGGGGTGATCCACAATGGCCCGCGTGGGCCGCTGCCGCCGAAAAGGCAGATGTTACCTGTGAGGTCTTTGTGAGGCCGCCCATTGTGGGCGCCTCTTCCCATTCAGCGCTGCTCTTGTCCGTGCCGCCGAGGGACACGACGAGCGCGGAATTTATCGCGGGGAGACGGGTGCATCCAGGTGGTCCACGCGATGATCGCCCCGACCGCACCGCGGGAGATGTGCTAATGGCGTTAAGTGCGGCGGCTGCCACAGAGGGGCGCCCACTGGCAGACCTAGACCGCGTTTTCAAATGTTTGCGCCCGTCTTCTTTTCTGCAGAGACCGTTCAGAGGCGCCATCTGTCGCACTGTACCACGAGGAACTGCCACCTTCGCTTTTTGGCGACTTTCTAAGGCGCCTGCAACTCTCCCCGCGTTAGACATGGCAATTAGGCCCCCTGTCATGCTGCAGACGCTTTGCCGGACCAATCTGATACACCAGTCACAGTCTCACTCTCATATATATGGCGGCAAAAGGAGCAACAGCCATTCTCCATGCGTTCCTTGGTATATATCGGTATAACTGATGGCTCTATACTTATATATGTATGTAAAAACGAGCCCCTCTTTTTTTATGTATGCCGGCACACGCACGTATAAGTTCTCGAGCCGGATAACACGCTCTCAAAATACGTTCGCGGCAACAATTTGTAATGGATATCATGGACATGGCAAAGATATATATTTATTGAACCGGAGTTGCCAGGTGAAATAGAATATTGGTATTCAGTGATCGATTTTAAGTGCTGTCTGAATGAACGTTTTCTTACGCAATCTTAAAAGACATCTTCAGCGTTCCCTCAGAATATGTCCCCTTCTGTATATGTTCTGTATAAATGGCGGTTAAAGATTAACTGCAAGGCATATTCATTTTCAGTAAGAGATGATCACACATGCAGGTTAATAATTATTGCATTTTTTGGTATGTTGTCTTTTTCGTATAGTGAGCTGTGCCACAGCGATACTTTTCAAGGACTAAACTAACGATGCATATAACATTTAATCACAACTAAGTTTTACTGAAGGCCGGCACGTATGCAACGAAAGTTTTCGGGAGTGGTCCACATAGTATACATAAGGAAAATAAAACCGCAGCAGGCACAGAACGGAGGGTGGAGACAACACAGGGTGTTGTGCCAGCGGATCCCACCGCTGCCACCAATGTTGTGCCAGTGGGGTTATCACACAGTAGCCCACCGTCAACAGGGTTGTGCCAGTGGATCCTGCAACTGCCACCAATGTTGTGCCGGTGGGGTTATCACACAGTAGCCCACCGTCAACAGGGTTGTGCCAAGGATCCTGCAACTGCCACCCAATGTTGTGCCAGCGGATCCCACCGCTGCCACCAATGTTGTGCCAGCGGATCCCACCGCTGCCACCAATGTTGTGCCGGTGGGGTTATCACACAGTAGCCCACCGTCAACAGGGTTGTGCCAAGGAGTTGGTAACGCAGCGCTCGTCACCCGTTTCGTGAACGAGGGCTGTCAGCTCCCTGGGCGGTAGCGATGAATCCGAGTCGGCGTTGGTGAGATGAAGAAAAGGCTTTATACACTATTTACATGTATTTACACAACAAGATCGGCTCTGGGGCCGAAAGCTAACATAGCCATACGCGACTGTTCTCGCGCAGCGACGGCCGGGGAGATTCCGCCGCGTCCGCACTGTCAGGGGGCGAACTGCTCCCGATGGACGCTCGTGACGAACTCACACTCGGAGTCTCGAACGGAAGCACTTGAGACTCCGTCGCCGAGAACCGTTGACGCTCAAAATGGTCCAATCCGACGGCAGCACTTTCGCAGGGCCAATGGGAGAGCTCGCTGCGCTCTCGCTTCAAATATGCCGCGGGGCGAGAAGGGGTTCACCGTCAGGGCCACGGCGCGCCGTGCTGTCTGGACGTTCAGCGCATGCTGAAATACGTCGCTTCTGTCCCTTTGGTACGGCTCGCCTCCAGTGCATTGGTGCTTTGCAGAGAAGTATCCAAAGTTTGTGAAGGAGGCGTTCGCCGAAGAAGTTTGGCGTCCGGCTGAATTTCTAGGCGGCTTTGGCCAGGCACAACAAGGGCGATGCTCTCGGCGAAATCTCTCATTTGCGTCGATGTCAAGGTATTCGCTCGCCTGGCGACTTCTGGAGTTTGAGAATGACAAGGGAATTAAGAGACAGAAAAAAAAATAGTTGTGGTTTAGCTCTTATTAACCCTAGCTATAGTTGAATTGCGAAAGCAACGGCGGAAGCTTCTTTTGCCTGCTACATTATTCCCCTATCACGCCCTATCAGTATAAGGTGCTACATTATTGAGTACACTTAAGCTCATCCTTTAAGGGTATGACGCGAGAGCGTAAGCTACCAGCCCACATATAAAGTCACGCTTCAACCAAGCCGTATGGACGTGCCTGCGTGTCTTAGGGGCAACAAGAATGCAAACGGTTCTGGCAGGCAGATTCTTATATCACCTTCCCATATGGAAAGAGCGACCCTATAGTTGGCAGCTCCTGCCCGTGGCATAGGAGTAACGTGAATTCAAACGTCATGGCAGGCTGCTTTTTATGAGGAGACCGTAGCTGAAGAGGCCTTTTCACTTCTCTTCACGGCTGCGGCCACCCATGCGTCTCGCTTTGGCTGTCATAGTATTGCTTTCGCAATTAAAAAAAAAAGGAAATAATAAACAGTACATCGGATGCAGACCAACTGCTGCTCACCAACGATCGCCCGGAGATATAACTTAGTAAATTGTTTCTTTGGCGACTTCTGGATAAGTCGTTTAGACTGCAGTGGAAACTGATTATCGTGTCTGGTAAGCTCACGAAAGCCCGCCATTAAGATTTAAAATCATCCATTTTAGTGGTATGAAGACGGCTTAATCTGCGGCACTATATATATATATATATATATATATATATATATATATATATATATATATATATATATATATATATATATATATATATATATATATATATATATATATATTGGACAATTACTTTTTAATTATACACTTAGGTGACAGGTAGCAATTAAACATTTGCAGCAACTCATTGGTAAAGCAGCCACACCATGCAGTTTCTAGGATTTTGAAAACGTGGCTACTATAGGACACTATATGGGACAAATTTTGGGTATCTCTCAATTAAACTACGTAAACCCTTTGAGCACACCTCCTACGCATGTTTCGAATATAGAGTCGCACTATATCACCGCGTTCTTGCTGGGCTTCTGATCGCTCAGATGCCACCAAGCCATTCTTTAAGAAATTAGTAGTATTTGACTCTGCGCGGATTTATCCACGCTGCTCTATATAGACCCTGTTCATGCTCAATCTTACCTTTATTTTTTTTTTTCCCCCTCTTGTAACGCCTTATTTCGCCCACTTCGATTGCAAAAGACTGCAACTTCAAAAGCGGTGAATATGCTACCAATATTCGTGGCTTGCATGTGGAGCAGAACAAGAGAGAGGGCTGAAAGACGACGTTTGACGACGTATATATACGTGGGCTAATTATTATTCCGCGCAGTTTCCACAGTGCTGCTTCATCCTGAAATTAGTTTTCTAGCTGAACAGACTTCGTCTGCCGAAAGGACGAAAAATTGTGAAGTGTCTTATTGCAGCTGCAGCTTCTTCACTGACTGACCCCTCCATACCCCTACCCCACTACGCAAGTCACAATATGCATGCTTAAATAGCTTGAGGATCGATAGATTCCCTTGCCGACAATCCACGTATGTAGTCAAAGCCGCTCTGATGAGACGGTGCATATGGAGTGAATCTCAAAGAGGGAAATTTTGACGCACTGGATTTCCACCTGTGTAAGCCACGTTGTTGTCATAGATGCAAGCACGAAATACGCGCGTGCGTTTACTAAAGCTTCGATGCGCGGCACCAGGCAGCACCGAACAGAATAATATTGCGCTTCGCCCCCATCTCCATCGAAAGGCGACGAGCCGTCGCGGTGGGTCACCATGTGCAATTTATTCTCGAAAATGGTATACAGGCCTGCTCGAGGCCCGCCACATATGGAGGAAAAAAAAATCTTAAAACCGAAACGTCATGTGACCTTGACGAAATCCCAAACATCTTCCTGAAACGGTATCCTGAACATGTTGCGAAATTTCTTGTCATTTTTTTTTCTGTTTTGCTTTCGTCGGGACGGCCGTGACTGAAGGGTGGCCCGATTCGTTCCGGAATTCAAAAGGGAGACCGAAAAATACTGCAGAATTATCGCCTCAGTAACATTTCAATACTGCAAGCTCAGCACATTGTGGTAAACTGCATCAAAGAATTATTGGCTGAAAACAATGTTCTCACAGAGTTTCAGCATGGCTTCGGAAAGGGTTTTTCCACAATTGGTGCCAGCAATTCATAATTTTGCGTTATCCCTCGACATGACAAATTGATGTGATATTTTCAGATTTCACCGAACCGTTTGATAAGGTTTCGCACGACAAATTGATATTCAAACTATACGTATCAAAAATTATTGTCATACCTAATATTTTTGTAAACTAGATTATTATTTATTTATTTATTTATTTTTTACCTTACTAAACGAATACAGCACTTAAATGGTTGGTTTGTGGGGTTTAACGTCCCAAAGCGACTTAGGCTATATGAGAAACACCGTAGTGGAGGACTCCGGAAATTTCGACCACCTGGGGTTCATTATGTGCACTGACATCGCACAGCACACGGACGCCACTCCGTTTCGCTTCCATCGGAAACGCAGCCGCTGAGGCCGGGATTCGATACCGAATTCCTTAGGCACAGTAGTCGAGCGCCTTATACTGCGCAACCCGGCGGGATCACTTCAATATTGGCCAACGCAGCATGACCATTCTTCCAGTCGCGTCAGGGGTGCCCCAAAAGGTGTGTTATGGGACCCTTGATATTCCTGACATGCATCAGTGGCATCGTGAATGTTGTGAGTCCGGGTGTGCAAATCAGACTGTTTGCTGATGATTGTATTTTGTATAGAGATGTGACGACTTCACATGGTCATATTGTCCTTCAAACAGATTTAAACAACATATTGAATTGATGCAGTGAAAGGGGGACGTTGATAAACGTTGACAAATCAGTATTCCTCCGTGTTACTCGTAAAAAAGCCCCGCTTATTTTTTCTTACTCCTGTGGTATACTTCACCGCAGCGCGGCACTAACAGCTACAAATACCTGGGTGTTGCCTTAACTTCTATACTCTGTCCTGGAACTTGCATATTGATACAATCTGCTCCTCTGCCTTCCGCAAACTCTGTTTTTTTGACACAAACTCAAAAGCGCCCCTTCTTCCGTAAAATTACTCTCTTATATTTACTATTTAAGCTAGAATATACATGGGATCCTAACACTGAGTCAAATATCAACCGCCTTGCAAAAATGCAAAGAAAGGCAGTTCGGTTAGTAATGATAGAAAATTCTATTCCCGCACTTGAATCCCGCAGAAAACAGCTGAGGATTGAATTCGAGTCTCCTGATTAGTAACAAGCTTCCAATAAACCAGCCCCCTTATACATATTAATAACACGCCACACAAGACATCCTCGTCCTGACTGACTGACTATGCTCGAGATGTTTTTAAGTTCTCCTTTTTCCCTCGAACAATATCAGACTAGAACGATATTTTAAAAATGGCTATATACTGTGCGACAAAAATTGTATAAATTTGTATCACTTTTTTTTTTGCTGTTGTTGTGTGCTCTTGTTTTTATGCACCATATATGCCCCCTTTTTTTGGACGCAAGGGTCCGCACTGGTATATGTGTATATTTCCATTAAACAAATTACATTACTAATTTGTGTGATTACCGAAGTAAAAATTAAAAAAAGAAGACAAAGTACAATCCCCAATGCTTTCCTTGGCCTAGCCGACTGTTGGCTTCTTTCCTTCACACACACACACACACACACACACACACACACACACACACACACACACACACACACACACACACACACACACACACACACACACACACACACACACACACACACACACACACACACACACACACACACACACACACACACACACACACACACACACACACACACACACACACACACACACACACACACACACACACACACACACACACACACACACACACACACACACACACACACACACACACACACACACACACACACACACACACACACACACACACACACACACACACACACACACACACACACACACACACACACACACACACACACACACACACACACACACACACACACACACACACACACACACACACACACACACACACACACACACACACACACACACACACACACACACACACACACACACACACACACACACACACACACACACACACACACACACACACACACACACACACACACACACACACACACACACACACACACACACACACACACACACACACACACACACACACACACACACACACACACACACACACACACACACACACACACACACACACACACACACACACACACACACACACACACACACACACACACACACACACACACACACACACACACACACACACACACACACACACACACACACACACACACACACACACACACACACACACACACACACACACACACACACACACACACACACACACACACACACACACACACACACACACACACACACACACACACACACACACACACACATATATATATATATTGTATGGAAGTGGAATGTTTGCCTCGGATTTTTTTTTTCTTTTTTTTTTTGGGGGGGGGGGGGAAGGTTTGATCAAGCTGTATATCACGAGGCAGTATTTATTGAGACCATGCGCTGCGATGGGCGGAACACAGCGCAGAGGCTTCTATGTCGGTCCAGCATCCACAATTTCAGCGTTGCCGTCTTTGAGTGCATATCATGCCATGCACTTCGTCGTTCATGCGTCCCACGGTAATAATATCATTAAACATTTTTATTTTTTTTTATCATTGCATGCTTGCAATGTTACTTTCCCGTCTTGAAGAAACATGCATTTGTGGTATTTGAGACTTCCGGCCGCTCTTCCGGTCATCGTCCGAGGCAGTATGCGCAAACACAACCCTCTTCTTCGTTCGTTCGGGTGTCACGCAAAATTGCCTTGAAAACGGCATGGTTCTCGTCGGCAGACACGACCACTTGCCTCGAAACCAATACTGATCCTATATCGTTTAGATGCATGACGCCCTCAGAATGCTAACACTTTTTTACGTGCATGCCCATATAATGAAAAGTTTTACTCTTCCTGCGCGCTTCCCATTGCACTGTGTAAGCAATCGGGAGTCCCTTGAATGAACTGCATTGGCAAATGAAAGCTTCAGACAGAACTCTGCCGTTCTTGATAGACCGCTATGGTTGTGCAAGCTGCGCTTGCGCAGTCAGAAATTTTTGCAGTAGCGAAATTATCGACTGCTATTGAATGTGCTAGCAAGCGTAAGTTCAAATTTAGAATAGCCTTCGCGTAAATGCGCATACCTATATATAGAGATATCTAGCCCCAAAGAGTTACGAAAATGCGCAAAACAGGAATTATCGGGCTCGTCAGAGCGCACTGTCAAAGCCCTGAGGCATCCTGTCATTTGCAGTGGATGCAGCGGTAGATAGGAGAACGGGCAGGGTGGAGTCGTATGCACTGAAGCATGCCCTAAGAGAGAACTGCTGACCCTTGTCGCGCGGGGGTCTGAAAATGACGTACGAGCTGGCTCCAGAATTAGCCTCTACTAGGTCTTGCCGTAGGTAGAGCGGTGAAAGCAGGCAGCGCGACGCGCGGCCTTTTTTTCTCGGCGTTGCGAAAGCGGCGGCTTGATGCGCTCCTGGGGCGCTGCTTTCGAGGGGTGTCGAGCAGAAAAACGAACGAAAGCAGCCCGCTCCTCTTGTGCCATGCCTCGCGGCGGCGTCAAAGTGAACAGGAATGCCGAGCGGAGGGATCCGCGCGGCCTGTGTCAACGGCGTGATCAATCCGCAAGGTCTCTATTATTATCTCCGGCAGGGCCTTCGTCCCGGCCGTAGCCGCTCTGGGACGCCTTGAGGGAACCGCGAATCACGACTCGGCGGAGAGAGCGCTCTCTCGCCGCCGCGCCCACACGGGATGGGCAGAGCCGCTTGAAAAAATAGGCGTGACCTGAGCGGTGGTGGGCGGGGCAAGTGATGTTGAGATGGGCACGAAAAAGAAGAGCGCGAGCCGAGCAGCTTGTTTCGGAAACAATTTATCCAAAAAAAAAAAAGAAAAGGGAGCTGAAAGGGAAGTGAACAAGCAGGTAGGGGCCAGGAAATGAGTGGAGGGCAAGAGAAGGAAGAAATCATCCACGTGTCCACTGGGAGGCGGGGCGCCCAGGGTGGGCGGTTCCTGAGGGCGGTCGCGGCACTCGTGGCCAGCCTGGAGAGCGCAGTGGCGGCCGAGCGCGGCTGCTGTACGTGCTGCGGCGTGTCTGGATGCGCGCGCCCATGGCGCTGGACTTGGAGAAGCAGCGGGCTCCGAGCCCCGGCCGCCCGGGCTCGCCGGCTTCTTCATCGGAGAGACGGCTCAAGGTGACGGCGGACGCGGCGGCGCAGCCACACCAGCAGCAGGGTGGTGCCGTTCAGCCTGCGCCGGCGGCCGGTTCTACGCCGCCGCTCAAGTTCTCCATCGAGCGCATCCTCTCGTCCGAGTTCGGACCGACCGGCGGACGCAGCGCAGCCGTCAAGGAGACGCCGCCACCATCGCGCAAGGAAGAGCGCGCCAAGCCGGTTGCCGAGGTAGCAACGACAACGTCGCCCACCAATCAGCAAGGACTGATGTGGCCTGCTTGGGTCTACTGCACGCGCTACTCCGATCGGCCCTCCTCAGGTGAGCGCACTCGATGCCGCATACGCTCTCGAGCGGCGGAAAAGTACGCTGCTCAGGTTCTCGCAGGTCGAAGAAACCCGTTGTACAACATGCAGCCGCCCACGTAGTTTAGAGGGATGCATTTCTCAGCTTAACTTGCCGCGATCCTTTAGCGGTTTCAAATGTCACTTCAGAAGGCGATGAACCGAATTAGAAGCCTTCTTGTGCGACTACTAACTCGTTTAACACGGTATTGAATTGGTGACTAATGGAAGACAATGAACGGCATTTGCAGTGAGGAAATTTTTTCTCAACACCATTGAATAACCTATATATCGTTTGAGACGTTACCTATAGGGCAATGCTTCTCGCGACTGATAGCGACGCATAATTTGGAAAGGGTAAAAAAACGTATTCCATGAAAGCTGATCAAACAGCGCAGTTAGAAACAATAACTCCATAATGTTGACAGAAAGGCTTCAATCTGTACACTATGGGCTCTCCCTGACAGCTCCTATATGGGCAAAACTATAGTTTCGAGTATCTTAATGCTTAAAGTGAACCATCTATCGTATATGTGTATCCCTGTCGATTCGGACCTCCGTGCAGGTCGCAATATAGTTGGATTCTTCTTTCACCTGACTGTACTATTTTTTTTTTCTTCGCTGGCTGGTGAAATTCATGTAGACCAGTTGAATATTCCTTAGCTGGGCAGGCAGCGGAAGCAATGACGCCTGAACCAAAGTAAAGCAAGGGGAGAGCGGACACAAGGTCATGTAGTGCGTGCGCTATTCTATACCTTGTGCAGTTCATGGAGAAAGTGAAGTCACTGACTCGACTGTCTTTTAAATAGCGGAGCTTGCAACGACTGTTTTTCGCGTCGACATGCCCTTCAACAGGAAGACATGTCCGCAGTAAGACAGCGTCTTACCGAGAAGCTCGCCCTTGTTGGTGCCTCTCAGAAGGCTGTGCGGATGGGCCCGGGACACGGCACCCCATTCAAGCCGCCGTTCAGCGCGTGCTTAAATAATACCGCACAGCCTGAACACACCGCCACGCTGCACTCGGCATGATTCTGAATAGACCTCGCCCGCAGAACCACCCGGTCGCGTCTATACAGTCAACGCAACGCTGAAGATGTGACAGCCGCCGCTCTTTCCCTCGCCTGTCGCGCAGCCTGTTAGCGGAAAGCGCGTTTTCTTATCTTATCGGGACAAGACACGTCCGCACTATGCACGCGTCACGGTACTCTAGCCTAAATGTACCCCATCCCGAAGGGCACTCTCGGCCGTGGAAATGAAAGCAGCGACGCATGCGAAAGCACCGGTGGGAACATGAACTGTGTCCACATGTCGGACCATGGCACTGCGACGCAATTTGCTTCTATATAAGCACCATCTGTTATAGTCGTACGTTGTTGACGAAGGCTCGACAATTACGGCCGAGATTTAGGGGGGATCGGTGATATATATATATATATATATATATATATATACTCTCAAGGTTAGTATACAGACAACATAAATACCAAAGCAAGTAGCAGGGGGAACAGCGGCCGATGTAGCTCAGTTGGAAGAGCACCGGACGCGATATTCGGAGGTCGTGGGTTCGGATCCCACCATCGGCACGTTGTTTTTTCTTCTACTTTGTGTTTAATTATCTTTCCCCTAAACAGATTACATTACTAATTTCTGTGATTATCTAAGCAAACATTAAAAAAAAAGACATAAAAGTACCATCCCCAACGCTTTCCTTGGCCTCGCCGACTGTTGGCTCTTTCCTTCATATATATATATATATATATGTGTGTGGGGGGGGGGGGGGGGGGGGGGGGGGCTTTGTGTGTGTGTGTAGGGGGAGCTAGGGGGGATAGAAATCGGGAAACTGATTATGTTAAAATTGCATGCCATGCTCCAAGTACTTGAACAGCTCAGCCAGAACCGATTTTAAAGGAAGACAGAATTGGTCACAATTTGTATACACAAAGTATATTTATTCAAACGAGTGCAAAAGAGGTAACGTTCGAAGAAATGTCATCGATGAATTTCTTGACCTCCGCGCTTATACAGCTTTGGGGCTTGACAGCTGCATCGCCGCTTTCAGATAGCCAACTATGATATAACTATACTGAAATGGCACATCCTGCTTCATTTATCCTGTTTATAATGAAAACGTATATAAAAATAAATACCTTGATTTTATGAGGTCATGGTAAAATAACTTCCATGATAGAAGGTGGTTTCAAAAAGACATGGGCGCTGTCACAAACCTGAACTATCTCCATCAGGTGTCGGGAGGCTACATCCGCTGATACAATGCATGCGTCATTACAAAGCGATTGTGGCAGCGAGAATGCTTTCATCAGGGAATAAGCATCCCCCAAACTTTTGCTGCCTAAATGGCACCTTAACACGCGTATCCCAGGTGACAAAATTTTCTTCCACTGCGAACTTTCATGCCTATACGGTACAGCTTTCTTCTGTTACATAGCTAAATATTCGTAAGGCGACCTCTATCCATGTATGCATGTGCTTTCTATCGAGTAATTAATTGTTCTTGCATAGACTCAACCACTAGGGGGATCCCCTCAAATACAAGCTTAATTAAGATATGGGGGGGGGGGGGGGGGATGAGCATGATAGCAACTGCTATCACCCCGTTTCAAAGGGGATGCTATATTCCATCCATCCATCCATCAGCTGAAATGCGCATATTTGGGAGACGCTCATGCAGTCATCGTATACTATATATATATATATATATATATATATATATATATATATATATATATATATATATATATATATATATATATATATATATATATATATATATATATATATATATATATATATATATATATATATATATATATATATATATATATATATATATATATATATATTATCACGTTATGGCGCAGTTTTGACGAACGAAGCAGCTTATTGAAGGAGAGGTGCGTATATGCCCGGGAAAGGCGTCATGACTCACAACTGCGCGTGAAGGCATGCAACGTTCAGGTGTTTGCAAAGAACATGCCAAATGAACTTGCTTTCGTGCGGCTTTTATAAAGTCCATGGGCATCCAATCTGCTTGTCTCATCACGTCTTCTTATTTTAGCTTTAAGGAATCTTGTAATGCATGCAGGATGACTACGCACCGTCTATACAGGTTGAGCATCAATCAGTTAAAATTCTTGTATGCCTGCTGTGCTCGATATATATAGTGTTCAGTGGTATAGTATATGCACCTTCTGTGCTTCTCGCGTAAAGCAGCGCAAAAAAATCAATAATTTTATGCAATGTAAACTGCCACCTATCAAATAAAAGGAAGAGAGGGGAATAACGAAACAGAATAACAGTATACTAACAACGAACGCGATAAACCACGAAGACACGAAAAAAGCACTAAGGTAATTGAACTAATAAAGAGGAGTGAGAATGTCACTGAACACAAAAACAGAAAATGCGAACGAGTGAAATGAGAGAAATAGGTAACCAGGTTCACTAAACAATATACATCAGAAACAACAAAGAGCAACCGAAACAAACTTAATACAACACTCGGAACGACATTTTACGTTTATTTGCTGTATACCTTTCCCTACTTTTTGAACCAGGTAAAAAGATTGCTATGTTAGGAAGATCAGCGCTTAGTTGCTCTATAGTTTGGTAATGCAGGTAATATTCAGACTGAGTCTGGCATATATGTACATGCATGCAGTTGAACTTGAGACGATCGTAAGCGCCGTGAAAAGCGGTGAAATGATTCCAGATGCAAAAGAAAGGGTGGGTGTAAAACACATTTAGGAAATAAACACATGAGTGAAATTGAACGACGAATTTCAAATGCTTGTAATTGAGGTTTTAATATGACAGGAAGAAACTGGTGAGGCGACTAAAGTTGCTAAAATTGTATAAGCCGATAGGTCTGCTTTGAACGGACCCATGTTTTATATATATATATATATATATATATATATATATATATATATATGTGTGTGTGTGTGTGTGTGTGTGTGTGTGTGTGTGTGTGTGTGTGTGTGTGTGTGTGTGTGTGTGTGTGTGTGTGTGTGTGTGTGTGTGTGTGTGTGTGTGTGTGTGTGTGTGTGTGTAGATGAGACGAATTTCATGCAACAATGGGCGAACAAGTGTGAGAAATGCGAGTTTACGAAGCGGCGTTTTTCACAGGTTCCGGCGTACACGAATCCTGTAATGGTCTCGTTCACTGCGTGCTTTGTTACAGACTGGTGAAAGATTTGCTGTGAATTGAACCCGATATATTTATACGACATAAATTCGAATAGGAAAATATTATTTATACAGTAGCTAAGTTAAAAGCGTCATGACTGCAGCTACAAGGCATTTACGTTTAGTATACGTGGCTTGCCTTTCGTGGAGGAAGCGCCTTAAGCTTTTCGCGCTTTAATTGCTTCGATCGATGTCCTTAGCATAATTCGTTTACTACTCGTGCAGCGGTTGCGGCGAGAAGAGCGCTAATAGATAATCACGCAGCGTGAGCGTTCATATTACAAGAGCGCTATTATTGGAGCTCCGGTTGTGTGACAGCGCTCTCCTAATATACCCGAGTGCAAAATCGACTCGGCCGCGCGGCGATGGGCGAGCGAGCGGTGGTGCCAAAGCACACAACGGGCGAGGGCGGTCGCGTATATTTGACGACTTCCCGTTGTGGACTCACACGCCCGAGAGGGTTATGAATCGATTGAGTGCCTCCGTCTCCAGCAAATATTCGCCTCAATACTCCTCGCGTGTATATAGTCCTCGCGTGCAAGCTTTTAAAGCCGTTGTCTTTCGTTTTCTTCTCATGCTTTGTGCGTAGAAATGGAGCGCGCGTTCTCCATCAAACAGCAGTTGTGTACATATATCCTTTCCGTTTAGATTTTCCTGCAGGCGATTTCTGTCGACGTCGCTCGACACGCACACGCCGCAGTGAATCTCGCAGCAAAGTGTTCAGAGCAGGCCAATTAATAGCACTTCACCATTATTCCCTGTTCAGCAAGCTCATCCACGTGTTTATCAAGCGGCCGTTATTCCCCTTCGCGGCGGTATAAATACAGGGTTTTCAGGGTATATGTCCGTTTTTGTGCGTGTGCGAGGTACTATATATCATATTGTAATGTGCAGCATTGTATTGGGTTGAGCTGTTTTTAATGACATATTAAGTACGTGGCAAGTATAAATGTGAGATGCCATATATAATGCGGATTCCTTTTACCGAGTGATATGTTTCTCGTTCTTTTTTTTTTTTTTTCTTATACAGGTCGACTTATCTCCCAGATATATATCTATAATTCAAGAATTCTCGTTTTGTTTGTTTGTTTTTAGAAAAAGAAATTCTGCTAGCTACGACTTCGTGTGGGAGGTACGATGATGCATTTTTTGCTCATTTATTTATTTATCACACCTTCAAGGGATGGTATTACTGACGGAAGAAGGTGATAAATAAAACACTGAATAAATGTAAACTAGGAGTGGGAGAGCAATAAATTATCAAAAGAGAAAATCACAAAACAAATATACGAGCAACATCGTATACATACATATTACAAACAGCAACAGCATGCTGTATAGAAATGTTGCAATGGAAGAAGGAAGCTTGTTTCAGTCGTATGCGATGTACGTGGAGGAATTCATGACGGTTTTATATTTTTTCTTGTTGTAAAGACCATTTTGGTTTGGTTTGTGGGATTTAAGGTTCCAAAGCGACTTAGAGACGCCATATATAGTGGAGGGCCCCGGAAAATTTGACCACCTGAGGTTCTTTAACATGCACTGACATCGCACAGCCCACGGACGCCACTCCGTTTCGCCTCCATCGAAACGCAGTTGCCGAGGCCGGGATTCGATCCCGCGTCCTTGGGCACAGTAGTCGAGAGCCTTATACTGCGCCAACCCGGCCCATTTTATGAACTTTATTATTTTCGCAAACAGTATTGATACTTCAGGGTATAATGAGGACATTTATTTCTTGTACTACAAGCACTGTACTATAATGCACTGTAAAATAATTTGAAATAAAACAAATTTGACGGGATGACATAATTTGAAATAAATTGAATTGGACGGGAGGAAAAATTTGAAATTATTTTGTATTGCATTAACAACTCTGCCGCAGCGCACCAGCGTCCGTATATAGAACTGCCTATCTTTGTATATACACACTCCGAAAGTGTATACACATATCCAGCGTCACAAAGCCCATTTAAATTTTAAAAAGGCAGCCGACCTGTGTGTATGTATACCAGAGCTCATGTTCAAATTAAGCAGCGTAATGAATATCAAGCATTAAAAGGGGTTCACCATCGTCAGTTATTTTAAACCATATATCTTTTGGAATAAGCGCGAGATTGCCGTTATTTTTCCTGAGATGTCTTCTTTGTATATATATAAGGCTTATATAGGACCTAAATAACGTGCTCAGCTGTGATTTTTTAAGCCTTGCCGCGTGAAAGAGGAGCGCACTGAACCCTTTCCCTTTTAGTCTTACGCGAATATGCATCAAACTGAGCACATTTCACTTCATCGTCAACAAGAAAGGAAAGAAAAGAAGGAGCTATAAGTGTCGTGCAGCGGTGCACTGTCCTCTTTGGGCCGGATTTCCAATTAAATATCTGGATATATGCGTCATTGGTATTGTGTAATTTGAGGAATCAATACGAACTGCGAGCGTGAGATATTTCGAACACTTTTGCGCGTTTATATATATATATATATATATATATATATATATATATATATATATATATATATATATATATATATATATATATATATATATATATATATATATATCTTGATTCAAGCACCCGACACAGACATCACAGAGGGAAGCGGGCGCTGTATTCCCAAATTTTTCCCTCTTTCATCATCAGCTGACACAGGCCGAGGCGATTGCATGCATTGCAGACCAGCGCTCGTCCACTTCTGCGGGGCTCGTCAGAGCGTCTTCGAAACTGCATGCACAACGCGGAACTCCTCGTCTTCACTGGCGGCAAAAAGCACGCGCGCGTGACATTCTTCGCGCGCCGAGCAGGAAAGTCGCACATTGGAGGCACTTTAACGAGAGGCTGAGAATATGCGACGGTTATGCGGACGATCTGACGCAGCCAGCCCGATCGTTAGGGCGCTGATTTATGCGGCCGTCAACAGTTCTCTCGTCGCGGACTCGTTTTCTTCGCTTTTATTTCGATTAACACACTCGGGCGCCAGCTGACCGCATGCAATAACGAGCGTGACAGCGGAGATCGCGCGGGGCCAATATATGGATAGAGTGAAGTGTGCCCGTAGTTGGTTAATGCGAATCTTATGCTGCTGGTGCCGGTCAGTGTGTGCGCGCCTGTATATGTCGGCGTTTGCCCTAAACTAATACGTTGTAAAATATCATTAATTCAAGTATCGTTTCTATCGGCGTTTCTGCGGCACCTGCGATGCATGCATACATACGCCAAATTATAGTCCTAAAGGCATTGATTCGAATGCATATATATATCTGAGGACAAACTGAAATTAACCTGCCTTGTTCGGGTATATGGCGCTTTAAAGACGGTCATCTAAAGAAGAGAATGCTCTTACGAAAAAAAAAAATAAAAAAATGACGGGGGAGGGGGGGGGGGGGGGGGAGGGGGGGGGGGGTATTTTGCGTATAAACTCCGAGCGTGGACACTGAATGTCTTGTCGCAGATAGCCCATGCTATAGGCAGCTGTTCAATCCAGACTTTATCAGTGAGAGCTCTACAAGTGCATGTAAACAGACTAACGGGAATTTTTTTCAGATATTTCTCAGAGATTTGTATTAATTGCCGTGCTCTATACACCTTCCAAACACAGCCAGCGAAGCACTCTTTAATGAGATTAAGTTGTATCGCGCTTTTTAAAAAAAAGGAAAACCATTCAGCGGTGTAGCGGCAAATGACGTCACGTATATAATACAACTGCGCATGCATGTTTTCCGAGGGACCATAAAGTTATAACGTTGTGCGCACAGATGAATTCCAACAGTCACTGAAAATGCGTGCATATCTACACTATATTCTTCTGCGAATCGGCGGCAGCAAATGTGTACGGCTCATGACGTTCGCGTATACATGTACAACACGCAAATTAGGCGAAGAATACAGATTTCATACCGATAGATTTCGTTTACCTCAAACCTATAGATTATTACCTCGATCAGCATGTCTAAGCAACAGGAGTTCATAATGGCGGTGAGAACACGCTAAAACTTGATTTATTATGTTAACTGTACCTATATATAGGACATACACACTTGGTAACGCATATGCCATCGCATTAAGCATATGTTGTATGCTTGATGTGATTTGTGTATACTTTCGGTGTTTTGATAAATTGCATACGACTATAAGATAAATCCCAATTCCCCTATACAGCGTTCCTGCAGAACCAGCGGAATATGGAAGTTATTATTAAAAAGAGAGAATACATAACCTTTATGGTGAGCGTGATTTTGAAAATTGTTTTCAAAGAATTGCCTGTGAGCAGTCCTTACAAAATACCTATATATGGGTATGCAATCTGTTCAAAATCTAAATGGGTGCGGCTTGCATTATAGAACTAACTGGAATAAATGTTCTCTAATGCTGTTTATGTTTTTTTTTTGTTTTGTTTTTGCGTGTGTATCTTTACTATGCACTATAGACGCAGAGTTTTGAAATTTTGTGTGAGAGCAGAAATGGTTATGCTACACAAGTTGGGCTTTTGTAAAATCGCTCATTTCCTTTTCCTTCATCTGAATCCCCACCCATTGAACGTTCCTGTATACTATAAAGATATAAACTGAAATAAGCCTCTCTTCCAGTCATCTAAAAGCATTGATTGAAATGTGCGGGAAATTTTCTTTGATTACACCTTTGTGTTTCTGACAGATGGGTACGTAAACATCCAAAACAGCTATTTTAAGAAAAATGCAGGTAAACACTTTTAAAAACTCTCACCTTTCAGCTCGGCGTTCCCACACGACAAAAAATAAAATATAATAAGGCCGAGAAGAGGATTTTCAAAGTCGCGGAATAGAATTTCTGATAAGGCAAATAATTTCCCTGTCAGAAGGTACCAAAATAAATTAAGGTATTAAACACCGAAATTTCATAGTCCTGTCTCGACAACAGCGCTAACAGACGGGGTCAAAGAAAGACGATGCAACACGGACAGGCACTGAACTTGCAAATAATTTTTCTTTTTTTCCGAATATCACATCACGATGCGATAGCCTCCTTAATAACATCACGACAACGTAATGGAGCGTCACCAACCGTATTTAGCTGTAGTGAGCTCTCTTTCCGGGTATATATGACGTCCATACGCAGAGCTTTTGGCACCGCGGAATCGAGCTGTGAGCAGAACGTGACTGTTTCTAATGCGCTCTGGGTACTGAAAATTATACTTACAAGCACTAAAATGCAAACCAGGCAAGGCCGTGATTGGGCACACATCTGCATGCAGATTACGCAAGGGCGCGCAAGCCTGTGTGCTTTCATCTCATATGCACCATCCGATTATTGCCACACCGTCACTCGCATATAAATTAAAAAGAGAATAAATGTCCAACTTGGGCGAAATTTTGAAATTTGTTTTTAAAGATTGCCCTTGAGATTACCGATTATTTCCACACTGCCATGGAATATAAATTAGCGGACATTGGGACACGCACTGTGCGCAACTGTTTGAACAGTGTATATTCAGCGTAACTCGCCAGTATGTCATGCTGCATGCTGTGGCAGTGAATCCCATGTTTAGGCTTTCCTTCCAGACGTGCAGAAAGGTTTTCTGCAAGACGTGCTTTCTGTTTTTCATTTTTTAACTTAGTATTGGCTGCTCTGTACCGCCGTGAAATATTTTCGTCAAGCCAGATCGCACGCGCACGGCGCTCGACCCTTTGGCGCACTGTCAAATATATTCACGAATCTTCGTGGTGGAAACCTCATCAAAAGTTGCAGCGTATATGCAGGTGTCAAATATTTTATTTGAACAAAATGAAACCGATGTGAAAGGCCACTGAAAACCAACCAAGAGGACACTTGGCTAACTCATGCACGTGACGTCGCACGCACTGAGCTGTGCGCTGTGTGTTATTGTCTATTTTTATTTCTGAGACAGTCAAATTTTTTTAATAATCACTATTACTAGTATGATTCCTTTCTTCTCGCCGAATTGTAGTGTGTATTGTATTTTTTTGTTTTTCTGTGTGTGGTTGTTCCCTGGTGTGCCCCTCCTGCTTGGGCCATAAGGCCTGCAGTATTTTGAAATAAATAAAAAGTACAGGGAGTTCATAACGTGTCCAGCCGGATGTATGTGTATGTATATATATATATATATATATATATATATATATATATATATATATATATATATATATATATATATATATATATATATATATATATATATATATATATATATATATATATATATATGCCCATGCTGCATTATTCAGTGCATGTTTCTCGCACAGAGATGTTCACTACTTCCATTTCATGCTTTATTATGTATGCGATATTGTACGTAGTGGTTGAACTTTTCGGTTTGAACCGAAAAACACCGATAAAGGTACGCCAAAAGCATTCGAAAAAGTTCGGTTTAAACCGGAAGAGGTCAGTACCTCTCCATGCACACCGCGAACTCTCGATGACGCGAGAAAATTACAACAGTGGTATGACCTGAGATCGTGGTTGGTTTGTGTACAGCGGTTGAGGGTTTTGACGCATTGTTCATGGTATCACGAATGGGAAAAAATGGCAGCCGTTCTTCCCGACCCTCGAAGACATGCCAAGCGTTTGAGAAGGGGCGCCTGTGGCGAGGCAGGCACTTTGAGGGGCGAAGGACAGACCTGAGAATTTGCAGCGCAAGTGTGTCTAGGAAATCGCGGAGACTAAAGCCCGTCAGTTTCTTTCCACGTGACACTTCTTAGACACAAGCCGAGAGAAGCGCGTTTCTTTTTTAAGTAATTTGACTTATGCAAAAATTTGATCGTAATAAATAATATTTCAGTTACTCCTCTGTCAAACGTGTAAATTTATCTTTTACATATGCGTTGTGTCTTAACGATAATTTTCACCATGACAATAGTATTTTCTTCCATAATCTTGGTTGTATATATGACACACTGTACATTAAATATAAGTGTATAAAACAAGATGCAAGAAAAACAAAAGCCAAAATGTACAATACGTCACTTTTAACCGTACACTGAGCTTTATCTCACCGAAAAAAAAGGCGATATTTATTCAGCAGAAGATAATATTAACCGAAAAATACCGGAAGTTGTGTTTGCAAATAAACACCGAAAAATGTCCAGCCGAATTATCAGAAAATAAAAACCGAAAACTGCAACCCCTAATTATGTGATAGAAGAAGTCATGCGAGGCGAAACGAGACAGAAAAGCTAGATGGACGCATTCAACGCAGGATGTGACATTGGCAGTATACATACACACACGGAAAAAAGAGGGCGATAAAACAGCGGGTATTAATTATCTCTATGAAGGCGGCTGGCCGTGTCAGCAGCGAATTTAGCTTTATTTGCTTGTATGCAGGTGAGCTGTCACAATTGTTTCTAGAAGCTTCGCTTTTGTTTTTAATCACCGCTAACGTGCTTAGTGACAGCCTGCAGTTTAAATCAATCTTGCTTGCATAACCACCAGCACGCATGGTCACATATATATATTTCTTTGTAACAAAACATTTAAGGCGAGTGCGGATGACGACCGTTAAGCTGCTGACAACAACGGAATCGTGGGGCCTTCGCGAGAACTCGGAATTTCCGAGCACAGTGCGGTGTATACAGTTATCTTTTCCATCTACAATAGCAACATCGGAAGCCAGTGTACGAGAGAGATCAAAAAGCAAAACAAAAGACTGTCGCGGAAGAGGGAATGCCTGGCACCTCGGCGGATATAGCCGCTGGACAAAACGGTCGTCACAGCACGCTCTCCTTTGTATACACACGCTGCGGCCGCGCTTCATCCGCATCCGCACCATGATTGTGCGAACCCCGACCGTGACACGCGACCGGGCGAATTCGCTGCCCATTCCACACACTATTAATCGTATAATTGACACGACCGGGCATCATATACATGAACGTCCCCCGCGAGGAGCTCTTTCTATGTGGGCTCAGATTATGGCTACACTGTTGCTCCCCGGGGTTGTAATGGCGTCTCTTGTTTTGTTTTTTCCTCCAGTGCTGCTTCTGCGAACTGCAGATTTTTGCTGGGGGATCGACAAAAGACGGTCCCCTGTTTCTCACGCTCATCGACACCGCTCTCCCGCGGTGAATTAATAGCGGGCGCGATATGCTCGCCTCACCACTCTCCTCGTGTGTGCCGGGCGGGGAGCGCCTGCATGGTGGCGATTACACGCCGCCCCCGCCACAGGCATGGGTGCCCCCCCTGAGAGTCGCGGCACCCTCGTCGCGCCGGGTACCCCTTGAGACGGCGCCCGTTGTTGTCCTCGCCGGCGGGTGACTTGGCCGCGGGTTCCTCCCTTTGTGCAACGAGCATTCCGCGCACCGCGTGTGCCCACGAGCGGTGGCCGTTTAGCGGCCACTTGCGGTTAACGCGGCTCTCTTTCTTCCCCAGAATCCGCGCCGCGGGCGACGCCGCTACGCGGAGTCGCGCCAATCGGCGAAAAAATCTCGCCTCCCGGGAAGTGTCCGAGAGTCGCGGTCACGTCCCTACAAGCCGCGCTAACGGCCTGTTTACGACCGAGGGAGAGCTCGGTCCGTGAGAAGCTGCCTCCGTGGCCGGCATGTGTGTACCTATTCTTAACACGACGGTGAAGCGAGTAGCAAAGTAAATGCGCTTTTCTTTTTTTTTTTTTTTTTTTTTTTTTTTTGTCGCATAGCGTATACAGTGACAAATTGGGTACTACGTTCCGTTATTCAGGACCACGTCTTCATGCGTTACGTGCAGTGGCTCGGTTATAACATTGGTGGATCTTGTTGCACTTGTGCGCTTGTACTGATCAGGCAAAGCGGTGTGTTCACGGCATGCAGCATACGCGGAAACTGTTGTGCACGGTGTTACGACCGTGCATCCGCATTTGCGCGCTCTATTGTTCGCCTGTGGGCATGGAAAAGTATTGTGAATATGTGGTGATGGTCCAATGGCTCTAAGTGAGCCTGTTTCCAGGAATCCTGCTTTGTAAGCCTGTTTTGCTTTGTGGACAACCTGCAAATGCCAAATTGACCCTGTCAAGAGAACGTCTGGAAAAACACAAAGAAACGTCCCCCTGCGGGAAATAGCAGGAAGTGCTTTCTTTTGTTCACCCTTCCAGTCGAGAAGGGCTATCGTCCAGTGAGGAATGTCTACTTTTCAAAGGAGACGACAGAGTGACATGTCCGCTGACGTGCAGGACAAGAAAGGAGCATGACTCATACGGCCATTAAGTGATTTCCCGGGAATGCAGGAAAGATTTGCAATTGTCGAAAAGGGACCATGTTGGGAGCCCTATGCGGCGCCACGTGCACTCGGGTTTCTGAGAAGTAAAACCCCTTGTCAGAACCAGCCTGTGGTTTCTTTGCTGAAGAATAGAAATGTACCTCCTCTCCTCGCCGTTCCCAAGCTTTTCCCGCCAACAAGTGATCACGCCCAACGAATGAATGCCGGACCAGTCAGTGCTTCAGACCATCAGTGCAGTGATGTGTTCGATTGGATGCCGATACCTGAGGGGCGTGCCCTGGATTTGGTTGGTCAGCATCTTCAGAGAGGGGCTGGACATAGGGGGTTTTTAAGGACGCTGCAGAGCACGAAATGTCGCTCTGGGCCCTGGGTAAACGGCTCATCCAGTCGCTTCTCGCTATGAACTCTTAACGCTTGCCATTTTGCTGATGTACCCTTCTTTTTCGTGTAAATAATCTTGTAAATAAGTTTTCTCAAAGTGTCATTAAACCTGCTTGTACATATTTCACCAACTTCGAAGATTCAATCCTACTTCAACCCCGAGTCTCTGCACGCTACCAAGTGAAGGCCGGGTCGACATAGCCCCAGCGTCACGACAACTGGTGGCAGCGGTGGGGTCTGAATCCACAAGCCACAACATCTGGTGATTGGAGGTGGATCTGAATCTACAAGCCACAACATCTGGTGATTCGAGGTGGATCAGAATCTGCAAGCCACAACATCTGGTGATCGGAGGTGGCATCTCAAGCAACAAGCAGGCGCAACAATCGGCCAACAAGAGGGCAGCTCGGAACATCGATCGCATGTGTGGGTGAGTGCTTGGCTTTTCTTCTGATGTGGACCAGGTTCTAGAACAGGGTTAGATTTTAGAACTGGTAAAAAGTGTGGAAACGCCTTTAGGTTTGGTAGTTTGCACTGTTGTTTTGGAAGTAGCCGACACTCGGAGCGATCATGGACCTACAAAAGCTGCAGAAACCGGAATTGTTGCTATTGTGTGAGGAATTGGGAATTGATACAAGTGGTTTGGCACGAAAACCTTTGATTATAAAGGCAATCACAGATTTGGGAACCGATGATGAGGAGCTCAGTGAAGCATGGAACCTCATCGGTCAAAAAAAGGAGCAGCTCAGACAGCAGAAAGAGCGGGAAAAAGAGGAAAAGGAGCGGGAAAAAGAGGAAAAGGAGCGCGAACGTGAGAGGGAAAGAGAGGCAAAGAAGCTAGACATTGAGCTCCGGAAATTAGAACTAGAGTTGAGCAAGAGGTCGGGCGATTGTCCCCAGCTAGCGGTACCTCTTCTCAACAAGGAGACAGATTTCAAGATGTCAAAGTACATGCAGCCATATGTGATATCAGGGGATATCGGTCTGTATCTGGCTAACTTTGAGCGAACTTGCGAAAAACTGTCCTTCCAGCGAGACACGTGGTCTCAGAGATTATTGACGGTTCTGCCCTGCGAGGCAGCGGAGGTTGTCGCGCGGCTAAGCAAGGAGGACGCGGACAACTACGAGAAGGTCAAAGCTTGCCTTCTGAGAAAGTATAGGCTTAGCGCCGAGGCGTTCAGACAACGTTTTCGGAACGCTACTAAGTCCAGGGACGAGAGTTACCCTGAATTCCTGTACAATTTAAGAGTTAATTTGGGCGAGTGGCTAAAGAGCACTGATTCCTACAGTGATAGGAACGCTGTAGTCGAGCGAATTCTTTTGGAGCAGTTTTATAGCTGCCTCCCAGAAAAAGAAAGAAATTGGTTACAGGACCGAGGCGAAATTAAGTCGGCAACTGAAGCTGCCGAACTCATTGAGGAGTACGCTTCGCGCCGACAATTCAGCAACCCAGCAGTAGATAGGCTCCGCAATCCCACGTTCAGTGTAAATAACCGTCAGAAAAGGCACTTTGCTAGATTTGCAAACGAAGAAAGGAAGGCTTCTTCAGGCAAACGCCCTAGAAAGGACGGCAGTGAGAAAAGTGGGGAAGTGACCAACGCGCAGAACACAAAGAACAAGCTTGGGGCTAGGAAGCCGCTCACATGCTTTAGATGTAATGAGCAGGGTCACATTGCCGTCAACTGCCGGAAAGAAAAGTTTGTTTTCTCGTATGTCAGTGACTGCGATGAAAATATGCAGCTTTTGGAACCTTACATGCATGACCTAGTAGTCAACGGGAAGCCTTGCAAGGTACTGCGCGATTCGGCCGCAACGATGGATGTTGTCCATCCGGCGTATGTATCGCCTTCCGACTATACAGGACAGTGTGCATGGATCCGACAGGTAGTTGAGGAACAGAGTGTGTGCTTGCCGATCGCGAACGTGGTCATCGAGGGCCCTTTCGGCGAATTAACAACCGAGGCTGCCGTTTCAGGAAAGCTTCCTAAGTGCTATCCGTATTTGTTCTCCAACAAATCGGACATGCTGCTGCGAAAGAGGGGCATCCTTTTCGGAGACAGTGTTGTGCAAGCATTAACACGTTCAAAGGCGCGAGAACTAGCTACACTGCTCATACCAGAAAATTCCACAGCGGAGGAAACGGCAGTTAAAACAGTGGTCTATGTGGAAGATAGCGGGTCAGAAAACTTTGAGAGCGAGGCATCTCAAATAAGTCAACTTGAAAGTGAGCTTGATGAGACACGGAATGAGGACGTTCTTGAGAGTAACCTCTTGCCGCCAGTGTCTAGTAATCTCACGAGACTTCTAAGTGGAACCCGAGAGGACTTAGCTATGGAGCAAGCCAATGATCTCAGGAATAAGCTCGAAGTACAGTGGGAAGGACCTGATGAAGTCGTTGCAAAGCTTTTTAACACTAACTACGAAGTGAAATTCCCCGGTAGGCGTAAAGCAGTGCGCATTTATTATTGCAATCTTATGAAGCCTTATGTGCAGAGGGAAGCCGTGGTAAATCTAACGTTAAACCTTCCCGAGGAGATGGGGGATAACTTGATTTGCCTCAGCGGAAAAGGAAGCAACGCTCAGGAGCTTCTCAAAAAGACGGAGCAGAGAGGAGAACTAAAGAACTCCCAGCTGTCCGATCTGGGCGAGATAATAACAGAGTTTGAGGCCTGCTTCGTGGACAGGCCAGGCAGAACTGATTTGACTGAGCACGATATTGAGCTGACTTCAGACGTGCCAGTGCGATCAAGGTGCTACCGATTTTCTCCAAGGCAAAGAGAAATTCTGGATAGGGAAGTAACTCGCATGCTGGAATTGGGAGTAATAAAACCCTCGGAAAGCGATTATGCTTCGCCTATGATCTTAGTAGAAGCTCCAGGTAAAGACCCTAGGCCTGTTGTAGACTACCGAAAGCTAAATTCTCTCACCAGGGATCAAGTGTATCCTATTCCGAATATTGAGGAGAGAGTAGAACAGGTCAGTAGAGCGGCATATGTGACTACGCTGGACCTTACTCGAGGATACTGGCAAGTACCGCTCACTGAACGCGCCAGCAGATACGCGGCTTTCGTCACTCCGACGGGCAGCTACCAGCCAACAATGATGAGTTTCGGGCTCAAAAATGCTCCATTTTGTTTTTCCCGACTCATGGATAGGGTTTTAAAGGGGTGTGAAACATTCGCGGTGCCTTATTTAGACGACATTGCGGTTTTTTCCGACTCATGGGCGGACCATATGGTACATCTAAGAGCTGTACTGAGCCTTTTGCGTCAAGCTGGACTAACCGTAAAGGCCGAGAAATGTTGCCTGGCAAGGGCGACCGTGGACTACTTGGGTCACAATGTAGGTCAAGGTTTCAGGAAACCCAGCGAGATTAAGATTTCTGCGGTAGCAGACTACCCGCGGCCGAGCACGAAGACGGAAATTCGAGCATTCCTGGGTCTGACTGGGTACTACAATCACTACATCCCTAACTATTCAGCTTTGGCTAGCCCTCTGACCGACGCTCTCCGCAAGACAGAACCGACAAATGTAGTCTGGGACGAACAAAAGGAAGCCTCCTTCGTAAACCTGAAGGCTGTGCTGATTAGCCGTCCGGTATTGCGAGCTCCAGACTATGACCGAGAATTCACGGTCCAGTGTGATGCCAGTGATCGAGGGTTAGGTGCTGTTCTCTGCCAGAGAGATGACGACGGTAATGAGCACCCCGTGCTCTACTTGAGCAGAAAACTGAGTTCTAGAGAGAGGGCTTATTGCGCGTCAGAGAAAGAATGCGCTTGCATTGTATGGGCCATTCAAAAATTGCAGTGCTATCTTGGAGGGGCCAAATTCACCGTAGAGACGGACCATTGTCCCCTGGCTTGGCTGCAAACTGCGACATCGAAGAACAGTCGCCTTCTTAGGTGGAGCTTGATTTTACAGCAGTACAATTTTGAAATAAGATACAAAAAGGGGAAGTTAAATGGGAATGCGGACGCGCTTAGCCGCTCTTTCTAAGCGGTCCGAGATGTTCCTCACCATGTATCCAAATTGATAATCAGGTTTTTTTTTTTCTTTCTTCGTGCGCTTGTATATGTGTGACTATGTAAAGCAGCACGTTTGGTTTTCTAGGAATACGTGGGTCCTGAACGTCTTGAGAGTGGGCTTTTCTCGAACAACAATGGCAGTTTTCTTTTGACCTGGTCTCTTCAGACGGGAGCCGAGTGCTTGCTTCGACATGTGGTTGAGTTTCAGACAGCTCGAGCAATTTGGCCTACAACAATCAAGACAACGCGACAAGCAACAGCGAGCTTCAAGCGTTCACGTGCAGGCCATTAAGTCGTCTCTTCATGCAGCAGCTGGGACTGCTGCCTTCCGAGTCTCTTCTGGCGGGGGAGGAGGCTGTTACGACCGTGCATCCGCATTTGCGCGCTCTATTGTTCGCCTGTGGGCATGGAAAAGTATTGTGAATATGTGGTGATGGTCCAATGGCTCTAAGTGAGCCTGTTTCCAGGAATCCTGCTTTGTAAGCCTGTTTTGCTTTGTGGACAACCTGCAAATGCCAAATTGACCCTGTCAAGAGAACGTCTGGAAAAACACAAAGAAACGTCCCCCTGCGGGAAATAGCAGGAAGTGCTTTCTTTTGTTCACCCTTCCAGTCGAGAAGGGCTATCGTCCAGTGAGGAATGTCTACTTTTCAAAGGAGACGACAGAGTGACATGTCCGCTGACGTGCAGGACAAGAAAGGAGCATGACTCATACGGCCATTAAGTGATTTCCCGGGAATGCAGGAAAGATTTGCAATTGTCGAAAAGGGACCATGTTGGGAGCCCTATGCGGCGCCACGTGCACTCGGGTTTCTGAGAAGTAAAACCCCTTGTCAGAACCAGCCTGTGGTTTCTTTGCTGAAGAATAGAAATGTACCTCCTCTCCTCGCCGTTCCCAAGCTTTTCCCGCCAACAAGTGATCACGCCCAACGAATGAATGCCGGACCAGTCAGTGCTTCAGACCATCAGTGCAGTGATGTGTTCGATTGGATGCCGATACCTGAGGGGCGTGCCCTGGATTTGGTTGGTCAGCATCTTCAGAGAGGGGCTGGACATAGGGGGTTTTTAAGGACGCTGCAGAGCACGAAATGTCGCTCTGGGCCCTGGGTAAACGGCTCATCCAGTCGCTTCTCGCTATGAACTCTTAACGCTTGCCATTTTGCTGATGTACCCTTCTTTTTCGTGTAAATAATCTTGTAAATAAGTTTTCTCAAAGTGTCATTAAACCTGCTTGTACATATTTCACCAACTTCGAAGATTCAATCCTACTTCAACCCCGAGTCTCTGCACGCTACCAAGTGAAGGCCGGGTCGACATAGCCCCAGCGTCACGACAACGGAACTAAGGGTATACGCTCTTTTCACCAAGTTGTTAATAGGACTGGGCTCTCCGGAAAGGCGTGATAGTGGCACCTATACTCGCAAGATGGGGAAGTAGTTATCGCTCGTCCCCATTACAGGTGCAGTTTTGCTGCTGCGGGGCTCAACACTGCTGAAATGGGCGTAAGTTGACGAAAACTGGCGATAAAATGCATGCCGTGTAATACTTCTCTCGTTGCTACATGCGGGGCATGTAGATCCTGCACACCAACCGGCATTACTGTATGCCTTTAACGAACCTTCATGCAAGCGCCTGATAGGGGTGGTACATCTGCATACAAAACTGAATTAGTCTCTAGAGAGGATTCACGGTGCATGCATTCCTTCGCCTTCATCCGCCCGATCTGCCTTGCTGGCTGCACCTGCTCCGTTGATCGTCTAATTCATATTATGCCTGTCGCGGCGCGTGTACAATGAGCGTGCCACAGAAGCCGTATATCTAAATTGACTTTGTGCAGGATGTGCACAGTAAATGCTGCACAGTGTAGGATGAGGCCTATTATTTCGCATCAAAACTGTCACACCGCATTGAAAGCATAATTCGTCCTTGCGGACTGTCGCGATTCATTCTCACGAACGTCGTTTGCATATATAGTATAGACGAATTATATATTTCCGATATATGGCCTCACATTTCAGAACACGGAAGTCTATGCAAACAAAACAATACAATGTAAACGAGACCACGTGACAAAGCTTAATTTTTGCTAGCATATAGTTCACCAGGGCCCATATTCCGAGTTTGCGTCGTTATCGTAAGTGTCGATATCTCCCCGGCTTCCCGATATCTCCCGTCGAAACAGGGTTTTGCCACTACGGAACAGGAAGAGGAGGCAACATCATTAACGACGCAAACTCGGAATACGGGCCTAGTACATTTCACTTGCCAGCTAGTTCCGCATTTAGTGCTCGACTGTCCCATACTTGGCTATGAACAGCCACGCAGTCTCAAGCGCACGTCGCGGCTTCTATTGAGTTGTGTTTCACAGCACGCTGCAAGGAGATGCACTTGTGTCGTGTGTATATAGTGCTCGCAAATATGAGTGAGATTTGTCTTAATAATAATTTCAAGGCTAATACATATAGTATATACACTTTGCCTCGGACGTAAGGCTGCAGCCTCTGGCAAGGATGCTGACGTGGTTGCATGAAGTGGTGCATGGGTTCACTTGCCTTGGTTTTGAGCAAAACAAGGCGAACAGAAACTGAACATGTTTCGCCCCTATGTAGGTCACACTAATCGTGCGGTAGCGAAGGGATGGGCAAGGGCTTGGAAGAAGGAAGAGAAGGAGAGGTGCCGCAGGGAAGGGCGCCACAAACTTACCGCCCGGGTTCGGTTCTCGCACAGATCGCCGGACGGATATTTTGGATACTACGTGCTCTGGCTCTCCCGCAGTTATGTGAGGTGTCACTCCAGATTTCAGCTTTGGTGCTTTCCCTAAGGGTGGAACGCTCAATTCGTTTTCATTGCACGATTAAAGCGATCCGCTTATTTGTGAAACAAATTTGGCAAGGTTCCCGCGATACAAGTGTATACATATGGAATCAATCAAGATCTTGGTGTGCTAGTCGGTGGTGGCATTATCATAAGTAAAATATAAGCTGCGTAAAGAAAAAAAAAAAAAAAACAGGGACAGAAGAGGAGCACACAAACGACAGGACTGTGCTGAAGCTCAGCGCCAGTCCTGTCGTTATATTCCTCTTGTGTCCCTATTTTTACTTTTTTTTTTTTTGCGCTCTGCTTCTACTTTGCGTACATGGTATTGAACTTTCCACAATCCAAGCATTGCGTCCTCTCTCGCTCTAAAAGAAGAGACTCGTAATTTATGAGAAAAGAGTATATATATATATATATATATATGGGGCAGTAGGATATTATCTAGCTGTGACTAATAATATCATGCTAAATAATTCCAGTGGATTTGTTCGCTGTAGCTCCTTATTGTTATTCAATGCACTATACCAATGAAATTATCAGGCTCCATATACACGCGGGGCATGCATCGAGTACTGTGTGATGTTGCGGAGAAAAGCGACGTGCTTATATAAATAAGCTAAAGGCAAACAGCGCAAAAGATGATAAAAATGAAAATATGAAGATCAGATTAAACATGACATTCTGTAAAACGCGGGGGGGGGGGGGGGGGGGGGGGGGGGTACGTGATACTATCAAGGCAAGCAGACGGTGCAAAAGAGGACATTGTGCCGACCTGATATACAAAGGGTGTTCCAGACCAAGATTTTTTTTAATGCTAAGCGTTATAAGCAGTATATATAGAGTACCACTGCTGTTATTTTTGTTCCGACTACTTGAATAGTTAGTCGACGTTAATCAACTTTTCAAAAACCGCTCTACATACTTAGGCATGCATATGGATGGGGAACTTGTCGAAGATAGTCGAACTATAGGTGTTTTCGGCGACATATAGTCGTTTTCATTCAGCAAAAATGAAAACCCGCGAAGTTTAAAAAATATCGCCTGACACCGAATTCCGTGCTGAGATCTAGCGCTCTCCTCTGCGACTTGGTAAAACGCTGCCGAATTCGTCCTTTTGCGCTGCTCACGACAGAGCATCGCTTTGATGCTGCAGTCACGAGTTAAGTTTCAATGACGACAGCGCGCTTTTCGAGCACGTATATGCTGATGCTGTAGCGCTTACCTCTGAGCGCAACCCACAGCTCTGACCATCGCAGAAGGCGCAAATGTGAGTGTTCTAAACTCAGTCGCGTATGAGAACGTTGTAAGCGCGCGGGCGCAGTCGGGCGCATGCGAAGCGCGCTGTCACGTGCTATTCCCTTCTGAACTTTATAGTGATATTTAAGAAGTTAATGAGTTTCTACTAATTATTCAAGTAGGTGAAACGAAGAGCTACCTAGTGATGATTTACTATATGGCTGCTAAGAGCACTCACTTGATATCAGTTGGGAAGAACGCTTATATATTTCTTGAATGTTGGTCGATCATAGCTGAGACACCACATGTACCTCCTTATGTGCTTAACTCTGCTCTGAAGCAAGGGCCAGAGCGCCAATTTTGTAATCCCGAAACAACCAGCTCGAACAGATAAGGCGTTTCATAAACTGTCGTACGCTCTCCCATCTCTCTTCGAATATCGAGCATTTCCATCGAACACTAGCCCTGAGGCGCCTATTGCCGAGAAACGGCAGGCATGCTGCATACACACAGCCCCTTCCGGGCGAGTGCTTAATTGAAACGTTGCTTGCACTACCGAGCCGGCGATAATTCTCTCGGCGCCTTATTTACGACGCCCCGGGTGGCTCTCTGCGTACAGTCGGTTTGCGCGGGGATGGCCGGCGATAAGCCGAGGGGAGATAACCTTCGGGATGCCAGGTGCTCCAAATCACCGGCCGCATGATGTCGCCCGGCGCGGTTTAGCCGTCGTCGATTGTCGCCTCGAACGGCTGCCGCTGCTGCTGATGTATAGAAGCTGCACGCAGAAATGCCCAATTTTTCCTTGGCCAAGAGCAGACGCAGTGTGAAAGAGAGAAAAGATGTGCCGCTTGTAGTCAAATAACAGCGCCATCTGAAGAGCAACCGGGGCCGCGCGAGCTATAGCTGATATTTGCTTTTGATTTCTTCTATTAAAGGGCGTATGACTTTTGTCAGAATATCCGGTTGAAGAAAGAATAAACATGAGGTTATTCACCTATTTAATAAAGAAACATCTTCAATTTTGGCATGCACCCAGTCCCTATATCTTCATTGTTTGGAAATACGTTTTTGCCAGCTCGTGAGTGTGCGACTGTATAGATTTTTAAAAAAGACGTAGTGGTCTAACCACTCTATACCTACCGAGGATTCCCCTAAATACTTGATCAAACTCCATTTGTATTCTATGGAAAGACAAATTATTGTGAGCACAGGAAGCTTATGCCGTGTGTGTGTGTGTGTGTGTGTGTGTGTGTGTGTGTGTGTGTGTGTGTGTGTGTGTGTGTGTGTGTGTGTGTGTGTGTGTGTGTGTGTGTGTGTGTGTGTGTGTGTGTGTGTGTGTGTGTGTGTGTGTGTGTGTGTGTGTGTGTGTGTGTGTGTGTGTGTGTGTGTGTGTGTGTGTGTGTGTGTGTGTGTGTGTGTGTGTGTGTGTGTGTGTGTGTGTGTGTGTGTGTGTGTGTGTGTGTGTGTGTGTGTGTGTGTGTGTGTGTGTGTGTGTGTGTGTGTGTACAATATTCTACAGTTGGCTCGCAGTTATTATTTTCGCAAACAAAACCCGTTGGTTTTTATGGCAGTCTTAACTACTCGGTTAGAACGTCGGAAGTATTTTTAAAGCCCATTTATACCATGCACACATCGCAACGGAAGGAGCTATTTTGACGTTTAAGGATTTTACGAGAGCAAGCAGAACTGGTTGTATGCCACTGCCTATGGGATAACGAATTGACATGTTAAGCGAAAAGTTAGTGATGCTATTACCGGAAGCAACGCGAACACAGCGCCTGGTTTTTATCCAAGTCAGTACAAGCCGCATCGTTTTTCACATTTTACTGCAGAAAAAATGTCGATAAGGCGAGTTGAAGGCCACATCTCTTCAGGGGAGGTCAGTCTGGAGGGTTTTAAGCCGAATCCGACCTGTATAGGCAGGCCTGGAATATTTATCAGTGCTTCATCCTAAAGCATGCGCGATGCTAAACCACATACGTGTATAAGCCCGTACCGTTGCTTTCATTGCATCCCTCAGACGCTACAGAGACGGAAGCGAGGAACGTGACGTAGCCGCACCTTCCTCTTTCTTTGCATGAGCGTACGACAGCGGAGATTACAGAGCAATGTTTTTTGCGCGAGCAACAGCCGACTCGAGGGGCCGCTCATCGCGATGAGCGACGCGAGTCCGAAAGGCAACACGCCGCCGGGCAAGCTTCGCCGTGGGTGAAGTTGTCCGAGTAGCAGCCGCCGCTGGGAGCCGGTACATGCGTGTCCCGCGCGGTGCGTCCCGCATATCCGGCCGGCGACAGAGCGAGGAAGGAGTCTCTCCCGCCCGGCGTGTTGTCGGGGCGAGCTCGTATCTGGCTCGCATCGGCCGCCGCCGCCGCCGCCCGGGTGGTCCGGCCGTCAGGCGACGCACAAAGGACGGCGACGACAGCCGCCGCCGCAGCCACGACACCTGTGCTGCCGTACAAGCGACGCTGCGCCCTTGGACCGGCGCTGCTCGGAAGCGCCTCGTGACGTGTGCATGCACCGGAGCACCGTCGGGTTGATTGGAAATGGCAGCCCCGTCTTTTGTTCGCCTCCGTATGCGCGAGCAGCGACAACCTACGCTGAGGAGGCGCACCACGGAACGAGAGGTCGCGCTGTGGGTAGCGAAAAAGCTGCCTGGTGGGGAAATGCGAGAACGCCACCCCGCGGAGACTTGAATGCTCGACGAAAGAAGTAATTAAGGGCATTCCGATGAAGTTTCCGAGTTGCAACTTTTGCGTTCGGTTCATAAGTTCGCTGTTTTCGATCGGAACGATCATGCCACCCAAGATGCTTGTATGTCAATCTTCCACTAGGTGACCGGTGCCTGCAGCTCGTTCGTCAAACATTTTCTATAGTAGCGCTGTTCTCTCCTTCACAATGGCGGACATGAAATGCGGGTATTAGTTATGATGATTGTTTAACGGCGGGAATCCATGGTTTCACAATATCTGAAGTCGGCAACCGATCTGTATACGGCATCGAGCAGGATTATTTAGGAAATATTACCCTGATTTCCGAACGTTATTAACTCGCGATACCACCTGCATGCAGTTTGAGCAAACTGTGACGGCTTTGTTCACAGTTAGAATATATATAGGTTGGGTGCTATCATACTTAGCCTCATTCGGCGCGTGCACACTGATGCACCGCTATTTCCATATTAACGGATAGGGTCACCATATTTGAACCTCTTCGCACTCTTTCTTTCGGACAAATCATCCCACGCGCACCTCTCCCTGATTCAGCCGCTCATCCACATTAATGCCTTTTTTTTTTTTTCCTGACCGTTGTCGTTTCCCCTGAAGCATACATTGCACCGTACCTTGAACTGATCTGGAAGGTTACCTTTTATCCTGCTAAGTTGCCATTCAATACCATGCATCTCCCAAAGTGTAGCGGGCCTAACCCGGCTGGCTTCGCACCAGCTGACGGGCCACCCGATCTACCGCAGGATATACGCGCTTGAGCTGCATTTTCCATGACGCAGCTGACTTCGTTTTTAAGGCGAAAACCTTTATTGCCTCATCGATGTTGTCACAAAAGTGTGACGCTTTTGCGGCGGCTCTGATTGTTCGAGACGGGATGACGTCATGGAGGTCTCGACCAATCACAGAGCACCACCACAGTATGCGCGAATGCGGGCCTTATATAGCTATATACCAATGCGAAATCACTAATTAATAACTAAATAATTACTGAATAATTAACTAACTGAATGATTGATTGCTAGTCAATGACTAATTAGTAATAACTACTCATTAGTGACATTTGCTTAGTAATTAATCATTAATTAAATCCGCGAACCCGGTAAAATCAACCACACAACAGTAAACGTAAAATAACTGCGAAGATACAAGGAGCGTGGTCTCGTCGCTGCTAAGCGGAATTCACTGAATAAATGCACTCGCAGAATGTGAGAGTAGTCGATTGCTCGCTTTACTCGTAGCAGCATTCATCGCTACATGCATCAAAAGTCGCGTAGCAGAATGCAGCACTCAGGCTTTCGCCTTTCATCACTTTAGTCGCCAAAGTGCCCTCGAATTTTTTTTGCTGCAGCACTAGGGTGCAAAATTGTCAGTCCTTCGAACATTATTCACCTTAATGAACTGTTTAGACATCATGCCGGCGAAGATACGCAGCCTTAAAGTACCGGTGACGTTCGAAACGTTTCTGGACAGGTCAGACATATATAAACAGCATATTATAGCCCGGCTTCATTAATATGGAGTCTGTTTCCCGCGCAGAAGCGAGTCGTCCGCGATGAATCGCAAATAAAAAATATTCATGGATAAAAATACCCCTCCCCCCCCCCCGCATTAAATTTAGGTTTATTTAAAAATACACATAATTAATGGAGCTATAAGACATTATCGTGTTACCGTTATCATAGAAACATGTCGGTGTAACTTGCAAATGATAGAAGCTCAATATAAGCGGAGTAATATTGCTCGCGATTGATTGCAGCGACTAAAAAAAAATAGCTAGAAAAAAAAAAGAAATAAAAGCACTCAGCGACGTATACCTGAGTGGCATAAAAATCTCGTCGCGGAACTTAGCAAAAACTCGCCGTGAGCCAGGCGCCCATCCCCTCTATACGCCGCAGGAAGTGTCGAAGAATGCATATAATTAATGATTTCTTAAAATAAAAATGGGGTATAATACAAACCTAGCTATAGCGTGTATATATTTATGTGTGTTTTATTGGTTACAGCGTATCAGAAGCCCGCTGTAACACAGAACCGGGTTAATTTCTACAACCGTTAAAGTTTGCAATCAGCTTACGCATCTATAGTTCGCCGCATTGTCAATAAGCACGCTGGGCTAGCGAGGGTCCAGTAAGGCAGCTTGTCCACGCATTAGCACTGAGCAAAATTCTATATACAGTTCCATACCTTACTCCAATCTGTCACCAAAGACATCCAATTGAGGTTACATGCACTTCATATATTGTATAAGGCTGCTCTTAACGTCCCTGTACATATACGTCCACGGAGCGCCTATACTCAACAGGGCTGTTCTTACCCTTGGGAGACCTCATACACCAACATCGACACATATTTCGCACCAAAAAAGGAAATTAGATACTTCAACAAGTTGCACTCAAACCTATCGCCCTCCCTATCATTACCCCTCCTTCCCTGCTCCCAGATAACTTAAGAGTAACCCTCGGTCCTTACATAGATCCTCCTTCTACAGCGACTCTCGAGACCAATAGTCGCCAGTATTCAAGACCTCGCACAAGCACCCCCTAACCCTTCAGGATATACAATATACACTGATTCATACAGGCTATAGGCGCCATTCCCACGGGTCGCATTCCTGAAGAACTGCAAGATGATCTACACAGAGCTATCACCAAACTACGTCCCAAAACTGTAACACTGAGGTGGATTCCTGCTCACGCTGGAATCCCAGGCAATGTGGTATACTGCATCGCCTCGCCCGCGAACTTCAACACCGGGCGCCTGGGATTTCCTGGCCGTACCCACCCACGTGGGACGCTATACTCTTCAATACAAAAAAAAAAAAATAATAATAATCAACGCTCACTATTACAACATTAGGGAAACGCTTCGTACACTTCCTCTTCCTGATAAATCCGTCACTACCACGCAAATCTTCTGTGCTAAGCTGGGCGTGATAAAGGACAAACGAGGCAAGGACCTCACTGAAGCCTCAGAGATAAAGAAGAGGTGGCAGGAATACACAGAAGAACTGTACAAGAAGGACCCGGATGTGCAAACCCAACATAAGACGGTTGTGATTACTGATCTCGAGCCGGGCATCCTGAAGAGTGAAGTTGAATGGGCCTTAGCCAGCCTTGCTAAGAACAAAGCTAGCGGAATTGACGGTATTCCAGCTGAGTTGCTTCAAAACCTCAACCACGACGCTGTTAACACACTGCATACATTATGTCAGAAGATTTGGACAACCTTGCAGTGGCCACAGGATTGGAGGAGGTCAGTTTACATCCCCATTCCAAAGAAAGGCAGTGCCAAAGATTGTTCCAACTACCGCACGATCGCGCTTATTTCGCATGCTAGCAAGGTGATGTTAAAAATCCTGCAAGGTAGGCTGCAGCAGTATGTGGATCGGGAGCTTCCGGACGTGCAAGCTGGGTTTCGCAAGGGCAGAGGAACTAGAGACCAAATTGCCAACCTTCGCTGGATCATGGAAAAAGCAAGAGAGTTCCAGAAACCCATTTACTTCTGCTTTATTGATTATGCGAAAGCGTTTGACTGCGTAGATCACAGCAAATTGTGGCAAGCTCTCCAAGAGATGGGAGTTCCAATTCACCTCATCTGTCTCCTCAGGAACCTTTATGAAGGGCAAGAGGCCACAGTCAGAACTGAGCATGGTCTTACTGATTGGTTTCCGATTGAGAAAGGGGTGAGGCAAGGCTGCATACTGTCGCCCTGCCTATTTAACCTATATGCAGAGTGCATCATGAGAAAGGCCGGTCTGGACGAGTCTTCAGCTGGATTGAAGATTGCTGGAAAACGTATCAACAACCTTAGATATGCGGATGATACCACTTTAATGGCAGAAAGTGAAGTGGAACTCAAGCGACTTCTGATGCGCGTACAAGAAGAGAGTGAGAAGTTTGGGCTTAAACTGAACATTAAAAAGACGAAGATCATGGCGTCTTGCCCTATCAAGTCCTGGAGCATCAATGGACAAGAAGTGGAAGCCGTGACAGATTTTCTGTTCTTGGGCGCCAAGATTACCTCGGAAGGAGACTGCAGCCATGAAATTAGGAGACGCCTGCTTCTGGACAAGAGAGCAATGGTTAGCCTTGACCGCCTAGTAAAGAGCAGAGACATTAGTCTGCCAACCAAGATCCGTATAACCCGTGCTATGGTCTTTCCAGTTGTGATGTATGGATGCGAGAGTTGGACTGTGAAAAAGGCTGACCGCCGAAGAATTGACGCGTTTGAATTGTGGTGCTGGCGAAGACTCTTAAGAGTTCCTTGGACTGCCAGAAGATCAAATCAGTCGATATTGTCGATCATAAACCCTGACTGCTCATTGGAGGGTCAAATTCTAAAGTTAAAGCTCAGCTACTTTGGTCATCTGATGAGAAGAGAGGAGTCGCTGGAGAAAGATTTGATGTTGGGAAAGGTTGAGGGTCGCCGGAGAAGGGGTAGGCAGCGAACGCGATGGTTAGATGGCATTCTCGAGGCATTGCAGATGAAGCTATGTGATGTTAAGAAGATAGTGAGAGACCGGAAAGCGTGGCGTGACATGGTCCATAGGGTCACGAAGAGTCGGACACGACTGAACGCCTGAACTGAACTGAACCACGCAAATGCGCATACTTACACGCATACAACTAAATACAATCCTTACTCCTGCGCGATCATTTCTATACCGAATCAGATATTCCCCCACATGCCCAAATTGTTCTGAACACTGTGCAAATTTAGAACACTGCATGTTTTCCTGCCCTGTTGCAATACAGTCACCTCACTTTCCACACCCTCCTCCCCCAACCTGGCGGGCTTGGTTAGCTTCTGACCAGCTGAAGGACCAGTTGGCCTTGGTGACTCCGGTTCAGGACATTCTCGACGCTCAATAGTGCGTTGAATAAAGTTGTTTCCTCCTCTATATCTGCACCAGTTTCCTTATATATATATATATATATATATATATATATATATATATATATATATATATATATATATATATATATATATATATATATTACGAAAAAGCATTTGACTCAGTTGAAACCTCGGCGGTGATGCAGGCATTGCGAAATCAGGGGGTAGACGAGCCGTACGTGAAAGTGCTGGAAGATATATATATAGTGGCTGCACAGCAACCATAGTTCTGCATAAAGAAAGTAACAAAATTTCCATAAAGAAAGGTGTTAGGCAAGGAGACACAATCTCCCCAGTACTATTCACAGCTTGTTTAGAGGAAGTATTCAGAGACTTGGAATGGGAGCAGTTAGGGATAAGGGTAGATGGAGAATACCTTAGTAATCTGCGATTTGCTGATGACATTGGTTTGCTAAGCAACTCGGGGGATGAACTGCAAATAATGATTGATGACCTAGACAGAAAAAGTAGAAAGGTAGGCTTGAAAATCAATATGCAGAAGACTAAGGCAATGTTCAACAGCCTCGGGAAGGAACAGCAGTTTACATTAGGTAGCGAAATACTGGAAGTAGTAGGCGAATATGTCTGCTTAGGACAGGATAGTAACCGCAGATCCAGACCATGAAAAGGAAATAACAAGAAGAATAAGATTGGGATGGAGCGCATTTGGCAAGCACTCCCAGATTATGACTAGCAGCTTACCGGTATCGCTCAAGAGGAAAGTATACAACAGTTGCGTCTTGCCTGTACTCACCTATGGGGCTGAAACGTGGAGGCTAACCAAGAGAGTTCTACTTAAGTTGAGGACAACCCAGAGGGCTATGGAACGAAAAATGGTAGGGGTAACATTAAGAGATAGGAAGCGTGCAGATTGGGTCAGAAAAATAACTCGAGTTACCGACATTCTAGTCGAACGAAAAATGCGAAGCGCAAATTTCTGTCACATGATCTTCAATCGCTCATGAAAAATAATCCAGCCAAATTTTGGAAAAACATCTCCCCCCCCATCACGCACGTTCGACAATATTTCTTTACTGGATGCAACCGGATGTCCCATTCCTCAGGACAGCTGTGCAACAGTTTTTAATGATTTTTTCACATCTGTTTTCACTAACGAAGACCATTCCAACCTACCTAGCCCACAAGAAACCGATTTCCCTTTCATGAGTGCAATAGACATCACTATAGAAGGCATTGCATCTCTAATCAAAAGTCTCAAAATATCTACTTCTTCAGGATTAGACGGAATAAATACCAAAATTCTAAAACACACTGTAGATGCCTCTAGCCTCATCCTCTGTCATATTTTCAAACAGTCATTAGAAACTGGCGAAATTCCGCATGACTGGAAGATTGGTCAAATAATCCCCGTGTATAAATCTGGTAACAAACACTCTGTCAGTAACTACCGCCCCATATCGCTAACAAGTGTTCCATGCAAATTACTAGAACACATCATTGCATCTAACGTTGCCTTCCACCTGGAGCGAAACGGTTTCTTCTTCGCACACCAACACGGTTTCAGAAAAGGGTTTTCCTGTGATACACAATTATTAGAATTTACTACTGACCTCTTTAAGAACATGGACGAAAATTGCCAGACTGACTGCATATTCATTGATTTCTCTCGTGCATTCGACCGCGTCGCCCACTGTCGCCTCATAGCTAAATTGTCACTGCTTAATTTAGACAACCTAACACTCTCTTGGATTAGAAACTTTATGTCATTTCGCAAGCAGTTCACTCTTTTCAATAACTTTTCATCTCCCCTTAGCGACGTCACATCTGGCGTTCCTCAAGGTAGCGTCCTCGGTCCTTTATTATTTTTAATATACATTAATGACCTCCCATTTCACATAAGATCATCAGTTCGGCTGTTCGCTGATGACTGCATAATTTATCGTAAAATCCGTTCTCTCACTGACCATGTCATCCTTCAGCAGGACTTGGAGTACGTAACTAACTGGTGCAGATCATGGCAAATGACACTTAATACGGAAAAATGCAAAATAATGACAGTCAGTAGGAAGCATTCCCTCTCAACCCACAATTATTCACACAACAGGATTTCACTAACCCGCACATCTTCTTATAAATATCTCGGCGTTCATCTTACCGAAAATCTTTCATGGGCGACGCATATTGAAAAAATAACCGCCAAAATATCGCGCACGCTCGGCTATCTAAAGCGAAATCTACATAGCGCACCTATTTCTACTCGTAAGCTCGCATTTCTAACTTTCGTTCGTCCTCAACTAGAATATGCATCAGCCATCTGGTCACCACATCAAGAGTATCTAATCAAATCCCTGGAAGCTATTCAAAACCGTGCAGCACGTTTTATTTCCCATGATTACAGCCGCCATACCAGCGTGACTAACATCAAGTTGTCCTTATCGCTCACAAGTTTACAATCACGTCGGGATATCGCGCTTATCTGCTTGCTACACAAACTAATCTACAGCCACCATGCATCAACAGTGCCACTTACTAGACCGACTCGCACCTCCCACCGCCTGAATAATAAAATAAGTTTTCAACGTCTATTCGGCCGAACACATGCATTTAACTTCTCTGCCTTGCCACGGGCTATAAAGGGTTGGAATGGTCTTCCCGAACGCATCGCTAACATATCTGACCCACTAAAATTCAAAAACGAATTGAGTACTATTTGCAGTCAGAATAACTTTTTTATATTGCGTTCACTGTGTCAGGTTGATTTCGTCCAATGCGCTAACTATTGTATAATGTCATAATCCTCTGTTTATTACTTCCCATGCATGCTCTAATACTTATTTGCAGTTCCAGTCGTGTATAACTGTTACCTTTTGTATTTTAAACTATGTACCATTGTTCCTTTTGATACACTGTAACCCCTCCCCCTCACTCAATGTTCCATGTTTGGAACCTGTGAGGTATTGTATAAATAAATAAATAAATAGAAATTAAGAACAAGAAATGACATGGGCAGGACATGTAGTGCGAAGAGAGGATAAACGATGGTCGCTGAGGGTAACAAACTGGATTCCAAGGGAAGGAAAGCGTAGCAGGGGGCGGCAGAAAGTTAGGTGGGCGGATGAGATTAAGAAGTTCGCAGGGGTCAAGTGGAGGCAGCTAGCACAGAACCGGTTAAGTGGAGAAATATGGAGAGGCCTTCGCCCTGCAGTGGGTATAATCAGGCTGATGATGATGATGATGATATAATATATGTGTGTGTGTGTGTGTGTGTGTGTGTGTGTGTGTGTGTGTGTGTGTGTGTGTGTGTGTGTGTGTGTGTGTGTGTGTGTGTGTGTGTGTGTGTGTGTGTGTGTGTGTGTGTTGTGTGTGTGTGTGTGTGTGTGTGTGTGTGTGTGTGTGTGTGTGTGTGTGTGTGTGTGTGTGTGTGTGTGTGTGTGTGTGTGTGTGTGCGTGCGTGCGTGCGTGCGTGCGTGCGTGCGTGCGTGCGTGCGTGTGCGTACCTATATACTTGATCAGACAAGAGGGGGGGGCGGAGCCACAGGGGGCCCACGCCTTCTCAAACCCCCCCCCCTCCCCCCACCAACCCCAACCCCTGCACTCACTCAGTGCAGTTGTCAGTGCTGGTATTAAACACGAACCCCCAGAGACCCCGTTTTTGTTCTATTCTATAATCAGTTCGGTGCAGCATTGTCCTTGTTTATGTGTGGGTGCATATTGTGTGCCTCTCCTGTGTTTCGTCGCCTACTCTGCTGCTGCGTAGTGCATCATGACAAACCCCCCTCCCTCGCTCTCTCCTCCCTCCTCACTCTCTCTCTCTCTCTTATCGATTCGGAAATTAACCTTGGGCCACTCCCCCCCTCCCCCCCCCCCCCCACACACACACACATACACACACTTTCTGCTATACCCGGTATTGAATCCTAACGCCTTTGTTCGAATCGGCATGCAGAATAGCAGTCTTTTTTAAGCGCTACCTACAATATCTCCCTTTATTAAAATCCTGGTTCCTCAGGATCAATTTACCACTCACGTGAACTTTCAGTCGAAACACTCGCGCTCATGAAGCCAACACCCTTCGTGCGAAATGTTGCGTGCCTGCAGACAACCTCCTCATCGAGACTCGCCGATTGAACTTCGGTTACATTAGGCCTGATTCAAAACATTGTATACCAGCGCAAAAATACAGACAGGAGGAAAACGACGTGGCACACACCTGTGTGCGCCTTTTTGCGCTAATTACTACGTCTGAGTTCATTAACAAATGAGCCAAATTGTAAGTCCTGCTCTGATACAAAAATTTGGGTTTTAAGAGGTCATGTAAATATACTTAACGGAATTTCGAATTCCTGTCTGTTCTTGGATACATCATACACTGCAAAATGATGGCATTTTCGAAGCGCAGAGGAAACGCAATGGCTCCATCTTCGCTAATTGCGTAGAGAGCACAATTTTCGTTTAAGGTTGGCGCGCAGTTGCATCGGTAGAGAAGTATATAGTCTATATCGAGTGGCTCTTCCGGTCTGCCCAGCATGACCGACGGTTGAGCAATTCCGGCTACGCCCCGATGGTTGCCGTCACAGGGGCGCACGTCAGCCGCCACGGCAGCACGCGTCAGCAGTTAGCGTTCCCGGCGTCGCGCGGGCGCGAACCCCTGCGACGTTTCGGGCTCCTCTGATTGGAGAGGCCCGCTGGGGAGCGCCGCAAACAATGCTTTCAGAGAAATTACGCGCCGTGTACACGAAGCAAAGGAGAGAGGATAAGAAGAAGAAGAAGAAGAAAAAAAAAGAGGCCATTGCGAGTGAGGTGTGCTCCTCCTTGTAATGTGGTGCGCGGGAGTGGGGCGCACATGCGAGCCAGCAGCGTCGACGTAACCGTGGGCAACGACCGCCGATCGATTTCCCGAGAGCGATTAGGGCGTCCGAAGGGAGAGGGCGCGGTGATCGCCATTGGTCCTGCGAGCGGGAGCCGATCTGAAGCTCTCCCCACGGCAGAGCTTGAGCTGCAGTCTGTTACACGTGAGACGGTTTGAGCATGTCCGCAGGAGAGGGGAGGTGGCAGCATATGTGATCACCCATTTGCAAGATGCATGCCGGCACCGCGCCTTTGTTCTTGTACGCGTGCTGCCTGCAAATTGACGTGTGCGAACTGCAGAAATGCACGGTATATATACACTGAAAGCGGGCGTGTGAAGGAGCAGGAGTTATACGAGAAGGAGACAGAGAAATTTATGTATACGATCAACTAGGCTTGGACATAATAGTTAAAATCATAACGGCATGCTGAGCGGAGCCTTCCTGAAATAATTAAGGTCTTTCGGCACTACTCTATGTGACGTCACGCATATGTATACCTCGCTTTACCATCCATACATTTAGGTTTAGGGAACGATGGTTGCCAAACCGCCAGCGCGTCGTTTGTTAACATTGTGGTCACTCGTTAGGTGAACCATGCGATGTGCGTGACATTACAGGAGTGGCTTTATTTCTTCTGGCGAAGCCCTCCAAACGGGACCCTTCACACTAAATAATATAGCTCTGCGCGTCGTCGCTGAAACGTAAGATGCTGATACTCCCTTGCTATCTTTTAGCCAAAGCATGGGAAGAAACCAAGACTATCAGCTGCGAAGCTGTTGACAGATAAGATAAGAAGAAACGTGATAAACTTGACTGGATTTAATCTCGTTGTTGATAGAAATGAGCTATATATTTCAGCGATGTACCATATACGCTACGGAGTCAAATTTATTCGATTCGGGCGCAGTGGCTGAGGATGCACGTGCCGGTGAGACTCGCGTAATAGAGTGCACGCTGTTCCCTTTAGCAGTGCGTGCAACTCACACTCCTGGCCAGGATATCAAAGCAAATGTTCGTGCTCGCCAGAGCAAAGGTAAACACAACTTGAGCAATAGAAAAAACAGATGATGAAGCCGACGAAAGAGGTTGTTTTTTACTATATACAGGTCCGGTACGTATACACAATCGTTGTACTGACCATTACTTCTGCCTGTGCTTTCACGGTCAAAGTTTCCGAATAATAGCACGCTAAATTAAAAAATAACTCGACAGAGCGGGGTTTCCCGCGGTTACGTGTTCGTGCCGATACAGACACACCCGTTTATGCATCGCGACACTAAACCCGCTGAAAGAAGTTCCACTGCTTCAGCGATGTCGAACCGTAAAAGCGTATTGCACGAACAGGAAAAATAACGAGGAAACTCAGTAGCAGTTACACAAACTCTGTCGGTGGGTCGCCTCTGTTACACGACATGCGCGTGCTCCGAGTGCCAAGGCATGCATATATACCTTGCACGACTCGGCCAATGGCAATACTTATCCGCGCCTCGGATTATTTACGGCACTTTCTTTCCGTTCCGCATTTTCTAGCTGTTGCTGAGGCATGTAGGAGTATTTTTATACATTCTTACGCTCACTGCCTCTGACTTCGCCACCATAATTTACACTCGCACGGCTGCATTTTAAAATCGTCCGATGGAGGAATTACATTCTCGTTTTTTCTTTCTAATCATATTCCATGTGTGAAACATAGAAATTAATGATCCTCGATCAAAATGAGACATCGCGCGTATCTTTCGCCAAGGCTGTGCGTTCTGAAGTTTACATGAACGTTATATGCATTTAAAAGCTCCGCCCGCGGTACGCATGTCGCTTAAGGTTTTCGAGCTTTTGTGGCAGAGTTCAGCACACGACATTGTAACGGCGGCTTTTAACAGTGATCTTGACCAGGGTTTCCACGGTCTTACGGGAATAAAAGCCAAAAAACATCTGAAAAGGAGCCAACTGGCAAAAAAAAATTATTTAGTCGCCAAAAAGTCGGCATTGTATGAGAAAGGCACAATTTCCATCTATATTTTCCTGCGATACCTCTATTAGACTTTGCCTCTGGGAAAATGTTGCCATTGTCGAAAGCTTAAACACCTTCATTCCGTGTCATAATGTGATGGGCGTTTTCTTTGCATATCCATTATGACCAACGCCATCCAAAAGTTCAGGCCAGGCTGTTCTCGGACAATATTATGTGAAAATTCGTGTCGCCAAATGCTCTGCCGGTCCGGCAACGAAGAGGCGCCAGGTGCATTGTATAGGGTGCATATAGAGTAGAGGGAGAAACGCGAAGTGTACAGTTATCGTTGCAACTTCTTCGCCCTTAGGCAAGGAAAACTTATACGGGCATTTCAATGTGAACAAAAAAAAAAGGAAAAAATACCTTTTAAGATTTTATTGTTCTGTCCTATATATTGTGACAAATGAAGAATAATAATAAAAAAATGCTGTCACATAGCATCCCTGTCGCGGATTCAGGTGGATAGCAAAAATCTTATATGAAGACAAAATATCCAAAATAAAGAGCGCTACGGGCATGTCAGTATCCTCAACACTATTTAACACAGCACATCAGATGCAGAGCTACAGTGGCGCCTCTCAGGCACAATCGGAGCTGTATCTTGAGGTCAACAACAATAAAGGGCATAATTGGGCTAGTTGGTATGCCATTTGATTATGAGGCAGCGCACCAGGAACCACATAGACAGGAAGGGGGCAAGCGAATAAGAAGCAGTTCGTGGGCATTCCATTTCGTAAGTCACTCTTGCCAGTGTCACCGACAATATCCACAATCTCTATTGACAGTATCTAGTAACGTGTTAATTCCACATAGCAACTAATTAAGTTCTAAGGTGTAAATCATGTGTACCGAAAACTCGACAGTACATGAATTATTGCCGAAAAATGTCGCCAAAATAGAGCCAAGGTCACCATGCCTAAATTTTTTCGCTGGACGCCCGCAAAAGTCACCAATTTGGCGAGAAATCGGCAAAAATGGCGACCCTGCTTTTGGCGTTCCGACCAATGAGAAGCAAATTTAAAGGGCAATTGTCATACAGCCGGGCGTTAGGGCTTCGTGACGATGCATATATATATATGCGCGCGTGTTGTTTGTTGTGTGTGCATGCGTGCACTTTGTTGACGCCACATGGTGGCGCGTGGGCACCTGTTACAGAACCGAGCTCTTGCATAAAACATTTAAATGTGCGTGAGGAACGACTCTGCAAGCATACCGCTTATACAGGCGCCTGCACGCCCGACACAGTGTGGCCAACAGGAGACGCGGCCACCGAGCGATCCCGATGAGCTGTCGCCAGAGGAATCCTCTCTGCCCTGAATCCGCGGACGGACCCAGGGTCCGCGAATCTGCCACCGTTGCTACTAGACTCATGAAACTGGGGAAGAAAAAAAAAAAAGAAAAGAAGCTCCCGTTTGGGAGTAGCAGCAGCAGAGGCAAGCAATGGGAGCCGGAAAAAGAGCTACGCAAGAGTGCGGCGCGCCGGAGCGAATAAATTTCGCGCAAGGAGCGCCCATGTGTGAAGGCTCGCGCGTTCCTCGCCCTGCGTCATGTGCAAACAGCGGCCCCCGACGGGAAAGAAAAAGTGCAGCCCACGTTGTCGACGCCGGCAGCAGCAGAAGCAGCAGAGCTGAAGTAGGGGAGGGTCGCAGCCAAGCCCGGAGTAGCGCACAAAAAAGACGCGCCCTGCCGGTGCAAGAACAGGGCCGCCAAAGAATGCGACAATTTCGGGCCGGCGCGCGCGAGTTGAGTCAAAACGAATTCCTCGCCGCCCGGAATGCCATGTTTTTTTTTTTTTTTTTTTTTCACCGGGCCCCGAGGCGTGGGGACCGCGGCTCGATGAACTGCGGGCGCGCCGGCGCTGAATCATGGCGCGTTCAGAGCCGCTGTCGCCGAAAGGGCGAACCCCCAGTCACACTTGTGTGTGTCCGCTGAGACAATAGCGCACTCCGCTCGCATATGCACCGCGACCAGCCTAGGCGAAGCGAGTCAGGGGTCCCTGTAAAAGCCCACTACGACGGAGCGCATACGACCCTGCGTCCGTTTGCTAATGTATGCTGGGAATAAAACCGCTCAATCATGCCGGCTTTTGCCCAAAGCGTGGTGCGGAACGCATTGCGATCCACATACGGATGCGTCGTGCATGGTGTGTCAGAGGTCTCCAGCCCGAGGCCTCTGCTCCGGGGTCACATGGTCCGATGCTGACCGTCACCGCCGGTCCATGGCCTTGTACGCCGGGTTCGCAACTTGTAATGCTGTGTTGGACAGTTACGAATGGTCGCTGAGTGATACTCTCGTATACGCTACGCTATATATTTATACGAATGTCTCAAAACTCGTTTTCAGGCAGTGCTCGATCAGAAGCAGAGAATCTACTAGATACGATAAATTGGCAATATGCATTTATTCCTATTCGACTACTGTGCCAAGGATGTGGGACCGAATCCCGGCCGCGGTGGCCGCTTTTCGATGAAGGCGAAAAGTAAGGCGCCCGTTTACTGTGCGATGTCAGTGCCCGTTAAAGACCTCCAGGTCGAGCATGCAGGAGTACATTATGGTGCAATTGTACGCTAATAAGAAAGGCTATATGCATCCTCCTTGTTCTGAAAATTTCACTCCTCATACTCAAGGGTTGTGTTCCTGTGCATCAACATTGCATGAAACATGCAGTGATGCCTCCCCCCCCCCCCCCCCCCCCACTCTTCCTCCCCTAACACGTCTTATCAAATCGCGGCGCACATTTGCAAGCAAGGTTCTCTGGTTTCGTGTCTTATATTCTTGCTCGCAAATGTGCACCGCATTATGGTAAGACGCCGATTCTTGGCAGAAGCAAAAATGAACACGCGCAGTTGGCCTTGCAGCCTTTTGTATCAAGATAAAAGTTGGAGACTGCAGTTGGAAAATTGAAAAGTTGGAGACTGGTTGGATGTGTTATAGCGAAACTTCTATTTCTTTGTACGAAGCCTATAATATCAGTTCCTGTGCTCGCAACTTGGTTAACTTGGACCAGATGACATGTCGTTTTCTTGTCTGCTTGCACTATAGTGGCCTGAGGTCTATATATGAGTTGTTGCCAAGAAGAATAAAGTAGTTGTTATATATAGTATAGCGCCTGTCCTTGTCTGTTCTCCTCTATACTCTTCGCGCTCATCAGTAATCTTAGGAAAATCACTCTGTAGGCAAACAAGGCTATTTCCGCTACGCTGCACTGTTCCGAGCCGCAGGTGTTGAAATTGTAAAAGGCATTGTGAATAAAACATTTCACTAAATAAATTGCTGAGGTTTATCCCGATTAAACCTTGTTATCCGAGAGTATACGCTCTGTTAAGTATATGTATACACGGCCATACTTGCGTTTCTTCTATACGCAATATCTTCTCGTGCTACGTGCCACCTCATGGCAATGCTGAGCTGAGCAACCAAGCGCTGACCAAGCAGTTGTCAAACCCCTGCGTCAGCGGAAAGCTTGCGTGTCCACGATTGGGGGCAGATAAAACAGTGGGCAGGAGTGCTCGCTTTATATATATAGTATACACTCTAAAGAACTTTTTTTTAGAATATATTAGCCCACTCCGGAAGCTCAAGATCAAACGCGCAAGTGAATTAATTACCTTGGAACTTGTATAGTGCGAAGAGCAGAGCTATATATACACCCTAAAACGCTATGGACGTATAAAGCCGTAAACATTTCTAAAGTGTTAGATATGTCCATAGCTTTGGAGTACCAGAGCCAGCCAGTGTGCCGTATTGTAGAGCTGAGGCTATATATTGCTGGGAAGGGTTGCTCCAGATTATATGTGACAAGCTGTACTCCCTTACAGCCGTCGCTAAAAATGTCGAGGACGAGTGAAGAGCCCTCGCTGACTACACAGGAAAATACACGCATAACTCGTTGTCGGTCATCCATTGAGCCCTACCAGCGCGAAAATCGTGAACAGGCAAACCTCAGCCTCATATATATGGCTTCAGAAGACACGAAGTTCGGTTTGAGAAATATGAAGCAAGGATGTGGCTATATTTGCTTGCACCAAAGTGAGCGATTATGTTCTGTATTTTATTTTCTGCCGCCTGCATCCGATGTTCATTCACAGCGCCTTTTACATGAACCTCCTGATCAGTGTTTATGCAGAGATTCAATATGGAAAATGTGTTCGCATGCCCGGCAGCGAGTTGTATTGTTAGTTTCACTCAAGGTGAAAATATTTCATGGATGATATATCCACGTTCGGAGGAAAACTACTCATAATCGAACAAACGAAAAAGTGCGCTTTGAGCTGTTGTTTTTCAAGTAATCTTTGGTTGAACGCACAAAATCTGTTTCCTTTCCGTAACGAATATATCTGCAGTGTATAGAAGCTGGTAGCATGTAGAAACCTCGTGCGGTCTTCGTCGCGTTCATTTGCGGAAGCACGGACGTCAAGATTGCCGCTCATATGTGTTCAAAAATGAACCACGAGAAATCAACAGAACAATGATGCAATGGATTAAGTTTTCGGCACACAAAAAAATCATGGTGCTGAAGCAAGCCCTTGTACACACAGCAGCCATGTCCCGTGCTCTTACTCCATGGCAGCTTGCACTCCATGCAGGCGCGCCCCCAGCGGCTAATCGCTATATCGCGGGGCGCCTCGAGGTTGGCGATTCTGCGGAGCGCCCTTTCATAAAGAGAGCGGCGCTTTATTAAATTCTTCGCTGTCAACCGGACCAGGCGGGGACAAGCGGCAATCTGGACCCGCTCAGCGATCGATGCTCGCGCGTTGCCTGCCGGGATTCTGTACCTCACCCCGCCTTTTCCGCCAAGGTGCGGGGTTTCGCAGGCGCCGCGTACAAAAGCGCACCGAGGAACGCGCTTGTCGTCGCCCACCTGCGACGAACACCGCCCGTGGCCATAACGGCCACCTCCGAACATCGCCAATTAACTGATTGGCCCCGGACGCGCCGTACGTCGTCTACTCCCTGCTCCACTGGCGCCTCTGCCATCCGTGGCTTCAGCTTGGCTATAACGTGCACAACTGGTTCGACGCCCGGCTGCTTTATGCGGCTTTTAACGAGTTTTGCGCCGACGAGGGATGGAGCTGGGGGCGAGGAGGCTCTCTGGGTCGTGAAATGCGGCAATAGTGACCCGCTTTCTTGAACGGGGTAAGGAAGTGAAAAAGAGAAAGAATACCTACACGCAGAGTATCAAACTTTTCCACCCTTCCATTAGAATCGGGGAATTAAGGTGCTGCTTTCGTGCAATCGGTCGCGTCGTTCATGATATGAATGTCTATAAGTGTTCCGATACCGAAAGGACATGCATAAAATACGTGCCTTTAGGCACGTTAGTCGCCCGCAGGCCGCCTCCCCCTCGTATTGGTTCAGCCGATGAGTCCCGAGTCTGTGAGAATTTTCGCGACTTGCATTGATTGTCAACTGTTTGTGAACGCTGATGCCACGCCAGGAGGGTGACACTGGTGATCGCTTATATTTCCTTGTTTACTCATGAGCGCTGATATTTTTTACCAAACTTATTTTATGAAATAAGTGCCAATCAGTCTCATCCGATGGAAAACACGTGTCATTGCACTACCGTTGCAATGACACCAGTGCCGAAGTTATCTGGCGTCAGCTGCAGAGCATTTCTTCCTTTCGAGCCAGAGATAAAAGGAGTCATGCAGACAGTGAGGCTTTCTAGCAACAATGACCCTTTCTCCCAACCTCTGTCGCCCCCTCTCCGAAGAAGCGACCATTCGCAGGCTGCCATAAACGACTTGTTGTCCTTATGTTTGCAACAGAAAACAGAGTAGCATGTCGACTCCGTTCGGCCCGAAAAAATTCCTTCACACGGCTGTCGACGCAGAACGAAAAAAAAAAAAAAAAATGAGGCAAAAATAAACGGAGACAGTGTTTGGAAAGCCGCTTACGTGAATCGAAGCAAAGTGGCAGGCTGTGTGTCCTTGTATGCAATACAAGGGGTCTTACGTGGCTGAGATGTTCCATGGGTGTGGCCATCGAATGAAACGTGCTAACGCGATTTTGACATTCCAGGTGCATTACTAGAAGTCCTCGCGCAGTCTTCATCGCATGGCGCAGTATACCCAGGGCACAAGCGTTCCGTTCAGCGAACCCATGTCTCGTCTTTGCAACACGGGGAGGGGCTTCTCTCCAAACATTCGTCCATCACAGCGCACGATGAGAGCTCGAAGCGGCGCTAAGAGCTGACTGAGACATCTTGCGCAGGAAATGAATTGCGAACAGGGAGAGAGGAGAAAGACACGACGCTCCGCAGACAGCCGAGACGTATACACTCGAGGTCCACACAACACTACATAGACGCGCACGCGGAGAGCCCTTCGCGCGCTGACCGTGTTTGCACGGCCGGCACCAGGTCCGTCTCGGTGCTCGACGCGCGCGCGCGTCCGGTGTTGCTGAGCGCGCCGAAGTTTGTGGCTGGTGATCCCCGCAGTGCTACTGCGCGGGCCGTGTTTGGGCGACGCAAACATCGCTCTACGGCGGCGGAGCTCGCGACGGGGGGCCGCCGCAGCGTGGGGACGGTCCCCGCAGGTTGGACAAACAAGTGCTGCGTCGCTGGGCCGATTGAGACGTCCGGCCTACCGCAGCGCTCCCAAGACCACCGGCGCTGGCCACAGACGGCTGGGTGACGCGACACTCGCAGGCATTCCTCGGAGGTTTCAAACGCATGACTAGTGGAACGGCTTTTTCGCTGCGCTGCGTCGACGAGAGGACAGTGTGACGTCACTTAAGATCTCGGTTCATGCAATAAATTACGTTTTGCGCTCCTCACCCTGCCGCATAGGTCCTGTGAAAGCTGGCTCCTTTTGCAACCTCTGAGCGTATACATGGAACACATCAAACTGCTGCAGAGCAGATACAGTCGCTAAGCGAAACTACGCCCCTTTTTCTTCAGCCTCACGCCCGTGGAGCAGAGGAAGGCCTTTCCGCGCTTCTCAGAGGCCGTCGGAGATTATAATATATAGGCAAGCTCAATACGCCTTTCTATGTTGTGGCATATAGTGCTATACTAAGCACGCAGTCTGCCAACCATGTGCCAACAAAAAGATGTTTGCAGGTTGGCCATTGAAGTCTCACCATTGCATTAGGTAAACGTTACCGAAAGCGCATATGGCGAAATGCCACACATTTAATAATAATATTTAGCGGTGCTCCATCGCATGCCGTGTTGCGGCGCCTAGTCAGCAAGGCAGATGACTTGAAGTTGTGGCAAAGACTCGCCGGCACGTAGCACAGTCGCTCGTCCTTCGCCACATCTCGACACGTTTTGTTTCGAGCTGTTTCGGGCCGTCAGCGGTGCGCTGCAGGACCGGCCGCTGTTTCCGGTGGCCACATGAGGCCGGTCTCCATAGCAACGGCCCGGCTGGTCGCTGCACTAATGGCCGCAATTAGCGGCAGCCCATGTCGGCGTTGTTCGCCTCGGCGTCGTCACCGGCGGGCCGGAAAACGAGCGCCGAGACTCGGGCCCGCTTCGGCCGCCTTTTCCCTTCCCACCCCAAGCGTGCGTGTGCGGCTCGCCGCGTCTATTCGATGACCCCGGTCGCGACTGGAGCCCGCGGGGACTTCGCGAGCGCGCTTCGCGTCTCATGGCAGCTTTCTTTAAAAGCAACATAGTTCGCGGCTGAAGGAGCCTCTTTACAGTGTATAAGATGATGTTGATTGTTTAAAACGGCGCCGACTACTCATTTTCGATGAGGGGAAGATATCATACTAGGCCTGATGATATAACGCACTAAGAACACAGGTATACAACACACAGTATACATACACAAGGCAGAGAACACAAGTCTTTATGCCGAAAAAGCTGGCCGGATTCAGTCACAGTGTTCGAATAAAATATAATCGCCGTAACCATTGTCCTCTTACGAACCCTGTGATGAATTATAATAGCAAATAACTTTCTGAATAACCATAGCTGCCATCAGTCAGCAGGCATTCTACTTACGCAAATATTTCAAGTGGTACTTATTTTCCTTAGTTTACTGTAGCCCTGTAATATCGCAAATGCAACTCAACGGTGATTGCTCATCGGTGGACCTGCTATCTCGAATGTGCTGTAGGCGGTTGACAGCGACATAATAGAGAGATTTAGCATACCGTGATCCGCGATCCGCCACCGTGGCCCTCTACCGTTCGTGGGCGGGGCGCACAAGCTGATTGGTTCCGATGCGGCACGTCTGTGTGCCAACATCCAGTATGTGGCGCCATCTATCGGCGCCAAGGGGATCTGAGCATGCGCAATGGAACGCGCGGTGGCGGATCACGGTAGCGGATCGCGGATCACGGTGGGCTAAATCTCTCTAATAGTGCATCCGACGACGAGTCGACGTTCCCGGTATTTGCATGCGGCTCGCCTGATAGCTGCAATCACGGTTACCACGCAAGAATGTGCAATATCGTTTTCCTCTTAATTATTATTGCTGTATAAGGGGCAAGAACCTTATCAGCCCGTCTGCATGGAGAAACCTTGCTATACCATTTCTACCGATCATATCAGCAAACTTTAGAGCACAAAGAGTTTGTTTGCAAGTCCATCTCCTTCAGAATTCGTGAAAATTGGTTGCAGTGCTCCCAAAATCTTACCTACGCAGGAGGTTTTCAGCACTGGTGGTGCATTACAAGCCACTCGTTGCGGCTGAGGAGTCAACCTCTGGGCTGCAAACTTTTGAAAAGGGGTGCGTCTTAGTCCCTGTACATCCTCTCGCCGGTGAAGACTTCTGTCCGAGCGGGGCTGACTCTCTCTCCCTCTTTCTCTATCTATCTCATAGCAAAACAGGCGCAAGATGTGTACTCGCAGTCATCTGCATTGTCGGCGCACGACGAAGCGGCCGCCACTTCGTCACTGACCCATCGTGGCACGGTCACTCTTGTTTTTAGGGAGACAGCAGGGCTACTCGTGTCGCCACTAATCCTGTCTTATCTCTAAGCCGGAAGCGATAATCTGCGGCGCCGGCGGCTTAACTTCCTGCATTTAAAAATTCTCCCCTCTTTAACCTTGATGGTTTATTCGAGGCCGGAGCTGCCTTCTTTTTTTCTGTTTGTTCTTCGTGCTTCAGCGCCATGCAGTTATCTGTCAATGGACTATATACCGTCGGTGAGATATGAAGCGGCCTCTCAACAAATAAACGCAATGTAGTATCTCTTTAAAAAGAAATGTGGGGTCTCTTCGCGATTGTTCTTTAATGAATGTTGTTGTCTCGTCATGCATTAGATTTTTTTCGGCAATTGCGTCATGATATAAGCAACAGTCGCTGCCCGATGGACAAAGACTTCTATAAGGCATGACCGAAATCGTTCCATCTGCAGGCGTCCGAACTCTCATTAACAGCAGTGAAGGCATCTACAGTGTCTCCAGCTCGACCGCATTTGTGTTTGAATACATTTTACTTTAATATGTGGTTGTTTTCTTTATTTGTGTTTGAATACATTTTACTTTAATATGTGGTTGTTTTCTTTTTTTTTTATATTTTAAGTTGGTCACCAATCCTTTTTATTTCGCGCAGTAAAGCCAGATGCTCCTCCGGATATCACATTTGTGATTTCAGAAAGTATTTAAAGCAAGTCCGTTACTTAATTTCTATAAAGTGCACATGATTGCGGCGTTATATACCGGGTGTCCCAGCTGACTTGAACCAAGGGTTACAAAATAATATATTTGAGGTAGGTCAGTGAAACCAGTTGCATACAACTACCAGCCTGCTTGCGCACTACAGGCAATTTTTTTGTTTTGAAATTAGTTAATTGGCTAATTATGTTAATTTTTCTAATTTTATAAATATTCACCTTAGACCAAAAATGTGAATTGGAAAGTTTTAGAGCACCTTCAGAAACCCCCATTCCATTAATTGCGATAAAGAAAGTCTCACGTGTATCTTTTTTTCCGGGCTCAAAAGAAAACCCGCGAAATACAAATAATACCACGTGACTAGTGCATTTGTGCGTCGCGATTGTGGTGCTCTCAGTCGTGGTTTGAGCGAACGAAATCAGCTGCGGCCGTGTCTCCTTTGCCCCGTTAAAGCGGCAGGCCGATAGGCCTGCGATGGCTTCTTCGCCCGAGTCCGACAGCCGGCCCACGTGATGGTGCAAGTAGCACCGAGAGCGGCGAGCCGACAGCACCCGGATTTTAACAAACCCTCCTTCTCTCCAATCAGCGAACTTGACGGCAAACGGATGAGCGATATGGTATCAGCCACTGAATCTGCGCATACAGGCTTGGTTTGGGTAAAGGGGCGCGATGACATGTGACTCGTCTAAAATTAGCGCTGCACCTTCATTTGCCGGTTCTTTATCGTCATCCGCCCGTCGTGATGTAGGCTGCTGCGGTGCACAGGCCTGGCCAAGATCGCGGTGACGACGGGCGAGCTCGAGCTCGCTCGCTCCAACCATCGCCAACATTTCTGCCTGCCGCTGCAACGGGACCATCGGGTCACGGCTGCAGCTGATTTCGTTCGCTCAAACCACGACTGAGAGCACCACGATCGCTGCGCTCAAATGCGCTAGTCACGTGGTATTATTTGTATTTCGCGGGCTTTCTTTTGAGCCCGGAAAAAAAGATACACGGGAGACTTTCTTTATCGCAATTAATGGAATGGGGGTTTCTGAAGTTGCTCTACAACTTTCCAATTCACATTTTTGGTCTAAGGTGAATATTTAATAAATTAGAGAAATTAACATAATTAGCTAATTAAGTAATTGCAAAACAAAAAATTGCCTGTAGTGCGCAAACAGGCTGGCAGTTGTATGCAATTGGTTTCACTGATCTACCCCAAATATATTATTTTGTAACCCTTGGTTCAAGTTAGCTGGGACACCCGGTATATGCATGACTATAAGCTAACTGATCGACGTATAGATAAGGACAGTGGGCGTCGGAGGAGGAAGCGAGTGTAATTATTTCTGAACACTGGCTGACATGCTTTGAGGCCAAGGGGCCACGTGTTTGAAGCCTCCAATATATATATATATATATATATATATATATATATATATATATATATATATATATATATATTAAATAGTTGTATGCCATAAGTGGGTGACGCGTCTTTACCTGACTATATTTTTTCATCTATATTATATTCTGTTTCTTTGTTACCATATACATGCAGCACAAAAGCGCGCAGAGACGGTCGAAAATCGCCTCTCCGTATGCTGTATATATATATCGCGCGTTGCTAAATACGACTATGTGACTAAACACAACACAAATAAACTGTCAACACTCGCGCTCTGCGGCTTTGCATATATACATGCCAGTGCCTGAGTCTTTCGCTGAGTACGCATGCGTTGTTATCGCCAAGATTCCGACCAAGCCGAACACTCGAGGCTACGAAAATCATACGCTTGGGTGATACGCACGTAGGTTGACCTTTGCATGCCGACAAGGAATTGAGGTTTCGGCAGAGTGGGCGTGCGTATACTGACGCGTTAACGCATTCCCGTTATTATTTGCCATCAGCTCAGTAGTACTTGCGAGCGGGCTAGTTGTCTATACGACTCCGAAGACCTCCGCATCATCTGTGTTAACGTCCTGGTTGAATTCTCTTGTGTGTATTGTTTTTTTTGTGTGTGTGTGTGTGTGTGTGTATAACCATGCAGCGCCGGAGGTCTTCGGAGTTGCCATCAGCGCAGCGTGTGAGCGCTCCCCGAACTCAGAAAGCTGGCGAAGTGCAAAGGTTCATGCACTTCGTCTGTTTTTTTTTTCTTTTATTCTTTTTTTTTTTTTTTTGCATTCAAATGGCACGCATTATGACGACAGCCACGTTATGTTGTTAGCTTCTTTATGCTGCGCTGACCAACGCCACGCGTGTCGCCGGCCAAGTTGATATTATGCACTATACATAATATATATATGCCAAACTGCGCCGTTGCTGTCGAGTCGATATAGCTTCGTATTCAAGCGCTTCTGGATCGACCCATGCTTTCCATGCGCAGCATGCCTACGGTTAGAGGCATTAACTTTTGCGCTCTCTCGAAGCCACACATGACAGGACTGAGAGCGCTCCGTTAAATGGTTCAGAATCTGCTCTCGCGACAGCGGCCTAAACGGCTGACAGCAGCATTCTTTTTTTTTTTTTTTTTTTTAGGTTCCCGTCAGTGGAACAATTTCAGTACAGCCTGGACACTCAGGTGACCTGCTGCCTAACGAAACCATGCATAGATGCAAAAGGGTAGTATGGAACATGCACTTCGAGTATGTTTCATAGCTGTGCTCGGAGGACATGGTCACACCGCCCTGTACTTTCAGCCGGTGGTCACACAGCGTGAAAATCTTTGTTTTAATTAAGATTTTCACCGTAATGAAGCCGTCTCTTGCTACAAAAAAAAATAAAAAAGAATAGAAACGCTAACAAAGCCGCAGAAAAGGAAAACGATAAAGTTTTTCTGTCGGTGACAAATGGCGGAAGTTGTTGTGGTCCTCTTATCCACATGCAGCCTGCTGCCGCGACTACATCCACGGAATTGATTTGCAACACGGGAAATCCATCCCTGAAACTCACGTGGTGGCTCAGGGACGCCAATCCGGCTCTAATTCAATTCCGTCGCGTTGAGCCCAGTGCGGATTTGGTCACCACCGCGGGCCGCCGGGAGGCTCACGAGGTACAAAAGCGCGCGCCCCGCGCCCGCGGGACTTCGCGGAGTCAAGTGGTGGCAGGCACCGCGGGGAAGCCCACCCCGAGGGAGAGAGGCCGGCGGCGGTTCCCCATCGAGGCGCTGCTCTTTTCCGCCGGAACAATGGCGGCATTCCTGGCCCGATGCTGCGCCAGATTAATTACACCAGGCGCGCACTGGAATGCTCCCCTCTGCACTCTGACGCCGGCGTCTCCTTCTGCTGCTGCTCCCGGCGCTTGTGCCCCGGGAAGAGCGCACGGACGAGCGTCTTCGCCGCGGGATTCTCCTCCTTGCGGGATGCGAGGCGCGAACGAGAGACTGCGCTCGCGCGGCACTGCGCCAAGACAATCACGCTCGGAATGCCGGCCAACGAAAGTGGGCGGCGTTATTGCCGGGTGCGGTAGCGCGAGTTTTGCGCCAAGGCTCGGCATTTGCACACGCGCGTCACAAGTTTCGCCGAGAGGTTTATCGCTTGCCCCAACTTCATCAAGCTGCTGAGAAAGGCGGCGCGGCGTTTTGCTTGTGTATATATGTCGCGCGGTTAACCGGATCGGAGTAAGGGCTCGTGTTTTCGTCACTTCATGCACTCGCCCAGGCGTAATCAGCGGTGGTCTCAGTGGCCGCCAACTTTCGCCGAATCCGTCGCAGGCAGTCTGCCCTCAGAAGTCGACTCTTTACTGTACACTTTTTTTTTCTTTCGTGTATTCATTTTCCTTTCTTCTTTTGAATATTACATGTATTTCCTACCTTTTATCATTTGTTCTTAGCGTTTTAACGTACGAATGGCACGACGAAAATTGTACAGGCAATCATTTTCTTGTTTCGTTTAACCCTCACTATATACTTACTCTTTATACAAGGGACACCGAGTTGGAAAGGGGTGCCTGCTTTGTCCACGGTGCATGCATCGCGCAGCGCAGGACGTAGAGTACCGCGGGACACGACGCTTCTAATGCACCGGTTCTGGCTTGAACTCTTTCATGTAACGGTTGAGGACAGCTTCCTCATATACAGCATGCATTTCAGGCATGCGTATACACCGAGAAATTGTTTTCGGGAGGGGCCCAAGTTGATTTCTTGTATGGAAATGAGAGAGAGAGAGAGAGAGAGAGAGAGAGGGGGGGGGGGGGGGGGGGGGGCTACGTATACCCAAAAAGAGCACTGCCTCTATCTGTCTCGGATATATACCTCTATCAATGTCATACATTGTCGGCCGCAGTGATGTCTCTCAATGGTGAACTCTTCCGGACAGAAAATATTCTTGAAAACTATGCGCAAGAAATGTTAGTACCCGGACGTTCTAGACTAGATATATGCAACACGAGGGTATTTTCGCCTGTCCATTTGCTGCCGTCGTTTTCCTTCTCCCAGCTCGTGCGCAGCTCTTTTAGCCGCACAGTCGCATCGTAGTCCTTCAAAGTTTTTCCAAAAGAAGTATTGAAGAACTGTTGTCATATCTGATGCTGTCAGGAAAAGCGTGGCAACAGCGTCTACTCAGTGTTTTACGCAACATTTGAGATATCAAGAATTAATTAATTATAATTAATGATCGCTGACGCTTTCCATGGTAACCTTTGATCTCATGCACGTAGCCTCGGATAAGAAGCAACAATAGCTTTTCTCAGTGATCCGCTTGAAATACGCCACTCACTCGACACATAACTATCATATGTATATAGCGGTAGTGCAATAACACTGCCGAGAAGTCCGCTCACACGCAATAGGCATGGCAACGGACGGCAGCAAGTTGCATCTGTGTCAGCTAGTTGTGTCGACATCGGATCTAGACGCCGTTGAGAGACTTCCAGCGTGAAGTGTTGCCCAAGCCCATATGTCACGTAGAATCCCCCTATAGGCGCGTGGAACGCAGCTTCGTGAGATATATACGCCAACGGCGTCGCACGAATGGCGCCCGCTTAATTGCTCAGCCCCATTGTCCGGCTCCTTGATGGATAACAAATGGGACACTTTTGCGGAATGTTGCTGCGATAATTATCCGGACTCCCAATGGCGGGGCCCGGAATGTGCGAATAATTAATCCCGGCTCCAAGTGGCAGGCCGCGGTGCAATTAGAGCGCGGGGGCGGCGGAGTAGGCTCCCTTCCCGCATTCCCGCCGCGGCTTCCCCGTTGGCGACTTCCCTTGCACCGGAGCATGTGTATGCTAGCGCCGGCAACATGCATGGGCGGACAGAGCCCGATCGCGTCAGCGTCTGTGTTCGCCTCCGAACGCGCTCTCTTGCGTTCTGCAACAGCGGACGCATGAAGGTATGGGAGGAGTTGTAGTATATGTTCGCCGTCACAGAAATATATTTTTGGACACCCGGCGCCTCTATAGTTGGTTTCACAGTTAAAATTAGCTCATTGTGGAGGAATATGTTACCCTATGCAGCCTATAGGAGAAGGCTGCTCTGATAAGAAAGCAGTGCTTTTTGAAACTACACATGTAATACCCGTGTATTCCTTCAGCGTATGTTTCAGCATGCCCCCTGTTGAAATCAATAAATAAATTATTTATTTCATTAAAAGGGGATGTAAGGCATGAAGCCCATTGGGAAAAGCCGTCACGGCAATTGGCCAAAGCAGAGTCGAAAACATCTATTACCGACACGGTATTTGACATGCACCAACCCTGCAGAACAGTAAACAGGCGCGTCCCCCAAGCGTCCCCCAAGCAGGCCCATTACCCCCAAGGGGGTAATGGGCCTGATTCAGAATACAAGGGTCCTGGCAGGCTCATTCTGATATCATCCACCCATGTGAACGGGGAGGCCCAAGTCGGCAGCTTCTGCCAAACTTAACGTCGGGCAACCCTATATGTCTAATCAATGCGCGGTCATATTAGCTGTCAGTGCCATACTCGTGGTTTTTCCCTCACTGCATCAATGCCGGCGAACTGCCACCGACGCAGGATTTTCTATGAACGGGGCGGGGCCTTTAACGTCATTGGGTTAAAATGGGTATGGAGAAGACATATAACGCGAGACCACAGTGGTCTCTAAGCGTGACAAAATGGATTGAGAGGAGGCAAACGTGCATCAGGAGGCGGCAGAAAACTACGTGGGCGAACAAGATTAGGAAGCTTGCGGAGACTATGTATATATAGGTGGCCTCAGTTGGCACAGGACTGTGTTAATTGGAGATATATGGGTAAGTGCAGGGAGTGCAGCCGATTTAATGATGATGATAATGCTATATGCATGCGCCTCAACATTCATATGTTGCGTTACAGTGACAAACAATTGTTTCATAAAGTGTCGATCTTGAATGTATGTCAGGTGCACTATCTTTTTTCAGTCTGCATCATCCCGCACCGTGTTATTGCGTCATTGCACCATATCATTGCTCAGACTTTATGCACTTGCTTAAATATTTTAAAATTGCTTCATTCACATTGTTAGCTTCTTTTCTTGCTCGTGCGCTAGTCATCTAGGCCCATAAAGTCCAACTTTTATTTGGTGTTGAATATGTGCCCGTTTAAAGGCACACTCCCTGTTCTTCGGCGTGCAAGTATATACGAGACGCTCGGCTCATAAATGCGAAGCTGTGACCCCCAAAGGACGACGGTGACCTCTGCTTCCCTTTGGATGCAGGTATAGCTTTTACATCTTCAATTTGCGAGCGGACCAAATCACGCAAGAAATTGGCTTACGTCCACTGGCACTGTTTCCCCCGCAACGGTGCAGATTAAAATGGACTGAAAAAGCAAGAAAAAATATACGGGGAGAGAGAGAGAGAAAGTGAGAGAGACGAGGTGGTTTTCTTTTTTGTTTGGGGGTGAGTCGACGACTCGACGGTAAACGGCTTAATCGTCTGCATGCAAGTTGTGCCGTGCCCTTTGTCTCGTCGATGGGCGTAAGACCAAAGGAGCGCCGCTGTGTAGGATGGTGCAGAATAGTCGGCCGCAATCCTCGAGTTCTGATAGCACGCGTGTGAGGAGGTCGTTTATTTTTATTTCGCGTGCCATCTCTTTATCGCTGGCTGTACCAGCTTCGAACGGACGCTGCGGCGATAAACCGGCGAGCCGAAGCTCCACAGACGTCCGCGTATGACAGAAGGAGTGGGAAAAAATGGTTTGCTGAAGAGAAGCGAATATAATCGTTACATTATCAGCCCCTCGAAAAACCCCGCTTCTTCGTCACGCCCGCTGAGTCCCGATCGCCGCGGATCCTGAGGGGCCGCTCTTGCGTGCGCGATCCTATCGGCCACTCGGGAATGCAGAAGAAAAAAAGGGGAGAGAGGGGTCGAGTGCGCACACCACTCCTCTGTCGTAGATGCGCAAGGCGGCGGTTTCTGTTGTGCATTGAAAAGTTGAAATCTACGCGTGCCGGGGCTAGATGCTATGCAGTTTCCGAACCGATTCGCGCGCGCCCTTGCTTGGTTAAGGTACTCATCGCGCCGCGTTTGTACCCACTGGCAGTCGAACCCGCGACCTCGGCTGCGTGGAGAGCGACCCCGTCATTACTTGTGCCGTGCGCGCTATTAGCGCACAACGGAGCGTGCTCGGTCGTATACGCTTCGTGGCGATCGCGTGGGCCGGGCGCGGTGGGCGTCATACATCACACTGACAGAGCATCGCGCCTGGCTGCGGTGATACGGAGCGCCGCCGGGCCACGCGCCATTAATTCGGTGCCCCTTATCGGCTCCCAGCCGAGGGGCTCGCGCCCGGGCGACCGCTCATTCAGCGGGCGGGAACCCGGGCGCCGCCGCAGGGCTCCCTCTCACATCCCTGGAGCGTGTCGCAGGTTGCGCGCTGCTTATCATCTGCGCTCAGTTTCAGCTCAGGTTTGGTTCGGGATTGACGCCCGATTTGCTGGCTCCGGTTTTCACTTGTCAACGCAGTACATAACCCTGGCGGCCGTCGCGTCCCCTCGGTCTCAGGCTTGGAGAGAGAACACTGTGCGCGGTCTCTTCGTGGTCAACGAGAAGGCTATTCTAAACGGTGATTTGCTAACACCGTAAGCTTTCTTGTCGAAACAAGACTGCTTTAATCCCAACCTTTCCCGTTGCCCGTGGCGTAAGGCCACCCGGTTTGTAACAGCGACACTCGGGGTTCAACGGTCCAGTACAAGAGACGCCAGGGGTTCGGATTGATTCCGATCGTCTGGGTCGCGTCGCACAGTGCGCACAGTGAATGCACGGGGTATTTGCACCTAAGCTCAGTATGCCTGTTTCCCGGAATTTCGGAGCAGGAACAGAACATAATTTTCTGTGTCAAAGTGGCAGCGTTCGAGTCTTGAGGCGGTGCTGTGTGACGTTTAAAGCCTGCCTACTGTAATCGAGAACCCAAAGTTCGTCACCCGCGGCGCCGCGAGCGTTCGAACCTTAGGCGGCGCAAGGAAGCGTCGTCCTCGTCGGCGGGCGGGGGGGGGGGGAGGGGGGGGGGGCGACGGCGGCATGTCTCCCAGGGCGCTGCCGCTAGCGCTAACGAGGCGTCGGCCGCCAAGTCGCCGAACCGGCCCTGCAGCTTGGGTGGTCCGCGCGCGCGACGAACAAAGCGCGATGGCTTCATCCGCCGCCGCGGCAAGGGTTCTGCCGCCGCCGTCCTCTCGCCGCGACTCTCCACCGGCGATCGCCCCGCAGTGAAATGTATGAGCGGCCTGCCGGCAGCTGCTGCTGCGGTCGCTCAGTGTGCGCGCATGAGCCTTTCAGAGCAACTGCCGCTTACTCAAAGGCGGTTCAGGCTACGTGCCACGAGTCTATATCACACCCCCTCGTCATGTTTATCAACGCCAGCCAGCGATCAGCTGAGAAGCTCAGGACCGCACGCAGACGCAAGGCATGGCACGCATTCATAATCCGACGAAGATGAGGAGGAGGAAGAAGGGAATCAACGAGCATTTTGAGTAGCCTGGCTCGCAAGCTGATAACATTGTCGTTCTTGAGTTTCTCGTATTCGTGGAAGACGCCAGCTTCGGCGGCGAGGCGTAGAACATCAGCACCCGCGCAGTCGTCGTGTCCGCAGTGCGCTTAACTTAAGGACAGGCTGCAGCCGGAAGCTTCGAGAAAGGGGCTGCCGCGCTGTTCGGCGGGTGATTCATATAAGACGCCAGCGCCACCGGTGTGACGCACTAGGCATCCGGGGTCAATGCGCGCGCATTCCACGGGCACGCCACTCCGTCTGCGCGGGGCGGGCTGGCGCAGAGCAGGTGAAATGTTTCTTTAAAATTGCCTCCAGAGGGAAAGGAGGTCCACCACCGTAATGCCAGGAAGTGTAAGCGCCAGGTTTGGTTTTGTTATATTAATGCTGGCTGTAAACGCCCATTCAGCAGTAACGAACACGACTTTTCTTGAAGACACGCTGTTAGGAGTCTTTTATTACCTCATATATGTACCCATCACAAATGATAAGTTCAGTTCACTTGGAATTAACGCAGCGTCCCAGCTAGATAAGGCGTACAAGTGCCGTGACATCTTCATACGCTCCAGCGCTCAGCGCTGTCATGTGTACGAATGCGGTATTTGTACCATTACTGCGCATGATGAAAGCGGATTGTCCAGATGTGCTGTGAAATCGTTATTTTTTTACAACACTTTGGAAACATGCCTTGTGCGCTGCCACAACTCGCAGCTGTTTTCAGACGAGCTTGCGAGGTCTGCGGCTGGAATATAATCTCGCACAGTGAGGTCGAGGATTACACGGACCACATTAGCATACATTTTAATCCGTTGTCCCTCTAAAGATATACCAACAGTCAGGCGCCGATGGAAACGACCCAGCGAATGTTAAGAATCAACTTAGCTCCTAAGCCCCGGCGAGACCACGAAGTTTGTGTTCACGGAGCAAGAGGATCACGTGAACGGAGTATTAAGAGAGCGCGGGCGAAGTACGCGGAGAAAAAATCCAGTTCTCTGCTCCATACAAAATAGGCAGAGTGGTGGCGACGCTTCAATGAAGACTCGAGGAGCGCATGAAGAAACATGTGCAACATAAGCCGTGAAATACAGATATGTTCCTTGTAAGATCGGCATTGTCTACCAAATCCCTTTGTTCACCGGCCTTATACGTAAATAGGTCAGACAGGCCGATGCATGCATTAAAGTGCTGCTCATGGAGCACGCTAATTGGTTAAAAAAGAGAGAAACTAACCCAGCAATGCATTAACGCACTTCTCTTTTAGATGACACCGAAGTTTTGTTTGCTAATTCTGATCGACGCCAGTGGAAGCTTTTCATATTACCAGGAAAAGGGTGCGTATGCCTTTACGCTATCTTCTCACGAAATAAACATGCTACAAAATGGATAACGATTCAGCATGTATATATCAACGTGCTTTTGAAGCCGTTTTATCTTCTTACGCACCTTGTCACTCGCGACGATATGCACATGTGCGCTGTGTGTGTTTTTTTTTTGTTTTTTTTTTTTTGTTTTTTTTTTTTTGTTTTTTGTACGTGTATATATGACTTGCGTATACTTTAGAAAAATATCAGTTGCAAGTTTAGCGCCTTTCGCATCGTTCATTCTTTTTCCCTATCGGTTAGCGCTGTGGATACAAAACTACGCACGAATAACGAAACATAGCATAATGCCGTTCTACATCAATATATGGTATTCTGCGCTATAATCAGAGAATTATGTTTTTTGTACACTGATCTCAGAGGCCAAGCAATAAAGTTATTTACTGCAAGACTATGGCAGGCAGTCTATGTAGACACCAAATTGAATCGATCGTGAGGGGGAGGTGGTTAAAATCAGTCTCCTAAGCTATACAAACGTTAACATAGCCATAATAAAGAGCCGGAGAATCGATATTTGTCCAAGTGCGATAAATGTCATAGTTAAGCATCTCCTAGTGAGCTCAGGAACAAATTTCTTTCCAGTGGCATGCATGGGAAAAATTGGGAGATGGGAAATGTAAGGATATATCGAATATATTCTTTAACTAAACGTGCCTTCGTGACCAAAGGGAAACAAGCTGAGGTCTGCACAAATTGAAATCGTGGTCTGAGGCTTTCAGGAAATAGATCTTGGTCAAATTAATGAGGAGAAGGCTCGAGCAAAAAACGCAGCGCAGAGGCACGGAACGGCGATGCTATGGGATTTGGGTGCGCGTCATATATATAATAAAGGCCCCTGGACCGGTGTGAATTAAGCGCTTGCTTCCCGGAGCTGATTGCGGCGAAGCAGGAATGGGTCGCGCTATTTTACCGAAAACACGCGGTTAACCCTGACTAACGCAATGCTGCATGGGGGTAAAGCTCGAAGACGCCCGCGTGGGATCGAGTCTCCCCTCGCGGCGCCCACGGCGGCTTCGGCGCCTCACCGTTTCTCGGACCTCGGCCTCCGGGCAATCAAGCTTAACGGCCCGCGTCGGTGGATATGCGCGCTGCTCGACCGCCGCGGCCCAATCTCGGAGACCGGTCGGCTACGCCAGCCACGCGGCAGCTAAAACAGCGTCCCCGAGATACGCGCTACCTCGACAGAGGGCCGGTCGCCTTTAATGGCGCCGCGCGTGAATTGCGGCGACGTCGACAGAGGGAGAGGAGGAATGTTGCTCTTGGCCAAACGCGGGCAGGGCGGAGTACATAGCTTCTGCTCTACGGGAAATGCTTCAGGCGGTTCGTTACGGGCGGCCGAAGGACATATTGGCAAAGTACGAGCTCCTAAAGCAGCTCATAAAAACGACGGATGAGTTCCTGGCTGGGAAAAACGACAAACGAAGGCCCTTGTCAAGTAAGCTGTCATACCAAATGTCGCATGATCGCGAAATCCCCTGTTGATGGCACTGGCGCCCTGTGCCTATAACATGCCATTCCATATAATTTTAATGGCACTGGTGCTTCGTGGGAGACGAAAGACTTTTACGAGCTGCAGGACTGCGGACGATCGGAATGAGAGGGCTGCTAAGGAGGGAACATCAAAGCTGGGTGGTGGTTGACCACTGATAAGGCGCCGTGAGAGGCGATGGTGTGTGACCTGTCACGTGTGTCGCAACTTGAACTGAATTGGTGTATATACAGGGCATACTCATCCATATATGCACGTATACAGTTCGTGCTGGTATTCAGTGAATTATAACACACACATATGATTCACCTCGTTCGCCTGAGCTCACTGAAGCTCTCACCAAGTGTGCGGGGCTTCGTTCCTTTTTGATGACGTCCCAGAGCTCGGTAAGTGTGGATTCAAAATACAGAGCTATCCATTATGGTTGAGCAACACCTGCTGATTTAGCTTCCTGCCAGCTCTATCAGCTTCTGCTGTGGCAAAATATTCAATGCTAACATAAACATATAAGCATACATCATGTTACTAATTCAGCAAATAAAGTTCTAGAGTATTTACGGCGTAACCTTTCATTAGCCCCTCGTTCCATAAAACTATACTCGCTTACCAAACGTTTATCCGTCCAAAACTTGAATTTGCATGTGCCGCGTATGATCCTTTCTATATGCTATTCTTATCACCACACACGAATCTGTCCAGAACCGTGCAGCAAGATTCATTTGCTCTGACTATGTATCACACTAACGTTTCTCAACTAAAATCTATATAGGCTCCATCTTCCCACACTGGCCTGTCGTCGCAAAATTGCCCGTCTTTTTCTGTATCACAGATTTTATCATAGCTTCATCTACGATGTCACCCCCATTACACGCGCTCATAGAATATCCCGCAATTCCCACCCTAATGCAGTCTACCCTGAGCAATCCCGCACTGTAACATATCAGCAGTCGTTTTTCATCAGAAGAGCCACCGACTGGAATGACCTTCCATCCGAAGTGGCAACCATCATCAATCCACTTCACTTCAAATCTGCCATCGAAGGTCATCTGTATCCACATTAATATTATTTTGTCAGCCCACCCCTCATGTAATGTCCTTTGTGGACCTTTGAGGAATGATAAATAAATAAATAAATATTAAGTCCTCAATCCAATATGCAAGCGAAATCACTTAATAACATTTTTAAAAGACAGCCTCCAGGCTTTCGGAGTAACTTCGCTTATGCCATTGATATTCATCCAGGAAGGGGCTCATTGGGCTATTCGTGTTTCAGTACCTTGTTCGCGTTTCATTTGTTCATAAATACGTAAAGCGACTTTTCACGTCTATTAATTATATAATTCTTTGGAGGTACTTCAACTTCTTCAGTAGTACAAGTTTCATTATCAACGGGTCTTATATCACTGACGCGTGCTTTGGAACATGCGGTCCCATTTTGTATCCATTGTATCCCATGGTATGCATACCTTCTCACAATGTGTCTTTATTAGGCCACCCCCAGCGGATATGCACTCGACTGCAGTAGGCCAACGGCGAAAGGAGAAATATGAATTTCTAATATAAGCAGCCGCTACAACACCGAGACGCTAGTTTCATGTTCGTGATGACATGCCAACTGCACGGACATTTGTCGCGGCAGTGACCAGCTGCGCAAGGTCATGTATAGTAATAAAAAATAAAAGAAAGACCTCTGTAGCTCCAGTACACAATGTGACAATTACGACAGTTCTGTATACATGTATAGCTGCAATCCTTTGCCGCCCGCCGCATTAAAGCCATCCAGAAGATAAACTCTTTTTGCAACTGTGCGCCGAGAATCGACTCGGCCCCCGGTTTCCGTGATGTGAGGGCGCCCCTCCCCGTCTGCGTAGGGTAGACGCGCTAAGCGAGCCGCCGCCGTCTTTTCGCTCCTTGGCGCCGGGCCAGAGGGGAGAACGAAGTCCCGCGAAAATCGAAGCGCTCGGACCGGGATCGATGGGGGCAGCGCAGCAGCGAACACGGCACGGCGCCGCGGCGGGAAGAGATAAGCGCTCTTAGGAGCTACCCGTCGATCCCTGGGAGCGCTTCGATCCGCGACAACCGAGCTTTCAAGACGGGGCCGCCCAGGACAGGAACAGCACACGGAGCAAGCGCCTCATGACTGCAGCACCAACTCAACTAATTTGCATTTCCATATCCGAAAGGCTGACGAAAACGAAGGATGGAAATCTGAGACAAGTTATTTTTATTACCGACTCATGTAGTGGGCAGCAGCGGTCACAAGTGCATACGCCAACCAAAGCGGCATGCGGGCAACCAAGCAGCAGATCTGCGCTCCCCTCGTTGTGATATTTACAATAGTTTTTAAGCAAAATGATTGGATACCATTGCTCTGTTTTCAGTGCATTCTACGCGTCTCTGAAATAAGCATCCGGTCAAATATGTCCTCTTCTCGTCCGTGTCTTTTTTTTTTTTTTTTTTTTTTTTAGCGCAATTCCCTTGTTTAAGTATGCACGACCGACTCGCCCAACAACGTGCTCTCTTAAAGATGGCAGCGTTCGGTCTCTTCTCGAGGTTTTCTAAGACGACAAAGCTGCGTAATCCGAGCGCCGTATAAGGATGCATGGGTGGCCACGAATCAGCGTAAGAAGGTATACAGTATATATGTTCGCGAAGTTCGCATTAGTATTGAGCAAGTTCTTGTTACGACGCTGCAGATGCGCGTGGCGGTATATCTTGCAGCGTTCAGCTTATACCACTAGTGTTTCTATAAACCGTTTCGTATATAGTTCTCCAAATCTATAGCGTCCTTTATAAAAATGCCTTTATATAGTAGCCCTGGGGCAAATGCGCGAAACATGTATGTGCATGGCACTCATCATTAAGTGATGAAAGAGCTGCGATTACGGGCAAATTGCGTAATCCCACGACACTGCCTCAATAAATTTTCAGGAATCGTCTTTGATCCAGCCGACAAGTGCTGATGTGGCGAATGCATCGGCCAAGTAATATTTCACAATGCATGTTGCCATTATGCAGAGCATGAACTCTTCACGGGTTTTTCATGTCTGTCTGGAGCGATGGTCCCATAATGAATGCAGATATGTGTGTATTTGGGTGTCTATAGTGATTCTTTCTACAGGCTAGGGGTGCCGCGGTGGCTTGGAGTGACGTGGTGTTTGGACAGTGTGGTCCAACGAATACTGTTTCTTTCCGCCAGTGATGCGAGAAGCTTCTGCTCACCGACACCTTGGTTTGAAAAGAACACTCTTGAATATATGAGTTTCACGAATCAGTCGTTAACTTGAGGAAATCATTGCTGGTGTTCACTTGCAAGCATTCTTCGCAGTCGCCGGTAAGAATCGTTTCAAAGCGAGCTCCTCCAAATACAGATGCGCTAATTTTTTTTTTAGTAGTTAGGTATGTTGGTCCGCGAGAAAAAAAAAAAAGAAAAGAAAAACTTCACACGTTTCAAGTACAACCCATCGCCCTTGCGCGACGAGGAGCCCCATGCAGTTCGATGATGAACTTAATGCGTACTAAGATATCCTAAATCAGTACAAATTAGACAGAGCAGTACCTCCAAAAGCCTGTAAACCACTCACTAAAAGCCAAGACGGGTTGATGAGGTATATAAGCTACAAACCGGAGTATATTTCCAAACACTAAGCTTTGCCAAATGGCATCAGGAAAGTTTCATATGCATGTGCAAATATTGCAAGAGCATATAGTGAAAATGATCCATATGATATGGAAGTATCCTATAGATTTGGACAATCTGACAGAACAAATGAGTCTTTGGAGGCGCTACTTCTCAAACAGGAAGAAAAAGGACAACGTGAAGTAATCCCCCTAGCTGTGGCCGCTGCTGAGATCCAGATCCCGGTTGACGGCTGGGGAGGAAGACACGGCTGGGACCGAGCTGCGCCTCGGATCCTCCTCGCCAACCTTTTGACGGGTGCAAATAAATGTTATTTCTTTCTCTCTCTCTCTCTCTCTCTCCACACACACACACACACACACACACACACACACACACACACACACACACACACACACACACACACACACACACACACACACACACACACACACACACACACACACACACACACGCACACGCACACGCACACGCACACGCACGCACACACACACACACACACACACACACACACACACACACACACACACACACACACACACACACACACACACACACACACACACACACACACACACACACACACACACACACACACACACACACACACACACACACACACACAGGGAGATATATATACATACTCACCACTGCGGATGCAATCGGCGACTTTTCTCGATGTTTGTTTTCGACGGAAGATGCTTGCATGCGTTTCTGACAACAAAACGCGAGCGGCGCATGAAATCGTCGACTGCTGAGGAGCTAATTTCGACACACTCCGCGCATCTATTATCGCAGTTCTACAGCCCATCACCTAGCAATGCTGGTAAACAATACGTGAGCTCATTTACTGCTAATCAAGGTGCCGTTACAGTCGGCACTGTTGAATCGGCGAGCGCGCGCTGCACGTGCTTTGGCGCCGGCCACTGGTGCACAAGACCGGCGTCACGCGAGCGTGCGATCGACCGGGGGCTCGCGTGATCAAACAGTCGGCGGCCGCTTTCGCGCGCGAGCCCCGGAAAGAACTGGCGTGACGCCTTCGGGCATTCACTTAACGCGGCATTACGATGCCGCTCAGCGCTTGCCACGGGCGCCCCTTCGCAACGGGCCGCCGCTAACGACGCGTCGACGAGAACGACGACTTCGCGGGACGCCCTGCGGGATGGCGCGCTTACTTTGCGGGAGCGCTTCAAGGCTTCAAGTGGCTGCCCCACAGTTAATGGAATGAATTCTTAAAACAACAGTTGGATGCTTAAAGGCGTTCCTATACGTGTTAACTGTGTGTCGAAGGGCTGCCACGGACCCTGTAGAAACGTGAACGTATGCGTAAGTGTAGCACTCAATACGGCAACTATAGCCACACAGGTCACGTGTTAAACGATTGCAGGAAAAGCAGTACGTGCGAAACGCGACTGAAACGAGAAGCGTCTTCTCCTATGTGCCCCCTTTTTTTGCGCACTGTTGTCGCCGCAGCTGTGGGTGAAAAGCACTTCGCGATACATCGCCGGCTGGGCCTCTTGTGAAAAATCCGGCTCAGATTCGCTTACACGCGCACTCGACGGATAATTCCTCAGCTTCTGAGACTTGTTGTGCTGTTTGTTTTTATTTCACTTGGCGCCATGAGAGCCAGCGCGCGCATATCGGATGAAATCAGGCAGTCATGCCGTCTTGGTGGCATAATACCCGCATCACTATACATTCTATACGCGCCGGTAATTCTTTGGTCCTGTAGAATTCTCAGAATACAGAAAGGAGCAGCACATATATTAGCGCCTCCCGTTGTCAGAAAGTGTCACCGTCTGTTTGTTTTTATTTCACTTGGCGCCATGAGAGCCAGCGCGCGCATATCGGATGAAATCAGGCAGCCGTATTGGTGGCTTGATACCCGCATCACTACATTCTATACGCGCCGGTAATCCTTAGGTCCTGTAGAATTCTCAGAATACAAAAAGGAGCAGCACATATATTAGCGCCTCCCGTTGTCAGAAAGTGTCACCGTCTATCCGACCAATTCATATCCGAGCTCTGCCGGTGTGGGAAAAAGTGCGCTGGCACATGGGATAGACTACGCGCAACGGCAACACGGTCACTCCATGAGTTGCTGTGCTGGCGTTCGGTCTGCAGGTTTGCCTGCGGCAATAAATCGTGCAGCCGGCGCAAGTAAATTATTGCTCGCTTGCTGTGAGAAAAAAAGAATCCGGTTTGAATAAACAAAACGGACAACGCGTCTTGAAGCACCTCGACTAGCGTGCTATAATCGTCCAATGGCTGCAATAAACTCTTTCACACGCTGAGAGAGAGAGAGGGTTGCGTTAATGGCGCGATGCCTTCCTTGATCGGACATGCATCGTTAAATCGCCTTCGAGAGTGCATTCAGTGTTTCGAATTGTTTAAAGCTTTGATAACGTATACTCAATATATTTGAATTCGTGGTTTTATTGCCCCGTGGCGTCGACTAGCTGCAGGTTGCGCTGCGACAACTCGTATGTGTACCCATATACGCCTACTTCCCGATTCGGCCTCTATATAACATGCCTGCATGACGGAGGTGCTTGGCAGATTTAGAAATGAGCCAACGGCGGTGGTTTGGCGCTGCGACGGGACATTGCGTTCAAGGCAGCTCTGGCTGAAACGCCCATAGTCATCTCATGCCGTTTCCAGGGTCATTTGGCGCAGTATTATTTGCCTATATATTCGAATCTGGTGCACCAAGCGTGTACAGCATTTGTGTGCAATGTAGGCAATGACGCGTCCTGCTATTTGAGGAAACTAAGAAATTTGCTTCCTTTTTCAAGTGTCTTTTTTTTTTCTTTTCTTTTTTTTTTTTTGAGACTATATGGTATCCCGTTAAGTCTTCAGTAGAGGTTTGATCCTTTTTATTACTTTTTAAATTAGCCTTCATAAAGTAATTGCGGATCTCAAGTGAGCCCCTGTTTATTCTCTCCGCGGTATAAGGTTTATAAATTAATCGTGCGCACAATATTTATAAATCAGCTGCAAGAAAGGTCCACTGCAAGGATGCACAAATTATACGGAGCGAGTTCATATTCCAGCACACGAAAGAAGTTCCCATGCACGCTGTCACTCCAGGCCCATACATTATACCTTCGAATAGTAATCAATCTTTCTGAGCTTGTGCATGGTTTAAAGCGCTAAAGTGACTCAGGAAATAAAGGAAACCGTAATGAAATTAAGGGCCCGGAATATTAGTCTTTGTGTGGTTCTTTAAATGTACTGACATCGCACAGTATACAGACGTCTTTCGTTTCGCCTTCATCGAAATGCGGACACCACTACCGCGGTATCACACTCGGGCATTCAGGATAAGTATACTCCGTTTCATACATCAGGTGCAACGCAGCGAAAGCTACGCAAGTAGTCCGCAAGAAAAAAAAAAACAGGAGGCGTATCACTACGCGCTCGTTCTGTAGGCGAGTGGTTCCTGCCGAAACGGGCTATATTCCGAGCATATACGTTTGCAATAACATGCTTCGCATGCTTAGACATCTTCACAGAGCGGATCTTATAGAAAAAATGCGCACCAAAGAACCATTTTCTCAAAAAGAGATGCGCAGCGCGGAGGGCACAGCCAGCGCCATCTGGTGGCACAGCTGGCAAGGTTGCAGGGCAGCAAAACGCGGCACGAACAAAAACGACATAAAAAAACATACAAATTAGCCGAATCCGACCCTTTCTCCCTAAAAAAGGTGCTTTTTATGAAGTTGATGGCAACTGTAAAATGTATTAAGCTTGCAAACAAAGCAACTATTATTTTCTATCGTCAAGAGCAGGCACTATTTTTTATCGCGGATGCGGAGAGCGCAAACAAGAGCTGTAGCTTTGGTAGTGTTGCACTTGATATATGAAACGGAGTATAGTTGAGCATCCAAACCACTGATCCATCGCTGCAAAGTTGAAAAGTAATTACTTTGCAAGGATAATTACTTTGATGGAGATTGCAAAAATTTAATTATATTACATTCACAACCATGGCTCACAAAGCATCAGAATTGCTGTAAAATTACTTCAGAAAGTAATGATCGTTACCTTTAAATTACTGCGTCTCTCATAGCCTGAGTCACTTTGGGACGTTAAACCCCATAAACCAAACCAAACTTTAAATTACTTTTTGATCACACAATTTTCATTTTCAATACAAAAAAAAAAAGATATATTGGGCTCAGCGCTGGCTCAATCATTTCAGGTTTCTTACTTTACTGCATTGCAGGAGCAGCTGAGCTCAAAGTGGACGTTGAAAATTTCGCCCTATTGGATGCCCTTCGTCATTTCACTATAGTTTTGTCCGCCTTGCACACCTTTTTTCACATTGATATATGATTTCAAGGCACCCGGTACCTGCATCGCAAATAAGGAATGAAATCATTGCCCGCACAAAGAGCAGCGGTTCATTCGAAATAAAGGTAATTTGGACTGTTATTAATTACTTTTGCTCTGAAATGTCTCACCTAAAAGTAATTCGATGCATACTAAATTACTAGAGCAGAATATTCGTTCACTACATCAAAGTTCACCGTGAAAGGTTATATCGTTACTCCCGTAAACGTCAGAAACCGCGCAATGGACGAAATCCGGACACATGCATGAACGCATAGCACCTTGTTTTTTTACAGGCCTTCAGTGGCAGTTGCTGGTGTCAATACGCGCGCTGTGATCACATGGAACTGTAATCTTTGGTTGTTTTCGGAGAGACTGACGTCATGGACCAGCCCAGTTGAAAACAGAAAAGGAACGTATGTTTATTCAGGATTGAGATTGGGTTTGTGAAGCCTTGGTAGATTTTCGCAACAAGAAAAGAAGTGAAGTTGCAGCTGTGCACATACGTGCATAACAGAAAGAAGATCCGTGGATGTGGGGGCCGATTGCCATAGCAGCATGGATGCAATACAATTGTCTCATTTCCTGCAAACAGCCAGGGAATATCTCTCCTCTGGTGGCGTACAATGTGTATGCGCAAGTGAGCAAAACTCGACTGCGCAGTATTCAGACGCATAAAAGCAAGTATCGCGGGCAGCTGCAACTCAACTGTCCATGTCCCCCCTCGCCACCTTACCTGCATGCCATGACTCATCTTTCTTTCCTCATGAGACCAAGATTATTTGTTGTGTTCAGTGCCAAAGAAACAACGCGTGGCAAATCGGCAAAGGAAGCACCGAAGACCGATCCGCTGTTCCCTCCAATTCTATAGACATGGAGGCAAAGTCATAAAACGTGGGTGCGCTGTGCGATGTCACCTGAAATGGCAGGAATTAATTCGGATACAACCTTCCGTCCAATGCTACTTCCCGCAGACCACTGCATAAAACTTTCGGACGTGATATCTCGTATACCGTATACCATATATACGTAACATGCCACTGAGCGTGCACTAAAGTGGGGACTTCAGCTCCCCCTTCTGATACCGATGGGTTAGGGGACGCTAACTTTATCCCCAAAACTTTCCTGTGAACTAGAAGACATGAACAAGCGCTACCGTAAATTACCTCCCATCCCCTTTTCAAATGAGAGAGATACCTAGGTTCTGGGCACCACGATGATTATGTCGCAACGTTTATCTATATCAAACACAAAGTGAGTGACTTCCTGTTGTGACCTACGTAACTCCGGACGCGCGAAGTGGTCAAACGCAGCAGAGAAAGTGCATGAAGAATGGAAAGCGCGAACAGGTGTCCATGGGGTCCCACGAAAGTGCATTTAAGCGTCCACTTCCGGCGAGACGCACTTTGGCCGGAACGACGAATACCGCCCCCCCCTTCGGCCGCTTGTCGGGGTCTGGAATTAGGCGTACACGCGTGTCGTCGGCCAGGCCAAGGCGTCAGGTCCGGCGGTTGCGGCGGCCGCTTTCCATTGACGGAGTGGCGCGTAATCCGAGGTGGTCCCGAGGAAGCGCGCGGCTAATTGGGCGCACGGGTTGCGTTGTTGCGGCGGTGCGCGCCCGTCTCGCGCCGCCGCCGTGCATCGGCGAGAGCAGCGCGCGGAAACCGGCCGCGGCGACCTGGGTGGTCCGCCGTCCCGACGTCGCGTCCCGGCCGTAAAAAGAGACAGCTATTTATCGTGCGCCGCCGCCGCTGCTCGGTTGTAATGCGCCGCGGCCTCCGGAATTGGAACGAGATTTCCGCCGCGGGAGGCGCGCAGGGACATCGCTCAGGCCGTCGCGCGCGACGGCGCGGTAGTCGGACCGAGCCACGTGCGCAAACTCCGCACTAAGGTGCGGGCTGAACCACCGGCCGGAACGGACTTCATTCCGCGAACAGCGCGGGTACCGAGGCCTGGGCTGAATGTCACCGTTGAGATGCACCGGGTAGGGTGGGCTACGACGTTCGACTTCGCCGCGCGACTACTATGCCCCTCCGTTTCGAAGCGGCGCATTTTCGGTTGCCTGGACTTAGCGATCGATAGGTATATAGCTGTCAGGTATAGAAGTCTCTTTTCTGAAGGAAATTGGAAATACACAATAAGTCGTGAGTGTATGTGAAACAAAATGGAGTCTCCCCCGACCGAACTGTGCGTTGCCACCGGCCTAAACAGAAGCGCTAGCATTGAAGCACCCTATATATATATATATATATATATATATATATATATATATATATATATATATATATATATATATATATATATATATATAGTGCGGGCGCCGCTGCATTCCGACTCTGTATATACGACTTTGCACGCACCAGATTCGATACTCAGCATCCACTCCGCTTTATGAGGTCGTAAAACTCGAGTAGCCCTCCCGGGTGAATCCGCAAGGCTACCAATTCTCGAAAAGTATGCGCTGTCCAGAACCTCCTTTTTTTTTTTTTTTTTTTTTTTCTGATCTCTGCTTTAATTTTGAATGTCTGTAAAGCTTTCTTTTGGCTTTTGTGAGTACATATATACTTGGAGGGGGAGTGCATGTGTTTATAGGCACATTTCAGATCGTCCCTCACTGCATATTCGTGAATTCGATATAATATTGTTTCTTCGCGTTGTAAAGGTCAGCATATTTTGACAAGCGAGGGTTCCTGCATGCAGGTGCAGAGAAAGTAAACTTTTTATCCACACTTCTGTCTCATTCATGCACCTTATCTAGCTCTTTCGATAGCTCGCGCTTTGTGGTGGGAAACTGAGTTTGTCTCCGCGCCTTCGAGGCCAGCCGACAGAGCTAGACGGAAGGTAACTATACATAGCTCACTATTCGCGACACATACCGACTGTTCGCATATAGATCGACTTAGGAACAGCTGCTCATGATTAATGACCTCTTACCTTCAGGCCATCTAAACCATGCTGGGATCACGGAACAGAGAGAATTCAGCCGTCTATCGCAATGTGTGAACCGAATAGCCCAACGTGACGTGCATGCCGATATCATCGCCAGGAAAATAATAACCCCTAGCCCTGGATGCATGGTTCAAGATAGTTAGGAAAACATAGCAAGGTTATTTATGTGCAGCATTTTAGAAACGCTCGAAAGATATTTCTCGAAGCCATTATACACGCGCGTTAAAGATCGGTCCAAATAAATTAATAACGTTTATATAACAATTAGTGGCACCTGCGTGCATAACAATTAACATATTGAACAATCGAAAGATATAGAAACACAAGAAAAGATGTGCATGGGATAGCTCTGTCCCATGTACTTCTTTTCTTGCGTTTCTGTATCTTTCTCTGGTTCAATATTGTTACGTATAAATATACCAGTGAAGAGGACGATGATGGACTACAGAGTGAGAGACGACGAAGCTGAAGTAACTGTTGGTGCTTGTCTGAACACTTACGTCTTCTGTAGTGGTTTTCTGTTAGACTATGTTAGATTGGCACCAACCATAACCCAAATGGTCACCATGAAAGGTTACATTTTTAAGACACCTGTGCATACATCAGTGATTTTGATGACGCGGCGCGGTACTTCATATGCATTCGCAACGTTGACATGAATGAATTTCATTCGGATACCACTTCTGTGCATGCATACTATTCATGCGTTTAAGTTAGCGCACCGGAACAAAAAATCTCCATTTCTCTCCGATTGACAAGGGGACCTTCTACCGGGAAAGAAAGTGAGTGCACTCGAGGGCGTGGGAGAAGTCGATGTCTGGATGGACATCAAAGGCGAGATGGAAACAAGAGGGAAGCGATGCGAAAACAAAGCGTTAAAGAAGCAGAAAATAAGAGACGACAATGGGAGAACAGATGCTGAGGACAATCATGATGAAAACTGAAAGTTGGTGCTCGAAAAGTTATAAAAGAAAATATGCGAATAATTAGACGCAAAAAGGAGTAACTGGAAACTGGAAGCGTCGTCTCAGCGCTAAGAAAGACGCGATAAGGCAGAAAAGGTATAGCTGTCGATATTTCTTCTTCGATTGAGGATTTTCTCCCCTAAATTCTCTTTTCTTGAGGAACTTTTGCTCTACCTTGACTTTTCTTGAATAAGCTTAACAGATTTAGCGTTACACTGCTCCAGCACCCCAAGAGTGGTAAACTGGATTTTTTTTTCAGGAAGACAAATAATAACAAACACACTTATCGATGAAAGATTTGCATGAAGCTCTGTGTATACAAATATTTCAGACGAAATAAGTAATAAAATATGTGCGGAAATAAACCGGAAATAATAAGCGATTTTCGCATGGAATATTATGGCTGGTTCTGGGGCACAGGGAGTCAACCTGGCCTTAAGTGATTACACGTGCTTGCAACCTTTCAAGAATGAGATGATTGCGTGATATAAACATGTCCGGCAAAGTGTGCCCCGAAAATTACGGGAAACAAGAATACGCGTCGCACGTACTTAATGCAAAATCAATTCTTTCCCGATGTCTTGTTCTTTTGCAAAACGTAATGCAGGAAAATTGTATTACGTTGTGCAAGCAATCCTTTCCTTTTTTTTTTTTTTTTTTCTTCTTCACGCTAATAATTTTGCCTCAGTTCCAAATTTGCTTTACCTTCAGACATGCGAAGGGGCTGCTGGCTAGAAACGCGACCCGCTAAAGCTTCCCTAAATCCACAGCCCGTGCATATCAGGGACGGATTTAGGGGAGTTTGGCAAGGCTGGGCGAAACAGTGCGAAAAGACGCGAACAAGCAGAGGCAGAGCCAGCAGGGCAGACGCTGTTCGACTGCTGTCCCCTTCAGTTCACAACACGTCGTTGTGAATAACTGGAATCTGCATCAGTTCTTCCACCAAACCTGTCCTGTGAGAGATATATAACTTTAGGCTGTCGGCAGGTGTATATTTCAGAACAGCTCGCAGAACGATTTTTTTTTTTTATTGTCCTTAACAGCAGCTCGCATATAGGCCGTTGATCGGGTTATTTTTAATATGCTGTCACTTTATTCACTTATTAATCGCCAAAGCCTAACTTCACGGGAAAGCCGCCACATGCAAAGCGAAGTGAAAATGTCAGCGCCTTTGTTGTTTCGTGTTTTTTTTTTTTTTTTTTTTTGTCCATCGGTCTATTCGGGCTGCCTCAATTCCAACATATGAGCATAACAGACAAGCTCAAATGAAAATTATTACTCGCCCAGTTGTCTGTCTCCTACTTTTATCTCGTATATATAGCCGCGTTTTTCGCCTATCCATTTTGGGATCCCTCCGCTCCTCTGCCATTGGCCATATGCATGCCTGTGCTCAGAGCACGCGTCGATAACAAGTAGTAAATGTTACCGGCTCTGCAACCTGAACCTTATAAAATTATTCGTTATTCGTTGCGTATTAACATTTGGAATCGCAATAGCTAAAAGAAAACAGAAAATTCTAAATGATACTCTGAAAGAAAGATGCAGCGGAAGTATATGAGAATCATTCCAAAATACGGCCTCAAGTTATAGCTCGCTTGGCATATGTATTCTATCAGCACCGCAGTATTTAAAAATACGGAGTGTCCTAGCCGAGTGTAACTCACTCAGTGCTGTCAAAAGTCGCATGGACCAGTTTAAAATGTGTTCTCTGTTTCCAGAGTTAATTATTTATTAAAACTAATTAACTAACTTTGGGATTAAAAGTTAACTTCAGGGATAAAATGTAAATTCATAAGCTGCAGGTTGTCTTGAGCAGTATCTTAATAAAGCGTTCGCGCCAAGGTTCCATGGCCTTAAAGCTTGAAAGCCCGCGAAATCTACAAAGTGCATACATGACAGCTGTTGGAGCAGGTCTCTCGATCTTCAGAGAGCTCGGCGTAGAAAAGCGGACGTTGATCTCCGAGTCTCGCCTTAGGACACTGAAGTATTATCGCTGTTATACGTGTTAGCGTTAGCATTGTGCAGCCGTTGCCGGAAGGCTGAAAAAAAAGAAAAAGAAATGCTATGTTTACGGGGTTTAGACGCGAACACTTCAGCTATTTGTTTTGGAAGGCAATCACAAACTGCCCTCCTGTGAATTTATTTCTGGCAACGATATCTTAAAATATTGCATAATTAATCGTAATTCATAAATTAAACAAAAAAAAACATTATTGAATACTGGAAGCCATGCGATTTTCAACAGTATTCAGCTCGTTTCACCGGTCTGGCCACCCCTTATGTTTTATTTTTTTGTCGTTCAATCGCTGTTACTTTTACCCGGGACACCTGGACACTTTTACCCGGGACACAAAGTGTATAGGCAGCGATAAATCAGGCGGAGAGGAGGCAATATGTGCATGCGTCACGCGGATTTCCTGAGCGTTGTGCTGAGACGTGCCATTCCTCTGTTCTAGTGGTCCGTACAGAGGCCTCCACGTCCAACCAGAAAGGTATGAGAACTGCAATTGGCACACGCGCTTACCCCGGGCTCTGCTGCATGCAGAGCTGCGCGCAGGTTTCCTCGCTCGAAGATGTCGCGATATACAGGTTTAGGCGATTATCATTCTGGGGACACCGCCGAGCAATACTTTTTTTTTGTTTCTTACCCGTGGCCATTGATATACGGCATGCAGTTCAAAAACTCCGCTCCCTCCATATCGCTCGAGTGTATGCAGCATTATATAGTTTCGCAAGGCAGTGCTCTTACAAAACCTGCCGTTAACAACAGCATGCGTTGGATATAGTGTTCTAAAATAAACTAAAGTTAGCATAAACTATACTCACGTTCTGAAGTGCGCGGGCTCACATGTATTCACTTTAATTATGAAATCTTAAAATGTGGTGCGAAGGGGCGTCTTTCAAATTTACAGTGTGCATCGTCGCACTTATTTTCCTGGCCTGAACCGTGAAGAGGGGATCGAAATTTGATTTCCCCGACGTATGCACATAAAAGTGTGTGACGTGACGCACAAGTTCAATGTATTCGCTTGGCTCAGTATACGTATGCTTGAGAGGTTGATCAAGGAGGTGGGGCAGTCTTCGTGTTCGAAACGAAGCTCGAACAGCTCAGTGCATGGCGACCCTAGCTCGTCGATTACACTTCGGCATCGAACCACGGTTGGTATTAAAGCCACTGTAAGGGTGACTGCCATAGACTGCCGGCCCTCGTTTCGGTTTGCGTTAGATATGTTGTCACCTCAAGGCCGTTTTAGCCCGAAACAGCTATAGGGTGACGACCTATATGTGTTGTCGAAGTGCGCCTTCCCTGCCATGGTTTAAGAGCTATGCACTCGTGAAGCACTAATCAATCTGCCTGCTCACGTGCAGGATCACGTGCTGCCTAACCTTGTGTAGAAAATGACGATAAAAATTGTCGAATGTTTATTCACTGTTCATACCAAAATATTGTTCTGCATGCATTCATCTTCGTACATGAGTTAATAAGTTCTGAGTTAATGCAACGAACGATGAGAGAGCGACAAAAAGCCGCCATTCTGCTGTCATATACAATATATGCGTATACGGAACCTTTTTTATACCAATCGGGTACTTTGAGTCTGTCTTGTTGCATTGCATTTACTGCGAGCTTCACATATCGTCACGGGTATATGTTGAAGTATTGCTACGGGTCATGGGGCAGGTGGGATCTATATATATACTCATGGGTGAATATGTAAAGTATTATAGATGTGTCGCTCAGTTATTGCCACGGCGGACAAGACAAGCTTATCGCGCCGCGGACACCAGCGTTATCTATACAACAAATGGGTCTGCCATCATCCGCGGTTCCTGTAAAATGACGTCCACTTCAGAAACTCTCTGTATATTTGCATGCATAGCGGAGAAGAGGTTCACGTCAGAAACCTTTTTCGTGATGAAAGTATGCAATGTGATGTGTGAAAGTCGACAGACCCTTCCGTTTTGCAAGCGTTCAATAAACAGGGGGAGTTCTTTTAGCTATTTACAAACTTGTATTTAAAATACGAAAGGTACACGTCTGTGAAGTCTATGCAGCTGGGTTTTACAGCAAGGCGGACATCGTGTACGTGATAGAGATCGATGATTAGATGATGAGTTAACTAAAACCACCAAATAAACTTTTATTTTGTTTTAAGGGGCAGTATTGTAACGCGACACTGAAAGCCACCAACATCAAACACTAACACCGCTTTTAAAGCAGTGCGGTTCGACAGATGTTGAGCGCGCTTTCTGGCATTGCACATTCTGAAAAATGCTTCTATCTGCATCTAATGCAGAGGCGTTTGTGTATTCCCTAATGTAGAAGTTAACGCAGTCTTTGCGACGTTGTTATGCATATGAACATAAATACATAATTATGTAATGTAGGAAAGCCAACTCAACAAGTTTCCAACTACTTTTATTTATTTATCAAAGAACTCACAGTGCAAAGGTATTACATGTGTGTGTGTGTGCGTGCGTGTGCGTGTGTGCGTGTGCGTGTGTGTGTGTGTGTGTGTGTGTGTGTGTGTGTGTGTGTGTGTGTGTGTGTGTGTGTGTGTGTGTGTGTGTGTGTGTGTGTGTGTGTGTGTGTGTGTGTGTGTGTGTGTGTGTGTGTGTGTGTGTGTGTGTGTGTGTGTGTGTGTGTGTGTGTGTGTGTGTGTGTGTGTGTGTGTGTGTGTGTGTGTGTGTGTGTGTGTGTGTGTGTGTGTGTGTGTGTGTACTGACGGAAGGGGGGAGGAGGGGGAGGGGGTATATATAAGCTACATGGAGATATTACACCCGTGCTCCTATAGGCAGAGCAAAAACTATAAAGAGCAAAAAACCTAAAGATAAAAGAAAGGTAAAGTACTGGACATGACCATTTACAAATTTATAAAAAATCATAATTTCAAGCATTTTGTGACTCGTATTTGGGCATGTAATATTTCGAGGCACACTATACCAATTAAGAAATTAAGAAATAGTGAGGGCTAAAGCATGGCTGGAACCTATAGTTGTACGAGCGAAAGCTCTGTTAAGCATTGTTTTGCGTGGTTTAGCAATATTGTACACGGCCTGACAGTTTGAATTATGCGATAGCAACGATCAAGCTTCGCGTGACAGCCCCTCAAACACCGCCTTCTCATTCCGAAACTTACTATATATATATATATATATATATATATATATATATATATATATATATATATTGTTGCGTGATGACGTTTAAGCTATGATACGCCGTGCTCTTAAATCATTCGCCAAGTGCGTGCAACCAGCTTCATTGTAGAGAGTACGGCCCAGAAAAGTAGATTTCGTTATCTCGGACGCGTCAGGCGTTAATTGGTTTACGGGAAGGAAGGTGGACACATAAGGGAAGAAGTTTGATGTCAAAGTTCAAGGTTGTTTGTGCAACAGCCAATGAAATTACACGTTGCACCCCTAGAGCTTCAGATCTAAAATGGGGCTCGCTTTATATACGACGCCTTCTCCTTCGCAATGTAATACTATTTTTTCAAATAAATAAGAGCTGATTAGTAAATTTAGCTTTATAGTCCAATTCAGTTAAATTTCAGTCGTCTAATCATCAAGCATTACCGCGTACATGATGACCGCCTTCTTAATTGTGAAACTCACCTGCACAGACAGCACACACGTATACCCACTGTGTTTTTCGAAATGCAAGCTCATAAATGGTCCAAAAAAACATCTGTTACCGAGATATGCATGTGACCGATTTGTTCGAGACAATGCACATAGCAAAGGTGAATTTGGCTCAGTTAGCTTCAAGACTTCGCAGTGCACGCGTTCTGCACATTCCAAAGAGAGGAGGCGCGTCGCATGATAAAGGAAAAACACTATGAAAGCGTTTATTAAGCAACACAGCTATTTCATGGTGTAAAGAACGGGACGTCAAAAGGGTGTGATCTGATCGGAAGAACCGCGCACTTTATTTTCTCAATTGAACCGGTTTTGAATTTTCTCGGGCGTTCTGCGTTCCCACACTGCCATTTTGTTTTTTTTCTTCCGATTAGAGGCGCCTTGACGCGGCGTCTTTTTTCTGCCGGTCTGAGCTAGCCGCCTCATGCGCATATTTTACCCACCAGACCACAACACGTGTGTCAGTGACATGGTTCCGGAACGACCTTATATGATATCGTCTCACCGGCTTGGTTGATTCTATATCATGAGTTTTCGAGTGCCAATCTCGTTTCGCTATATTACCGTTGAGAATTGTGTGTCTTGCAAAATTTCGCTTCTCACCGCAACACTGCAGTCATTTCTTAGTGCCCCATCTAGCTGTGTTGTTAAAGGAAATCGATGCATAGCTTCTCGGCAGCTGTTGGTTACCCTTGGCTTAGGGAACGAGCACATTTGCATTTTTGTATAGTGCAGTTTTGTGTATCTCGGTTGCTGTTCTTTACTTTAGCGCGAACGATCATAAGGGGTTTCATTTCAATAAGTAATGTTCGCATTAATAATTCTGACAGTCAAATAAAGTTGCCAGCCTGTTATAAAATTTCATCTGTGGTGGAGTGCGGTTCCTAGAAAAATGAAATTATTAAAGTGGCTTCCTTTATGTGCGTGGGACATACCGCTCTGCCCAAAGAAAGTGCTCAAGATCTCACGAACTTTTTCTCCGCCGCGTATACTGCGTATACTGTATCCATATACGCCCAGCCGTCTTGTCTACAATGGAGCAGGTTCTTGTATAGTACAGGTAAATGCGTACAGATGGGAAAACCGTGTGAAGTGAGGTCTAAAGGGTTTGCAACTATAGAAAAGGCGTTGAAGTACTTCGACATGTTCGTAATGAGTGTCAAGCTCGTTCGTTGTTGAGTATTCATTTATTTATTTATTTATTTATTTATTTATTTATTTTACCCTCAGGGCCGTTAGGCGTTACAGAGGGGAGTGGGTATAACACACACGAAAAGGCACAAAAAAGCAGTAGATAATAAATTAAAAGTAGTACAGGCACACAGATATATAAAAGCTATAACAGCATTTCGAAAGGCAACAGTATCAGTAATTTCAGCAATATTATGGGGTACGTGATTCCAGCTGACACAAGTTTTAGGTAAATGAATCATGAAAACATCTTGTGTGACAAGGAAGAATGCAAACTTTGTGGCGGTGATCAATGCGTGGTGAAATATATGGCGGTCCTAATTTTATCTCGGGTTTACCATGCTGCAAAATTTCTCGAGCTTTCACTTTCCTTTATAATGTGATGCGCACATATATAGGTGATACATATTTTGTCCATCCGGATGAAATGATTTTATATAGCACTTCCGCTGACCGCCACCACGCACCTCTACCGCGCCAGCGTCATGCGTAGATCACCCTGATGACGACAGATGGCGCTACGTTTCCGTCAAATTCGGAGGGGTTCTGAGCACAGGGCGTGCGCGGCTGACGGCGCGCGGTATCTAGCGGTAGAAAGTCTAGCGGTGAGCGGTAGCTTCCTTTCTCCATGGCGGTAGCGCTAAACTAAATCTCTCATAACACTATTCCCACGGCGTTAAGGCTCGGTGTCATATAATTAAAGCCGAGGCTTGAAGCAGGCCGCAGCTGCCATGCATAGTTGATGAACACTGAGAAATGTAACATGCATTCGCCTCTTTGAAATGGACTCTTGTTCGCCCTTTCCGATCTTGAAGAATTTCAGATATATGGACGTCAGCTTGCAGTATGTTGCTTTCAGCGCTCTAGGGCTCTTTGAAGAGGAGCGCTGATGAAAAGCGCGTGTCCCGCGCGGGTCGGCCATGTGAGCACCTTCGCGAAGACCGCGAGAGCACCACAGCGTCTCCCACTGTGCTAAATTTACGACATGCGGACGAAATATATAACTCACCGGTCGTGGACCGCGGAGAGCCTCTCCGGATGTCATGTTTCAGGACCGCATTCGACCCCTGCGTTCATGCATGCATGCAGTCGAGCGCCCTACCACTGAACCTCAACCAGAATTAAGTAAAAGCGACAGCTATAGTGAACAAACAGCTATGACCACCCCCTTTCTTCTCTGTTTGAGAACTCACTGTCATAATTACTGGATATATAGCATGCCTGCCTCGTGCTATTCGACTGCTAAACAATTTAAATTCATTTTCTTGCCTCATCTTGTTCCCGTTTACTCAACCGAACAATGTTTGAGACGTCAAAGGTGCCTATATGTATATATAAGTCGCTTGAGGCCTGAAAAAAAAAAAAAAAAAAAAAAAAAAGAGGTCAGCCGAGACACTTCAGACTGCGCACGTGTAAGAAAGCGAAAGCATTAAATTCCCGCAAGTGAATTTTTTAGAGTGATGCTTTCGACCATGCATTACAGTTCTTTCTGTTGGTGCATGCTATATTCGGTGTGTGTTTGGGTTTTCGACGTATATACTGCCGTGCTTCACGCGGAAACATGCAGTTGGACGCACTGCACGCACGCACGCACGCACGTACGCACACACACACGCACGCAGACACACACACACACACACACACACACACACACACACACACACACACACACACACACACACACACACACACACACACACACACACACACACACACACACACACACACACACACACACACACACACACACACACACACACACACACACACACACACACACACACACACACACACACACACACACACACACACACACACACACACACACACACACACACACACACACACACACACACACACACACACACACACACACACACACACACACACACACACACACACACACACACACACACACACACACACACACACACACACACACACACACACACACACACACACACACACACACACACACACACACACACACACACACACACACACACACACACACACACACACACACACACACACACACACACATTTGGTTCGAATCTAGCTCTGCAACGACTTGCCTCCAACCTAACTATTGAAGATGCATGTGCACCCCATGTGCAACAAGAAGTTATATCCTGAACGCTGTGCAACGAAAGAATGGCCTTATATGTGTTAGGGAAGTATAACTATATAACCACTTTAGTCCCTTCCTCGTAAACATCATTGCACAGTGTACTTAACCGTCTTTTCTTCTCACTGCAGGTAAAACATACACGTGTTTTTAGTCTGTATTGCACTATGTATTGAGCACGAGGAGTGTTGAAAAAGCCACCTGTTTTATCTCCATCGAGTTCTTTGTTCAAAATTTCTGAAATTTACAACAATTTCCTCCGCCCATACCACCACCGAGCATATATATTAACGTCTCGGTGAACTTGTTTGGCTTCGCATGACAAGCGCATGCGTGTTTATCTGTATATTTTTCCTTCTCCATGTCACGTCCTCACGGCACGGATATATGTTCCTGTCGTTCTGGAAAATTAAAATCTGACGATGCCAAGGCAGGACTGTGAGGACGATGGGGAAGAGCAGTGCAGCCAAATTCATATGCATCGCATTCGGTTGTTTCGTTTTTGTCGGCCGCGCTGGTGCATTGAAGGAAAAAAAGAAAGACAGAGAGGGCACGCGCACCTTATTCATCGGGGGCGTGTAAAGCCCAACAATTTGAGAAACACTTCCTTTCAAATTACTACTGGTCCTATGCTTATGCGGCTGTATTTGAGAAGTTCATAAATGTTAAGCAAACGTGCCTGAGAGACAAAAAAAAAAAAAAAGAGCATGCTAAGCCATTGCGAACATAGCTTAGCATTATGTATACAGCTATAGCTTATTCCGTAGAATAACAATTTTGGTCATGGTACCTCTTGGTGTTCTTTTCTTTTTTTTTTTTTTTTTTTTGTAAGTGGAAACACAGATTCTTGGTCATTCACAAAAATCTGGCACAGGCAAAAATAGAGTCGCGTTACCATTTAACGCAAATAAATATCGGTGACCTGTCGATATGAGTCGCTTTGGGACCGTTAAGCCCCCCCCCCCCCCCCCCCCCCACGCACACACACACACACACAAAAAAAATTAACACACCCCGTAGTAAATATAATGAAACAATGCATGGCTCGTAGAATTTTGCACGGATCAAGAAAAGAAGGCATTGCGTTTTAGATTTCTCCCTATATGTAACCATACACGGTTTGCTTTGACCAGTTCACGTAAATATATTAATAAAAAAAAAAGTTTTGCTGGGGTATAGATGACATGCGCCATCGCTTTCGGGGCGTCGCCATTAGACCTCTTCATAGCACCAATGAAAATTCGGAGACTCCTCGATAGCTAAAAACGTATCACCCGCTTGGCTCCGCTCTGTCATCGCAAAATTCCTATGTTTGCTGGCGAGATAGATTACGCCGAGTTTATAAGCGGGGCTATCCGCGTTGCGAAGCGATATTTTGTCCTATAGTTCCATATTTCGCACAGCATACTCAAAACACTGTATGACCAATGTGTCTTGTGATTTGTACAGTATGTGTAGCAGGTGGACCGCATGGTGGGGTTCCGCCTTTCAAAAGTGCAGCGAGAAACTCAGTTTATCAAGCGGGCACCCGCGAGTCGCGACGACTGCACAGATATTCAAAGCGAAAAGAACGTGCAAAAACAGGCAATGGAATTTCACGGGCGTATTGACAACGGGCCAGAAGAAGGCCGGAAAAGTCGTAAGGCATTGCATTATTGCATCCCAATGCGCAGCTGCGAAAGACCACCTATACTTCGTCCTGCAATCCGCAGAAACCCAGCGGACTGCTGGATACTTGCTGCCATTCGTATTTGCTTGTTTGTTTGTTTGTTTGTTTGTTTGTTTTTTTCACAGTTTGACTCAATTAAATCGAGCGCCATTCGGACGCATGCATGTGCGCTGCGACCGTGAGTCAACCGAACTGTCCCTGCGTACAGATTGAGATGTCTTTCTTGGAAGCCGGAAACCGTTGGCGACAAATATCGCTTTTGGAGCTCGATCCTTCAAGCGATAACGGCCGTCCGATGACGTCAGCCGCCCTTTTCAGATAGCTATCCGCTAATCTTACGCCCGCCTCTCCACACATAGTACAAGGCGTTCGTCACCGGGCGTTAAACGACCATTCGTAGCCAGTCACCGTCGGCGTTGCAGTGGCCAGGCGCAGACGTTTTTTTTTCCAGAGACCGCATCGGTCGACGTCGTCACACGGCAAGTTGGTCGAAAAAAGAAAAAAAAAAAGGAGAAAAACAAAGGAGACAGCTCTGCTCGCCAAACAGCGGTCCACCAGTGTGTCGCCTAAGTACACGGCGCAGGTGGTTACAAAAAAGAAGACTTCGTGAAGCGCCGCGAAATGGCTGTCGCGGACACGTCGCTTTTCCTTCTCGTTCGGCAATATTTACGACAGCGGCAGCACGCAGGGAAACCTGAAAGGAGGGGGGTGCCTCAGTTCGGAAGTCCTGTCAAAACTCCACCGGAGGACACCGTGAGAGAGAGCTGACCCCTCGCCCACTGGCCGGGTCGGCCCCCCATTCCCCATTGGCTGCCGCTTTTATTCAATGGGCGGTGCCCAAGTTGTGCACCGCCTTCCCTCGTGCGGTGACGTGGAGAGAAGGGTGTTGGCGGACGACACCCCGAGGTGGCGAGCGGAGCGCGCCGACAGCTGGCGCCTTCGCGGCCTCGCCTTAGAGCAAAATAAAAGCGTGCGAAAAAGCGCATTTGTAATTCCATCGGCCTCACACGTCGCTGCTCCCGCTAGATTGAATTTGACTACGCCTTGTTTGCTGGGCGCTCAAAAGAGGGTTAAGCGTGTTATTGCTCCGCGATGTCTGCGCGCATTGCGAGAGTCGAGGGGAAACATCGCGATCGTGCGCAGCTACCGGTACTCTTCGAGGTTTACGTCGCTTTAAAAATGCTGAATGTAAACGAGAATTTTAAAGGCTCGCAACTTTCGACTGGAATAATTAGTCGCTCTTCTGGTTAAACATTAATCCCATATCCCAGGTCGGAGTGGAGTTTTTCAATGCCGACTCCCCGTGGCCCGGTTTCGGCGATACTTGTCTAGCGCTTTTCATTGTGGCGGCAAAGCTTATGAAAAGACATACATACAAAATATCTACGAAAATATACGAACAGTTCGGTGGCTGCACGCATTCGGTCGAGCCTATTCATAAGAGACTATAATCATATGATGTAAATAACGCGACAAGGAGTATAACACCACGAGGAAGTTTTGGCCCGAAAGAAATATATCACGACTATAACGTGAACTCTGGATTAAAGCCCGAAGTCGTACGCATGCACTCATCTGACCAATAACAACATGTAGCGGCACGTTTACCTGACGCGTCCGAAACCGTTGTGACAGCAAATTCTCCTACCGGCACCACTCCATCTCCCGTTGCTGCTCAGTGCCGCCGAAACGAGTCACGGGTTCAGAAGAAGCGCACAGGCGACCACGCAGCTTCCCCGCTGTAGCTTCTTGAGCGAGGCTTGTCTTCGAGTCACTATCGCCCTTGTGGAACTCGCAACCTTCCACCATCTCTTTTGGAAAGGTCCTGCTGCACCGCGTCTGTCTGCACGTTCTCTTTTTTTCTTTCCTTTTTTTCGTGCGAGACATGCATGACAGCGGACGGCAATTGTTCGCGCATGAGAGCAGTGCCCGGCCGAGATGTGCGCACGAGAGAGTGCGTGACCGGAGGTTGCGTCATCCGTCGCTATCGCCAATCCTCTTTACAGAGATGCCATCTCTCATCGCGTAGTTGTGACGAATGCGCCCCTCGCTGAGCGCACAGGAGACTATTACATACATCGGGGCGCGTGGGGAAGGTTTTGATATATGTGCGTCCGTGCGGTGACTTATGGTGGCCGTTTTTGTGAATGCCGACCCCTGAGAAACCAACGCACTGAGTGTGGCGTCGTGAGAGGAGCAACAAATCAAGATGTCCAACCATGTCGTTACATGCATGCATGCTTGCTTGTGTGCGCTGAGTCGAGCTAGGTCTCCTCTTTATCAGACCTACCGCCGCAGACGTGCGCAAAAAAAACAAACATCAGGTCAATATACACGTAAAGTGCATGGCTTTTGCGTCCGACCACTCCTTACAAGCAACAACCTTCGCAGTGTCGTGCCGTTCTCAGCCCGATGTTGCTCATGTATATCGTTAATGACGACTATGAATTTTAATGACCCAGAGGATATACTGGCTTACGAGAGCAATACGGTGTGAGGCTAAACAAGACGGATGCTAAGAAATATTTTTCTTGCACTTCGCCGCGGAGAAGCTATAAGGCCAGCTATATATATATATATATCTATATATATATATATATATATATATATATATATATATATATATATATATATATATATATATATATATATATATATATATATATAGGAAAAGCTTTTATATATATTAAAAAATCGGCGAACCGCGCATCAATACGTGATGATAGAGCCCCGCGTATACGAGGTGGATTTCGGACTTAACCGCCGGAGTCATTTAGACTAATTTAAATTGTTTGGTATACTTTTCATACTTGTGAGCGCACAACGGGTTTATACTGAAGTTGGCATATCATCTCTTATTATTGTTCCCAACGGGATTGACTTCTGTGACTGCCTGCAGGCAGTTACGGTCTGCATATGCATGGCGGACAGGACAGCTGTTGTTCATGCCTCGATGAATAATTTGAAACCTTGCTCATTTCCGTTAAGCTGCGAAGCACACCATGCTTTCGCGTTGTGACCATCCGACATGGAAGCATTCGCTGAACGAAGCGCATTGCGGGTGGTGTTAACACATGATTCACAGTATGAATGAGAAACTCATGCTGTGTATAGTTGCTCAAGTGCACAATTGTTTGTCGCTGTGGCATTCTTTACTGAGAAGTTGATTTTGTCCTCTCTGGGTTGTTTTCCTTGAGTAGAGCCGCAATTAAGTGCAAGGCCAATACATTTCCCATGACGCTCAGCGCGTGCCCAGCTAATCGGCGATGGGTATATTTCCCTCGTCGTGAAGATACTCTGCTTCCATGGAGTGAAATGCTTGGTGCAGGCACTTCAGCCACACACGTCACCATCACTCCGACTATTACTTGATGGCTTGATCTGAGGAGTCTCGCAAGGTTTATTGACTTTTATAACAGCTCGCCTCCGACGCGTATAGGGCGCCAAGAAAGAAGGAATTTAAGAAAAGCACGACGAAATCAGTTCGCGAAACATGAACTCTCGCCTGTAATGAACTTTGCTTGAGCAATTGTAACTGCACGGCAAAAGAACAGCGCGAACAACAAGGAAGAATAAACACACAAACACAGGACGGGCGCTGTCCTGTGCTTGCGTGTTTCTTCGTCCTTTGTTTCGCGCTGTTCTTTTGCCATTTAGCCATGCATGAACTATAACTATAACTAGTCCAGGCAAAGGTCTTGATGTAACTGCACGATGCTAAAACAGCATTTACGCGGCTCAAATGTTACAGCATGGGCGGCTTTAGAATTATTTTGCTGCGACACATGCTGCCGAAAAAAGCTAGAGAACCGTTCCGTGAGCAATTATATAGCTATAACGCTCTATATTGATCTTCGGCCTGTTTTGCTGTTTGGCCACTGCTACTTCTGAATTCATCAACAAATCGACGCTTCAAGTTGCGCTAATTGTGCAGCTGTGGATACGCCCATTCTGCCCGTCCTTCCATCATTAGTCCTTTTGCGGCACCCGAAGTATATAAAATTTATAACTGAAGAAAGATAACCCATGAATGAAATATTAAGCAAGCATGAGTGAGAAAAAGAAAAGATAGAATGTACATTATTACTAGTTACAGCACCTTGATGACGTCGAGACCATTTCTGTAGTATAATCGGCTGCATAGCGCATTAAATGTGGAGCACAGGAAAATAAATAATGCAAGAGAAACAACAGCCGTGGCTTGATATGTTATTTCACTCAGTGCTTTCCGAGGAAGATATACGCGAGGAACTCCCGGTTTGTTTGTTTTTCGTGATTTTCCCCCTGTCCGAGCATGGTCCGCGCGGCCCCGAAAAATTGGGTTAAGAATATATATATATATATATATATATATATATATATATATATATATATATATATATATATATATATATATATATATATATATATATATATATATACAAAGCTCCGACAGGTGGAATTCTCCGAATACCTGTTTCTCGGTGGAAAATGATTGCAGCAATTACACTGGTATACCTTCCGTCGCAATTTCTTTCCCGGAAAGGCTCCCAAAGCGCGCTCGAAAGGGAACTCAGTGCTGCGCTTCGCCTGAATCAGTTCTCTTCGACGCTGTCGATAAACGTCAATTGTCCGGACGAAGCGCCTGAAGGGGTAATATGCCAAGTAGAAATAGGGCTGCTCAGAGGGGCTCGGCGAATATGTATTGGGTCCGATGAGATGATTTTCGCGACATGGATGGGGCGCCACAATCGAGCCACGGAGGCTCGGAGGAGTACGTGTAGCAGAACTGCGCTGGTTTTTCAATAGCGTACGACTCGCGCTGTTCTGGAGATGGCTACCGCGCGCCTTGTGAAGACATGAACTAGTTATTATTGTTTTTTTTTTTCAATAGTGCATAAAGATGAACTCTAGATAATGAAGAAATTATTGGTTGGGGATTTCATACACGTCTATGCTGCAGAGCACGCTGAACGTGACTCTCGATATAATTTAAAATCAATATATTTTTGGTGAGCGAGGGAAATGGAGGTGTCATACGCAGAATGGCTGTGCATTATAAGGCAAGCAGCAGGCAGCAAGCGCCATGTCACGCTTGCAGTAAAACGGAGGAGGCATAAGACGGCCAAGACAAAAGTTGAATTCCAATTTGTAAAGCTGTGTTCGCGGTTGAAAATTCTTTCTGATCCTGAGATATGAAAAACGAGGGGAGCCAGACGCTATGCACTTTTTCGTGCACTGTTTTCTATATAGCAGGGTCCGTTTTGTTAGCGCGGTTTTATTGCTTCAACGTTCTATTTTATTATTATGTAAACAGCGTACTGAATACGTCTAACGCAGTGTGAGACAGGTATAAAATACATTATCTTCTATAACATTTGCTACCACCGTCCTGGAATCTTGATTCATGGTCGATAGCGAAGGCGAGGGACGAAAGACGTAGCGGCGAACGAAAAGAAACAGCATAAAGCAGAGGCCAAATGGAATTATAATTCATTCTCGCCATCGTTAACAAATCGTCACGTGACCATGCGCGCATGGGGTGATACGCGTACTTTCCATAATTGTATTTTTTTTTTTGAAATTATAAATCCCAATATAGAAACGTCATATTTTCTTTACCATTTTTTCACGGGCTTTATAACGTGAGGAGGGGTGAATTAGGGTGGGCCCCTTCCCCACTTGGATACTTGCCGGAGGTCAAAGTCGAGGTGTCGCACGTCAGACGCCCACATCTGCTCGCCATGGCCGAGGTGCGAGCATGCATGCATATATATATATATATATATATATATATATATATATATATATATATATATATATAGGATGCGAGAACATTTAACGCACTTGGCCGCTTAAAGTTATAGAGCTAAGTGTACGCTTTATTTAAAGAAACATTTTATTGGACTCGACGTTTCGACCAGAAGCTGGCCTTTAGCAGTGGCATTCGCACTCCTGATGAAGGCCAGCTTCTGGTCGAAACGTCGAGTTCAATAAAATGTTTCTTTAAATGAAGCGTACGCTTCGCTCTATAATATATATATATATATATATATATATATATATATATATATATATATATATATATATATATATATATATATATATATATATATATATATATATATATATATATATACATATATATATAGCACGGGGGATGCTTTTTTTTTTTGCATTGATTGCAGAGTTACGGGTACAAATATATATATATATATATATACTATATGCCTTTAAAGGTACTTCAATGCCTGTCGAATTACAGTGGTGTGTTTGCATACTTTTTTTTTCGCTATGTCGAAGCGCGTGACTCCCACTTTTCTGAAACCTCATGAAGAGGAGGGGAAAGATACAATTTTAACAAGTTTCGCAGTTGTGGTGCAATGGATACGGCGTCCTGTGCCCAAGAACGAGGTATCAAATCCCCGCTTCGTCGGCCGCTTTTCGATGGAGCCTAAAACTAAGGCGCTCGTGTGCTGTGCGATGTCAGTGCACATTAAAGAACCCCAGGTGGTCGAAATTTCCGGAAACCTTCACTATGGCGTCTCTCATGTAGCCTGAGTCGCTTTGGGACATTAAATCCATAAACCAAACCAATTTTGACAGATTTATATATAGCCATCTACCATAGCTGCTGCGCACCTTTTATTCCGATATCGAATATTTTGGATAAATGTTGTATTGAGAAAATTGGTGTCATGCAGGTTGCTTATTAGGAATGCTTAGTCGATCAATAGAAAACGAGTTCGTTTCGTTACTAGCACGGCTGCACTATGTGTATTCACGGCACACTTGTTGGTAGTAGAAGTTACATTGGACGCCGTCTCGCAATACGGCAGCGTTGTTGGTGCGTCATCTGAATCATATAGCTCCGGTACACGGTGACCTGCACCGAGGCGAGGGGCTGCGACGCGGCCGCTCGGAGCCGGGAGAGCCCGTGGGAAAGACGCTTATCGACGCGCGGCCAGGGTTGCGGGAAACGAGCCGATAATGGGGCGCCACCCTGGGTGGCATCGGATCCCGTCGCCGCCGATTCGATGATGCTGGACCAGCGGTCAGGGACGCACGCGCGCGATGCCCGACCACTCGGGGGCGTGACGATCCTCGCGGTCGTAAAACCTCGCGGTCGGGTGAGCGAGGGGCGCGAGGAGCTTCCTGCCGAGATCGTGCGAACACGCCTTGGGTTCCGCCGTCCGGTGTGCAGTGAATGCGTTGCGCCTTCAATACCCTTTCTCGCTGCTTGGAAACATGCGTTCAACGGGCACGGCGTATCACATATCGGCTCCGCCAAGAGGAGTCCGTCGCATGGGGCTCTGGCCGGGCGACCTGCAATCTCCCTAAGCTGTTCTGCGATGAACTGAGACAGCGCATCCCCTTATCTTCGCCGCTACTGGTACGAGTGGAGGTGGGCGACTAGTGATCTGTCACTGCGAAGATGATTAAAATTCTTTTAGGCTGGTTTCAGCTGAGCACATGCATACGTCGTATAACTCAGTCGATTTCATGCAAGAGGGCATATAGGTATTTCGCCATGCATGACGACAAATTAGTATTACAGCGCCATTATACTGACTCACCTAAAGGTAATACAGTTTAACTGCTGAAACCGGCTTGACCGTTGCTCGCTAATTAGACTAATATACTAGCTTATTCAACGATAAATGAGGTTGCCGCGTGTGTACCTGCTATACATTGTGTATTTCGATTTGTATTTGTTACGCTTATAGTCAACTTGCCGTGCGGCGGTTTCCAAAAATCCTTGCTGGGTTTTTATGACGCAGTGTTCGGTTTACGTTCGGTGTATACATACATGCCTGCAGGCATGTACTCCGTCATCCATGATGTTGGGAAAGTTGGGTCGTCTGTGTATACATAAAGACGCTGAGCACTTTGGTTACGGTTGGACGCATGGGACAGATTATTCAGTGCATTGTTACTGAAATGAAGTCGCTTCCTCGCCCATTCAATTATTGGGTTCTTCAAGCGCTACTGCGGCTGTGCACAAGGGGGAACGCAGTGCATAGTGCAGCCGTGACGGCAGCGCTTCCGCGTGCACTCTCATGCGTATACATGTGCACGGTACAGCACATATACATGACGAAGCAAATCAGTGCTTCGCTTCCATGCACCGATGCTGTTGTGAACAAGAGTTTTCTCAGGCTTTGAGTGAATGTATATAGACGTGATTTTCACGACAGCATGGCTCTTATGCGAGCAAGCGATGTTATACACACTCAGCGGAAACGCACGTTTGCTTTTTTTTTATTTTTTTTTGCTCTGTATCTGTAAAGCTGTTCGCGAATAAGTACAGCCTTTTACAACATGCAGTCATTTGAGATACGCCATCGGGGGGTGCAGTGGTTAAGGCGCTCGACTACTGTGCCCAAGAATGCGGGATCGAATCCGCGGCGCGCGGCGGTCGCCTGTCGATGGAGGCGAAAAGCTATATGTCCGTGTGCTGTGCGATGTCAGTGCACGTTAAATAACCCCAGGTGGTCGAAATTTCCGGAGCCCTCCACTACGGCGTCTCTCATAGCCTGAGTTGATTTGGGACGTTAAACCCCACAAACCAAACCAAACCAAGCAATTCATTTGATCTTGTTGATTATTGGCGATGTTCTTGCTGTGCTGCGTGGCACACCATTCTTGATGGGCACGCTTCAGCGACATGCATGTCGTTAGCGGCTGCGACATGGAGGAAGGTAGCGAGAACAGCATTGCAGTTTTCCAACGGATGTCAATGCCACTTCCGGTTACGGTGTCTCCACCAATAATCTCGACGTCGAGGAGATAGCGACACTTTCTATAACGACACATACTCTGAATATGGACTCTGATGGCGAATTGGGCAACAATTGCTAAGCCGTTGCTTGAGGTTTATACTGAGATGGTATAGCCATTAGCAATAAATTTCCGCGTGGCTGCTTTATCCTGAAGTTATTCAATAGCGCTTAATTGTCATGTAAGTTTGAGGAGGATTCCGTGACGGATGCATATATCAAGTTGAGATCTGATAAATAATGTGCATGCAGGATACAAGTTTGTCTTCTTTTGGATTAGTTTGATCCATGGGTGCACTTGAAGAAGCCTAATGTGACGTGCAGCATGGTGGCTATGTACGCGGTGTATGAACACTAACAAAAACCAGTGTGTGCTCTGCATGTGGCAGTCCAGGAGCAAAGTGTATTTCAGCGATACACAAGCCATATATAATCAATTTCTGCGTTAGAATGGATACAGCTGAATTTTATCTGCATGCGACTTCTGTGCATTTGAGACACGCACAATGTGTCGTTTGAGGACGCCACCTAGAGGTGTTAAGGGAATATTGACCTCTATGCGTAACCTGTGCAACGACGTGTCCTTTCTGCATGTTACAAACGGCGCCTGTGTATTTGTTTCCTTTTGTTTTTGCGCAGGCCCCCGTTCCCGGCGCATGAAGAAGCGTGAGAAGAAGGAGGAGAAGCGGCCACGCACCGCCTTCACGGCCGACCAGCTGGCGCGCCTCAAGCAGGAGTTCCAGGAGAACCGATACCTGACCGAGAAGCGCCGACAGGACCTGGCGCGGGAGCTGCGCCTCAACGAGTCGCAGATCAAGATCTGGTTCCAAAACAAGCGCGCAAAGATCAAGAAAGCGTCGGGCCAGCGGAACCCACTGGCGCTGCAGCTCATGGCGCAGGGCCTCTACAACCACACCACCTCGTCTCAGCAGAGCAGCAACGCGGGAGACGACGACGACAACTCATCCTCGTGACACTGAGCCTCCGCCGCCGCTGGGACCAACAGAGGCCGCGCGAGGTCGAGCGCACGTTGCGGATTCCTCTGCAGGCTGTCGGGCAACTGACGAACGCAGGTGCGCTTCCAACAGGAAGCAGATTACGAGAATCACAAACGAGGAAAATGAGACAAATATCCGAGACTTCTGCTTGGTTAGATCTATCGACTACATACGGCTGGCTCCGTGCAGGCAGACAGTTATGACGTGGAATAAAAGAGCAGCGATCCATCGGCTGCATGCGCGCAACGTTACAGGCACTCTTCACCGAGACGCATTCAAGGTTTACAGTGACGTACCAAGGACAGAACGATTGAACGCGTTGCACACTTTGCGTGCCGACACGGGCAAAGATGCAGTGCACGTATACCTGGATAGCCATCATGCACTAGTTGCTGAAAGTGAAGAAGAACGCGCACAAAGTGTTGTATGGGTTTTAAGCAATAATTTCGGCCACCGAAAGACTGGTGCAATCAAACTTATAGAATCTGCTACAGCGACTCGAACGATGCTGATCCTTTTGAACGGCCGACATTCGTGCACCAGGGGCGCAGCCCCGACCTGTACGTATGCCTCTGAGCGCATCGCTCATGTCGGACGCCAGCATGTGGAACCGCGAGGCCTCGGCCCATGTCAGAACACGGGAGCGCAGCAGAAAATGGCCTGCGGCAACGCAAGTCACTCCCTTGGTGCGAAGACCTTATAGCGTGCCCTCTGGACGCCGTCACTACTGTGCGCACCAGCAATAGGAAGTTGTGTAGAGGCACCGCAGGTTATTTTTTTGGAACGGGCGTACATGAACTCGGCCACGTACGCCGCAAGGCACTTACACCACTTCCCCTGCTTGTAAAATCAGTCTACAAGCTGCACCCAGTTTTAATCGCATGCATTGCACCCCCGACAAATCCATTTTTCTGCGAGGTTCTCTCAACGAGTGCACCAGTGCAAGCTCAAAAGCGGGATCGAGTTTGTGAGCGCCGAGATTCAAGGCGAGGACGACCGCAGCGTTCGAGTTCACCTGGCCCATGCGAATACCGCACAAGTGAGACGTTTCCGTGTGCTGGACATAGTCGCGCGTCCGTTCGCCGACCACGTGGGATTGTAAAATGAAGGCCTAGTGTTTTCGAACGACGCAGTGGTGTGCTTGCCGTCGGCTCAGCTGTTTGCGTCTCGTGTGCTGGCCGTGACTCGGTAGCCCAGCGCGCGGAGCAGTGGAACAGTGCTGCGCGGTGGCCCAATGACTGGCGCGTCAGTGCGCGTGTGTTGCATAGTCACCTGTACAGATACTCAAAAGACATGCTCGTGCTATTGACTGCCGCCGTGCTGGCGGCTCTCACCCCTTTTCCCCTTTCTGTACATAGGTTGCCTGATGTCCCTTCTCACTGTTCAGTCCTTGCACTGGCGGCAAGGACACTGTCCTATATCTCGCGAGCGCCCCTTAGAGGATAAAATACACATCCTACAATTCTCACTGTTGTGTGTTGCATCCTTGGCCTGCTTCCATGCGCTGCCTCGCAGCGCTGTGTGGTCTTGTCCTCTCCGATGTTGGTGCTCCGAGCCGTGAGACACCGACTGCGCAGTAACCGGAATATATGCGCACCGTATCATTTTGAGAAACAAAAAAGTCAAAGGTACCTTTTGTGTGTGTGTGTGTGTGTGCAGGAAGCATTATGGATAGTAAGATAACAGCAGCCCCTTTCTATCGAGGTGATTGCAAGTGTCAGCTACAGGAACTCCTAATTTGAACAGGTGCCATCGTATAGTTCACAACTGTCTACATCGAATCCGCTTGAATGTCATGCACAAACTACTTCGTACATAAAATAGGTATAGCCATCAGCCCTCTGTGCTCTATACATGTGATGTGTCTGAAGATTTCGAACATTTGCTAACCTCCTGTCAACGGTTTACTGCCCATCGCAGGACAGTCAGTAATAATTTAGATTATCTAAAGACATAACCTTGCGCCTTGAACATGTCCCGGGTCCTTGGTGCGACGGGTCGCCGGCTGCGAGAGCTACAAATGCATTATTAACTTTTCTCAAGGACACAGGGTTGATCGAGACCCTTTAAAACTCATCTGTGTGATTATGTGCGTGTGAAAGTGTGCGGCAGTGATTCCTTTTTTTTTTTTTCATTTTCCCCTCCCCTCTCACACTTTGTCACACCATCATCTCTCCCCCTTCATCAGGAGTAGCATGCTAGGTTCCCCACCAGGCAGACATCTCCTGTTGCCATTAAAATCTCTCTCTCTCTCTCTCTCTCTCTCTCTCTCTCTCTCTCTCTCTCTCTCTCTCTCTCTCTCTCCTAACGTCTTCTAAAAATAGATAATGCAAATTTACTCTTCTTAGTTAAACTATGAACTCTCTCCATTTGCCTCTGTCAGATCTTCCTCTTGTTCTGCTGTTTCTATATCTCTTAACATTTTATTACACTGTGATTATTTAAATACTCAAGCATATCTCGAATTTGTGTAATAGTCCATTCTATATGACATACAAGCGCCAGCTTTATTATAGCATCACGTTTTAGATAGAACACCTCGCCATATTGATCCGAACTCGAAAAGCAATGCGTTTTCATATGTGCCAACCATTCGCTTTCCCTTCCAATATATTTTACAAGTCTCGATATGGTACAGTTATAACTTCAGTTTATCCAGATCATATGCATGGTTCAAAGGGTGAAAATTTTCTGAGTCTTCAATTTCTGTTGTAGAGTTATCAGAACAGGGACCCGATAATTGTCTTTCTCCAACCTACCCGTACATGCATTTTGGAACGTATATAGCGCAAATAATAGGACGAAAGAAGGTAGTACACTCACATACACACATACACACAAGCTCTTACTCACGACAGTGTTTGTTTTATATTGGTCAAGCTAACAGAATACGTGGATAAAAGGCAACAGAAAACATGAAAAGAAGAGGAAGTGACAAATGTTCAGGAGAAAAGCATGGCTTAAAAAAACAACAAAAAAACAACACGTGCATTAACATTTGACAATCGGATTAAGGTATACACATTTTTCGTTAAGGTAATAAATGCGTCACAAACATACTTTTCCCCTCCATTTCATGATATGGCAAGATACAATAATTTCTCTTGTCCGATGATTATGTGTTTCAGACAAAAATGTATACACTGCGCGAAAAAAACGGGACATATATTATTCGTCCAGTGTCCCGTTTTTTTCGGGCAGTATATACTTCTTTATCTGCAATGAACCAACTTGTCCGCAAAAATATTATGTGTTCTACCAAGTAAAACATTCCATTGATTTCTCGATATCTGGATGTGCAATACGTTGGCCACTTCTCCGCGGAAGGGAGGCTTAATGAAAATAGTACTGTTATGGGGTTGTTAGGAGCCGAGCCCGAAGACGTCTATGCCCGGGTCACCAACGTGCCCTGAGAAGGGCGCGGGCCGGGTGAGGCGCCCAGAAAAAAAGGAGACTGTACACATTGCTCAGTTCAGTTCAGTCGTTCAGTCGTGTCCGACTCTTCGTGACCCACCATGTGACGCCACGCTAGCGGGAGACAAACTGGCCCTCCTCGCTGTACGCGGCGAGAGCGTTTATTAACTCCTTCCCTTCCCGCTTCTTCCCCCACGCAGACCAGTTCGGCTGCCGTAGAGAAGACGCTCTGGCGGGGACACATGGGAGGGATCGTCACAAGTACTACTATCTGGAAACACGTATACCTGTATTTGACTGAGTTAAAATACTTATCCATTATTTAACAGCGCGACCACCAACTCGCCCAGCTTTCTGTTCTTCTTAATATGCTTATATTGACCGTTGATGGGGCTATAAAAAACGCTGCACTAGTCTTATTTTTTTTCTTTCTTGACCATTTCTTTCTACTAGCTAGAGTTACACGAGTTCGGCTCGACCCTCTTGCTTAGCTGTGGTGCAGTTCACATTGTTGCTAATTTTAAACACGAAATATGACAACCGCTTTCATTCGGTTTTACATGAAAAAGAAAAACATCCTGACTTGGTGTGGACGGAGGTGCTTAAAATTGAAATTTTCATAATTGGTTATATATAGCGCTTGAAATATTTTTGTTGCGCTTCGTGCGACGAACTCAAAACACGCAATATAAAAAAAAAAACTCAACTTTAGGAGGTATAAACAGTAATTGACTTGCCATATACCTTACACAGAAGAAAATACGAACAGGAAAACAAAAACTGAAAGAGATTAGCAAACTGCACAGGCTTACACAAATAACCGCAGCGTCCACTCAAACATGCGGTCGGTGATTTCAATGCGTTGAACAATATCGAATTCAGACACTGACCAGTCATTAAGACGAGCAACTGTCAACCTCCGCTCGAGGTCATGCGCATGGTCATGGTCATGAGTCATGCGCAATCATGCGCGACAACGGTGCGTTTGAAGTAAATTCTCCCGTCTTAAAAGCCAGTGGCAATTCGATCGCAATTACGGTTTCCTGGTGTCCTTAGATATGCGCGCAATAAGGCTGCCGTTTATAACCGTGAACAGCTTTTAATGACGGCATGCTTTGCGTTCGTTCTTCAACTGGGGCTCATTAAAACAGTGACGACTGCTTTCAAGCCTATGTAGCATTTTCTTCCTCTGCACTTAATCATCAGCCGGAAGACAACCTTCTAAGCTATCCGCCCGCCTCATGATACCCGATACACGCAGTCTACAGAGCAAAAAGACAGCATGTCAGCTTTGTTCGCACATACACTGTGGCAGAGGTCGAAATAAGTGAGCGACCGCAGGAAGCATCGCTGCAAGATGTATACCTATAAAATACGATGCAGATGTTTTGGTAAGGATAGCCAAAATTACAGGACGACTGTACCTTGTTGACGTTGATTAACACACACGGCACGCATTAAAAGAAGAGTTAGGTGAGTTGAGCCTACATGCATAGAACTGAGCAAAAAAAAAAAAAAAAAAAAAAAGAAAACCTTTTCAAAGGCAACACCCAGACGATTCAGACCATATGAAAACAAAAAAATGATGAGGTGTGTATTTTGCGATCTATGCAATTCGAATTAACATACTGCAACCCGAGATCTCGCGGATAAGAGTCGTGTAAATTGGCACAAGGTGATGTCGCAAGCTTGAATCGAGCCAGCGTATATACATAGCCATGCGGTACTGATGATGGTTCACATCACTCTATTGTAACTGCGTGGTAGCTCGCACTAAAAGCGAAAGTGAGCTGCAACGCCAGTTCGGGAGAAGGCTATAGTATTACGGAAATCTCATCAGCATAAGCAAGCTTAGCTTCAGCAAACTCTTATGTCTTCAGCATCGGCGTGTATATATATATATATATATATATATATATATATATATATATATATATAGCGCGTTAACCGTTCAAGGGCCAGATATTTGGCAATTTGGTTGCGGTAATTTCGAGGCGACATCCGGCACTTCTGTAGATAAACTTAGATGCATGTTGCACATACGGACAGATATAAATATAAAGAGTAAAGGTAAACGCGGTCAAATATTGATCGAAGTAACGCGACTAGAGATAGGGACGCATGTATGTTGAATAGTGTGAAATCGACGAATATGCATCAAGGGACCGCACAAGAGCCAAATATCAACTATATTCTCATCGAAAAACACCAGCTTCTATAAACAATAATATCACAGCCGCACATATAAATACATAAGCGCATTTCAATTCCAAGTCATTCCTCTTGTCACAGTGTATAGCCTTCGCCGACTTGCTTATCTTTCTGTTCTACTGCATGGAGCTAAGAATCAGAACAATCCTCCCTTCAGCCACATCAGTGCCATGCATATTTGGTCCTCATGTCGTCATGCATGGCCCTTGCCTCCACATGTGGTTTACGTGATCCTTTCGTAGCACGATTATAGGCAAATATAACAGGCGTGCACGCTTAAAATATTTTCATATATGCTCAGTGTACACATGTAATCTCTATATGTGTTTGATATGTTTTACCCTTTAATATGCTGCCCACCACTGGGTACACTGCAAACTCGCAGTGCCTTTTCAGAGCGTGCTTCAGGTACAGCACTAACGCTTTCGTTTCAGGCGAACTCTTCAATTTTTCAAACAAGTGGAGCTTTACAGCGTAAGCATGGCTGCATCTTCGGATTTCGCCTCACTGGGTCCCAGTGGCCTTGACCTAATTAAACGAAGGTGTCCAACATAAAATGAACACGTATACAGCTCTTTCCTTTCTCCAAAAACCAACATTGAACAATAAAAATCGCGGAATGAAAAGGCATTGCTAAAGGCACTACCACATCAATACTCTTAGGCGAACCTTGAGTGTCCTCTTAATTCAGACCGCCAAACCGTCCATGCTTAAGCTCGTATAACTATATATATATATATATATATATATATATATATATATATATATATATATATATATATATATATATATATATATATCATCATCAGCCTGACTTTACCTACTGCAGGGCGAAGGCCTCTCCCCTATTTCTCCACTTGACCCCCGCGAACTTCTTAACCTCATCCGCCCACCTACCTTTCTGCCGCCCCCTGCTACGCTTTCCTTCCCTTGAAATCCAGTTTGTTACCCTAAGCGACCATCGGTTATCCTCTCTTCGCACTACATGTCCTAATCCCAAAGGGCAGCAAAGATATCCCAGTGAGTGTGCGTATATGCCGAGAAAGGAAACAAATGCTCATTGCATAACGTTCCTTTAGTAAACAACATCCAAGTAGCAGGATCGCTCTCTAGTGTTAACATAAAGCCATATCAATGTTCTTTTGTTTTTATCTGGCACGAACTGCGAAATATAGCGGTCGGTGCAAAAATAAGACCGTGCGCATGCAGAAGGCACGCGTAGCCTTTTTAAAAACACTCTCATGAACAAGTCACTAAGGGAGTAAAAAAGGAATAGCATGTACTCCCTCGTACGGCCACGGCGTTCTTTTTTCGCTCTGGAGCAGATGTTTTTCGGCAGAGGTACAAAACATCTATAATCGGCAGCGGAAGGTGAATTTCACTCAAAACATGCTAAGAAGCACCTGCATGCAATTAAAATTTTAGCTGAGCTTTTTATGTCTTCTAAATGCTAACCAAGAAATGCCATGGTGCGGCGGTTAGACTTCTCTTGCCATTGCTAAATGAATAAGTAAATAAATATGGTTTTAGAATGAAATGTGCCTCTGTTGCCAATAGTATAGCCGCGGTGGTGAAAATCTACCTCAGAGCTGGGAAAAAATGCCGTCGCCCGAGAAGGGAGTAAGGGAGTACGCCAGAGGACATATGCCCCTTCTTACTCCTTCCTTTATTGGCTTATTTCTGTTTAGAGCGTACAGTTCGCTGTGGCCGCGGAAACTTTAGCAAGAAGATGCACGACCCCTGACGGGAATGTCTTTGGTGCACGGCCCACTTTGCGGCACTTTGGCTAAATTATAGAACATATTTTGGGCTAGCTCTTTCGCTACTTTTTGGTTGCTTTCAACTTGACTTGGAGGATATACTCGCTGGCAAGAGCCTGCCTATACATACACGAAGAAGACGCATCGTATTCTTGTATACGCACGTATTGCAGTTTGCAGCTGTTGTTTTCCTTACTGCATCAGCGACAGAATCGTTTACATTTCTGCTTTTTATTAGGCGCGAAAAAAAAAGTATTGTTTTTTTATAGGCCAATGTCATAAACATATATGCTTGGTGTGAAGCTCAAAATTTCGAGAGGTTGCTCGAGCATTGTCATTTGCTGCTTGAAATAGTCGGTTTCGTGCAGATGTTTCAATTTCCGCTTACTATATTCTTTTTGCCTTCCAACTTTTCCAGAAAGCTTCATGTGCTTCTTTGGCGCTTTGCACATTCGACGATGCACTATGTATAGGAACCACAGCCAACGTCGCGCAAATAGGTTTAAATATTTACGCCATTTGATTTTCGTCTGAATTGAGTAGAACCGGTAATTGCAATTTCAAACGTCGGTCCTGACAGTGTGTTTTAAACAGTATGCGCTATCAAGAACAGGATTTCAAAATTATAAGCTGGATCATCTTGTGGCGGTTGATGGTGGTGGTAGTGGCTATTTATTTATATATACAAAAGGAAGGAAAAGATGTTTGCCAGCCCCGGTATCTGCTATCTGATATCTGAAGCACCTGAACTGCATGGGGCGGCGGAAATAAAGGGATAGCGAGGAAAAGTTAGAGGAAATCAAAGAGGTGAGCGATAGGGAGAAAGAAAAGGGTAGGTAAAAACAAAAGAAATATATACACTATGGTACAGTATACAGTATCTGATGAGAAGAGAGGAGTCGCTGGAGAAAGATTTGATGTTGGGAAAGGTTGAGGGTCGCCGGAGAAGGGGTAGGCAGCGAACGCGATGGTTAGATGGCATCCTCGAGACACTACAGATGAAGTTATGTGATGTTAGGAAGATGGTGAGAGACCGGAAAGCGTGGCGTGACATGGTCCATAGGGTCACGAAGAGTCGGACACGACTGAACTGAACTGAACAGTATACAGTATATATAGTATGCATGAAATTTTGTCTAGCTCAGAGTAAAGGCGTCATCAACACCCGCCGGATCGATGCGCGAGGTGTATATTATAAAACAGTATTTCCTATCGCTATAGAAACCTACAGGCTCGACATATCTATCTGGGCGTGCGGCTCCTTGTTAAGTGACGCCGTATTATTCATACTGCACAGCTTGTTCCAAGATGAAATTGTACAGGTTGACGTAGGAAATTAAACGCCATGCAGTCATTGGCGCCCTGGCCACCTTTTGACCGTAGCGAAATATTTCATTTATAAGATGCGGAATGGACTGATGTGCTCTGGCGATGACGTGGCATCAGTGGATAAATAAAAAAAAAAAAAAGCCCAGTCAGCGGTTAGATGACGTCAGAACACCCAATTTTTTCCAGCGACTGTTGCCGCCGTGAGTGACGATTAAGAAAACCAAAGAGGGACATTGCAAAGGAGTTCGAAGTTGAAGAGTCAACTGTCAGGCTCGCTGCAGTGCACAAGGACTTGAGGGGAAATTCCTATGCAGTGAGAAGGCTTATATGTGATGAGGTGGGGGCAAATCATATCCGCTATAAAGCTCAGAAGGATATAATCTGACCCGATTCAAGCGCTTGCTAAGCAAGCTGAAGCCTGAGGAGCCTCGAATATAGTTTTCTCAGATGAAAATAATTTTGACCAAAACCAAACGATTTACCCCCATAACGACAGAAAGATTTACACTGATAAGGTGCCTGATGTTGCACACAAAATTTCATTTATTTATGATGTTATCCGTCGCCAACAATGAGGGTGACTCCATGTTTCAAACGTTTTTGCAGAAGGACTCCGCGTTAATACTACCGCATACGTGGCGTTGCTTGCCACCGTTGTAAATCCCTGGATAGAGACTATATCGAAATGAAGATGTAGTCTTTCAGCTGATTCGGCTCCAGCCCGCACCACCAGGTTCGCCCAGGACTGGCCGGCGGACAACCCTCACGACCACATCAGTCCTGACTTGTGGCCTTCTATACTTTTCCACATTTAAATCCGCGCGGCTAAATGCTGGGACGTGGTTGCGAGAGAGGTAAACAAAAAGCCGCATAACATCAAAGAGCCGCCAAGGGCCACCATTGCTGACTCAATGGCCAACATCTCTCAGAATCACCTGATTCGATCATGCAGCCTTTTCTGAAGACGAAATTCATCGGTCATTGATGCATGCCAATGGCGGGCTCATTGAGCAGTTGTGGAAACAAACATTAAGGAAGTAGCTGTCAAAAGTTGGTGAACATGTGTCTATTTTTGCTGGACATATGCCTTTCTCCCTGAAGTCGACACTGTGTTCTCAAATACCTCACGCACAGTACAGGCGCCCGCAGAGACGAGAGCGTGGCTTCGACTGCCGCCAGCGCTGCGAAGCGATAGTTATCGTTTGCGAGATCGGTGGCTGACGATGGTGTGCACCTCACTACTACTGGTTTTTCGACTGTGCCCAACGCCGTGTAGACAGCGTATACGTTATATAGGTGTAAACGCGTTGTATAGTTTCCCTTACCGCCGGAACTCAGAAATGAGCGGTAGCTTTCGCAGCTCGTGCGCCTGATTGCTATCGCCTGATGATACCCCGCATTCCAAGCTATACGTTCTCCGTCATTCGTGTTAAGCTCTGTATGTATGTATGTATGTATGTATGTATGTATGTATGTATGTATGTATGTATGTATGTATGTATGTATGTATGTATGTATGTATGTATGTATGTATGTATGTATGTATGTATGTATGTATGTACGTAGGTACGTATGTATGTATGTATGTATGTATGTATGTATGTATGTATGTATGTATGTATGTATGTATGTATGTATGTATGTATGTATGTATGTATGTATGTATGTATGTATGTATGTATGTATGTATGTATGTATGTACGTACGTACGTACGTACGTACGTACGTATGTATGTATGTATGTATGTATGTATGTATGTATGTATGTATGTATGTATGTATGTATGTATGTATGTATGTATGTATGTATGTATGTATGTATGTATGTATGTATGTATGTATGTATGTATGTATGTATGTATGTTTGTATGTATGTATGTATGTACGCATGTATGTATGTATGTATGGTTTGGTTTGGTTTGCGGGGTTTAACGTCCCAAAGCAACTCAGGCTATGAGAGACGCCGTAGTGGAGGACTCCGGAAATTTCGACCACCTGGGGTTCTTTAACGTGCACTGACATCGCACAGCACACGGGCGCCATGCTTCTCGCCTCCATCGAAAAGCTGCCGCCGAGGCCGTATGTATGTATGTATGTATGTATGTATGTATGTATGTATGTATGTATGTATGTATGTATGTATGTATGTATGTATGTATGTATGTATGTATGTATGTATGTATGTATGTATGTATGTATGTATGTATGTATGTATGTATGTATGTATGTATGTATGTACGCATGTATGTATGTATGTATGTATGTATGTATGTATGTATGTATGTATGTATGTATGTATGTATGTATGTATGTATGTATGTATGTATGTATGTATGTATGTATGTATGTATGTATGTATGTATGTATGTATGTATGTATGTATGTATGTATGTATGTATTATCTAAACATATAGCTTATAGTATCTACACTAGCTTATCAGCTTACACTAGCTACACTAGCTTATCAGCTTACACTAGCTGCACTATAGCTAACATTATAGCTACAGTAGCTTATAATATGAACATATGTAGCTACACTAATAGTATCAGTATTTATCCCATGTGATGGAGCGTACGCATAGAACCTTGTTTTTATTCCTGCAAACATCACGCTCATGCAGAGACAGGAATTTATGAGCGATCTCTGTGAAACGTTCTTTTCTTTTTTCTTTTTCGTGAAATGCAAAAAAAAAAAAAACTTATAAAAAGACATGTTTAAAAACACTAAGGATCGAGACTTCTGAGCTTCTTGATACCCGTTGGGGACTTTACTCCATGGACTTTACTCGCGTTACACTATAGGAAACAGCTCCTCTGTGGAAGAAGCTTTCGCGTCTCCCTCTGTATCTTTTGTTATAATGATAGCTCCACCACATCTCTGAATTTAGCGGCACATACTCAGGAAAATTGCCAGTCGCGTCACACCGTGCCTCATATATATAGTGTATAGTGAAAACGGCTCTTTGCTTGCAGCGACATCAGTATATATATTTTTTTTCTTTTCGACGCCTCCTTAAAAGCAGTATACCAAATTTGCTTTTAATTATAAGCATATTAGTTTATAGTTGCTTTGAAGCTCCGTTGATCACGTCCTCTTTTCGGAATTTTGCGCTGTCATAGTCCCTGTTCTCTTGTTCTATAAAGCAGTTCTAGAAGAAAAGTGAAAGACCGCGACCATTTCGTGTGCTCTGAAAATTGATTTCGTATTTCCCGATACAGCGATCGGCCAGGCCAACTCCATTCATTTGCTAATTTTATTTGGCTGCATCAATTTACACGACTGCGGCCTTTCTTTTTTTGTTATGCTTTGATTACCCTCACCGAACACCCCCTGACTCGGCGTCAAGAGCAATTTAGCGCCAAAGGTATGATTCTTCATACCACGGTGTGATTAAAGTGATTAGCTGATATGACACTGTATTCGCAGTGTTCCACTTTTGGAGTGCTCTGCTATGACAGCCTCAATTTTTTTTTCTAACAAAAACTCCGGCAGTTGCAATATCTTTCAAAGATATAATATATTCGCAGTGTGTATATATATATATATATATATATATATATATATATATATATATATATATATATATATATATATATATATATATATATATATATATATATATATATATATATATATATATAGGGTGCTTCAATGCTAGCGCTTCTGTTTAGGCCGGTGGCAACGCACAGTTCGGTCGGGGGAGACTCCATTTTGTTTCACATACACTCACGACTTATTGTGTATTTCCAATTTCCTTCAGAAAAGAGACTTCTATACCTGACAGCTATATACCTATCGATCGCTAAGTCCAGGCAACCGAAAATGCGCCGCTTCGAAACGGAGGGGCATAGTAGTCGCGCGGCGAAGTCGGACGTCGTAGCCCACCCTACCCGGTGCATCTCAACGGTGACATTCAGCCCAGGCCTCGGTACCCGCGCTGTTCGCGGAATGAAGTCCGTTCCGGCCGGTGGTTCAGCCCGCACCTTAGTGCGGAGTTTGCGCACGTGGCTCGGTCCGACTACCGCGCCGTCGCGCGCGACGGCATTTGTTATTTTAGGGCGGGATGAATTAAGCGTTGTTCACGTGACGTTGCTCCAGTTAAGGTACACCGAGTGTTCTTAATAGCTTAGAGATCGGTAATTTTAAACCTTTAGAGAAGTACGTTGTTGCGGCTGTGCAGGTGGGTTGTACAGCAATGCGGACATCATGCAGTACGTGACAGCGCTCAGTGATGAAAAAATTAACTAAAATTAAATAATAATCATCTCTTTAACTTATGGCTTAAGGGACCAAAATTTTATTGAGGAATTGAAGGCCACCTACATAAAAGGTGAGTATAGTTTTTAAAGTTTCTTTATCGGCGGTACAAATCGAAATATTTAAAATGGAAAATGCGCGTTTTTAGGAATAAAGTGGGCTTCCCGCAATACACGTTTTCTTTCTCTTTTATTTTTTTAATGGCCTCGCTCACATTTTTGATACCGCAAATAAGAAAACCGTTTGCCGACTTTGTATCGTAGAAACAGGTAACGCGATTTCTGCGACAGTACTACACCCAGCGACTCCATTTAAATATATACATTGCTGGAAGCCAAGCTTAGGGGCTAAAATATGCGTACGTCGATCGATAAAAAAATTTAAAAGCTGTTCTCAGCTTCTATGTTGGCTGCCTTCGAATTTCCAACATACAGTGTTTACCAGTGGGTAAATCACCGGTGAATAAATCATAAGTAAACGAGATGATTAGTTCATTTTAGTTAATTAGTCATTTCATCACTGATCTCACTTTGATGTCTGCCTTGCTGTACAAGCCACCTGCACAGACCATACCGACGTATCTCTCGCAGGATTTAAAATAACGATCTTTAAAGTGAATAAAACACACACACACACACACACACACACACACACACACACACACACACACACACACACACACACACACACACACACACACACACACACACACACACACACACACACACACACACACACACACACACACACACACACACACACACACACACACACACACACACACACACACACACACACACACACACACACACACACACACACACACACACACACACACACACACACACACACACACACACACACACACACACACACACACACACACACACACACACACACACACACACACACACACACACACACACACACACACACACACACACACACACACACACACACACACACACACACACACACACACACACACACACACACACACACACACACACACACACACACACACACACACACACACACACACACACACACACACACACACACACACACACACACACACACACACACACACACACACACACACACACACACACACACACACACACACACACACACACACACACACACACACACACACACACACACACACACACACACACACACACACACACACACACACACACACACACACACACACACACACACACACACACACACACACACACACACACACACACACACACACACACATTTCCTCTTATTGTTTTTGACAATTCTGGAATTTTCTGTGTACCGCTGTGCTGCCCTTCCCTCAATACACGTTTGGACTTCTAATGAATGAGAGTACAATAAGGCAATACTATAAAGCGCCTAGATACACAACCGAAGGAGCACTTCGAGGTTCTAAACAGAGATGCTCTTGGCCCCATCACAGGGTCGCAACAGTGCACCATGCATGCATCAAAAGCTTAGAGGGCACACGTGGATGGATGGATGGAATATAGGAGCGTCCCCTTTGAAACGGGGTGGTAGCAGTAGCTATCATGCTCATTTTTCTCCCTATATCTTAATTATTTATTTATATTGGTTAACTAAACCATCATTCTATTTATTAAATTTTTGTTTCTACATAACTAACATTATGTCACTTCTCTGCTTTTAAGCCACCAATCTTCCAGTCGTTTTTTGCTAGTTTCCGCCGCCGGTTTATTCACCCGGCCACTGTTATCTCTAAACCCCAGAGCTTCAGGAACAGTGATTGCGCCTGCACCAACTTCCGGATGGATACCATTACATTAAAGTATAATATGGTCAATTGTTTCACTGGAGTTTCCACATACAGCACATGCGTCAGCACATGCGTGGGTTTGCTTCTGGCGCGCCATCCCCTTATAACATTCAGCGTAAAATCTCTTGAAGGTAAGAGGAACTCTGGTCCTTTTCATTTGGTTTACAAACGCGTATCTCTGGCTGGAGATTCAATAGGTACTGATTTCTATCCCTCGCAAAAAAAGCGTGAAACACGGCAAACATTTTGAGGTGTACGTGTTTAGGAAACGAGAAAGCGTTGCGAATGTCAGGTCTATATATTGGTTTGCGAGCTCGTTCTGCGTTTCGCTGCTTTTTCAAAGTGTACAAGTTTGCAATAAGGGAGTAATTACTCATTGCATCCACCCAAGCGCAGCCATACGGCTATACAAAGGAAAGCTATACAGCTTTGTCAGAAACTTTATAGTTAAAGAAAAATTCGTCCTAATCCGGGAATCGAACCCGGCACCACCGCCTTTCCGGGGCAGTCGCTCTACCGACTGAGCTAACCAGGACGGTCAGCAGAGCAGACGGTAGGGCGAGAGCGAATTGATCTATAACTCGAAGTGGGAATGGTGTTGGTTTGCTTTCAGCTTATCTTGCTTTGCTTTCTTTGTCACAGTATTTCATTTTTGTCCTTTCCGTTTAGTTTTACTTCTTCTCGTTTTTATTTTATTTAGTCGCTGCGTTTATTTTTCCCGTCTTTTTGTTTATTTCATTTTTACTTACGTACTTTGCTATTATTAAGTTTTTTTTTTTTTTGCTCTCTTCCAAAGCCCTTAACTGTCCTTAGGCTATATGAGAGGACAATTACGGACACGTTCGCAGGAAGTCGGTGACAGTAGTGGTGAACTCTCTTCGCTGGGACACGCAAGGAAGATATTCAAATCCTGACGCGGAAATGCTTTTTTCCATAATTATTGACAGCAACATTGGGCAGATTCTATCCACACATCTTGTATAGCTCCTGGTAACACGAGTATCTCATATAGAAAGAAAAACTCTCGCATCAATAAATATCAAATGTGCAGACTGCAAAAGTCTTTCTGAGATGATGTCAATAAAATTTTGCTAGGTGACGATGAGCGAATCGAGGTAAATGTGATTGTTTGCACATTTTTTTTATTAGTTTTTTGACATCGGAATACATCAAATAAAGAGGTCTCCTCTGCATCTATACTCGTGGAATACATATTATACAAGAACTCTATAAGGGCCCCGTATTCCGAGTTTACGTCCTCCCCCTGGCATCGAGTAATCTGATTGGTGGAAACATCGGAACCGGATGTCAGCTTTATTGTCACCACTTCCGGCTCTGGCGTTTCCACCAATCAGATGGCTGGAGGCCAGGGAGATAGCGACACATTCGAAGACGACGCAAACTCGGAATAGGGGCCCAGGAATACGTGTATGACTCGATAAGAGTGGGAGTCACATTTTTCGCCGCATACGAGATTTTGAGCAATGGAAGTATGCAACGAGCCCCATCATAGGACTTACATGCAAACCAGGTGGGCTGTATATTTTTGACAAGGACTGCACATTTTTGTTCCTATATCACGCCTGGTGACTCAAGATCCGTCAAGGCAGCAGTCACACAGTGAGACGGGGGCTTTTCTACCATGCTACTATTAGTAATTCATACACAAACAATCTCGAAACCCTCTTGTGAATTTTGCTTAGAATGGGATGCTTTCGAACACAGCGCGATTTAGCATGATTAAAAGTCGCACTTGGGAGCACAGAGTGGGCCATTTCATTGCGGTGATGTGGGACGTATACTGGCGTTCATCTCGCACAGGACATGAAAGCCAAGGTCATCGAGTGGGCCGGCTGAGCGAGAAGTCTCCACGGCATCATGAGCAATAGATATCGGTCCCTGAACCTCTTCTCCTCTGTAAAGTCGATTCCACTACCCTTGCCCTAGAATCATATCACATTAAGTCATCCCACTTCGTGCAGAGTTCGTACACGATCATCGACAACCGAAATAACCTTTGGTTTAGTGTAAGGTTGAAAGTTGGGCGAGTTGAATCTGGTTCATTTTGAAGGTAGCGCAAAAAAACGAGGACCAAGAGTAGGACACAACACGAGCGCTTAGTGCCTATAAATCACAGTCCCAGCACATCCCAGCACCAATGTTATAGACGATTCATCGAAGTAAGAAACAAAAGTACTCCATCGACCTGTACAGTCTCACCAACAAACTTCATTCGGCTGGGACTGAATGCGGCCCATATCTAATAATATCTCACACGAGCATGAAAAACAAAAACGTTACGCTAAACAACGGTGTTGCAAATCTGCTTTAAATTTTGGGGGTGGGAGGCTCAGTGTCCTTACGTTGCATTCAAGGAGTGCTATAGGCGTAACATTGTAGCCACAAAACAGACGCGCAAAAAAACAATGACAAAAAAAAAAAAAGAACACTTGATGCATGCGTCTCCCGTGTTGTTAGTCAACGCATTGGAGGTACCAGCAGGACGTCAAGAACACTCCGCCGTAACTCCTTCCTTTTGACTCAGCAAAGCAGAAGGGAGGTGCTAACCACACAGACAGCCGCCAAGGAATGGGCGCCTCTCTACACAGTACCCGAAGTGGGGCGTTAAGCGGTCACGGACACGCGTTAGGCAGCGAACGCAGCGCAAACAGGAAGGCAGTGCAGCTCTCGATGGTTGCTTCCACGCAGAGTCCGCGGCTGTCTTCCAGGAGTTCACGCCGGGACGCTCGGGTGCTAATCAACGCGATAGCGCCTCGAGGCCTGCGGTGCCTCTTCGCAGGCGCCCAAGGAACGCGCGTCTCTCGGACGTCTCTTTCATCGCGGCGCCCCTCACGGCCTGCAGCTGAAGCGGCTCTCGACGGCCATGCAGAGCCCGTACCTTCTTCTCCCGCCGCGGCCTCCCATGCAGCGTGCCATCATCGGGAGGGCGCTTTCACCTGGCCTCCCCGCGTGCTCTCCGGTGGTGGCCACCCAGGGAGAGCTGCAGCGATGGGCGCGCGTGATTACCGGGGCACCCAGCGCTCTGTAATTACGCCGGCACTGCTGCCTCGAGCGCGGGCCGGCCCCCCGAGCACGCTCTGCGGGCCGGCCCACCACCAGCTGGCTCCTCCGGGGGTGCGCGCATGGATGCAGCCGCCACCCACTGTTGAGGGGAGGAGGAAGAGGGGGGCACAATCAGCAGCGCTCCACCGTCTCCGACCCGCAGTCGGCACACATAGCGGCCGGAAACCGGACAACACTAACACATGCTGCTGCTGCACGGCGCTCCTGGCCCGACGAGAAAATTGATAAGACGTCAATCGCTCTAGTGGTGCTGCTCGGCACAGGGGAGCATTCCAGTTGAGCCAATGAAGAAAGCGATGTCGAAGCATGGACAGGGCAATCCATTGACGCTTTAATTTCCAGAATCTTGCTGCACTGCTCACGCTGCACAGACTAGGAGCGCGTATTTCACCGCAGCGAGAAGAGAAGGAAATGAGCTTCGCAGCGTCACGGTTCCCTACTCCGCCCATTCTCTCACCATACGCCCATCGCAAATATCAACTTCGGAGAAAGCAACAGCTAGCACGGAAAAGAGGCGAATGAGACGCAGGAGGAGGGCGCCGCCTCGCGTGTGTCCATACCCATTGTTTCTAAGAGCGTCGCGCGGTTTCTTTTTCTTTTTCGAGTACGATAAGGCAGGATAACAAATGAACAAGGGTTCTCGCACTAGACAGCTCAGTTTGCAGTGCGTTCCCCGCTTTGCGCGCCTTGGCATCTCCTCGCTCGTATCAGCAGGATCAACTGGCTTAGTTGCGCTGTTTCAAACATGGCAGATTCGGAATCCCTGAAATATCTCGCCACTCAACTATTTTGGAATGCTTTCCGCGAGAGGTGAAAACTGAGTACCCATTATAAGAACATTTCTGCAATGCCGAAGGCACCCCTGATAAAAATTATCGCACACAGTTTAAATAACCTGCGAATTCTATGGGCATGGCCCAATAGACCACAATGCAAATCTACGCAAGATAACAAGGAAGAACTGCTTATTCACCAAAAAGCACTATCCGACACATCGCTATGCATTTAGTGCGTATCCTTTTTTCGAAATTGCTTCCTAACCTATAGCACATCACTGCACTGATCATATGTAGGATTTCCCATTATTGCACGTTTTTATTTAACTACACATATAATATACCACCTCTCTTCAGTATATATGTCGTTCAGAAGGCGCGGTACTGACTTGTGCACAGTAAACCGCTTCTCCGTTTTGAGCATAATCTTCTATACATAGTGAGAAAAGCAAACCTTATGCATGCATTTAAATATGACGCTTTACCTACTCAAACGATCTGAGTTTTGCTATATTTATCTTGTATAACTATCTCCCCCCCCCCCCCTTTTTTTTTTTTCAGTCTCGTGAACAGCTGAACTAAATTATGCACGATAAGAACAGCATTGGTGCCAATTATTTACAAAAAATGTGCCGCTGCAATCAGATGTATGTTTCAGTTTTGCATTTTGTTTCTCGTGCTTTTCTGTATTGCTCATTTCTTCTCTACCTCTGTAGCACAAGGTAAGTCTTTAAGTATAGCGTATGAGGATAGAACTATTGACATATCTGTTGTTTGAGGATGACACGGTTCCGCGACGGCCGCTGCGGCTCCGGCAGGGATGATCAGCGGGGCGAAATACGAGAGGTACGAGATATTTTAACAAAAAAGGCTAGACAACCACTCGGTTACCATTTACCACACAAGTTGCGCGGATGCTTTGCCAAGGTTTCAATAGAAGGCGCTGGCGCACAGAGTGGCGAAGCGCCCCCTGGCCGAGGTTGTTTCCCCTATAGCGTCATACTCTTAAAGGCTGAGCTTTAACATTCCCCATATATATATTTTTTTCTTGCGCGCCGGCATACTTTGTGTTGAGAAGGAGAGGAGGAGCACCATTTTGGACTGCTTATATATATGTTCAGAGCAAATGAGGCTAGCCTAAAATGTGTGCATTGCGGAGAGGATTAATACATATTGCTCGTGGACGTCTTCTAAATTTAGTAACGGTTCATTTGCCCTTGGCGTCATTTTTCCATTCCGCCAATTTTTAATACTTTAATGTTTATGTTATTGAAACTTTGAAATTATTACTTTGTCATAACTACACACACCAAACGTCTTTAATACCCCTGCAATACTGCAAATTTATTGTAATTCCTATCCAATAGATAAATAGAGGAGTTTATTGCTTAGAAAGGCATCCAGAGATGTCTGCAGGAAAGCAGGAAATCAGGCCTGCTACTTTGCACAGGCCAAGGATGAAGATAATAGAAAGAATCGCGATGGGTGACGATGTGCTGAGAAGAGGGATTAAACTATTTACAGGCACAGTATCTCGGATCAAAACGCGAGTCGATTCCCTTTGTCGAACAAGAGGCGACAAAAAGCCCGCATTTCCTGTACAGCTTTCGATTTTTCTAGCCAGGCACCTCCGAGAGAGGTCTGTTATCAAAACGCTTCAAGGAAGCGACTAGCACTATACTTAGCGCGCATACGCTGACCTCATCACTAATACATGCTCCATGCACCTCTCTGTAATGTCACAAGTGGAACTATTCGAAGAGTCCGCCTGACCAATTAAATGTAAGTATTTAGGCGTGAAAGCCATGGATGTTTAAACGCAGTCTATGAAACAAGAGGATGTAGAATTTCACGCGGAACAGAAAATCACATCGTGCGATCTAGCTTTCCGAGACGGATTTTTCAGGCGTCTGGAGGGGCCGCCCAGCTAGAAAGCCGCCGTCGCATTCATCATATACAGTTAGAAAGAAGACACGTGGTGTCCGCTCCTGACAAAGGCACAACCATTCGGAGGCTATGCACTGCTAAGGACGCTCTCTGATTGAGTATCGGCCTGCTCATTTTCATGGAGCCCGCAGTGTGCAGAAATACACCGAAACACAATCCTGTGGCCTCGGACAAGGGCTGGTGTAAGGAACTCAGGGATGTTTAGTGACCGATACTATAGTAGACGGTGTGGCGTAGAAAACTTCCCAAAATTTATAATGGAGGTTTTGAGTCTGTAAATACACACCACTTTTGGGGCGGTTCCCCACAAATGTGGCAAATAGATTCCTGAAAGGCCCAAGCTCAGCAGCGGTTGATCTACAATAATGCCCTAAATGGAACTGCAGCGGATATCACCCCAGCAATGTCAATGCTTGTGGTGACACAGACCCATCAGTCTATACACGAACATAGTTCTGAATTCTGACTGCAGGAACACCAAAACGAGTTGCTTGAGCCCATTAATTGGCAGCTTTGATTTCTTCAGCATCCCGGGAGCATGCAGTTGTACAGAAGGTTGATTGACCACAGAAGGTATTTGTGAATGATGGCAGCGGAGTGCTCTCAAAAACTGCTGCCTGCAGCTCATCCAGAATCTTTATCAGTGGGTGACAACTGTGTCATGTAAATAGAGGTAAATACATATTCGCGTGCGACCGCTGAAAAATTTATAATAAATTTTTTATCTCACCTGCTCCGGTTTTGGTTTCAACAGCCGAGCGATAACTGTGACGTCAAGGTTAAGTCTGGGTGATGTGAGCTTGCGGGGGAAAAAAAACAGCGGTATAGTCGTTCCTGTGTTGTTTGAATTTACTACAACTCTAAAATCAACATTCCTCAAAAACAGAAATCACAACAAGTGGACAGTCAGCGATTATATCGCTTTTTTTTTATATATATATACGTCAAAGCCATCTCCCGGTGTTGTTGAAACCAAATTTGAGAGAAGAAAAAAGTTCAATTAAAATTATTTAGCTGTCGTTAGCGGATATAGCGTGGTGATCCGTATACAAGAATGTCTTACGCATCATTAAAAAGAAGAAAAATGCCCTCAAGAGTTGCTGTCTATACTCCTTTGAAAATTTTTACCAGCGAAAACGATGTGTTAGTTAACCGAAATTACCGCTATTCAGGTGCATCGTAACTGAACTACCACGCATGCCGCGTGGCGGCAAAGAAAAACGACGCTCATTATTATGGGTGATCGGTAATAAAAACAGCTCCATTCCGCATGCTAACGTAGTAGGTGCATTCACATATGTATCCACTATGGTCAAGATGATTCCTGATTTGAGACCGCCTTTGCTCGGACTGGGTTTTTTCAAAACTCCTACCTTCACGCACCGCAAAACGCACAGCTGGTACGGTGACAAACAGTTGTCGGGTACGTGCACATGGCTTCGACATCGCGAAGGGATGCGGAGGAAGGGCCGCGTAGCAAAGTATAGCTCTCCCGCTCACTTTTTTGCCTCGCGGAAAGTCGATAAGTCATAAAGTTTTAATACACAAAGGAACACGGCCAAAGTTCTCTATTTTTTCTGCTGTGGATACGTACTGTGAGGAAAAAGAGAATTAGTAAGGATTTTATACATTTTTGCGTAAATATTTGTTAAAATGAGTAGTTCATCCTGCTGACGGAAGTAAAATGGCTGAAGAAAGGTCTTGACGAGATACAATTAATATTGCGAGGAAGATCGTAAAACACACAGATGAGCTAAAACAAATGCAAACACCAAGCCAGCATTGTCAAAGCTCAGTTGTAGATGCTGTTATAACCTTTTTTAATCATTTAGCGTAGCACGTACTGCAAACATATAGAGCTGATGGCGGCCTTTAGGCGCGATGCAAACTTTATCTTCAGGAGCGCAACAAGCAGTTTGTTGGACATTCTATTTCGTAAGTCACTCTTGGTCAGCGTCAAAGCAGAAAACACGCATTCTGCTTCTGCATCAAACCGGGGGTAGGACGAGCAACTTCGTAACAAATTCATCGATGCCTTTCATGGTATTCTGACGCGATTAAACTTTATATAGCAACCAATTCTATTTTTAAAGTGCATGTGACATGCTGGGAAAACTTACCAGAATACGAAATATTATCGAATTAAGTCGTCAAAAAGTCGCCCAGTTGTCAACCTCAAATTTTTGTCGACAGACACCTCTAAATGTAGCCAATATGATGAGAAATCGCCGAACCAGGCAACCCTAATTTCGAAGGACACTAACGATGGTCTCTCCAGACAAGCGGCAACGCCTTCTTTTAGAGGCCAAGAAATCGTTGGCAATTAAACTGTCTAGTCCGTTGGCAACAGTTGGCGGCGGCCCAATAGCGAGCGTGTTGGTCTCCCGCCTCGAATCTTCCGTGGCGCGAGGGGGGAGAGGAGAGCGCGCCTCTCCGATGGCGGGTCGAAGGCCACGGAGTCTTGCAAAAAGTGTCCAGACTTGTCAGACACCGAGGCTTCTCCTCAGTGTGCCGGTGTCATGCGAAGCAGCACTGGGGCCTGTGAAGGGGCGTCAGGCGATCGCCTGCACGGCCGCTCGGCTCCAGTCGCCGACCGCTGCAGAAGAGGCGCGAACCGCAGCTAGAAGCCGATCATAACAAGCCCCATTTGATGCTTACTAAGGAGAGAAAAAGATGGCAGAATTTACAAGCATTTTCTTCAACATAATGATATGCTTCGAACGTGGCAGATTGCGGTGAATAACAGTTCCCAAGAATCTGTGGTCGGAGAGATACGGTATCAAAAATTTGTGCAGAGATATCGTATAGCGGCTATCAGCATTGCGCGTGAATTTGATCACTGCACACTTTTCTGTCGATAAGAGCAAACCTTGACGTGACAGGCACGTCAGTGTAGATGACTATAGCTCTTTTCAATCTCGCATGCAGTTGTGGGCGTGCCGAATCAGAAACCTGCATGCAGATGCAACCATAAGCAATGACGTGGTTGTTAGCCGGCAGTTCATTTACCCGACCAATTAGCGCAAAACTATATAAAGTTAATTTGAGGGCATCTGAACAGAGCGGTTGCTGAGGTAGCTCACAATATTGAGGTTGGCCGCCAACGCCCACGACGACAGGTCCAGTAAGAATGGCATCATCAGAGACGTTGCCGTTAACCCCTTGATGTCGAAAAAGACGGCATGTAGCTGCTATAGTCGGCGATAACGCTTTCCCTGTTCCGCTGTCGCGACAATGTTGATGACACTGTCGATGCAAGCGTCCCCGCTGAAACCGAGTCATGTCTGGATAAGAGCACTGCTTTCTAGAAACCGTTCGAGTCTCGCTAGCACCATATTCGCTCCTTAAATTTTTCAATGCAACTTGGTAGGGCAGCTTTCTGATCTGAGCTATAGGTACGCTCGTAATGAGGAGGCTTTTCAGGGTTCAAAAACCATTCTATCGTATGTGCTTACTTTTGTATTATATACATTCTGTCTGCCGTTACTACTCGATAGAGCAGGAGCCTTTGCCAGGCATTTAGCTCCAGCTCTACGAAATGTTCTTGTTCTGTATCAAAAACTGACGAATAAACTTAGGACATCAAACCTCGAAAAAACAAAGAGGCGCTTGACCTTCCAGTGCTCTGGCTGGAACAGCTACTATAGTATTGGAAACCCATATCTCATTTAAGTCATAAGCAGTGCAGTTCGACCATCCTTGCATAGGTTAGTTAAGAGTTTTGTAAGAAATTCCATCAGTACCAGGTTCAGATATTATGCCTATAAAGAAACCAAGGGTGACATCTAATTCGGGCACTGAAAAGAGCAAGTCGCAGTCGCCATTTGGCGAAGGTGCCGCTAAAAGCTCTGAACTTGGTGATGGTGCCTGGGTTGCGCTCACAACGATTTTACAAAAATATTACGACGCCTCTACATCAGTGTGGCGTTCATAAAGAGCCAGGAGACAGAAAAAAAAAAGTCTTAATTGCGAAGGGGAACGCAAGGTTCTAGCAATATTCTAAATACGCGATAATATTAGTGGGGATCCAGCGATGAACATAACTGTCTTCAGCGTTGTCGTCCTAACCTTCTAAGGAGATGCAATATTCTTTGCTGAGATCGGCGAAAAAGGGCGAGATCATATACGCGGATTTTCTTCTACATTTCCTTTCGGCACGATGAAAGACTATGCAGCCTCTCGAATTTCACGTCGATTATAGAAACTGGCGTATAGCAGCCCAAATATATCGCGTTCTCACCGAGAGATGATGTTATTAGACCCTATATTTGAGATGGTGGGTGGAGGTGCACACTTACTCTTCGAGATGTTCCCGAAGGCAGGTCAGTCTGCATCGCACACGAGACGAAAGTGATACGTGCGAACCCCATTATGCATACATACTTTGTTATGTCAACCCTCCCATGAATTCCTAAATTCTTTCCCCAGGTAGCAGGAAGCTAGCGACTTCCGAAAACAAATGTCACATCCAAGCAGCTGCTGTACGATGTTTCACTTGGAAATGTACGTGAGCCATCGGTTATATAGATGAGATCCTGTGTACGCGTACGCGCGCGGTCGGCCAGGTCTTTTCCTGCTTCGCAAACACTGAATCGTCGAAGATATATATGAATAGTCAAAGCTACCTCCTGGTGGAATGTAAGTGCCAATGACAGAAAATATTCGTTCCTTTAGCATTAATACCAATCCAATGTAGTGATTCATGTTGTTGGGCTGTAGAGCATGGCGTAGTACGAAATGCATCGGGGTATGCACGCTAACAGTTCGCTTGTTTGGTCTGCTTCTCAAGACCACGGCTGAACATATCCAGAAAAACGGAATTCAGGCGAAATGTGGGCTCGAAGACCACAACCAAAGGGAAGAGGTACTCGAGCAGGTGTAAGCTCATATTGCTCAGCTCTGCACGCAAATTTTTAGAAACTGAAGCGGGTCCACTCGTCGGCTCCTGCTGCCATCGTGCAGGTTGGCGCCCCTCCTCCCCTTCCTGTTGGGATGGAGGAGGAGTTAGTGCCGGCTGCAGTCATCGAGAGTGTCACTTCGGAGCCAGCTAAGGTTCCCGCCGAATTCGCGCACCGCATGGCCTCACGAACACAGGCAATTGAAGTCAGATGCAATTTTCTCGCAGCCAAAATTGGAGGCGTTCCCGCCAATACGAAGCCCGCCTAGATGACAAACTCGCGACGCTCCCCGGCATATACTTTATGGTGTACTTGTAGGCACCAAGGGTAATTGCCCATCTCTGAATGCGTGATGCCGCAGTACTCGGAATCAGCCTGTTTTCCTTGAAGAGTCCCACTATACTGGTTCTTGGTCACTCTTCAATGTGAACTTCCTACACAACAAATAATCACGGAACTTCACCACAGCCAACATGAGAGGCAGGGCCTTCCTAATGTTCTTCTCTGCCTTTGAGAGAGTACACTCTTAGAAAAAAGGTTAGTAAGAAGCTAGTAAATGCAGCAGTTACTAACTTCGAATGGGTTTTACTACCTTTTTACTAACCTTGAACTAACTCGCAACTTTTTGAGGTAGTAACGGCTCCCATTACTAACAAGTGAGTTTCTGTTAGTAGTTTTGACGAGTTAAATGCTAGAATCCCTGGGCAACTTTACCATAGTATCTTTCGTAACTTTACCAATATTTTCAGAAATTCATGCTTTGGCTGTTCTTGCCAGTCATGCATTAAAACTTATTCTGAAATTGACGAGATACATTACTTTCGATCATTTATTGGCGTTCGTTTTAGTTTATTTTTTTTAATCGTTGTTTTTGTGCACACTTCAAGCTAAAGAAAAAAACATTACAGAATTTGAGTTTTCTTGCCCCATGCGAGCTCCTGACAGCGTAATGCGGTGACGAAAAACGTCAGAGCGACACTTAGCTCTTCCAGGAAATTCTTGCAGTATAGTGAACTGGGACGCTTTGTGGGAACGACCTGCAGTCAGTCACGGACAAACGTTCAAGTGCGGATGGCGTCATTTTAGAAACAAGACATTAAAAAAAAAATTGAAAATAATTTGTATTCACGTTGCATAACACAAGGTTTTTGCGTCTGCTGCTGTTGTTTTGCTCATCTTAACATTGTGCTTTCCACCAGTGCAACAGAAATGCACAACGACACGAAATCAATACCTTTCCACCTCGCATGTAGTTGCCTGCAATCAACTTTTATTCAATTTTCTTTACGTATGGTCCAAGCATCAACACCCTGTAAACAAAAAAAAGCACACACAGAACGGTGCCGGGAGGAATGCTCGTGGGCTATACGGCTGGCAGGGGCTGTACCGTCGACATTTGATCCACGCATCCAAACTGTCCAAAAGTGCCAGCGCTGCAGGTGGCCGAAGTACGGCGGACGGTAGACGCCGAAATATGAAACGGTTTCACGCGCGGCTATAAAAAGAACAATGGGGCGATGGCTAATACTCGGGCATATTCCCCTCTCGCTTTGCGCATGCTTTCCGCTGTGCGAAACTGCGCGCTGTGGACGGGAGCGTGTGTCGTTGTGCTGGTGGAATGGTGGTTGTCGAGTCTCACACTTTCGTAAACGTCTGCGTGTCCTGGTCCACATATTAAAGTTCATGAGTGCCATCGGAAAGTCCACACATCATGCACAACGTAAATGTTGCTCTTGCAGACATCGACTCCAGGATCCCATCGTTTTTGACAGCAGCGCCGCCGCTCGTTTGCCGCGCATTGTGCCAGCATCGACTTGTCAGACTCAGTGTTGCCAATTTAGCTACTTTGTAGCTAGATTTGGCTACTTTTGGACTCAGCTAGCTACCAAGAAAGTTAGTTTAGCTACGAGTAGCTGGTTTAGCTCTTTTCTTCAAAATCTAGCTACAAATCTAGCTATTTTGCTGAAATCTAGCTTAAATTTGGCTACATTTCGGAAAATTACTATTCTGGCGCGAAAAATCTTTCCACAGACGCTACACATGACTAATATTCTAGAGCAGTATAACATGACAAAACTGATGTCAGGCACATAGCGCCATCTGGTTGTTCTTAAACAAAACGCAAACCAGACAAACTTGCGAGTACTTGCGAGAAAGAAGGAAACACTTGAAAAGAGAGAGGAGGATGCAATACAAGGCGCCACTTAGGGTTGGTATGCCGTATGCCTCGCCGCCTTTGCCTCCATGGAGCTTCCTCCATGTCTGCCTCAGCGGGAAAAAGAAAAAAAAAATAGCTCACACAGTAAAGAGAGGCGAGGCGCTGCGGCCATGCGACTGATGCGGCGGCGCAGCTTCTGATGGGTGTCGCTAGGCACTATAGTGAGCATCGAAGTCGTGCTCGCGGTACACTATTGTTACAGTACTATTGTGCATGTACACATTCTTATTAGTGAATAAGCCTGGAATCAACTGTCTGGACTGTCTGATTCGACCCTCTTTGCGGATCATGGGCGGTCAGTGCCGAGCGGATGAAAGAGGCCAAGAGGCCCACTGGTCCGAGTTACGCCGAGTCGCGGACTGAAGATATCGCCTGGACAGTCATTAAACCTTTCATAACTCTCCATTCATAGGCCTCTGTGTACGCGTAAAAAAGTAGATGTTTACAGAGCAGTGATACATTCGCAGCTCGTCTTTTCTTAGCGCGCAAGCCTTATGCTTTGCGAAAACTACGTCTACCTAAATTATTGTAATCGAAACCTGAGCACATTTATCATTCGGAATTCGTTAGTTAGCACTTGTAATGCATAGTCGCCTACAGGAAACCATGTATTGATAGCTGTGTTTAATTTTTACAATTATAGAGCTGCCAATAAATGCGTTATATATCAAAAATATAAAGTAAAAATTCTTGGAAAAACAATTTAGCTACTTTTAGCTCCTTGCTAGAATTTTTAGCTCCTTTTAGCTACTTTCACGCTGCCATCTAGCTACTTTTGCTCACTGACATTTGGCAACACTGGTCAGACTGGCTTATTTTCATTCGTTCTGCTTCGAGGTGTTCGCCGCCGTCTGCCACCGATACTGATTTTGGCGGGAAGAGTGACGCCGAGGCGCTGTGTTCGTCGCCCATGTCTAGTGATTTGGAAAGACCGAAAGAGAGTTATTCAAGCCAGCGGGCAGCATCGGCAGGAAGATCTGATAAATGCTTTGCTGGATGGCGATTTAGGGATGGTGCAGAAAACGTGCGCTTCGAGGTAAGTTGCCCGTTTTTATCTTCATTGCTTGGAATGCAAAGACCTGCGTATTGCAAACGTAATTATTTATCGCCATTGTTAGCAAATTGTTGCCGAGTGTTTCCTGATCCTGACAAGAAGCAAATGCCGTAGAAATAATGCCAACTCTGTTGAAGTGAAATTGAACAGAGTAAGCTGTAGAGCCATTTGCTACAAACATTATGCTCAACGAAAACGACATGTCCTGTTGTCGCCTTTCTTTTTCTTGTGAAAATGCTGTTTTTGCTGGGCATAAACACCGCTGAAAGTAAAACGAACCTAACACAGTAAAAATTATGCCTCGTACGAAGGAAAGAATGTGTCCTTTTTTTTTCTTTTTTTTTTTTGAAATCAAGTTTGCACAAGTATAACTAAATCATGTTTTTTCGCACGTGAATACATCGCAGTTCTATCGCGTTTTTGTAGTAATTTGTAGGTTTCTAGTAAACCCAAACATTGTGGACATCTTTGTTATCTTTTGGCACCCGCAGTCATAGAATGTTTTGTAGCTGACATTAATAGAGTCGAACGATGAGCTAGTTGGTCACACATCTCTTGGAAGAAGGCAGCACTGCAGGTAACACCAACACAAAGCACAAGAGGCACACACACGCACACTAGGACAACGCTGCACTGACAACTATTTCAACTAGAAACCGCACATCTTCTTCTTTCACTTCTTCCTTCACTTTACGTCTGCAGCCAACTTCTTTCTTTCGTTAACATCCTGCCGGTTTGCGCAAAAATTCTACGTCCTTCTTCAACACAACCACCGATGGCATGCTGACACATTGGTCTCCCAAGTCACAGATTGCATATGCTTCATAAATCTCTCTGGCTAACTTGTCCTTCATCCTTCTCATAACCTTAACATTGTGAAGGTCAGCCGGACATTTTGGGTCTCTACAATCAACGCAGTCTTTGCAGTGCACAGCCAGATTTGTGCCAGACTTGTCCGATATTGCCTTAGCGTGCACTCTAATCCTTTCATTGAGGCATCTTCCTGTTTGTCCAATATATTTCTTTCCACAATGCAAGGAAATCTCATAAACAACCCCCTGAATACACTTAGAGTACCTTGTCCGGTGCGAAGTTTTGCATCCAGAGTTGAAGTCCTGCATTCCGACGGCACCGAACACGGCTAAAGGGATGTGTGTATTCAGGGGGTTGTTTATGAGATTCCCTTGCATTGTGGAAAGAAATATATTGGACAAACAGGAAGATGCCTCAATGAAAGGATTAGAGAGCACGCTAAGGCAATATCGGACAAGTCTGGCACAAATCTGGCTGTGCACTGCAAAGACTGCGTTGATTGTAGAGACCCAAAATGTCCGGCTGACCTTCACAATGTTAAGGTTATGAGAAGGATGAAGGACAAGTTAGCCAGAGAGATTTATGAAGCATATGCAATCTGTGACTTGGGAGACCAATGTGTCAGCATGCCATCGGTGGTTTTGTTGAAGAAGGACGTAGAATTTTTGCGCAAACCGGCAGGATGTCAACGACAAGAAAGAAGTTGGTTGCAGACGTAAAGTGAAGGAAGAAGTGAAAGAAGAAGATGTGCGGTTTCCGGTTGAAATAGTTGTCAGTGCAGCGTAGTCCTTGTGTGCATGTGTGTGCCTCTTGTGCTTTGTGTTGCTGTTACCTGCTCTGCTGCCTTCAAGAGTTTTGCTGACATTTTTGTTATTTGTCGGGAACATATAACTTGGTCACTAACTTACTTCAAGACCGTATGAATTGAGTTTTTTGCTTTGTTTTGTATACAATTACTGGATCCTAGTGCATCTGCTCGAGCTACGCGCGTCTTTAGAAATATGTTTCTGTAATCTGTACGCAGTCCAAAAAATTCCTACAGCCTTGTCACAAACTGGAAAGGATTTAGTCAAGTGAAACCAATTGCTGGGCTAGTTGGTGCATTTCACAGAAAAGGACAGATTCACAGCGCTAGCAAGTACGCACAAATAAATAGACACACATAGAATGATAGAATAGACGCCAACTCAAACTTTTTTTCTTTTTCGAAACGACAGCAAAATGAAACGTATGTTTCTTTTAAGAAGTTTGGAGTCAGCGCCTGTCCTCTGTGTGTCTGTTTGTGAGTGTGTATTTTTTAGCGCTGTGAACCTTCCCATTTCTAGAAATGATTGTATAAAATATCCATCCCAAAATTTATATCTGTGTGTTTTTATCTTTTTGGAAGAAGCATCGTTTTGGTGAAAGGCACTTACTAGCTTAGCATCTGGTGTTACTTGACTAAATCCTTTCCAGTTTGCGACAAGGTTGTAGGACGTTTTTGAACTGCATACAGATCTTTTTCTTTTAAGAAGTTTCATTTTGGTGTCCTTTCGAAAGAGAAGATGGAGTCAGCGCCTTTCTTGTGTGTGTGTATTTGTGGGTGTCTATTTGTTAGTGCTGTGAATCTATCCTTTTCTGGAAATTATTCTATAAAATATCCATCTCAAAATGTACATCTGTGTATCTACTTTTATTTTTTAAAATTTCCTTTTGTGAAATGAACCAACTAGCCTAGCAATCGTTTTTACTTGATTAAATCATTTCCAGTTCACGACAAGGTGTAGCAATTTTTTGAACTGCATATAGAATTCTTTTTTTCAAGAAGTTTCATTGTGGTGTTCCGAAAAAAAAAAAAGATATTCAGTGCCTGTCCTATGTGTGTGTATTTGTTAGCGCTGTAAATCTTTTCTTTTCTGGAAATGATTGTAAAAAATACCCATCCCAAAATTTTTACCTGTGTGTGGTATCATAATTCTATTTATTTATTTATTTATTACAGGTTCCTGCAGCGCCCGAAGGCATTATTGCAGGGGGGGAGATGACAAGTAATCTTGCTGGGAACGCCAGTGATAAAATACATAAAAATGAAGAAAATAACACAAGTGATAATGCAGAATGAGAAGCATGCATCTAAAGGGGGCAACTGCGCGACGAACAAAATGATGAAAATACTCAGAAACACAGTAATGAAGGAAACACACGCAAGAGAACTGGGCGCCACGTCACACATTCGATAAAAAAGCCCGAAATAAATTTTCAGTGCAACACTCAGTGATGCCAGCTGGCAGCCGGTTCCACTCATTGATCGTCAGTGGAAAAAACGAGGTTTTATACACATCTGTGCGGCATTTTATTTCGCGGATCTTCCACTGATGATCAAGTCGTCTAGACAAAAAGTGAGGTTGAAGCAGGCACCGGTCTTTGTCAATGCTGAACTTTCCAAAATAAATGCGATACATGATCTGTAGTCTGAAATGTTTTCTGCGGTGAGCTAAAGATTCCCAACCAAGATGATGTTTAATAGACGTGACACTAGATGAAAAATTATAATTGTTAGACACAAATCTGGCAGCATTATTTTGGACGCGTTCGAGCATGTCTGATAAGTAAATAAACTGGGGATCCCATACAGGGCATGCATATTCAAGAATTGGCCTTATGTAAGTGAAATACAGGAGCTGCTTGACATTTGACTGCGCTTTGCTGAAATTACGCTTTAAAAAATTAAACATTCTGCAGGCTTTCGATGTAATATGCTCAACTTGTCTCGTCCACGTAAGGTTAGATGTGAAATATACGCCGAGATACTTATATTCAGAAACTTTTTGCAGGGGAACATTATTTATTGAGTAGCAGGTCGGTAGAGGGGAACGCTTACGAGTGAACGAGACAAGTTTGCATTTTGAAATGTTCAAAGACATTTGCCATTTTGAGCACCAGTACTGTATAAAATTTAAGCCTCGCTGAAGTTTTAATGCGTCAGAAGAACTTTCCACAACATGGTAAAGCACACAGTCGTCAGCATATAGCCGAACTTGGCAGGTGAGGTCAAGAACAATATCATTAATAAAAATGAGAAAAAGAAGGGGTCCAAGGACAGACCCCTGCTCTGTGTTTAGCTTTGTGCTTGCTTTGTGTTGCTTGTGTTTGTTGCTTTGTGTTTAGCAAAAACAAAACAGCCTGTAAATCTGCAAACACCGGAAAATATGAAATAAAGGTGGTAATTTTCTGTGGAATTTCATTATTTGAAAAAAAAAAAACTATTGCGTAAGTTCTAAGTCTTTATTGCTCCCTTTTATTGTCATTGAAGAAGTGGTTTTAAAATATGTCAATTCTGTAATACTTGCAGATCACTATGCTATTGAATGGTGGAACTTTTGCCTCTGCATGGTTGTGAAAGAATTGAAAGCCACATTTCCGGGTGAAGCCAGTAAGTATAAATTTGCTATAAATTCATTTGTGCCTTCTAATTTAATTACTTTCTATGTTGCATTTTAGGACATCTACCCAGCATTGGAGTGTGTCCGGATGAACCCTGATGACGCCGGCGCAATATATGCTGGGTTTGAAGATATCAAGGTCGAATGCCGGACATCATCGTGGGACTCACGCATGCCATTGAGAGCTACTGGATATTTAATGTCAGGCATTCAACGCGCAACGAAAACGTTTGCGCAGTGCTAGAGTATTTATGCAGCCTAAGAAGCTCATCGCCACTATGCAGTGTGGCTATGCCATTGAAAAGGGCATAGCCACAATGCCTTTAAATACGAATAAAGTGAGTATTTGTTATCCGCAAGTTTTGTCGTCATCATTGCTTGAAGACTAGTGCGAACAAGGTAAAATTAGCATCTTGTTTGTAGATCAGCTCAATGTTGCACCGAACTTGAAGCCGATGACAATTGACCACATATTACGAATAATACAATTAATTTTAATTACCAAATCTTTATTAAGATATTCAATATTTTCAGAAATAATTTACCTATCGATGCATATATGGGCTCCATAGAGGTAGCAATCGATACTAAGTTTCTGCCGCAGTAAGCACTAGGACCTATGTAATGAGAACCACTAGGCCATGTAGTATTTTATACTAAAGAAAAGGTTGCACATTATACTACCTTTTCAATGGTAACCCATAATAACAACTAGGTATATGTTGTAATAAGTACTACGACCTATGTAGTACAAACATCTAGGGGCGGTAGTACTGCGTACTACCTAGAAGGTAGCATATTCCACTACCCTTCAAAGACAAACTATAATGCACGAAGGTGTTGGTATTCACTAACCTACTACTAAGTGGCGCTAGTACTGTTCACTAACTTCCTGGGGTAGTAAATTTCACTAGCTGTATTTTTACTACCTCGAGTTACTAAGAAGGTAGTGATCTATGGGACAAGTAAAAGGTTAGTAGTTACTTAGTGAATTCACCAACCTTTTTTTTTAAGAGTGTACGGGATCTGAACGCTATTGGCCTTTTAATACCATTGATTCTGATTATGAGCACCAGATCCCTGATTATGAGAACCAGAAAGAAAAAGAACCGCGGCTGAAAGCGGCGGCACGCAGAGCGCCAAGTGTGGAAAAGAACGCTGGTTCTGAGCCCAATAGGGAAAATATCATAGGAGTTTAACCCTGGTTACACCCACCATCAAGCTCTGCGGTGATATATATTATTGGATTGTACTCATGGAAACTTTTTGAACAATACATGATGACTTGTTATCCTGCAACCAAAATGCAAACGATTGATTCAACTACTTGTGCTAGCCAGTGAGACGGAACTGCAGATGCAAGACCCACAAAAAAACAACAACAAAAGAATGAACTAGTAGCCAGCATCTTGGTCAAAATACCAGTCACAAAGATGTAGTCGGCAGACGCGGCATGGAAAGGACCACATTATGCAGTGCATCCGAGAATATTTGCAGAGGGGATGGCCCAAGAAACTTCCACAGTCAAACTATGATCAAGTACTGCCATTCTGGAAACGTTAGTAGGAATTCCCTCACTACAGACGGACAGCTCGTCTTCATTGGAGACCGTCTAGTTGTTCCTGAGGTATACCAAGAAGAGCATTCCTGCTGGAATTGCATGAAACGCATTCTGGAATAAATACCACAAAAGCGTTGGCAAAGAAACTTGTGTGGTGGCCAGTAATTGATCAAGACGTCGAAAAGCCCCGTCGTAAATGCCCTGTCTGCCAACAGATATGCCACCTTCCAGCTGCATGGCCAGCAACAACCCAGCCCTGTACTCACATGGAATATGCCGGTCCAATTGAAAACAAAACGGTGTTGGTTGTCGGTGACAGCGATTCAGGTTTAATTGAAACAGCTACAATCAATAGTGCAACCAGTGCAGCGACCATTGAGATCTTGACGAGAATATTTGCACGATTTGGTCTGCTCAATTGTCTGGTGTCTGATAATGACAGTGCTTTTGTCAGTGTAGAAATCGAAGAATTCATTACGAAGGCAGTCAAAGATGGTTTAAAAGGCTCTCAAGTGGAACCCTCTCAACTCGATTATACCGATGATTGCACGATCACAGGCGCACACCATCCGGAGGTAGGGACAGATCCCCGCAGAAATGCTCCTGACTCCTGAGCTATCGTCCCAAAGGACGCCTGGACCTGTTTCTGCAGAAACCACAAGAATCGAACATTGGAAGGCACATCCGACAAAAGATAAATGGCTCCGTGAACATGGACAGACCATCCTTTTTCGTAATTTTGGCTTACTTCAACGTTAGATGAAGGGAACTACTCAACAGGTCTTGAGAAACAGGACGCTCAAGATCTCCACGGCCGAAAAATCTGTCCCCAACTCTTCGATCAGGTTCGTCGTTACGATAACTGTAGCAACACTAAGGAGAGGCGCACATCAACCACAGTCAAGCTCAGCACTAACCCCTGCAGCGGAAGCTCAGTCTATACGGCCCACTCGCACCCGGAGACCACCAAACCGACTGAACTTGTGATGTGTACAATATGGCGTAACTTTCAACCAAGTATGGGGGAGTGTTGGCCGGCGTAAAAAACGCACGCGTCTGGCAACTGTGGTGGGGTCCGGGGGGGGGGGGGGGGGGAAGGGGATGTAGCTTACATGGCGTCGTAATAAATGTGTCCGTGTTGCTGATGTGAGTAGTGCTATTTACCGTTTGTTGGGTGCGTGACTCCGGTGGACCCCAAGTGGACAACAAGTGACGGCATAAACGCAGCCATCGTGCTTCCGTGCTGGTATATATTTAATAAGTGTGGGCCCTTGAAGGTAACGTATTTAAAATAATGAGTGAGAAAACAATTCAGCCATGATAATATTTGCGAATCCGTGGAAATATAATGCGGAAAGTCTAACCCCACGTTCAGTTGCATTCGACCAACGCGTTCAGTTGCAGAACGCGTTGGTCAAATGCGAAAACCAAATGTAATAAGAACAGAAGGCTGGGCAAGTTGGTTTCGACCCATACTAAAACAGCGCGAAAAATGAGGACGCAACAAATAAGACACAGTATACAACCGCTGATTTAAAAAAAAATTAACTACACGCTTTGAAAAAGTGTTTTTATATGGTTTCTTAGTTGCTTTCTCTATTCCCGGTATGGCTCGTGTAAATTTGTACAGCCGTGCAGTGCACACGGTTAACGATAGGATATTTTGACGGCAGCCATTGCCACTGCAGTTAGGTTCCATTGAATTTCGTAATTGCAAAGAGTACACAGCTGCCATGGGTCTCGTTTCCTTTCCGATGGATACGGCGATACGCTGCGCGTGGCTGCGACGTCGTGTGTATGTATGGAATCGCTATGCAACAAAGCCGCAATTCAGAAGGATATAAAGGCAGCGATCCGACGTGCTTTATTTTTTATTTTTTTTGACGTTTTCGCCTTGGTTCTTACGGCACTACTTAAAGATGTAGATAGAATATTCCAAGTTGACATATCACACGTTCTGGGTACTTTTGCGCTTAGGGAGCGTCACCAAATAGCACAGTTCCACCTATATTATACGAACAGGGCTAGAACTCCAAAAGTATATATAAAGCGCATCTGACCGCTGCATTTACCTCTTTAAAGACGCCCGTGGGGCGACATAGTGGCGCCATGAACATGCACGATGTCGCTATCATGTGCAGCGTATCACTACCTAGCAGAAACCGTTACATGTGGCAGCGGTGCGCGCTCTGTAATTGAAAACGTGAATAAAACCTAATAGTGGTAAAAACGTCTCATAATAACCGCAAAAGAAGGTATTTTTTCCAGTGCGAATTTGATCCCTGTACCAACCCTAAGTATTCCGTATATTGTGGAGTAAAAACATACTGCATCTCAGCTCCAGCTGCATGCCGTAACAGTTTTTTCGGAGACTGAAAATCTACCCCAAATGAACTCCCTCTGCTACCCTCATATGCTCCTTTTTTTCGGGGCAAAATTTTACCCCATGCGTTCTAATTCGAACCCCTTTTAGCGAGCACGCTAGAGGATAAGTCACTAGAGAGTTTTAGCTTACCGTGATCCCCGATCCGCTACTGGGATCCGCCACCGCTCGTTCCACTGCGCATGCCCAGACACCCCTTGCCGCCGACAGATGGCGCCACATACTGGATGTCGGTAAAGTCCCTCGATAATTTGAAAGTAGCGACACTCTCCTCCACTCCGGCACTTTCCTCCTCGAATATCCTCGCCCGCCGCCTGCGCGCGCTGCACACGGCACGCTTTTTTGGGCAGCGCTCCTTCGCCATCCGGGAAATTGGCTGGCACGCGCGCGCGCTCTTAAGTTTGCGCTTTTTTCACGCTCTGTTATCGAATAAAGACACGAATAAGACATGCGACTTGCTTGACTGTACCGCGAGCCACATAAATTAGCGTCTCGTACGCGCAATCAAAGTGCATATTACGAGCGCTTGCCGCACGAACAAAAACCGCTTGCTGCATACACCTCACATTCCTTTTGACTTTTCATTACCGTGTGTCTCAACACGGCATAATATATTAAGCATAGTATTTACTATATATTTGAACATTCCTGAATATTCTCAGCATACCGATGCTGAGTTAAATGTATTTTAAACTCAAACTAATTTTAGCGGAAGTAAAGTTTATGCAGTTGTTAACGAGCGGAGTTACATTAATGCGATAGTTGCTAGCAAGAGGCTGGAACAAATGCTTTGATGGTCATCCTAAAATTTTTCAATAAGGTTTAGGCTGAGGTTGGTACCGCGCAGTGCACATGCAGCTGCTTAGTTGTTTTCGTAGTTAAAAATTTCCGCGGCTGCTTGAAAACGATCGACTATCAACTTTTTTCTGTTAAGAATGAAACGGATCTAGCTCCTGCTGTCGGCAGCCTTGAAGTGACGTCGAGCCGAAACCGAGAGTCAAGATCAGGGCACCGATTTCCCGTCATCCGTACCCCAAAATTTGGCCCTGTCGACCACCGATACATCACCTTGTCGGAAGTTCATCCACATTGGTGTCAACTCTAATTTTAGTATGACCAATATTTTCTTTTTCTTTTGCTTTGACTAGACTAAAGAAACGTGACCCACAACGCCTTCAACTCTTTAGTGGCAAAATGTGGAAGAAGTACAGGCCTTATGTCGATAACTGCGACAGGGTGCGCACGTACAAAATACTGCTATGTCAACTCAAGACCAAACAGCATTGTTTTCTTTGTACACACTAGACCTCTCGGGTCCAAGGCCGACGGCTACCCAACGCTACGAAAATGGACATGACGCCCGTTAACTAGGCAAATAATTAAGGAGGCCCACCTAAATTTGGAAGTCAAGACTGAGTTGGCCATACGCAAATTAGGTTATAGACACCAATCTCCGGTCAGACTCGGACCAGGTCAAATTTTGGGGATTCAGAGGGCCACATTTCGGGGGTGGCCCTCATAGATTGGTAGATTACCACTGAATTTCCCATACTCAAATAGGTCGGACACCAATTTTGGTCCAATTCAGGGGAGGACAAATTTCGGGGGTCTAGAGAGCTAACTTTTGGGAATAGGCCACCTAGGTTTGGAGGCCACCACTCAATTCGTCATACGCAAATTAGGTTGGACACCAATTTTGGTCAAATCGGACGAGGTCAAACTTTAAGGGTCCAGAGAGCTAAATTTTGGCAATGGCCCACCTAAGTTTGGAGGTAATCCCTGAATTCGCACTACGCAAATGAGGTTGGTAATTAATTTTGCCACCTTTTGAAGTGGTCAAATGTAAGGGGTTTCTGGGGCTACATTCTGAGGGAGCCCACCGAAATTTGGACGTAACCAGTAAATATTCAAATTAGGTAGGACATCAATTTTCGCCAGATTAGGATGAGGTCTAATTTCGAGGGTCTAAAGAGACAAAATTTTGATGTGCGGATATATATACACTATGTGGACAAGTTCTGCGAAAGAGTCCTCTACACTCTCCTGCGACATAAACCTATTAATGAATTAACAATCTCCTTCATTGCACGTGTTAGCGCTGCAAAGCGAGACCTTTAGTTCAGACATTAAAGCGGCTATTGTATGCGCATTGTATGCATCAGCTTTCGCTATTATATAGCACGTTGAGCAGAACCATGAAGTCAAAACAATAACGCGCATAACGGCGCAAAATGATCAGTGAATTAAGTGAGATTATCAGCTTTGTGATGCGCTTGCAAGCAGTTTCATGTCGCTTGGAACAAATGCACAGTACGTCGCAGAAGCAGCAGAGGTGACTAGTCTTCGTCGGGGTGAAGTGCTTGCGGCCGATGTTGTTGAACCACTTTTTTATTCGAATGGTGGCCTTCTTTCCGCTCGGAATTGCGAAAAAAATGAAACCTTTTTCACGGCAGCTTGTGCAAATAAATATGCCGCAGCTCGGTATAGCGCTGCATTAAAACAGCGCGAATAGCGCGAAGTGCAAGCGCGGAATGCTAGGAAGCTCGCTCCTACAAACAGCGGCTGCCTAAAAAATGGCGCCGGCTAAAAATGAAAACACAAAAAAAGCGAACTTTTCGCGCGCTTTTCCCGGCGACGGCCCGCGGAGCCAATCGCCGTTGAGAAGAGCGCCGATGGGAGAGTTGAGAGAGGAGGATCTGCGAGGGGGCGCGGAGCAGCGGCAAAGTTCACAGAAAGTCGCTACTTTCGTTTTATCAAGGGATTTTAGATGTCGGCACAAAGACCTGCCGCGTCGGGACCAATCAGCTTGACCACCCCGCCCACGCGCGGTAGAGAGCCACGGTGGCGGATCGCGGATCACGGTAAGCTAAATCTCTCTATTTACTCTGGTTTCGGTGGATTCTTCTTTATTGTGCACCATCGTGTGCCTAGATAACGTCAATGAATTTCGAGTGAAATGCTAGACTGTGAGCTTCCTGAAGATGAGTATAGTCTGGCACTTAATCACAACTGGCCTACGACAAATAATGAAGCTTCACGATCCCACTGCTTGAAAATAATAATAATGTAATTATGCTTCTCAGGATAATTTATGAAGGACTTTTCAGCTGGCTCAATGAAGGTCGCCTTCAGGTATAAAGCGGTCAGCACGACAAATGCGATTTCATTGTTTCAGTCCCGTTGTGAACACTTGAATGACGCGCGCTTTGTAGCTGGCTATATGTGAAGTTCGCCTTCAGGTACAGATCGAAGTTTGGACAGGTTTAGGGAGTTTAACATCCCAAAGCGCCTCGGGCTATGAGAGACGCTGTATAGTGGAGGGCTCTGGAAATTTCGGCCACCTGTGGTTCCTTAACGTGCACTGACATCGCACAGCACACGGGCGCTTTGCGTTTCGCCTCCATCGAAACGCGGCCGCGGCGGCCGGGATTTGGTTCCACATCCTTGGGCACAGCAAGTCCCCTAACCACTGCACCACCGCGGTCGGGATTTGGTTCCTGGGAACATCCTTGGGCACAGCAAGTGCCCTAACCACTGCACCGCCGCGGCGAGACGGCGGGGGCTAGCCAGCCACCGAATTTTTATCTGTTGTAAGTCGTCATTGCACCCGCCACCGCTTAGGTGATGGTGGATGACGGCTGTTGCGGCGCGCGTCTTTCTCTTCTTTTTCTTTCTTCTTATACTTTCTTCTGTCCGCGCGAGGCAGCGGAGGTGGCTCAGCTACAGAGCCAGTAGCAGGCCCGTGCATTTTCTTTTCCTTCTTGCTACAGCCACACCAACAACAACCGCGGCGGTATCTCATTTTGAAGCGAGAGCTTCATTAGCCGCGATGCAGCGATTTCGGCGTGGAACCAATTTCTACCGTTGTTGCAGCGCTCTTTTCATTTTCACTCACACCTTCCTCCCTTCCCTTACGGCGCAGTTAGAATGTCCACAGAACAAGTGTGATAGATACTCCGCCTTTCCTTTCTTATTAACCAATGTATAACATACAAGAAGAAAATATGAAAACAGGATTGCATGCCCAATATAGAAGAAAAAATATGAATCTCGACCTGCAGTGGTTAGGTTTAGGTATCCACAGTTACGTGGAGTCCACTCAAAAGCATAATGCTCCGTCATTTCCCCAAAACCTAATTTTGGTAAAAATTATGCAAAAAAAAAAAAAAAACCGCGGATTGAAAAGCGGATGGTAAACGGGTGTCACTAGCTGTACCTCTATCACAGGTTTAAGCTATGCTTAAAGCCCCATAATTTTTTGTGATTACCTGAAGCGTACGGATTAGCTGGCTCAGTGGGGATCTCCTGCTGGTATTGCATGCAGTGAACACAAGTAAAGCAAAAGCAAAACATTGGACACTGCTATTCGACTTTTAACAAGAAAGGAGCACCTCCGACGCCGTACACGTGCTCTATATAATACCTCCGTGTACGGTAAGTCTCTCCCGCGGTCTAACCCGTGCAGAGGAGGTGGCGCTTCGGAGGAGAGTCGGGGTGGCCCAGACACCGGCAGTGATTCAAAAGTGGCCTCAATTTTGACATTGGTATCCACACCCTAGCCCCGCCGGGGTGGTGCAGTAGTAAGATGCCGACCACTGTGCCAGAATACCCGGGTTAGGACCCGACCGCAGCGGCTGCGTTTCGATGGAGGCGAAACGAAGAGGCGTCCGTGTGCTAGTGCGATGTCAGCGCACGTTAAAGATCCCCAGGTGGTCGAAATTATTCGAGACCTCCATTACGGCACCCTTTTCTCTATCCACTTTCAATCCCACCTTCTCCTCTTCCTTTACGGCGCGGTTCAGGTGTCCACAGAAACAAGTGTACTGTGTGACAGATACTACGCCTTTCTTTTCCTGTGAACCAATTATAATTATTGTATCCACACCCTGGGTGCCCCGACTGCAAGCCCAGAAATACAGAAGCTGTCATCCATCACCTGCTGTTGGAATGTCCGCGCTGAAGGCGATGCGGATACGGCACCTGGTGGCAGCTGGCCTTTCCCCCATAATCCGCAGTCATATGCCGCTCGTTCACTCCTCGACTTCATTGCATCAGCCAATATTTTTTTCCTTTATTTTACCACACCCTTCATCCGCCATAACATTCTTTGTATCCCCTGAGGCAATAAATATCACAAAAAAAGCAAAGGTTTCTGATCTCATTTGCTGTCTAACTCAATGATATTCCTCTCACGTCGCAATGATGTCGAGATGTTGTTGGAATTAATATTGATGCAGTGCTAACTTAAGCCGGACGCGTGTACTGTGCGATGCCAGTGCATGTTAAAGAGTCTCGTAACACATGCCGATTTAGAATGTTAAAACGTAGTACATGCCACACCATACACTTTACTCTTTATTACGATAGCTAGACTTATTGCACAAAATCTTATTGAGCTTCTCAGAATAGCCACATTAAGGCGACTAGTAAATTTCGAAGCAGAAATAGCGCCGCCTTTGAAGAACGTATATAATTTTCCACACTCACGAACATAGAAAGATGTCCCCCTTTCCGTTTTAGTCCTCCTGTCACTTCGCTATCACGTCTTTTCAGTGTTCGGCGTTCCTTTATCCGAAACTAACGCGCCAGGCAAGTATACAAACAAAACATGTCCGTATGTGGCCATCGATATGAGTGCAAAAAAACAATAAAAAAAAAGACGAAAAACTCGTTCTGTGGTTAGTCACCACGAGTGGGAAGATTTAAGCCAGTATAGCTATGTATATCCAATATTTTGTTGCAACTCGGTTTCGTAAAAAAATATCCGATGAGTCAAAGAACTCTCGATATTTGAAACCCCGCCGTATCCGAAGAGGTGCCAGGGAAGAGTTGGCACCGTTGGTCGCGCCTGATTAACAGAGAGAGAGAAAGAGAGCTCTGTGAAGTGGGCAGGATGCCCATGTGCGGGGCTTGAGACACTAGGTTCCGCTGTTGCACACCCAGCCGGGAAACCGCACACCCCCGGTTTGTGCAAGCAAGAAAAATGATCGGCCTCATCGCTGTCACGAGGCGCTCAACAGAGACTCTCGTGACACGCTTCGTCGTCTGGACGCTCGCGCGAGCGCGAGCAAGGCGCAGCCCGACACGGAGCCCACGGCGCGGGTTCCGCAGACCACCCGCGCGGGGATGCGACACTGCGGCGAGCCCATTAGCAGCGTTGGCCGCATCAATCACGCGTGCTTTTCCGGTCGCACTGTGCGGACGACGTGGCAGCCCGATGAAGACGCGTCGAGGCGCCTTTCAGCGCTGAGCCCGCAGCATACTTCTGGCAACCGGAGCATCCATGTGAGGGTGAAAGCTCAAAGCCCGCGTATCTGATGAACGCGGCTGCTCTATAGGGCACTGGACACAGCTGCGTTATGGTGCCCTCAGAACGCCGGGTTGAATCATGGTGATCCCCATGCGTATTCGCACGGAGTGTGAGGGCATGAGGTATAAAATCATATGCTTGAGTAAAGCAATTAAGCTGTCGGAATAGTTGCTTTGAGGTCACTGTCGATCATAACAGTGCGAAGCAACACGACGGCGAGACTCATGAGACTCATCGACTTTTACTATAGTGCAAATGGGACAGTTTTCGTAGATATGAACTCAGTTTCTCGAAGGTTTTTAGAAATCAACACGAAGCTGAGTACCCTCGAGCATCTTTCTCGTCTTGGTCCTCGTGCTGCTTCGTGCGAGAATCACTGTCGTGCGCTACCACCACTTAGCACTTTGAACCTCATCCTTGACATGGATTGGACAGAGTAGTATTTGTGCAGAGAAAAAGCCGCGTTCCCCTGTTGCTTGCTTAGATTATTCGTTTCCTCTTCTAAGCATCATTCCAGCCGAATCAAACACACTCCATCAGCCAGCAATCGTTCTGTCTAGAGACACTATAGTTCTGTCATTGATGATTCACTGAAACACTATATTATCAGGCAGTCTCGTTCCCCTCTTCAAACCTAAACAAAAGTCATAAGCAAAGACATGCTGTAAACCAGGCGCTCGTCATGGCTCCAGAAATTCGTCGGTTGTCTACACTTTCTCAAGCGCATGCTTCCCCATGTGTTATTCATTACCAAGTTGCCTCATTTCAAGTGCATGCCGCATGGCTGAGCACCGCTCCATGGTGGCGCGCTGAACCACCGTCCACGCTTGATGAATCGAGACGCGGGGCATGAAATGGTTGCGCTGGTTGCACATGTATTCTGTACACTGCAGTCAACTGAAGAGTGAAAATTAGCTGCTGGCGGAGCGTCGCGTTTTGCTCAGCGGAAAATAGCGCATGTATACGTTCTTTTTTATTTTTTATTTTTTGCTAATCAGTTCATTACGCATCCACAAGCGAGGCGTGCCGTGTTTGCTAACAACGTTTAATTGCATAGCATAAAACCAAGAACAGAATCACCGTTTGTCGAACAGGCGTGCATTTACTACTGTAAGAGGCGATTATGGAAACAATGTAGAGAAATAATGAGCTGCTGGGAGCCTGTGCACATATCGGTATATGGATTTAGTTTACAAGGTATACTGTTTAGTCACCCTGGTATCAGCGCATAAGAGCAGGTTACTTTGAAGCATATACAGTCATCATCATCATCATCATCATCATCATCAGCCCGATTATACCCACTGCAGGGCGAAGGCCTCTCCCATATTTCTCCACTTAACCCGGTTCTGTGCTAGCTGCATCCACTTGACCCCTGCGAACTTCTTAATCTCATCCGCCCACCTAACTTTCTGCCGCGCCCTGCTACGCTTTCCTTCCCTTGGAATCCGGTTTGTTACCCTCAGCGACCATCGGTTATCCTCTCTTCGCACTACATGTCCTGCCCATGTCCATTTAATTTTCTTAATTTCTACTGGAATGTCGGCAACTTGACTTATTTCTCTGACCCACTCTGCACGCTTTTTATCTCTTAATGTTACCCCTACCATTTTTCGTTCCATAGCCCTCTGGGTTGTCTTCAACTTAAGTAGAACTCTCTTGGTTAGCCTCGTTTCAGACCTGAGTACAGGCAAGATGCAACTGTTGTATACTTTCCTCTTGAGCGATACTGGTAAGCTGCTAGTCATAATATGCGAGTGCTTGCCAAATGCACTCCATCCCAATCTTATTCTTCTTGTTATTTCCTTTCCATGGTCCGGATCAGCATATACAGTAACTATACATATATTGAATTTTAGACGAAAAGTAAAGCTTCAAGCTTTTTGGTTATAAAGATGGTTATAATTATACGTTACGTATCAGAGCTGCTGGCTAGCTGAAGTGAGAGAACGTTAAACAAATGTCTTAATTAACAACGTGTATTTATAGCACACCCTGAATGTTGGAGGGCTGTTATCATCCCCCAACAGTAGCATCCTCACCAGACATGAGTACGAATTGCACCATTAGCTCGTAAGCATGCGTGCGCAATTGCATGCAGATATGACGCAGACCATTTAAAAAGAACCTTTCTTAAGCGTTTTATTATCGTGTAAAGCGGAGTCAGATCCATCGATTCCACATACGCGCGCGCGCACGCACGCACGCACGCACGCACGCACTCACGCACGCACGCACTCACTCACTCACTCACTCACTCACTCACTCACTCACTCACTCACTCACTCACGCACACACACACACACACACACACACACACACACACACACACACACACACACACACACACACACACACACACACACACACACACACACACACACACACACACACACACACACACACACACACACACACACACACACACACACACACACACACACACACACACACACACACACACACACACACACACACACACACACACACACACACACGTGCACGTGCACGTGTATGCACCGTGATTATAGATCACACCGGACTCCGTTCACGAGCAACAAAGATGCGGCAGTCATGCCATTTTCTGTAGCTCACTTCCCCTCTAATCATCTGTGCACTGCGTCGCACACGTGCTTTTCTAGCCAAGAAAAGGTTGTATAGTGTGCCCCGTTCATGCTGAACCGAGACAGATATTAGCTGAGCTTATACTTCTTGCACACGTTTTCTTCAGCATGGCAGAGTAATGGTGCACGTCCGAAAACAAGGCACGCACAAACAGCGCGAAAGCAGCGGTTTCGCAATGTAATGAAATAATGTAATGTCTGGTTATACTGTTATACTCATTTTTTACGACGTGTTTTGACCAATGCACACTTCCTTAGGTGACTGCGCTTGTCGCCTGATGGGAGTACAGCATCGACAGCCGTCATCTGCGAAGCATGTGAAAGAATCTCCAAACACGGTCCATCCATGGCGTCGCCTGCTTGCACTCTGGTGAAGGTGCATGTGACCACATTTGCTGCTATATTCAAACTGAGAAACAACTGCGCTTCCCTCCTCCCCTCTCTTCTTGAGAGAGCCTTTCTGTTTGACTCAAGCAAAAATAACGCCAATGCAGTACGTGCTACAACTATATTTTCGCTTGTTTACTTGAGCTTTACTCGATTCTTGGAGGACACCTGCAACACAGCACAGCGTGAGGAAGGAAAGGAAGGGTGAGGGAAAGACGAAACAGGTAGCCCCATATAGGAGAGCGACCATCTGGCCGCCTCCTATACGACACGCGCCACCGCGGTTGGATTTCGAATTCTGCGGGCATTCGGGCTCAGTAGCCGAGTGAGCCACCTCAGTGGCTATACCGTATTTACTCGCATAATGATCGCACTTTTTTTTTACATACTGACGCAAATTTCGGGGTGCGATCATTACGCGGGGTAAATTTTCTACAAAAAATTTTTGAGCACCGAAAACGAAAACAAGTTGCAGGTCAGACGTCTTAGAACATATATCTCGATTACAACCAAAAATAAAAGCTGAGTAAGGCTTACCTTCGCAATAAACACGCACATTAAGCAGCACATGGAGTGCACACTGCCCATTTAATTTTTTTCGTCAGTACTCTAATCAAAGTCTGAATCCTCGCCATCCTCGCTTTCACTGCTGCACGACTCATCGGAAACGGCAGTGTCGTCGCTGGGAGCATCTTCACAGTCCCACAGGAAGTCATCTTCCGTTCCATCCAAAGCGTTAGATATGCCTAACTTCTTAAAACTCTTAGCCACTACCTCGTCGGGGATACTGCTCCACGCTTCTGTGATCCACGAGCACAGCATCTCCACGGATGGCCTTCTAATCTTTCCGCTCGGCGTCAAATCATGCTGGCCCATCGCCATCCACTCAGCATAAAGTCGTCGAACGTTGTTCAAAAACACGTCGAGAGGCTGCAGCAGCGATGTCAGGCCGCCAGGAATGACTGCAATGTCCGTGCGCAGCTCTTTCAGCTTGGCACGCACGCTGTCCACAAGGTGACCCCTAAAACTGTCCAAAACCAGAAGCGAGGGAAGCAGAAATGCTCCTGGTCTTCTTCCCCAAACAGTCTTGATCCAGTCGACCATCAGGTCTGCAGTCATCCACCCTTTCATCTGTGCACGTATATGGATGCCACGGGGAAAGTTTCCCTTCGGAATAGTCTTCCGTTTGAAGATCACGTATGGTGGCAGCTTCCGCCCGTCGGCCGTCACAGCAAGCATGACTGTGCATCGCTGTTTTTCTGCGCCAGACGTCTTCACGAGGACGCTCCGAGCACCCTTCTCGTTCACAGTTGTATTCCGGGGCATGTCGAACGTCAGTGGAGTTTGATCGGCGTTTCCAATTTGCGACATGAGGTAACCGCATTTTTCGCGAAGCCTAGTGACGAAGTGATGGAAGTCTATCGCAACGACGTCCGCCGCCTCAGGGAAAGTCCATTCCGTCGCATAAAGCGAGTCGTCCAACCGGAGCTAGCGCGGAAATCCTTTGCGGCGATTCCCAGCTTCCTGGCAGTTGTGCGCGCCTGCGTCTGTATCATTTCTAATGACACTGCACAACCATCCTTGCGCAGGTCCCTCACGTATTCTAGGACCGCCTCCTCAACACGAGGGAACTTGCCCGTTTTGGGTCCACGGAAAGCCCGCCGTGTCTTGTTAGTAGCCATCAGCTTCTCGCGCTGCTTCTTCCAATAGCGTATCCTCATTTCGTCCACGCCGAAATGCCTACCAGCAGCGCGGTTGCCATGCTCTAGTGCATAGTCGACAGCCTTGAGCCTGAACGCGGTGGTGTAACTGGCATACCGCCCCATGGTGAAATGGCGTAAACTCGCACAAAAACACAAAGCACGCTACGACGCTGCCGAATTGCAAAATGGCGAACGCCGCAAAGCATGGAATCATGGGAACTCCAACGTTACTAGACTAGGTTGGGAACTCGTCGGAATGCATTCTCTGCGGGATGACTGCAGATCAACCACCAGGCGGCTCCGGGGTGCGATCATTACGCGAGTGCAATCATTATGCGAGTAAATACAGTATATATATATATATATATATATATATATATATATATATATATATATATACATATATATATATATATATAGAGAGAGAGAGAGAGAGAAAGCGTACAACGAATGCCGAGTTGAAAATTTGGGGTGGTTTAACTCTTCTGAACCCATAAAGAGCGAAAAGCTCTCCTGCATTATCAGTCAAAGCCTAATTGACGACTTCGCCGTAATGTTGATGCAATAGGGTATGTGCGCGCTTCATCTATGGTGAAACTGGAGAAGAAACCACCTGCGAAGCAGTTTTCATTATATCCTCTCTCAGCCACGTGGTATTACAGTGACGGGGCCGGCGGACGCGATGCGAAGCAACTGTTAATACCCCCCCCCCCCATCCCAAAGTCACGAGGTTCCACAAGGGCGGAGACGAGCGAGCGAGCGCAACTGCGCCTCTGTAGCCTGTTCAGCAGGTATGGGAATACGAAGACGCAGAATATGAGAAGCAGGTACGCGAAGAAAAAAAAAGCGAGAGCTACCGGATTCGCACGCTGTACTTGCAGTCAAGGTCAAACGCTCAACAAAGTTGACCTTCACAGACATGGAGTAGCAGAACACCTTGCTCTAAAGGCACTGCAAGTATTGGAGCATTGGAGGGAGCAGGCAACCACATCAGACCACCTGCCGCATGATTCAGTTGCCCAGCGTTCGCCTTATAAACTCTTAAAGGGACCATAAAAAGTTATTTACTGAAATCAGTTCCATAAAAAATTGGTATTCCATCAGCCCCCTTGACAATGCAACAATTTTTTAGCGGGATTAACTAACATCGAAGGCATCGGGGATCGAAAACAATGTTCCTCCTCTCCCCCTTCAAATCAGCATATCACCGGCGCGCAGGCAGAGAATAAAAAAAAATAGGTCTAGAAGGTAAAGTCACTCGAACAGGGTGACTTTACGCGAAGCCCCAACTGCTCTTCATTTCGCCCGCGTCACTAAAAACGCCAATGACAGGGGCCACCCAGAAAGCCCAGTGAGCGGCTACATGCGTGCGATGAGGTGTTGCCCTGATCGGTTGGGAGCTAGTGTGCCTCGATGCACGCGCCCCCCTCCACCGCATCGAGGCACCCAATCACTAGGAACAGTTTTTGTGAATTACAGGGTCTATGCAAAGCCTCTGAATTTCACTCAAATACTCACAAAGGCCACCTCCACGCGGCGGCTGTGTTTCGACGGTTGTTGTGGCTGTAGGAAGAAGGAAAAGAAAATGCACGGGCCTGCTATTGGATCTGTAGCTGGCCCACCTCCGCTGCCTCGTGCAGGCAGAAGAGAGAAAGTAGAGAAAAAATAAGAAGAGGAAGAGAAAGACGCGCGCCGCTACAGCTGTCGTCCACCACCTAAGCGGTGGCGAGTGCAATGACGGCCTACAACAGATAAAAATTTGGTGGTGGGATTCTCGTTGTTAAGGGGAACCGAATGAAGCCCATATGTAAGTTCACGCCGAATGTAAACGATGAACTTGCTAGTTCTGTTGCGTGTTGCGATGCAAATGCCTCATAACCGGATATTCGCAAATGTTTTTATTAGATTTGGTTCACAAATAAACAAAATGGGAAAGTGATATTTTTAAACATATTGCCGAATATCTGAAATTCTGGACTGGAGTGCACGGGCATTCTACTAAAAAATAGAAGCTTGCTTGACTTTGTTTTGAAAATATATATTCGACGGAGCGATGATACCTTCCATAGTAAAGCCGCAAGAACCAGATGCAGTGCGTCTAGTACTTGCAGTGCCTTGTGTTCTGCTGGCGTACGCCGATAGGAGAGAAGAGCACGCATGACATACATCAGTGACGTGAGCATTGCGGATCAGGCTGGATCAGTCCCAGGCGTTGGATGCTTGGAGTGCGGCATTGTTCCAGCCCCAATGGTTGTAGAAGACTTTGGTAGTGGTGGCCAAGTTTCTTCTGGTGCAGCAGGTCTCTCGTCATCAGACATCGGGTACCCTTGGTTTAGTATGATTGTTGGTGGAGTCGGAACAGTTGCAGTGGCATTTGGGAGTTCGGCTTCAAAGGTTATTCGTTTCTTCGACGACCTTCGGCGGAGCGAACGACGTCGCCGAGAGGTTGCCCTGATGGGCTTGGCGCGGGTAGGTCAACGCCGCTTGCGGCGGGGGCTAGCCTGCCACTGATTTTTATCTGTTGTAGGCCATCATTGCATCCGCCACCACTTCGGTGGTGGACGACGGCCGTTGCGGCGCGCGTCTTTTTCTCCCTCTTCTTTTTTATTTCTTGTCTATTTTGTCTGGCTCAGCTACAGAGCCAGTAGCAGGCCCGTGCATTTTCTTTTCTTTCTTCCTACAGCTACAACAACAACAACGACGTCGCCGTACCTTAGCCGCGGCTTCTTTATGTGTAGAATGATCCTGCACCATTTTCTTCAGTACCGCCCGCTCAGTCTTCAGACGGGGGCAATCTCTAGATGAAGAATCGTGAGGGCCACGGCAGATGTCACAGCTGTGTGGTTCGGAGCATCATCGGGCACACGATGGAGTTGTTACACACAGCACTCACATTGCCGATACTCATACACTTCCTGCATTGTAAAGGATTAGGCACGAAAGGTCGAACTGGGTGTCGAAAGTGCTCAACCTTCACGTACGACGGTATGCAGTCACCCATTCTTGATGCATGTATAGAGTTTCGTATGCGCTGAACTCAGGCTATTGAGATGCCATTTGTCACCGGCTTGATTAACATATGCAAATCGGCGTCACAGATGGCGATGTCAACATTGTAAATTACGCCAGCCGTAGTTCCGCTCTTTTGAAGAGTAAGAGGGCGTACGTTAATACTGCCGAGTTGAGTGATGCAGGGCAAACTGTCTAGTGCATTCCGCTCCTTGACATCAATGGCTATGACGTTCTTATAGGGGTTTATTCTCATGTCTTTCATCCCTCCCGGTAGTAGGCTTTCCAAGTATATGGAGATGGCTTGCCTGTTCAGAAGGTTCAAATTGTCCGTCGGTTGCTGTGGAACAACGATGTATGTACCGGGGTACTTCCGTGATGATCGTTGACGTGCTCGATGAGGATGACTTCGCTTATATGGCTTAGCCTTCTTACTGACAACCGGTACGAACCAGTCGTTGATCGAGGAGTCACAACTTGGAGCCGAGTACACATCAGTGTCCTGGCTCCATGAGTCGCTCGGGTGGTATAGAAGCGATTTTTCTGGGTTGCCGCTGCCGACCCATTAGGTTCCAAAGGAGGCCCAGCAGACACACCTTCCTCACCGCAACGAAAAGGGAGCGGCGGCTCCTAGATATGGCACAAATTATCCAAAACCTACAGACACGTGAACGCAGCGTTCCGACACAGAACAACTTCCAGCACACAGTTATTGTTTTAAAAGCCTCTAAGGTCACAGCTAGCTTCAAACCGAGTTTTAAGTTTATGCTCTCGAACTTGTGGGATTCGGGCTTTCCGTGGCTGCCCTTTGAGCGGCCGCCGCCCATTCCCCCGTTGTTTTCCTCTTTCCCTTTTTCCCGCCTAAAGCGGCACAGAGGTGTCCAGACGACTTGTCACTGTTACTCGACCACAGCTCCGCCCCAGCGTCACAATGGCTTTTCTCATTGGCGCCTTTTGGAGGGCACACGGCACCAATTTGACGGCTGCGCTCGCGTGACCATCTGAGCGGGGCCGAGAGATAGACTCTTCCGAGACATCGCAAGGTGCGTACGCTATGTTTATCTGCCGGCCTTTGTCCGCGCAGCCCAGTGTGTACTCGAGCTCACCCGCTCCGGGTCGTATCTAGAGCGGAGCTCGAGCCTGTCGATTGTGATCCAACGACCCGCGATAGGCGTACTTTGCGTTGATTGCCACTCCCTCTCAAAGAAACTCTTCGGTCACCGCGCGAGAGAGAGAGATCACAGCACGCCCTTGCGTGCTTGCGGCGCACATTCTTTGTCACTATACGGTATACGCACAGCGGAGCCTTGCTCCTCGCGCGTTCCCGGGACGCGGTGACTGTGTTTGTGAACCGCTGGAAGACGGCTTCAATAAACGTCTCCTTTATGAACTTGGAGGCTTGGGTCATTGCAGCGAAGCGCTCTCCTCCCTGTGGAGGTTGAGTGTGCGCTGCGGTGTTTCAGTGTGCGCGTGTTGAAAACTGATCGGGGCCTCGGCTCGCGCGACGCTCGAACCCGCGGTGGGTGGTGGCCTATGCCGACGTAGGAACCACAAACTGCTACTACATTTTTTGCTATGATGGCAACGCCACCTGAGTCTGAAAGCCTGCTCTCGGTCGCAACGGAAGACTGTATAGTTTTTTTTTTTTTTTAAGTATGTTCTTATGCTTGGGACCTAAATTTGTTTCTTGCAAACGAAAGGCTAGCGGTGAGTGTGTGGCCAGTGAATATTTTATGCCATTCATATTAGTTAAAAGTCCTCTGCCGTGCCTGTGTATAAAAGCCATTGTGTATTAAATGTGTATAGAAAGCTAAGTTTTGTTTTCAGGCCCTTTGATTAGGAGCTTCTCTTTTTCTTTTTTTGTCGATCCAAGGAGCTGCGCCACCCGTCCGACGTGGACGGTACAGGACTGACACGCTGGACTCCCGTGCGGACCACACGGGTACGTTTGTGTTTGCCCTCACCACGTGGTGAGAGGCCTTGGGGCCGGATAGTCTGGTTGTCTGGGCAGCCTGTTTTTCTAGTGGTGGCGCATCGCTGGCCTCTGCCACCAGGGGCACGGGTGGTCCTGCTCCAAGTTCACTGCATGTGACCTGGGCAGGTGCAAGAGGCTGTTGTGGTGATGTGCCCTGTTGCGCCACAACAGAATAGGCAGGCTTATTTGGCAAAACACGATTTCGTGCTTCCCGGAAAGTTGTTTTCTTTAACCTTGTTGGTAATAATTTTTTTCTTGCTTCCATACCGGGCACGTGCGCGAGTAGGCAGTATGACTACCCTCATAGTTGACACACAAATGTGGCTGGAACTCACATTTCTGGGAATCGTGTTCATCGGAAGCACATTTTGCACATATCAGCTGGCCGCGACAGGACTGAGAGCCGTAATCATAGCGTTGGCACTTGAAGCAGCGTCGAGGATTTAGAACCTATTTCCTGAGTTGAAGTTTCGCATAGCCTATTTCGAATGATTCAGGGAGGATGCTTTGTGCAAATGTCAAGGCTAGGTGCTCTGTAGACATCTTTTTGTCATCACACCAAAATTTTATCCTATACACATTTGTCACGTTTTGGTCTTTGAAGTCCTCTAAGAGCTCCCCTTCGTTAGGCGTTTGAGATCATCGTCAGAGATAACTCCGCGGACAGTGTTCAGAGAACGGTGTGGATGGTCACTGGGATTTCGCCAAAAGGTGGGACTTCAATGTGGACAGTTTTTCGTGCTGATGATTATACAGGATTTCCAATAGAAGGTCTCCATTCGGAAGTTTCTTCACGTTGTAATCCTGACCTATTGTTTCTGTCAGTGTCTTGGTCACTATGAAAGGCGAGATTTGTCTAACTATTTTCTCAGCGTTGTCACTGTGTACTACATGAAAGCGTGGGAACCTGTTTGCATTTTTCAAGAAGAATTTCGAGGTTTCGTCGTAAGGACCCTTTTTCGCGATTGATCATACGAAAGCAGAGAAGCCATAAAAATAATGTTGTTCGGCAAGGGTGGCGGCCACCCATCACTGAGCCAACAAGGGAACGGGAAAGGAGCTTCTGAGAAAGTCCAGCCCACGCCACCCGTACACCCTGATTATAACCAAATATGGCGTAACACAGAATAGTTAGCCACACAAAGCTAACCCTTGCCGCCTGGAGGAAGCGGAAGTCCAAGAAAAGAGGAGGAGACAGGATAGTTATAAGAAAGAAGAAAGGAAAGCAAAAGTTGGAAGGGGAATAGGAGAAGGCGGCTGCCGATTTCCCCCGGTCGGGTCAGGCCGGAGGTGCCGTATACGGGCAGCGTGGGCCAAAGGGGTGTGCTCGGCATTGGCTCAACCACCAGAATCCCCTTTTCCCCAGGCATGGGTGATGCCACGCACGGCTAAGCATGGGCTCTCATGCACGTCCATGGTGTCGCACCGTATAGGCGCAAACATCTGCTTTAACAGTGCCGCCTGCGGGGTTTGGCGCACATGTGTATATACCGCTATACACGCACACGTGTGCACATACAGGTATGACAGCAATTGCCAACAAATTGTAAAGCGATATGCAGTCAGAGATATACCACAAATTCGATGCATGGACTTTAAAACTGGACTTTATAAGCTGGACAGAAAAGATACCAAGACATTTGAACAGCCATGGCGATGAATAATCGTAAAAAATTAGGCGATGACTCCCATCATCAACAGGGATTAAATTGTACGTTTATATCTGTACTATTCGTTCATGGCATGCCTCGGGCAGCATATGCATGAACTTTTGGTCACCTTAGCAGTGTTACTACGAGGGATATCCTTTTCACAAACACTATTAATTCCAAATTAATAAATTCACAAACAATATAATAGAATATGCCAGACCTAGGCTACTTTTCAATGTATCTCCGGCAACTTGTATGCCTTAACAGTGAACAAGGGCATGTATGGCATACAGCTGTACAAGCATTTCCCTTCTGTAGTGTCCTAGTCATGCCTGGTCACGAAGCCTGTCGCGTTTGCCTCCACCTTCCATGAGCGACTGAAACTGTCAGTATACACATCACGCCCTACCCCGAACGTCGCGTGCCGGTGGCCATTAGCGCTCCCCAGATCAAAAGGTGGATAGGTTTAGACAGCACCTTCCTTGAAGTGGAATGGTGGTGGGTGCCCCCAGGCTATTTTTATTCTTGTGTACTTTTCACAGTATTTAAACTATTTAGTACAATTTTTTCATCCTTCTATTGCAAGTATATGTTATACCGACATGCATGCTATGCAGACTCTGCATCCTCCGCTTTTATTTATTGGTGGCACCATTTTTACACCGCCAAATCTCGAGCCGGTTTTTGTTCGTTTATACTATAATACACCGAGGATGCAAGTAGTTTTCTCCCCGTGGAATGCAGTCGCGGGTGTCCCATTGCAGCCGGCAGCAAATCACAGCAGTGCGAACAGCGCTAGGCTGAGCGCACAAGCGAGTGTCTAGTAATGTCATGGCTTTTTGCGACCCCTTAATTCATTGAAGCAGTTTGTTGCCTGACGCTTGCAGTCCCCCGAAGTGACCTCATGGTCAGTTAGTGTGACCAGCCTGCGGCCTCCAATGCTAAACTCGCTTTCCTCACAATCTCTACGCTGGAGGTGAGTACCTTCTCTGCGTTCCCCGAGAAGCGAGGCAGGCCCCGTCAGACTTGCAGAGAGCGGCGCGATGCGAAGCCGGTCCGGGGCTGCCCGCGTGTACCCTATAACGAGATGCGCGCCGCCAAGAAGCGGCGGCAAGGCAATTATGCGCCTCCTGCCAGGGGCGAGGGTCATCCCGGCGGCGATGACAAGCGCGATACAGCCACCTAGCGCTGCTCGCGTGCTTGGCTGCGCGGCCTGCGAGCGCTTTTTAGAGACTACGGCCGCCCTCGTGCTTCGCCCCCGTCAGCAATACACGAACAAAATGAGTGGCGATTGCTTGTACACGTGGTGTTATCAACGCCACTCCAGTGCAGTGTGGGTGTGCGCAGATCAGGGATCGCTCCTCCATATTTGAGGTGTCGTAGTAGATTAGCGCTTGTGGCGAGAACGCATTTTGGGAGAGGTGACTACTGTGACGAGACGACAGCGCATGGTCCCATACTGTGCACTAGATCTGCCGAGTGCTCGAGCTTGGACGACTATGAGGGAAGCATGTTAGCGAGGAGTCGATAAACGCTCAAATCATAGCTACGCCTTCCAAGTTCTTATCAGTGATGCAGCGTCAGTCGAGCATGCACTAGCCGTGATAAGAGCTGTCTTAAGTTTCATCCCTGTACAGAAGCGTTACGCGTACAGTACGGTTAAATGGCAATGTGGCATACAATATAGCGGTATATCAAGGACCCCATTTTGGCGCTCTTATTTGCCCGTTCTATTCTTGCATTTTTTTTCGTGTAATTGATCAGGCACGCCACCGATACCAAGGCAGGCGAATGACACTGCTTGCTAGCTATCAACATAAATATCAAAAATGCGCAAATGCGCCACCCTCCAAATGAGGCAACCTCGATTACTGATATTACGATTAGTGAACATGGTCTACTTAATCTAATACTGAAGTTGGAAAAAAATTCAGCAGCCTTGGTGAAATACAATTCCTTTCTTGTTCGTTATTCATTGTGAGCTGCTTAATATAATATTTAGAATGTTGCTCAAAACAATAAAACGGCGCACACGGATGTCCCTTCGTTTCGTCTCTATCGAAACCCAGCCGCCGAGGTCGGAATCGAACCCGGGTACTCCGGCACAGTATATATAGTCGGGCGTCTTACCACTGCACCACCCCAGCGGGGCGGACAGAAGAGAAAATAGAGAAGAAAAAGAAGAGGGAGAGAAAGACGCGCGCCGCAACAACACCCGTCGTTCACCACCTAAGCGGTGGCAGGTGCAATGACGGCCTACAACAGTATTCGGTCGCTGGCTAGCCCTCGCCGCAAGCGGCGTTGACGTATACCGCCCCAGCCTCGTAGGGCCAGGAACTGCTGCTTGATATAATATTTAGAATGTTGCTGAAAACAATAAAACTGTGCCATTCTCGTGGAAGCTGGCCGCAGTACTTCCATTATTAAAGCGTCCGTATTAAAGTGTTTTTCGCCGTGACCATCATATATATATATATATATATATATATATATATGATGGTCACGGCGAAAAACACTTTAATACGGACGTTTTGGCCGCGGTCCGGCCTTCGTCGGAGTGAACAAATCTGAAGTTGGAAAGAGGCTTTTAAGCCAACGTCTATTTTGCCATGCAGTAGCCCCCATGCAGTACAATGAAGTAGCAACCCCTGGCCAAAACATATTGTTACCGGAGTTGTTGTTGTGGCTGTAAGGAGAAGGGAAAGAAAATGCACGGGCCTGCTACTGGCTCTGTAGCTGAGCCACCTCCACTGCCTGATGTGGACAGAAGGGAAAATAGAGAAGGACAAGGAAGAGGGAGAGAATGACGCGCACCGCAACAAGCCATCGTCCGCCACCGAAGCAGGGCGGACGGCAGTTCCTGGCCCTACGGGGCTGGGATGGTATACGTCAACGCCGCTTGCGGCGGGGGCTAGCCAGCAACCGAATATTGTTGTAGGCCGTCATTGCACCTGCCACCGCTAAGGTGGTGAACGACGGCTGTTGATGCGGCGCGCGTATTTCTCTCCCTCTTCTTTTCCTTCTCCATTTTCTCTTCTGTCCGACCCACCGGGGTGGTGCAGTGGTAAGACGCCCGATTCCGACCTCGGCGGCTGGGTTTCGATGGAGACGAAACGAAGAGACATCCGTGTGCTGTGCGATATGTCAGCGCACGTTAAAGATCCCCAGGTGGTCGAAGTTACTTGGTAGGCCTCCACAACAGCAATCTTTCTCTCTATCCATTTTCACTCCCACCTTCCCTAATGGCGCGGGTCAGGTGTCCACAAAAACAAGTGTGACAGTTACTGCGCCTTTCCCTTCCTGTGAACCAATTATTATATCTTCTGTCCGCACGAGGCAGCGGAGGTGGCTCAGCTACAGAGCCAGTAGCAGGCCCGTGCATTTTCTCTTCCTTCTTTCTACAACCACAACAACCACCGAAGCAGTGGCGGGTGCAATGACTGCCTACAACAGATAAAATTCGGTGGCTGGCTAGCCGCCGCCGCAAGCGGCGTTGACCTGCCTAGCCCCGTAAGGCCGAACTGCCACCCTTCACCACCTCCTCCGCGTCCTTGTTCCCGGGGAGCGCTTGTTTGACGAAGTGGTGTGCTCGCATACGACGACGACGACCGAGGAACGCGTGAACGATGGGCTGTTCTAGAAGAAGACGACGACGCAGACTGGATGTTCGACGGTCCTTATGTTACGCCCATCGCAGCACGTTTCGACAGATCACCTCAGTACCGTCGCGATGACTACCGATGCGATTCCATCAACCTCTGCAACGCCCACTGTCGTCGTGGCCCACTCCCGCGACCCTGGCCCATTCTGCGGTACAAATGAGGTGGATGTCGAGGACTGGCTCTCTATGAGCGCGTTAGCAAGCATAACAGGCGGGATCCTACGCTATAGTGTTGGCTAATGTCATTACCTCACCGGTACCGCGCGCGTGTGGTTGAATCACAAAGCAGACATTCCCTACTGGGAAAAACTTTGTGATCTGTGAGAAAATCTTCGTGATCTGTTCGGAAAGCCTGTCGGCCATTCTTTCACACGTTTCCATGGACACCTGAATCGCGCCGTGAGGAAAGGATTGATTTATTGATTTATAAGAAGGGAAAGGCGCGGTAACTGTCTCAGTTGTTTTCTGTGGACACCTCACCCGCGTCGTAAGGGAAGGGAGGAAGGTGGGAGTAAAAGCGGAACGAGAGAAAGAGGAGCCGTAGTGGAGGGCTACGGAGTAATTTCGACCACCTGGCGATCTTTAACGTGCGCTGACATCGCACAGCACACGAACGCCTCTTCGTTTCGCCTCCATCGAAACGCAGCCACCGAGGTCGGGTTCGAACCCGGGTACTCCGACACAGTAGTCGGGCGTTGTGAGGAAAGGAAGTTTGGAGTGAAAGCGGATAGAGAAAGAGGTGCCGTTGTGGAGGGCTGCGGTGCAATTTCGACCGCCTGAGGATTTTTAAATTGCGCTAACATCGCACAGCACACAGACGCCTCTTAGTTTCGCCTCCATAGAAACGCAAGCGCCGGCGGTCGGGATAGAACCCGGGTACTCCGACACAGTATTCGGGGTATTTTAACTCCTGCATCATAGCAATGGGGCGAATAAATATCCCCAAGTGGTCGAAATTACTCGATAATGTTAGTTTGGGGGGAGAAGGAAGACTCGGCACCTTAGCGCCCTTAAAATCACCTTTTCATTTCGCAATTTGCTTATATTTTTATAATGATAACAACAATTGGTTCATAGTAAATGAAAGGCGCAGTATCTTGCACACTCGTTTAGTGATAATTGGTTCACAGGAAAGGAATGGCGCTTTGTGACCTGAACCGCGCCGTAAGAGAAGGGAGAAATGTGGAAAAGAGAGAAAGGGGTATAGTGGAGGGCTCCGGAGTAATTTCGACCACCTGGGGAGTTTTAAGTTCGCTGAAATCGCACAGCACACGGACGCCACTATTTTTCGCCTCCACTAAAGGAAGGAAGGAAGGAAGGAAGGAAGGAAGGAAGGAAGGAAGGAAGGAAGGAAGGAAGGAAGGAAGGAAGGAAGGAAGGAAGGAAGGAAGGAAGGAAGGAAGGAAGGAAGGAAGGAAGGAAGGAAGGAAGGAAGGAAGGAAGGAAGGAAGGAAGGAAGGAAGGAAGGAAGGAAGGAAGGAAGGAAGGAAGGAAGGAAGGAAGGAAGGAAGGAAGGAAGGAAGGAAGGAAGGAAGGAAGGAAGGAAGGAAGGAAGGAAGGAAGGAAGGAAGGAAGGAAGGAAGGAAGGAAGGAAGGAAGGAAGGAAGGAAGGAAGGAAGGAAGGAAGGAAGGAAGGAAGGAAGGAAGGAAGGAAGGAAGGAAGGAAGGAAGGAAGGAAGGAAGGAAGGAAGGAAGGAAGGAAGGAAGGAAGGAAGGAAGGAAGGAAGGAAGGAAGGAAGGAAGGAAGGAAGGAAGGAAGGAAGGAAGGAAGGAAGGAAGGAAGGAAGGAAGGAAGGAAGGAAGGAAGGAGGAAGGAAGGAAGGAAGGAAGGAAGGAAGGAAGGAAGGAAGGAAGGAAGGAAGGAAGGAAGGAAGGAAGGAAGGAAGGAAGGAAGGAAGGAAGGAAGGAAGGAAGGAAGGAAGGAAGGAAGGAAGGAAGGAAGGAAGGAAGGAAGGAAGGAAGGAAGGAAGGAAGGAAGGAAGGAAGGAAGGAAGGAAGGAAGGAAAAAACGTTATTTAGCCCTATATCATTTTGGTGGTTTTTGGAACATCTTCAGAGATGTATACTTGTATCCACAAGTCTTCTCCGTCGACCTCGTCCACTTGTACACAATGATCGGTTGCCCTCAGTCCAAGGCTCTTCTGGCTACCGCCTGTTGAGCTCGCTGTACCAAACCTTGCTGGCCTTCGCAGCGGTCGCTGGACAGCAGTCTCCCATATTGCTTCGCACTCGTGTTTCAAATTTTGGGGACCCCATCTGTGTTTTGACGGGCCCATGTGATGTGATATAGTGTGGATTTATTGCGAAAGCTTTACTGCTAGCACTTTTCTGCCGTCGGTGGAGGTCGTTCCTTCGCTCCGGCGCACCACGTGACAGCGGGACGTCACGACCAGAGGAGAGCAGGGGCCCCAACTCGTCTCTTCGGCTACAGTGAACTAGACTTCGGCCGTAGTCGTTCCTTCGCTCGGCGCAGCGGCTACCACATGACGGTCTCCTCGGCCCGCCGCGTGAGGGCGCTCGCTAGGAGAGGATAAACTGGACGCTATAGGCGCGCTCCGCCACGGCCGGAGCGCGCGCTCTCTCCCTCGAGACCGGCCGTGGCTCCGCTTAGTCCATGTCTACAGTGGACTAGAAGTATAGGGTAGTCATGTCTGAGGAGTTGTACAAGGCGTCGCTGGAGCGACGCGCTGCGCGCGAACGGCGACGCCGTGCCGAGGAGAGATGGAGACAGGCAAGAGCGGTTGACTAAACGACGCGCCCATGCCGCAGAATGGCGAACTCGGCGGCGTTCTACAAGTTCAGTAGTTTCATGGACTCTCTGAATGCCGAAGAATCGTCTATGAGTAGTGCAGAACGAGAGTACTACCCAATGGGGTAGCAGTGGAGTCTAGACATGGTGATGTATAGACATTCGGACGACTATGTAATTACCAGTGTTCAGACCAAGAGTCACTACTTTACGGACCACCAAAGCGTGTTCATTTGAATAAAACAACAGTAGAAACCATGTTGTGTCCAGAGTACATCCTTTAGTTACACAAAAGGCGAAGCTATGCCAAAGCACCAGCAGAGCCAAGCGCAGCCAGGGAGGTATTGCTTTCGCAATCACTCAGGCTTAACCAGGGCTAAGCCACAGCTGATTATTTTTTTCATCGCACCAGGGACATCTGTTCGCGTGTATGGTAGGGTGCATTTTGTTTAGTAAGAGTAGGTTTGGGTATGAACCCGTCTGTAATTGTCTCCAAATGACAGCTTCATCTACGTACACTTCCCATCGATTTTCCGTGATTCCGTGATATTTTGATTCACCACGCCAGGTTTCAAGCGGGAAGCGTAACTGCGCCTCAGCCGTTGTCGTGGCAACCACTGCCCTATAGGGTCTCGCCTTACGTAGCACTTCATGCGGTTAGCGTGGCTGCGGCGGCTCTGTCGGTGCCGGCGTTCCGTGGAACACAACCAGCGTTCCGTTGAACCCATTAAAGTTTATCGGCATTCTATAATTGGTTTACGGGAAAGAAAAGGCGTATTGTCACTCGCGGAATCTCGCTGACATATCTCGCGGACTAATCACGCTAACGCCAGATTTTCACCACGTGCCTAAAAGGATTTCGCCTTAAAAAGTAAAAGAACATGTGCATCTTGCTACAATATATGTTGTAAACAGCGTAGCTGCTATCATACTTTCTACAGTGTGAAATTCCTGCGAAGGGCGCGCGATATACAGTAAGCAGCAGCAACGCTCAGGGTTACGGATTACCAGTGCCTCAACAAGAGTGAAATACAACAAGCGGATGCCCTGCTACGCAAAGCGTGTAAGACGGCGCTCCGATTACCGCGCAACACGTCTACAGAAAAGCTCATGGCGCTTGGATTGCAAAACACATTCGAAGAACTACGCGAGGCGCAGCTTGAGTCGCAAAAACTCAGGCTGCTGCAGACAACGACTGGAAGAGCGCTCTTACAGAGACTCGGATACTGTGAGCAGATGCGAGTAACGATCCCCGACGAACTTCGCAAGTCCCTCAAGGTAGCTCCAATCCCGAGAAACATGGACCCTAACCTCCACCAAGGTAGAAGAGAAGCAAGGGCCGATTTTATTCAAAAAACATACGCTCCTCAAGACACGACCGTGTATGCAGACGCGTCCTCGAAAGGAGGACAAAACAAAATTGCAGTGGCCACGGTGGTCGATTCGTCTCTACGCGAAGTGACCAGCGCCTCTATCCGACACTGCACAGTAGCAGAGGGCGATGAAGTAGCCATTTTTCTAACGGTGGCGGAGGGCTATAGAGCTGGGCGGTCGCTAACGATACTCACGGACTCTCAAACAGCCTGTCGAAATTTCAAGAATGGTAGGATTGGTCGTCACGCGCTCCGTATACTCCTCAAATTGAGTGACAGAATTAAAAACCATGAAGAAAACAAGACCAGACACAAAATTATGTGGGTACCGGGGCACATGGGGGTGGCAGGGAACCAAGAGGCTGACAGGATAGCTCGAGCGTACACTACTTTCCGAGCATCCGACGAGTCCGCGGAACCTTTGCCAGCGCCCAAGGCATACTCGGCCATACTAGAAAACTATAGAGGAAGAAGAATGCGATATCCCCCACCGCACAGTTCTCTCACCAGAGAGGAAGCTGTCATATGGAGACAATTACAGACGGGTTCATACCCAAACCTACACATACTAAACAAAATGCACCCTATCATATACGCTGACAGATGTCCGTGGTGCGATGAAAAACCAATATATCACATCACATGGGCCTGTCAAAACATAGATGTGGTCCCCAAAATTCGAAACCCGAGTGCGGAGCAATGGGAGACTCTGCTGTCCAGCGACCGCTGCGAAGACCAGCAAGGTCTGGTACAGCGAGCCCAACGGGCGGAAGTAGCCAGCGGAGTCCTGGACTGAGGGCAACCGACCATTGTGCAAAAGTGGACGAAGTCGACGGAAAAGACTCTTGTGGATTTACAAGTAGACATCTCTGAAGACGTCCCAAAAACCGCCAAGTAATATAAGGCTAAATAAAGTTTTTTCCTCCTCCTCCACTGCAGATTCTGTTGTCCTGTTATGGCTGAAGGAAGACGGAAAAGAAAATGCGCAGGCCTGCTACTGGCTCTGTAACTGAGACACCTCCGCTGCCTCGTGCGGGCCGAAGAGATAATAGAGAAGAAAGAAAAAGAAGAGGGAAGGAAAGACGCGCGCCGCAACAACAGCCGCCGTCCACCACCGAAGCAATGGCGGGTGCTATGACGGCCTACAACAGATAATCGGTGGCTGGCTAGCCACTGCCGCACGCGACGTTGACTATACCGTCCCAGTCCCTAGACCAGGAACAGCCACCCTTGAGCCTCCCTCTGCTGTCCTCGATTGATTGATTGAATTGATTGAATTACAGGAAAGGAAAGGCGCGGTAACTAGCTGTCTCACTTGTTTTCTGTGGACGCCTCAACCGAGCCGTAAGGGAAGGGAGGAAGGTGGGAGTGAAAGTGGAAAGAGAAAACGAGGAGCTGTAGTGGAGGGCTACGGACTAATTTCGACCACCTGGGGATCTTTAACGTGCGCTGACATCGCACAGCACAGGGACGCCTCTTCGTTTCGCCTCCATCGAAACGCAGCCGCCGAGGTCTGGTTCGACCTCGGGTACTCCGGCACAGTAGTCGGGCGTCTTACCACTGCACCACCCCGGTGGGGCGAAACGAAGAGGCGTCTGTGCGCTGTGCGATGTCAGCGCACGTTAAAGATCCCCAGGTGGTCGAAATTACGCCGTAGCCCTCCACTACGGCTTTCTCTCCACTTTCACTCACCCCTTCCGCCCTTCCGTTACGGCGCGGATGAGGTGTCCACATAAAACAAGTGAGACAGCTACCGCGCCTTTCCCTTCCTATAAATGAATCAATAAAAAAATCGGCGGAGGTGGCTCAGCAACAGAGCCAGTAGCAGGCCCGTGCATTTTCGTTTTCTTCCTACAGTCACAACAACAACAAGCGGTGGCGGGTGGAATGACGGCCTACAAAAGGTAAAGAACAGTGGCCCGCCACAAGCGGCGTTGACCTACCGTCCCAACCCCGTAGGGCCAGGAACTGCCACCCTTCACCACCTCCCCAGACCAGGTGTTGTGCGGCCACGTGTGTGCAGCGTTGGAGGAAGCGGCTCCACCAAAGTTTTGGCTGGAGCAACGAAATTTCGACCTCAACCCCATCAAGTCCGCTGCGATTGTCTGCGTGAAATTGGCAGCTACCTGTGGACACCACCCGCACACAGGTGGGACTATTAAGGCATTTTTAGGGCCGATCATCACTTGCGTGTCGTGGCGGCGACGCTAGGCCTAACGGCTGCGCCGCAGCCCGGCCGTGGGTGAGTCGCCCAACAGCGGCAAGATGGCTCAACAGCTACAACGTGGCTACGAGCCGGCCACCATGACCTGGTCAGAGATTTCGGCAACTTCTGCGCCTGAGAGCCCGGATTCTGCGCCCATCGAGAACGCGAGGCTATTCAAATTGGTTGAACGCCGCTCCCGCAAGCGGAACGCCAAGAAAACGGACACCAAGTTGAATGACCCCTCAACACAGCAAAACGCTGCTGTGCGCGCTGCAGCACTTCACGGTGGGCCCCCGCGTAAATCTGGACCCGTTTGGAAACCAAAGCGCTTCCACGGCTTCACCCCGAAGACATTGTCATCATCCTGAAGCCCCGGGTGACCGTCGCTCTCAAGGATGTCTTCTAACATGGCGAGCTGGGAGCAGCGTTCGCGGCCTACCTGGGCACCCAGGCCGCAGCATCGCTCAGCCTCCTCCCCACGTGGGAGCAAAATCTTATCGTCGCAGGCACCCAACAACCGCACGCCGCTGACAAGCTTCTGCGTGATTTCGAAATTGAGTCACCCAAAGGTCAGCTCCCCATGTACGGCCAATTGAAACTCACTGGTGATGTGTGTCGCGGCGTTATCACCATAGCCAACTACGACCAGTGAGTCACTCCAAAACAAGATCCAGTGGCATGCTGGAGAGCTTGCCGATATCCGCAAGCTTGGGAAATCAAACGTCGCGGCGCTCACTTTTGTGGGCAAAGTGGTGCCGCGATTTATTCACTATAATTCAGAAGTGACCCTTGTACGTGCGTACAAGCGAACTGTCCCGGCCTGCGTGCGATGCGGTACTGTGGGCCACCGGGCGGACACATGCCCCTGCCCGGACAACGAAAAGTGCGGCCTGTGTGGCCAAACGGTGCCGACCGTCGACGGGGTCAAGGCACCTCATGAATGCAGTCCATCCTGTGCAGTCTTCGGGCAAGCCCACCCTACCAACTCTCGTGACTCCGCGATCTCCGCGATGGAGGAACGCTTATCCTCAAAAATGCAATCTATGATCGAGGCCGCTATGGACCAGATCTTCACCAAGGTCATAACTGCCATACCCGCGGTCGTCTCAAAACACATCTCGGACAACCCCCGCCTCCTCCGTCGGTCGGGGCCCATTAGGGACGTATCCCGTCCTGCAAAATTCAACCGTCGGATCATTGATTCGGACAATGATCCGGACAAGGGGGTTGCGGCAGGAGCGGGCTGCCCCGCTCCTGCCGCAACCCCCTTGGTGCCGCAGGTAGCTGGCTCTGGGGCAGCCACTCCCTCCTCCTCCCCTCCAAAGATGTTAAATCATGGCGAGACACCTTAGTCAAAGGCGCTCTTCTACCTCCAATTCGGCCATCTCAACATTAATAACACAATGGAACTGTAGAGGCTTTAATGACCGCACTAAGCGGGCCAATTTCCGCCTCTACCTTGAAACATTCGAGTCTGTACCAGCCGTGGTTGCCCTCCAGGAGCCAGGCCTAGGCGCCACACTTTCAAATTACACGACGTTCCAACAGGATCCCGCGTCTTGTCTTCTCGTACACAAAGCATGCACAGCCAACTTGGTGGATCTCGATCTCCAACTAGGTTATTCCTATGTAATGATGACAATTCTACCACTCCGCCGCAGGGACCCGCCATTGCATGTACTCAACGTGTACTGCCCTCCCAAACTCAAGCGAGTGACATTCGCGGACCTCTTCAGCCGCGCGCTAAGAGTAGCGGGTCGCGATCCCCTCCTGATCGTGGGCGACTTTAACGCTCCCAGTCAGCTGTGGGGGTATCGCAAGGAGGAGTCGCGCGGACGTAAGTTGGCGGAACTTGCGTCCACGTTGGGCCTCACCCTCCACACTGACCCGGTCTGCCCAACACGGTTAGGAAACTCCGTGACACGGGATACGTGTCCGGACTTAACCTTCACTCGCAGCATAAGACACGCAGACTGGCTCAACACCGAGGAAACCCTCGGTAGTGACCACTGCATCCTTAACATTACAATACACACACGCCCGCTCAAACGTCCCACAACACAAGCCCGTATCCCAGATTGGACGAAATTCAGGCAAAATTTTGACTCACTTGATAACACACCCATTTCCGAGCAGGGCTACTCAGCATGGTCCCAACAGCTGCTGACACACCTTCGCTCGCATGAAACACATATCCAGCTCTCAGAGGCGGTTACGGACGTGGATAACCACCTCCTACACCTCTGGGAAGCCCGTCGCAGCCTCGTCCGCCGTTGGCGACGCCAGAAACACAACAGAAAGCTTAAAGCTCGAATTGCCGAGCTCACCCAGAAAGCGGCTGAGTACGCGGCCCATCTCGCCGACTCCAACTGGGTGGATAGATGCAACACGGCCGCGCGACAAATGTCTAGCCGCAACACATGGAGCCTCTTTCGAGCCCTCATCGACCCAACCCAAACACGAACCGAAACACAGAAATATTTGCAGAGAGCCATGCATGCTTTCTCTGGCAACACTACTCAACTGGCACAGAAACTCCGGGACCAGTATCTGTGTACAGCCCAAGACCCCCGTGGATCATCATACTCTTATGCAGGCAGAGAGAACACAGAGCTGGATCAACTTTTCCAACTCCATGATCTGCGGGCGGCTCTTGCCAAAATGAAACGGGGCACTGCCCCGGGAAGGGATAAGGTCACCGTCAAACTTTTGACGAACCTGCCCGACTCGGCATACCAGTCCCTCCTTGACTACATCAATGCGATTTGGCGCGGGGACACCCCCCTGCCAAGCGACTCGAAAACGGCTCTGGTAACCTTTATTCCTAAATCAGGGAAACCAATTGACACAGGTAACCTCCGTCCCATCTCTCTCACCTCCTGTGTGGGCAAACTAATGGAGACGATGGTGCGGGACCGGCTATCTGAATATCTTGAACAAAAACATGTATTCGAAGGCACCATGTTCGGATTCCGCCCACACAGATCCGCTCAAGATGTCCTCCTGCAACTCAATCGGGAAGTCTTTGACCCACTCGAATGCCCCCATAATGACCGGGTAGTACTCGCCTTAGATCTCAAAGGGGCATTTGACAATGTAACACACGAGATTATACTCACCCACCTAAGCCAGACCGACTGTGGTCTCAACACATTCCAATACATCAAGCAATTTCTCACGGATCGTCAGTCCTACATTCGCATCCAAGATAATGAGCATGGTCCTTACCTACTCGGCACGCGGGGAACCCCCCAAGGCGCAGTACTTTCCCCGCTGCTCTTCAATTTGGCTATGATGCACCTGCCTGCCCAGCTCGATGGTGTCACTGGTGTGCAGCACGCCCTGTATGCCGATATCACCCTGTGGGCCATGCATGGCAGTATCGGGGACATTGAAACCAGCCTGCAAACAGCGGCGACGATAGTAGACTGCTACGCCCGCCGCTGTGGTCTTCAGTGTTCCCCACAAAAATCAGAATTTGTGCACCTCCGCCCCTCGCGAAAGTGCACAACTCAAATCACTCTTTCTTTAGACAGTGGTCCCATACACGAAGCTGACGAGATACGGGTACTCGGACTCTACATACACAAACACAGACGGTCAGACACTACATTGGCCAAACTCCGTAAGGTGGGGGACCAGGTGGGCCGCATGGTCCGCCGGGTTTCAAACAAACGCGGGGGGTTGCGAAGTAAGGATGCCTTGCGGCTGGCAAACGCCTTCGTGACCAGTCGGATTCTATATTCGACACCTTATCTCCACCTAAGGAAACAAGAGGAGGATGCCCTTGAGGTTATCCTTCGCAAAATTGTCAAGCGTGCCTTGGACCTCCCTACCACTACTTCAAACAGCCGTCTTATGGCCCTTGGGGTGGTGAATACTTTTCGGGAGCTCCGGGAGGAGCACCTTACAAATCAGTACACGCGTTTGTCGCAAACGGAGTCGGGTCGCCGCCTTCTTGCTCGACTCCATATCCAACACACCACACTCATGGAAGACAGGTTTCGCATCCCAGAATTGTGGAGACGCGCCCTCTGCGTGCGACCTCTGCCAGCGAATATGTCACACGAAGATCATAATGGTCGGCGCTTGGCACGAGCGGAAGCCCTAGCCCGACATTATGGCAACAAAACAGGTGTATACTACGTGGACGCCTCCGGCCCTCACCACGGGGGATGGTACACGGCCGCTGTAGTTCACAACAGCAAAACGGTTAACGGTCTCACCTTCAGAGCCCAAAGTACAACACACGCAGAAGAGGTGGCGATTGCTCTCGCGGCCTCTCATTCCGACTCAAAATACATAATTACCGACTCGCGAGGAGCCTGTCGGAACGTCAGACAAGGCTGGACTCCCTTACTAGCCTATAAAATTTACTTAAACTGCATACGGGATACGGACCCCGCACACCGCTACCTTATATGGGCCCCTGCTCATCAGGGTTTGGCAGGAAACGAGGCAGCAGACGCAGCCGCCCGCGCTCTCTCTCACCGGGCTGTTTTCTCCTCCCTACCCGATCAGGAACCCGATTTTAATCCGGCCTACACCTTCAAAGATATCACGACGTACTATCAAAATTGTCATCGCCTTTATCCCAGCCCATGTAAAGGTCTCAAAAAAGCGGATGAGCGGCTTCTTCTCCGCCTTTTCACCAATACATTGCTGTGCCCGGCAGCACTAAAACATTTTGACCCCTCCTTTAGTGGCAGCTGCACACACTGTGGAGCGGTGTCTTCTGACATCTATCACATGGTGTGGGCCTGCCCCTCCAACCCGGCTATTCCCCCCATCCCCAACCCAACCCGGGAGAACTGGGAGGCGGTCCTGCTCGGCTGCCACGACTTACAGGCCCAACAAGCCTTAGTCAGACGCGCCCGAGCGGCGGCAACCGCCACTGGGGTCCCCAACTAGGGACCTCCACCTAGTGCTTGCAAGGATCGGTCCCTTATGGGCCGATCCAAACATACCTCCTGGCCCTTGTGTAAATAAATGTTCTTACCATCACCACCACCCCCAGACCATTGATTCATTTATAGGAAGGGAAAGGCGCGGTAACTGCCTCACTTGTTTTCTCTGGACACCTCAACCGCGCCGTAAGGGAAGGGAGAGAAAGGTGGGAGTGAAAGTGGAAAGAGATAAAGAGGAGCCGTAGTGGAGGGCTTCGGAATAATTTTGACCAACTGGGGATCTTTAACGTGCGCTGACATCGCACAGCACATGGACGCCTCTTCGTTTCACCTCCATCGAAAGGCAGCCGCCGAGGTCGGGTTCGAACCCGGGTACTCCGGCACAGTAGTCGGGCGTCTTACCACTGCGCCACCCCGGCGGGGCTCCCCAAACCTCAAGATCAATTTCAAACGTACCCGCTAATGCTTACTGTACTAACGCCTCTATAGACATCTTGGTCTGATTCTATTTGCTGTGTGGTGCGGCGTTCGAGGAAGCGGCAAATGGAAAGGCACCGCATGGACGCCTGGATCGGACGCCAGCTGGTCAGCTCGCCTGAATCGCCTGGTGATGTCATGACCTCTCGTGACGGTACATCGCGCGCGGAGGTGGTGAAGGGTGGCAGTTCCTGGCCCTATAGGGCTGGGACGGTAGGTCAACGCCGCTTGCAGCGTGGGCTAGCCAGCCACCGAATTTTATCTGTTGTATAGGCCGTCAATGCACCCGCCCACTGCTTCGGTGGCGGGCGACGGCTGTTGCGGCGCGCGTCTTTCTCTCCCTCTTCTTTTTCCTTTCTTCTCTATTTTCTGTCCTGTCCGCACGAGGCAGCGGAGGTGCCCCGCCGGGGTGGTGCAGTGGTAAGACGCCCGACTACTGTGCCGGAGTACCCGGGTTCGAACCCGACCTCGGCGGCTGCGTTTCGATGAAGGCGAAACGAAGAGGCGTCCGTGTGCTGTGCGATGTCAGCGCACGTTAAAGATCCCCAGGTGGTCGAAATTCTCCGTAGCCCTCCACTATGGCTCCTCTTTCTCTCTTTCCACTTTCACTCCCACCTTCCTCCCTTCCCTTACGGCGCGGTTGCGGTGTCCACAGAAAACAAGTGATACAGTTACCGTGCCTTTCCCTTCCTATAAATAAATCAGGCAGCGGAGGTACTGTGCCGGAGTACCCGGGTTCGAACCCGACCTCGGCGGCTGCGTTTTGGTGGAGGCGAAACGAAGAGGTGTCCGTGTGCTGTGCGATGTCAGCGCACGTTAAAGATCCCCAGGCGGTCGCAATTACTCCGTAGTCCTCTACTACGGCTCTTCTTTCTCTCTTTCCACTTTCACTCCCACCTTCCTCCCATCACTTACGGCGCGGTTGAGGTGTCCACATCAAACAAGTGAGACAGTTAACGCGCCTTTCCCTTCCTATAAATCAATTAATCAGGCAGCGGAGGGGGCTCAACTACAGAGCCAGTAGCAGGCTCGTGCATTTTATTTTCCTTCTTCCTACAGCCACAACAACATCGCGCGCCCCGGCTTGTGGCTGTAGGGCGTTTACCTACCAGTACCAGCCCCTTAGGGCCAGGAACAGCCACCCTCGTCGAACACAACCAGCACAACGATGCCAGTTGGGAGCTTGTTCAATCGAAGCGCCAAAAAAATAAACGTCAGAGACGAGGACAACGGAAAGGCACGGGAACCGGCCCGGACGCCCAACCTCACGATGGAAAATCACTGGGTAATGCGACCGGCTGCAACACGACTGGGCAGGGGGAGCAGAGGAGGCCTAGGCGAAGACTGCCGCCACTCCCCAAAAACATCAAAATAATGTTTCGACCCAAGAAAGGACTCACGGTGAAATCCCTCACTACACACCAAGTAGCGCGCGCCGTTATCATGGCGTCGGCCAACAATGCAAGGACGAGGACATACTTGTAAGACGGCGTTCGCTGTCGAACAAGGCAACAGCACTAACTAGTAAACATGACCAAGACGCGTCAGCAAGACCAAAAATACTTAGAAATGTGGCAATGAAACTGGAGAGGCTACCGCTAAAAACAGGCCCTTCTAAAGCAATATAAACACACAGCTTACACATGGGGGCAAACGCAAAAATAGACTGGAACCAAGCCCTCTTTACAGGGGTACGATGTTTACGAGAGCCAACACGGAGGTAAAGCAGCCGTTCTAGTCATCAAAGCCATCACCGCAATCAGGCACGATACCATTGCCGACACAGACATCGAGCACGCGCTTGTCGCAATTATTCCGAAAAAGCGAAAGGGAAGGAGCACACACGCTGTCTTTTTATTCCGCGAATGCTTTTATATCTTTTTTTTTTGTCTGTGTTGGTTGGTTGGTTGGTTGGTTGGTTCATAGGAAGGGAAAGGCGCAGTATCTGTCACACTTGCTCTGTGGACACCTGAACCGCGCCGTAAGGGATGGGATGAAGGTGGGAGTGAAAGTGGATAGAGAGAAAGGGAGGCCGTAGTGGAGGGCTACGGAGTAATTTCGACCACCTGGGGATCTTTAACGTGCGCTGACATCGCACAGCACACGGATGCCACTTCGTTTCGCCTCCATGGAAACGCAGCCGCCGAGGCCGGGATTGAGGAAAATAAGGCGCAGTGTCTAGATTCTCAGTGGACACCTCCAGATGTCAGATATACGTATGTCAACGGTTTGAATAGCAATCGAAATCTATATAACCTCCATCTAGACTAGAAAAAAGATGTATAATGGGGAGGAAAATGGTACGACACCACACTTAACGCTGCGCAAAGTATTCGATCCCGCATATTTTTTCACAGTTGTCGAGCGCCCTGACCACTGCGCCACTTAGACGGGACAGCAGCTGTTTGCAGCACTGCAAAAGATAAGGGCGACCTGAGAAATAACCAGGATCGTCTACACGATTGAGCTCGTGCTCTACGGCGCCTCTCTCGGCGATAGGAGCGTATGAGCACAATTATGTAGTGTAGCCATCCTGACAATAACATAGATCGTCCTTATGTATATCTTTCGTAATGCTGCAAACAACTTGTGAAACGGATCGAGTATATAGCTATCATAGCCCAGTATCGATAGACGTTCGCGATAGATGTGTTCGGGAAAAGATTCACCTAAAGGGTCCCTTTCTGTTAAATTCAAAAACAATCATGTTCCTTGCATAAACATTTTCTGCTAATTTCAAGGGAAAGTGCATATGTAGCACGAACTGAAAAAAAAAAAGTCATAAATAAATAATATTCTGTGATATTTATTTCAAGAATATTTTGAGTACCCAAAACAGAAAATCTCCGTTTTTCTTGTGTTATACTTAACGGATATTTTTACAGTGTATCCTCATGAACGTGTGTGAGATAAAGATGACTGCAGTCCGCTATCGTATCATATATCCTCAAGGTGGAAGCTAGATATCCTCTATCTTTTAAATTTCTTCTGGAACACCAGAGACGATATAGTACATTGGTCGGCGGAGAGAAATTGTCTGTGAATTTTTATACGACGTCTTGCCTGCATTGCTGCGCCTGTTTGTCCATGCCTGGATGCCAGCAGTAGCGCCCGTGTGACACACACAAGGAAGTGCGAGCTAATTGAAATGAAAAAGGGTTTCTGCAGCCAGTGGAGCGCATGATGAAGGGTGCGTGTTAATTCGGGTCTGAAAGGTATCAGCGCGCGATATAATTCCTGGCAGCCGCTCTCCGCGTGACACGGGAAAGAGCTTCATCGCGTCGCCCTATTAGCTGTATCGGCGCCTTCGTGAGGGAATGCCTCCCCCTCTCCTATTTCTTTTTTCTTCCTTTAATCCGAGAAGGGGGCCAACGCAAACAGGGCCCCACCGCGAGAGCACGCTACCGGTGTTTTCGACGGAATCTGGCCCGGCGGCCGCGCGGAGCCCGCGAGTTGGGCGCGTCTCGTGCAGCCTAACCGGACGCAGTCGCGTGAAGAAGCACGCCGCGAGCGGAGAGGCGTCGAGCGTGCGGGCCGCTCGGCGCCCAAGAGCGCTGGTGCTAAATTACGGAGGGTGCTGCCGATGTTCGGGGCCCCCTCTCTCCGGCACCCCAGTGCTCCTCGGTGAATAGGGGGGCCCCCCAGCAGAAACAGCGCCGCTTATTACACGTGAAGGGGGGGCGAGCGCCAGAGAGAGGCGCCTATCAGTGGCGGGACACCCACGTCGAACAAAGGGACGCCGTGCTTGGGGCATCTGGCTAGTCATCGCCGGGCGCCTCGGCAAATGGATCGGCCGCCGACCCCCATTGGCCGGCCGCCAGGGGGTCACGTGACCACCGTCCTGGGTGGCCGAAGGTACCCCTCTTCGCCCCCTTCCCGGAACCGGACGGGGGCGCCCCCGGCGGGACGTCTCAATGGGTGCCCCCCTCCGCACCCTGTACAGTCGCGGCGGAGGCAAATAGGCCTCGTTTATCCACAGCGCCGAACGCGCAGCGGGCGCTGGCGGCCGGGGCCCGTATTAAATGTCCGACGGACTTTCGCGCTCCGCTGTCCGCTGCACAAACAAGGCTGCGCCTTCGCCTGGACGAATAACTCTTCTTGAACACCGGTGACGGCCTGCCGTTCGAGCAGAGACCGCGCGAGTTCGCTGCGCAGTCTTAAGGCCGTTTCACATGGCGCGACGCGCACGAAAAATTTCGGTCCAGTCGCAGCGTCGTTGCGGCGCAAATCGCAACAGCCCTTTCACATGCTTGCGGCACCAGCGATTTCTGTCGATGCGGCACGAGCGGCGGCACCATCATATTTTACGAACAATAAAGGTAGAACACGCGTAAGATTAAATGTAGTATTTAATTTATGTTTTTTATCAAAATATAAAACACTTTATGCAAAATAGACATTTTTAACTTTTTCGTTTTGTACGCAACTACGTACAACAGTCACATCAGGCTGAATTTCATAGGCTGGCGGCTGTCTCGTTCGCAACGATCGCTGCGATGGGAGCGGCGTGCGACCAACATGTTGGAAGTCTGTCGCAGCCGCTCTGCGACGGGAGCGACGTGCCCTTCTGTCGCTGTGCGGCTGAAATCGCACTCTGCTGCGGCGAGAATCGCATCATGTGAAACGGCCTTTAGAGGTGAACAACGGGCCATTTCAAAACGCTCTGCACACTGTGGCCGGTTGAAATAGCGTGCAGTTTCCAGGCGCATAGGTAGTCGCACGTTAATTATGAAGCCTGTTCGTGCCACCTGCAACGATTCGGCTTTATCGGCATTTTACTACAAACCGTGTCCAGGCTGATTCCGCCCACCAGCACTGTTGCTCCTCGCAAGGTATACAAGAGTGTTTTAAACAAAGAAAGGCTGTGCTTGCGCAACCGCGTGCAGAGTACTCACGTTCCACGTCCACCGAAATCACCTTGCCGAGTGCAGAAACGCGTTAGCTCGTTATTCGACGCGCAGCCTATAGCAGGCCGAGAAACGCCTAAACGCAACGCAGACGTGCTCCTTGGTAATAAAGAAAAGGCAGGAAGTAACTAGAACTGGTTATTCATTATGTTTGTCACTGTGGATTTATTTGTTTGTTCGTTTTTTCAAGCAACAAAGGTAAGCCACTGCGTGTTGTTTCCATCTGTTCACGCAACAGCTGTTGAATGCGTTAGGAGTAAATTCGGTTTGACATCGTGAGCCCTAAAAGAGCAGACGAACTTTCAATTCGCCTTACCAAGGGTTGAGTCAAGAACGGCGCCATTTATCCAGAAAACAATTTTAACAGCAGCATATAATTCGGTTTTACCCTAACACACAGATAAACCGAGCATGACAGCTGCCGTGTATAGAAACACATCAGTGCAAACAACAAAGACAAATAGACGCAAAGAATGGGCGAGGGGCCTATCTGGGCGGCGCCCGAAGAGGTCAAGCGAAGCATGCACGGCTATCGCGGGCGGCGAAGCGGTGCTCACCCAACTAGTGTATGGTGAGCTCTAAATAATGTCATTAATCGCCCCTCTAGAAGCTGCCGCTTTGACAGCGCACGAAATCTCCTCGCCTCCAGTTTTAAACAAACTTCTCAGAAGAACCGCGAACAGTCGTATTTGGGAGCCCTTTCCAGAATAAAACTCAAGGTGCACGGACAAAGACGAAGCCGCCTGTGAGTGTTCAACCTCGGGAATTTTTCCAAGGGGTTGGGAATGAGTAAAACCACCTGCCTATGCCGTAGTGCCCTTAAGAAGGCGTATAAACATTATTTGCACTTGTGTACCTGAAGCGATGGTGTTGGCCAGTAAATATAGGAACCTGTGATCGTTCTGAGCTCTTCTCGGGTCATTCTCAATAAATGGTTGATTGTAAGCAGAGATTTCGATAAACAATATTGCTCTTGTCATGGGAAGGTCTCATTATTCAGAAGTTTTATTTTCAGAAACACCCTCCATTTATACACGATACAATATCAGCGGATGTAACTGCAGATACATGGCGTACCGTGTATCCACAGTATAACAAAGCTTAACGCGCTTGTTATTCTATCCGAGAGGTGCACTCTGGTGCATGAGATCTGAAGTGCTAACATAGCATATATGTGCAGTCGTGTCCCCGCAGTGTTGGCGTAATGAATATTAGTATTCGCCTCGTTGCTGGGGTGTATAGATTTGACCTCCCGGTGTAGCCACTTACCAGAATGGTTTTATCTTGTACAGAGTGCTTACTATCAAGTTGGTATTGAAAGGTAAAAGCACTTACGAACGTTACAAATTATTTCACACATCTACCTTCAGCATCTAGCGTTATACCTGACTCTGAGTAAAGCTCTGGCGAAACATATATATCCATATGCCGGTTGCAAAGCAATATTTCACTGCGTAAGTACCGTACGCATGCGTATTCGCGTTTCTGTAATTGGCCGTATATATAGCCGTATAGAGTGCGCACAAAATACAAGCCGGTGTGGTATGGTATATGAAGTTTAACTTCTCAAAGCTAAGCCGGCTATTATAGAAGACGTATCGAAGGACTACAAAAATGTCCACCTTGTGGAGCTTTTTACAAGCGCTGACATCGCACAGCACGCGACTCATTGCGTTTCGCCCCCGCTCAAAACACCGCCGCCGCGGCCGGAATTCGAGCGGCATAACAAATGAGCCATTTGTGAAGGGCCAGGATATAGACTGAATATAATGGACGCTGATGAATTTTCCGGGCTAGCTGAGGCGCTTGCCGCGGGTAAGAGCTTTTTCTTACAGCCTGAAAGTACAGCGAGACGAGCGGGGCACACGAACCCGGAAATGGTTCCTGGAGAAAGTACCTTTTCCACATAGTACATCCGCTATGCAGGAAAGACCGCAGTTGCAAGGCTTGACAGACATGCACCGTGTTTCCGCGTTCTGCACACGGAACAACTAAGCTTTCCACCTTTGGGTTTTAAAAACATCTATAAAAAGAAATTGGGGTGCATTAAACTTTTCTTTTATGGTATGACGTGACAAGGTTAATGGTTCCGATGGTTGCTGATCGTTTTATCGTTCGCACACACGTACTTTGCGACTCGCTAAATCACTAATGCCTTAATATGTGCCTCCATTACCTCACGTGTATACTATTTATGACATATTCACAAGCTACTATATTATCTGAACGACACGCTGACATAAATATACAGTCGTGCCTCGTTAATATGGACACTTTGGTTTCCGACCAAAACTGTCCATAAAGCGAGTCATCCATAATAACGAGTCATGAATAAAAACAAAAAGGATTTTATTGAGAAAAGAGAATTGGAATTAACGACTTCTTTTGCACATAACGGTGCGCACTGGACTCAAAATTCCACAGAACACCGGCAATTTTGAGTGCATTATCCTTGTCATTGTTGTCTTAAAAAATTTTAGTGCAGTCTGAAGCGACTCGCTTACCATGACACCCGTGATGTTGGGCTTTGTGTTGGTCGAACTTTCGAGCACGAACTCCTCACTGGCCGATGAATCAGCGTCTGATTCTCTACTCACCGCCACTTCCAAAATGGCCTCTTCACTGAGCAAAGTAGCCGCTAAGTAGCTGCTTGAGAATCTCCTGAGGCGAGGAAACAGCTGAGCCCTCGCAGCTTGGATTGACTGAGATGGCTTTTGCCGCTTGTATTCACAGATTTCTTCGTGTCTACGTTCAGCTCTGTTCTTTTGCGTTTAACTCCCGCCTTGCCAAAAGCCAGACTCAAGTTGGGGCTACTTTTTTGCCTAGTTAACCTTTCCGCCTTTCCGTACTGATTCTTTATTTTTTTTGCCTTGTACTGTTTCTGTAAGGAAGCAAGGGAGTCAAGTTGGCAAGCTGCTATGCAGAGGGCTATCGAACATCCCATCTTCTTGGCGCCGTTTTTATGTGTTCCCATAAAACAAACACTGCAAGCTGAAGTACAGTTTAGAACGTCGGCTAGCCGACTACGACGGGCTCAGACCTTGTCAAGGCCGCATCGTTGACTCAAAGCGAAGCCGACATACGGACCGCCTAGTGTGCAAAGTTTGTCAGTTCGGCAGCGCAACAGGGACGAAAACCAGGAGCATGAGAGGGAAGTGCGTCCAGGACCGGACGACCGGTCCCGGTTGCGTGTTCGTACGTCGCCTTTCTTTTGTCGCCCTACTTTGTGAGTGTGTCTTAACTCTCACCGAAAAGCGTTAACGGCTTCATGGAACACACATTGCGCTTTGGGAAAGAAAACTTCAGTTCCCACCGCCACTGTAGGCACTTGTGTTTCTTCCTGTCATTTCTTTCTTACGCTTTTACTGGCCTCTCTGTTCACGTTCAGCAGAATTTATTGCAACCACATGTTGCTGTTTTCCCGACTGCGGCGGCACTTCCGCTGCACCCAGAAATCTCCTGGTTCCCCCCTTTCGGGGTCTTTCTTACGCTGACCCTCGGTTTTCTGTGTACGTTCCGCTCCGCTCTTGCGCTCCCCCCCCCCCCCCTCCTCCTTTAGTACGGCGACACGCAGGCTTTGGTTCTTTCCAACCCCACAGGATTCGTTCAGGCATCCCGCCGTATCGGCTGTCGCGTAGGTTCGCGGGCGGCGCGCCCTTCTTTAACTTGCGTTCGGACTACTCTTTTTTTCAAGCACTGTCCATATTAACGAGACAAAAATACATAGGTCCAAGTGGGGCGCGTGCATTCTTCCCCTGTCCATTGTCCGGACAGCGAGTTTCCATATTAACGAGGCATAAATACATTGAAAAGGTTTCGTCCCCAGAAAAACTGTCCATAATTCAGGTCGTCCATATTAACGGGGGTCATATTAACGGGGCACGACTGTAAAGCCCCGCTTTAAGAAAGCCGTATACGAGCGCGCCTGCAGGCATAGCATCCAAGGGTCCTGGGTTCGATACGCACCTCACCCTCCCAAACCAAAGAAAGCAAGAGTCAGCAGCTCTTACCAGCTCCTTTTCAAATGCTCTCGTGACGTCACACAACCAGCTGACCAATCAGCGCCTTGCCATGACACCTTCCAACCATGCTCGTGATTTTTCGCTCACAACAGCAGCGAAGCCAGTTTTTCTGGAGGACGGAGATTAAAAAAAATCGTTGATAACCATCTGCCATGAAATCGTACCGAGACATCTTGAGGCCATATTTTTCCGATATGTAGTCTTACTGCCTTATCAGTAAGACCCCCGTTTTCTCAAAATATTTTGCGTGAGTTTTAAACGAACGGTTACGTGATTGGCGGGTGGAGCGGAAGAGTACGAGAGATAAATACAATAGGAATATGAGAAAACGAATGGAGAAGGTGTGCCTCAGTAGTGCCACTAGCATGGAACGAGATGAGCTAGCGGTCGCTAAAGGAGACACCACTTAAGCGCCCCTAGCGGGGCACGAATTCACAAAGAAGCTATAGAAAGGCGAACGTATATAACCGAAGATCAGATGCAAGCAATACATTGAGAAATGCCGCATCTGATTGTATGATCGCATGCCAAGTTAACTTGTTTTAAATCTGTTTTTGCGAATTCTTTTTTTCCACCGTCCATATGAATACGTCAGGTAAGCCATACAGATATTATACGACGACAAATCATATGCGGCTGTTTAAACTAAAATTTAGCCATAACCTGAACAAGGACTTAGCTGCAGTTTCTTACTAAAAATATGTACTATTCTCCCCTCATTTGAAGTTTAAAGTGCTAGTAAGAGAGAGGACGAACTGTGTTATGCCTATATATGCAGGGTCGGCCATTTTTCGGGATGATGCCAGCAAGAACAAGTTGCGCAGCAACAGTTCGATTTTACAGGAAGGAGTTAGTGCAGATTGTTTGATGTCTTGATGCCGCTATCTGCACAAAGACCAACCTTTATCTCTGAGGTAAGCAAAAAGCGTTGGCGCTGCGCTTGCCAGTATTGGTGACAGCCGGGGGACGTGGCCATGCAAAGTTTTAAAGTACTTTTCTGCTAATACGGCGCACTTATGAGAGCGCCCCTCAGATAGCAAAAGCGGAGTAGTGCAGGCATTATATAGAATAGGATATGCAAGTATATAAAGTGTATTTTCGAAGCCCGTTTAATAAGTCAGAGTATGTGTCGGACACACCTGGCCCCGATGGGGACACCCGCGGTGGCATCGCGGTTCATGTTTTATAGAAGCAAACAATCCTATCCAAATTATTTTTTGCTTTCACAGTGCACCTATTAATGCGGCCATTCGCTAAATGCTGGCGAGTGGCGTTAAAATCGCATGCATCGTCATTTCAAAGTTGATATTGTCATAATAAGTGCTGTTTTCTGATGCTGCAGGATATATGTATACGAGCACAATGTCTATAGACGCTCAACTAGTTATAGTTACATATGCTTCTCCGAATCGTGTATTACAACTTCTATCAGTCGGATATTGTGAGTACTCTTTGCACTTAGTATGAACAACTTGAGCCACCGTAAGCAATGAAATGAGCATTCATTGAAAAATCATATACTGAAGAAACCATCAGTTGTCCACATCTCCAGACATGTGAACGCAAAACTGAGAAAACAAAATGCAGCCGTTTTAGTTCAATTAAATCTGGACTATATATATGCGCTGGCACGTCGTGCTTAATTTCTCTTTCCCTCATTTTCTGTTCCAAGGGGTTTGTTTCAAACTTAATCTCTGAGCAAATATATTTCCGACGTCTCTGACTGGGGACCTTATATAGCGTCAGCGCACAAAATAATTTTGGGACCGCTTAGCGCAACTTATGAAGGCGATAATATATGGTAGTCAGTTCTAACTCCATCTCGCATGAGTGGAAGCTGACGGAGACGACTATAGGCAAGGCACACCGCGAGTGAAGGGAGAAGTGATCGGTTGCAGAGATGGCATGGTGATCCCTTGCAGTGTAACTATAAGATGGACGGACTATTCGCACCAGGCTCTGGTTGAAAACCCGTGTGGGCTCGACTCAGTTTGGATATGTTTATTTCATTTCTTTCTTGGGCCGTAACTGCATGGCTTCAGACAAGCACAAACTTATAATTAGACTGAGAGCCCTATAGAGTGCTCATATATACTAATAAACGAACCCATAACGGGAGAGCTTTGGGGCCTTCGCAGAATGATCTGCGTATGCGTTGTATATGCTGAATGCAATAATTCGAGGCAAAGAAATTTTCAAGAGCGCCATCTGCCAAGAACCCGTGATTTTTACGGTACATATAAATTCCGGGGTTTTCGATAACAACTTATGACTATGCCAACGCCGTTTGCATGCTCCTTACTTTGAAAACGATTCACGAAGTATCCGATCATTAATCATTAGAATAAAGCTGTGAAACGCCTCGAAAAATGAAAAGCCAGGTAGCTATCTTAAGCGTCGGATAGCCGAGTGACAAGTTATGCAGATGATGCTGTTGTTAATGGCTGACGGTCTTAATAGTACAGCGACTGTGCATTGTTTAACATTGCAGTCATGTATACTGGCACAATTTTCATTTACCTAGCAGCTGACATGATAAGCAAGCCATGCAGAACGTTAGCCGATGAAATGTTTTCTCGAACGTCAGTTGCACCCAACCTGTTCGCAGGGCTAAGAAGTCTCGTCTCATCTGTTCATCACTGCAGTCGAATCATGCTCATTTGACTTTCTGAACTGTCCAAGTAATGCATTTCAAACTATAAAGGAGGGAACAGAAATGCATAACTCCCAGCGCAGAGGGTTACTGAAAAAAAAAAAAAAAAAAAAAAAAAAGTCCCGGCCACGAATGATGTACCTATAGTCTCGAAAACGAAAGACCATGACGCAGGTGACACCCGCATTTCCGCGAAGCATCCGCCAAGCAGGACAGAAACAGCTGCTCCGTTGCCGGCAGTGCTTTCTGTTTGTGCACGAAACTGTTGCACACCTTCCAGAGGGCTTAGAAGTAGGTATACAAGCCGTGTAGCTTCACAGTAGTGTTACCACGAGTTGGGCAATTCCCTCTGCCAAATACCGGGGCCGCTTGAAAGCCCGGTATGAGTTTAGAAATCTTGTCACCTCTCCGGAGTCGACTGAGACAGCGGAAGCGGCCGCCACCGCTGCTCGCGGGGTGCGCGCGCGCGCTAACGAGCTGCAGCAAGCGAAGTCTGCTGCCCGGCCAAGAAAAGCAGCCGTGGCCGGAAATTGATGGAGCCTCGCGCCTCTAATTATCCGGGCCTGGGATCCGGGCCTAGAAACACGTGGGCCGGCCCTCGCAGCAGCGTGTTCGCGGCACCTTGAGGTCGCAGCCCTCATCCCCACGGCTTGCTTTTCTTGCCCGGCTGCCTTCGCGGTTCTTGATGAATCACGCGTTGATTGTCACGCGACGAGTTCGTGCCTGCCGAGTCTTGCGCAAACAACTTGCGTACAGCGTCGCTAATTAGGCTCTCGTTCGGAGGAGAGCTGCGGTGTCGTTCAGCCGCGCAGATTCTGTTTGCATTCTCGCGCTCTTCGAGCGGAACAGACGCACAAAGCAGCCGCCAAGATTGATCAACGGAGGAGCGAAGTTCCAACGCTCGGTTCATCGCATCGCGCACGGGTCGAATACCTGTTCGTTGTTTTACACGTTCTCTGACTGGTGCTACCATTAATTTGAGAACCTATGATAGGTTTGTGACTGACCTTTGCGTTTCGCTTCGCTCTCTCTTCTATGATGCAGATGAAGCACTGCGTGATCTGCTTCGCGTTTTCTTATAGCCATTGGCATGCATAGTAACTTGTAGCTTCCAAGATGCTCATATGTAAAGTAACTAGAAACATGTAATATATATATAAACATTTGCAGTATCGATGGAGGCGAAAAGCAAGGCGCCCGTATGCGGTGCGATGTCAGTGCACGTTAAAGAACGTTCCCAGGTGGTCGAAATTTCCGGAGCCCTTCACTACGGCGTCTCTCATAGCCTTAGACGCTTTGGGACGTTAAACCTCACAACTGAACCAACCAAAAGCCATACGTATTAGTTCGTTATTTTTTGTGGTAGATTCTTATACCAAACACATCTCATAGATGACATTGCACCTGTTATAATTTTCACGCTATTGGCAGAATAAGAGAAATTCTCGCGCAGATCCCGCCCTCGCCGTTCTAATATATGTACGTGATTCGCGGCAATTCAAAGCCTACTCATTTGATACTATGGGCGAGGGCGGCGCTTGTGAACACTTCCGTGCGGAAAGTCGAAGACTGGGCAACCACAGCCGTAGCAGATTTTAAACAATGTGCGCGAAATTCTGTGGTTGAGGGTTGGGAGTCTGCTAGAGGCGTCACGATGGTCATTTCTTCTTCGGCTGTCTAATAACTTATGTTTAAGCCCTAAAATAACTAGTGTTAATAGCTCCGATTCACAAACGGCAGCAAGGTCACAAAAGAAAACATTCCTACAAATTATTTCCTTGGTTTCGATGACTGTTGTCTTCCTTCGTATTTATACACCCGGTCGATCACGCATGAAAGCATGAGATACGTTCGGAGCACAATGCATGCCTTAAATAGGTATTGTCCACCTCTGCTTTATAGACTAAGCGAGTGCTTTGGTTCCCGTGAACTTTACGTGCACCTGAACTGGCATTTCTTTTGTGCGTCTATATTTATCTTCGAAATCATGCTCAAGCATGCATCAATGCTCGGTATTATATGACTTTGCGTGTGGAACTCGGCGTAGCAAAGAAATTAAGGCAGCTCCTGTGGCATCGCGCCAGCAGCTTCGCCGTCACTGACAATGATAGTGCCTCAGAAAAATGTGGCCTCCTCTTGTTCGAACAAACTGATACTGCGACAAACATGCGAGTTAAACGCGCAAAAAAAGTAAACTGACGGCAGGACCGACTAAAAAGATATAGAAAAACATTCTAACAAGCATTACGATACTTGCTGTTGCGAAATTTGAGCGCTGCTATTTAATCGTTTTTGCGGTATATTAATTGAAGCAAATAGTTTGAGAGATGTATGCATCGTATGTGTTTATGTTTGTGTGTATGCACGTGTGTGTGTGTACTATCCGATACAAAAGCCCGTGGACCACTCAAACTGCTACCAAAGCGTATAACTTTCGTATCGGCCAGTAGTCTCGGACCAAATACTTGTCGATATGAAAGTTGGATTTTAGTTCATTCATGTCTGCTTAGGGAAATAAGGCAATAATTTGTTTACACCGTGGTTCCAGTCCAAGACCGCCAGACGTGCGGTCCATAGACTTTTGTCCCCACCTGTATGTATGTATGTATGTATGTATGTATGTATGTATGTATGTATGTATGTATGTATGTATGTATGTATGTATGTATGTATGTATGTATGTATGTATGTATGTACAGCCTCTGTCAAAAGTTTATAGCCCATGGGGTCTACTTCTGAGCCATACTATGTGGCTCGTAATGCCTTCCCATTCAGCAGTTTCCAATCTTGCTGAAGGCAAGACGATTTTTCGTTCTACCCTCTTCAATGGCTACGACTTCCACGACTGTTAGTCATAATATACGGCTTATAAGCAAACCCTCTGGGCTCTAGGCTTTTGACAAAGGCTGCTGCTGTATGTATGTATGTATGTATGTATGTATGTATGTATGTATGTATGTATGTATGTATGTATGTATGTATGTATGTATGTATGTATGTATGTATGTATGTATGTATGTGTGTGTGTGTGTATGTATGTATGTATGTATGTATGTATGTATGTATGTATGTATGTATGTATGTATGTATGTATGTATGTATGTATGTATGTATGTATGTATGTATGTATGTATGTATGTATGTATGTATGTATGTATGTATGTATGTATGTATGTATGTATGTATGTATGTATGTATGTATGTATGTATGTATGTATGTATGTATGTGTGTGTGCGTAAGGTATCGCTAGGCACCCCCGGATTAGCGGCTATGTACTCAGTACCTCGTGGTAGGTTTGCTTGTAGCATGAATTTGTGCTAGCTGCATGCAGACGAGTAGGCGCCGCGAATCACCGGATAAAGCAGGGAATGCCATTAGAGTGACGAGTGTCACCGGGCGGCTGACAGGCGATCGAGCCCCAAGAGGGGAAGTTAAGCTGCTTTGTGCATACCTGCAGTATGCTTTTCATATGAGCCGACACGACACCGCCGTCGCGGTTGAAACGTCCGTTCATAGACACGCCGCGTCCAGACAGAAAGGTGACGTTCGGCGCCGGGGGAAGAGTGATGGGGAACGTTGAACAAAGGGGAAGACGTCCGCGGGAGGACCGGTTGACCGGGCGTCTTTTCGGCGCGCCGCCGCTAAGCCGGAGGTCACGGACTTTACAAGTTCTAGGAAGAGCGGGGGCGAGAGACGGCAGCGGTCCGCAAACGACCCTGCTCATTTGCTTTGATGATCTTGACGCGAGAACGCGGCAAGGTGTACAGTGGAATGTGGACAGCATGTGACATTTTGTGTTTTGTGTTTTTCTTTCTTTCGTTGTGGGGAAAGGGTTTCACTCACACTGCTGAAGTTGCACGTGGCCACGAACCAATCATGTTGAAGTTCGTGGCGATTGGACGCAACTGAAATGTGGGCTGGACACGGAGGGCTTAAAACCAAGCCCGAGAGACCAGTCTGTTGTTCTCAGCTATGGCTTGATGTGTACATCTTCGGCTAGGCCGAGCTAGCCAGATCCATGTATATTTTGCCTAACCTTGCTGTAGATATTGTAAAGTTTTGTATATAAACTTCAGTTAATCTCTTTGTAACTCTGAAGTGTCGTTATCCATATTTCGTCGTCTCTGATCAACGTCTTGGACGGGGCGAACCTGTGGTGCAATTTGCCACGTCTTCAAGTCACCGAAAAGAACCTAATTTCGAGAAGAACAACGAAAATTCACTGGCGCAGTCGACAGGATCCTGTGGGAGCACAGGGGAGAGACGACGACGTTCCTGCAACGCAGACGCAGGAGGGAAGCGGCATTCCAGGAGAGCAGACAAGAGAAGCAGCAGCAAGGACAGCGGCAGCCAGGAGGCTACCGCTGAGGCGAGCAGCGGCGCGTCAAAAGGACCGGCTGCTGAAACAAAGATCCTGAGGTGAAGAGTGCAGCGGCGCGTCACCAGGACCGGCTGTAGGCACCAAGGGTTTGATTTGGAGCAAGCAGCGGCGCGTCAAAAGGACCGGCTGCTGAAACCAAGATCCCGAGGTGAAGCGTACAGCGGCGTGTCAAGAGGACCGGTTGCAGGCACCAAGGGCTTGATCTGGAGCAAGCAGCGGCGCGTCAAAAGGACCGGCTGCTGAAACAAAGATCCCGAAGGGGAGCTGCAGCGGCGCGTCATCAGGACCGGCTGCAGGCATCGCGATCCTGATCATCGGCTACAAGGAGGCTGGAGACAACGACAGTAGGAAGGACAAGGGAGAGGCGACGAAGGTCGGAAGCCAACTTCTGCTCCGACAAGCGAGTGAGTCCTCTTTGCCCTTCATTTTGGCGTAGGCATTACTGTCTGTGTAGGATCCCGAGGGGTGCATGAACACCCGGTTCGCACATTTAAACCCGGACAGGCGAAAGGCGGGGAAAATGAGCGCTACAGATGAGACGGTGGTAACTGAGGACAGTTTATCCGTGACTGAGATTACCGATAGCCAGACGGCTATGGAGGTGAAAAGGGAGGAACTGAGAGTTCGAACTCTCGAACTTGAGCTTGAGCTAGCAAAATTTAAAGCAAGTAATGAAGGAAGCGCGGCGAAGAACGCCGCTGTTGTGGAGAGAAACGACGCTCGCGCTGAGTTCGGTCGCTACTCAAAATGGCTATCCGGTGCGATCCCGAAGTTCCCGGCAGAGGCAGAAGTTCCGGTCTGGTTCGAGTCCGTCGAACACACGCTAGAGGCTTACGCAGTACCAAGGGACTTGTGGGGCCATATTGTATTCCCGCTAGTTGCGGAAAAAGTTCAGTTCCTGTCAACGCGCTTGACACCGGCACAGCATCGCGAGTATGAGGTTCTGAAGAAAGTGGTTTTGGAAGAGCTTAAACTTTCTGCAGGAGAGTACCGCAGACGATTCATGGGGTCACAAAAATTACCCAACGAAGGCTGGAAAGCGTTCGCAACCCGCCTGCAGAGTTATTTTAACTTCTATGCAGATGCAAGGGGAGCCAAAACGTTCGAGGAGCTGGCTGAATTGCTAGTGGCCGACCAGTTAAAAAACACACTGTCGGAAGACGCCCTTCGCTATGTAACCTTGCAAGAAGGTGAAAAGTGGAAGAAAGCACCAGAGCTTGCCACATTGTTGCAAAATTTTGAAGAGGCCCAAGGAAAGAATAGCGCGGTCAAAAAGCGTGAACCGGGAGGCGCGGGAGGCTTTGGCGGGCGAGAAGGAAGGCGAGACGCGGGCCCCCCTAAGCGAGAGACAGGAGCCGAGCAGCGGCCAGACTTAAAGCAGAGGTACAAAGGGTGCTTCTCGTGCGGCTCAATGGGGCATAGAAGGGCTGACTGCCCACACGGCGGGGGACCAACAGTGCAGAAAACTCCCCACACAAATGGGGAAAAACTCTCGGCACGCGTAGCGACGCAGGACGGAGTTGTCGCAATGAGCGAATTGAAGCCGATTTCTTTGGCATGCCAGAACCGACGGATTAACGCAATTCTTGACACTGGGGCCGAAATCACAGTAGTGCGCGAGAGCATAGTACCGCCAGAGTTGGTTAAGCCATGTGGAGCTATCGAGTTGATATCGGCTTTCGGGGAGAAGGTGCAGGCCAAACTTGCTAGTGTTCCCTTCACGATAAACCGCGACTCGGGCATTTTCGCCGACATTAAAGAGGCAGTACCGGTGGTGTGCGCCCTGACAGACAAACTTGGGTCGGGGACAGATTGCTTACTCTCTGAGGAAGCTTGGGAGTCCCTTGGAGACGAAGATGATAAGCAAGGCTTTGTAGCAGCGAGTAAGGCAGAAGCCACAGACCAGATGAAAGTTGACCTGACAGAACTGGTGCCAGGCGCGCAGGGAAGAGCAGCCTATGGGGTCATTATCGCACAGGAAGTAAAGACGGTAACCAGTAAGGAAACAAAAGGCGGTGCTCGAGATACTGAAGACACGGCTCTTAGTACAGCCGGAGAGAGCAGCGCGTATACAGTTTTCCAGAAGGAGCAAAAGAGTGACCTCACGTTGATAGAAGCTTGGAACAACAGTCGGGAAGGGAGAGGAGGCATGGCAGAGATAGATGGCTTGCTCTATCATAAGGAAAAGTTGCTTGGAGAACGAGTAATTCAGCTGGTGCTCCCGAAATCTCGGCGTCCAGAAGTCCTAAAATTAGCTCATGAAGCTAGCCGGGGTGGACATCTAGGAATCCGAAAAACAAAAGCTTGGATTAAGTACCACTTTTATTGGCCGGGTATTGAAAAGGACGTGCGTGAGTACTGCAACAGCTGCCACGGATGCCAAACGAGGTCCGAGCGTCAGCGGAAAGAAAACTTTAAGGTTAAACCGGAAAAGTGCCAGGTAGCGAAAGGATTAATCAGTTGTTTGGGCCAAGTGGTTGAGTCGGGAACCCATGCTGCCGTTCCCGACAAGTTTTCAGCTATTAAGAGACTGAAGGCGCCGAAAACGAAAAAGGAGCTTCGTAAAGTGCTCGGGTTCTGCGACTACGACAAGGGCTACGTGCCTAATTGTGCAGAGGTCGGAACGCCGTTGATGGAACTGACGGGACAAAAATACCGAACACAATATCATGGTCTGCGAGAGCCGAAAGCGCGTTCCAAAAACTCAAGACGGCGCTCTGCGAAGCCGTTACCCTTGGGATGCCAGAACCGTGCAGGCCATTTTGACTGTTCAGAGATGCCTCAGCGGTGGCAGCAGAAGCCTGTCTCGCTAAATGCGCGGAACTGGCTTGGAGCGACCGTTCGCTTTTGCGAGTCGTCGATTCACGGAGACCCAGAGGTGATGATCAACTTTATATAGATAGAGGAATTCGCAGTGATTTGGTGGCTGGGAAAGTTCGACCTCTGGCTGTTCGGAGCCCAGATTACGGTGGTGTCTGATCATAACCCCCTCTCTTTTCTCACCCGGACCACCCCTCAGGGCGCAAAGTTGACACGCTGGGCACTTGCCCTGCAAAGATATAATGTGGTGGTGGAACACCGGAAGGGAAGCGCTCACGGCAACGCCGACGCACTGTCCAGGTTACCAAACGAAAACTGGGAGACAGACAGTGGTGATTGCGCCGGGATGCAGGGAGGGGAGGAAACCTCTAATGCTGACAAGGCTCAGTGAGGTGTGACGTGGGGGACACCGTGAAACTGTGTGGGACACGTGACGGACATGCTGCATGCCCTACGATGCCAGTGTTTGACGTCGACAAGCGTGCAACCGAATTTTCTGGTGTTTCCCTTTATTGCATGCACTTGAGTTCTCTGTGCTGTTCGCGAGCAGTACGGGTACGTGCGTGAAAGTGTGAACTGAACGCCGCGCACGAACTTGGACTTCGAACAAGTATCATGCATTTGTGTGTGTGCATACTACATGTGTTTCTCACCCAGCAAGGTTTTGTTGGAGTGCATGTGTGAAGTTGTAACAGTGGTTACATTCTAGAGCTACGTTCACCACCCTCAGGGGAGTTTCGTGACGTACGCCGATACCTTTTGTTGGTTGTAATTTTAAAGGTGTCATTTGGGCCCCTTGTAAAATCTTGGGAGGGGCGTGTAAGGTATCGCTAGGCACCCCCGGATTAGCGGCTATGTACTCAGTACCTCGTGGTAGGTTTGCTTGTAGCATGAATTTGTGCTAGCTGCATGCAGACGAGTAGGCGCCGCGAATCACCGGATAAAGCAGGGAATGCCATTAGAGTGACGAGTGTCACCGGGCGGCTGACAGGCGATCGAGCCCCAAGAGGGGAAGTTAAGCTGCTTTGTGCATACCTGCAGTATGCTTTTCATATGAGCCGACACGACACCGCCGTCGCGGTTGAAACGTCCGTTCATAGACACGCCGCGTCCAGACAGAAAGGTGACGTTCGGCGCCGGGGGAAGAGTGATGGGGAACGTTGAACAAAGGGGAAGACGTCCGCGGGAGGACCGGTTGACCGGGCGTCTTTTCGGCGCGCCGCCGCTAAGCCGGAGGTCACGGACTTTACAAGTTCTAGGAAGAGCGGGGGCGAGAGACGGCAGCGGTCCGCAAACGACCCTGCTCATTTGCTTTGATGATCTTGACGCGAGAACGCGGCAAGGTGTACAGTGGAATGTGGACAGCATGTGACATTTTGTGTTTTGTGTTTTTCTTTCTTTCGTTGTGGGGAAAGGGTTTCACTCACACTGCTGAAGTTGCACGTGGCCACGAACCAATCATGTTGAAGTTCGTGGCGATTGGACGCAACTGAAATGTGGGCTGGACACGGAGGGCTTAAAACCAAGCCCGAGAGACCAGTCTGTTGTTCTGAGCTATGGCTTGATGTGTACATCTTCGGCTAGGCCGAGCTAGCCAGATCCATGTATATTTTGCCTAACCTTGCTGTAGATATTGTAAAGTTTTGTATATAAACTTCAGTTAATCTCTTTGTAACTCTGAAGTGTCGTTATCCATATTTCGTCGTCTCTGATCAACGTCTTGGACGGGGCGCACCTGTGGTGCAATTTGCCACGTCTTCAAGTCACCGAAAAGAACCTAATTTCGAGAAGAACAACGAAAATTCACTGTGTGTATGTATGTATGTATGTATGTATGTATGTATGTATGTATGTATGTATGTATGTATGTATGTATGTATGTATGTATGTATGTATGTATGTATGTATGTATGTATGTATGTATGTATGTATGTATGTATGTATGTATGTATGTATGTATGTATGTATGTATGTATGTATGTATGTATGTATGTATGTATGTATGTATGTATGTATGTATGTATGTATGTATGTATGTATGTATGTATGTATGTATGTATGCGTGCATGTGTGCAGTTACAAAGCACTCACGAGAAAAAGAGAATATCTCAGAAGAGAAAAAATGCACGGTTCTTCTTTCTCTTCTCAGAAGTTTCTTTTTTGAGTTGTGACTCCCTCGTGCCTCGTGACTGTCTTTCGCTCGCTTAAGCCGGCACCGACAGCGAGGTGCGGCTCAACCGCGAGCGGGAGCATAAGAGCTGCGCTCGAAAGAATTTACACCACTTGCATTTCTTGCACGCATTTATTCGTATATACGTATCCTTTCGCCAATTTATTTGAATTGAAAACATTTACTGTCTTCATTGACTGCCCTACATTGACCACCTTCATTATACATGACAGTAACGCGGTCCTTAATGGCACTGCAGATTGCAATGCCGCAGGCTCGGAGACCGTACTGCTCGAGCTTAATTAGCCAACATTATTCTGTGATTGATGCGATCGAATGCTTTTGAAAAATCAACGAATATGCCAAGAGCTAGAAGTTCCTGCTTAAAATACTCTAAAATTAGCTCTTTTCGTGTTAGCAATGCAATTTCTGTTGAGAAATGCTTTCTAAAACCATGCTGACTGGGCGTTATTATGTTGTATTTGACAAAAAAAAAAGAAAAAGAAAACTTGATATCTGAGTGAACAAGATCTTTTCAAAACACTTTGAGAAAACAGGCAAAATAGCATATGGGACGGTAATTTGACAGATTATTCATACTTAACCAGCCAAAGGACGAGACACAGGAAAGAAGAGGACAGGACAAGGCTGGACTAGCAACTGAATGTCTTGTCTCCACCTTTGTGTATGACTGAATTCTCTTAGGGAATACTGCATGTTCAATACAGCATATATTTTAACACTGAAATGATTACATCAGCTACATGTATTGACTGGCCAAGTTTTGAGGTCATCGATATCAGGCGACTTGCTGTTTCGTAAAGCCAGGATACAATTTTCGATTTCGTTAGTATTGGTTGGAGACTCGAATTCACTGGAAACAACCCGCGAATCAAGGCACTTCACGTTATTAGAACTATTATTCCCGAAAACTGCCTGAGACACAAAATAATTCTTGAACTCATCGGCTATAGTTGTTTCCCACGCACTCTTTCTCAAGATTTGAAGTGTACTAGTAGCAGTTGAAACTCGATTTAAAATCCGGTTTATGTTTTGCCACACAAGATAATTAATCTTTTTTAATAAATCTTGGTTGAAGAGTTTTTCAATGTATTCTTTTTTCGCCTGACGAAGAAAAGACCTAACTTTGTTCCGGTATGCTTTGAATTGTACAAGATCATCCGATGACCTGGTTAGGATAAAGCGACTGTAGAGAGAGATAGATTTGATATAGCTTTTGCGTAATCGAAAATGTTTGAGAGAAATAGGCCAGGTAAGTCTACATTTGCAAACAACGTTCAGCGAACAAAGAAAAAAAGAGCCTCTATCATTTCCGTCTGGGCCACCTCGACCATGCCGCGCAAGAAGACACGAACAACGGTCGCGTCGAGTCCCCTGTCTCCACCGAAACTGCCGTCCAAATGATCGCTTCTGCAGTTTTACATGCGCGTGAAGAATATTGCCAATTCGGACTAATTTCCAAGAAAAAAAAAAGAAAGAAGAAAATCATTTTTAAGATTTTAGCAGACTTTATCTCCTCTGATCGGACGGTAAATACTTGAACGCCGACCAAAGGTTGCTGTTGACGGTTTTTGGCAAAAATCTAAGCCAGTATCTTTGCTTTCTTTCATGGTTCTTGAATTTATGTTGTAACAAATACTCTCAGCATGGCCGGGACAACGTCATTTATGCATCAGCGTGACCCCCGATATATATATATATATATATATATATATATATATATATATATATATATATATATATATATATATATATATATATATATATATTGCCCATGCATGGGGAAAAAGGCAGAAACTAATAGTTTGAACAACAGCCGCTGAGGAAGCAAGAAGATCTCAACTATTTCCACGATCAATTGCACTGCTGGGCAGTAATCATTCGAAGTCGTGACTGAAAATAACCAAGTTTAGGGCGTTGTTATGGCAAGTCGACGAGGGCGAACTGACAGCGCGCACCAGGACACGTAGGCCGCAACCGCGCACAAGCCAACGCCTGTGTTCGCTCTTGTCCTTGGTGTGAGCCTGCGTTACACGTGTAGCGTTACATTTTGTCAGTCCAGCAGACGTTTCGCTCAGCTCTCGTCTTTCATCTCGAGCCTTGATGCGCCAAGTAGTCCCAGATGACGCCTTGTTGACGTGCCTGTCGGGTGACGTGAAATTAAGAACGCCTCAGCAGAGCAACAAGAAGCTGTGCGCTATGCACGCAGCGACGCGTCGTTACGGGCGCTTACAGCTGCATGATCCAAAACCAGTGCACTTAAAAGCAAGGAAGTCCCGTTTGGGCCCGTTTTTATCACGACGGGGAAGATAAGTAATATATCTTCTGCTCTTTGGCACCAAGGCTCCAATAAAAATATCCGCGTATCTTTCTTTCGGTTACCTTTTTATTTTATGACAGAAAACGGGTCATAGGCATTAGAGTCACTGTTTTAGACAATCAATCATTTATCATTAGTTTCTGGTGTGCCCCGATTGTAAATCTTGGAATGCGTCAAGCTGCATACGACAATCGTATTCTACATCAACGGATGTTCGTTCATCTTAACAAGAATTCGCAGGTACCACATATATGAAACCAAAAATTAAAGAAACCCGAGTACGCCGGCTCAGATCCCGCCCTCAGTGGCTGAACTTGACTAAAAATAAAAACAAGCAAGTGTCATCGCCGCGTTGTGACATTCAGAGTACCAGCGAATTGAGTAAGATCTTGAATACGAGGTGACAGATTAAAGGGATAGGTTGAATTATTGTGGCAGTATAATGTCGATTGTTTTTGTGTTCCTGCTGAAAACCGTGGTATACGATGAATAAACTGATTCTTCCACTCTTTCTGTCATTAAGCAATTATGAAATACCTTACGCCCTGTTTTATCGAAACAAAACAGAATGTCAATTACATGAGAAAAAAAATGCGAACACACTCGTCGTATACCGCGTATTGTTAAACGTACAGAATGGCGTGGTATAATATCTACGCGAATTGTTATCGCTCTTTTTATTCACGTGTGTTCGTGTGTATTGCTTTATAGATGGGGTCGCAAAACGGTTCGATATATCGATAATTCGATATACGCATAATATGCCATCAGATGAGCTTCATTGTAACCTAGAAGGGTGCATATGGTGTACCCATGCTAGTGGCGCGCTTCCTGCAGCGATAAGCCGCCCTCGGGAATACTGGTAGGCCGCCGTCCGCCGCGGGCTCGGCAATCTGCGAGGTGTATGCACGCGCACAGTATACAGGCCTCCGTCAACACACCCAGCGCCTTCACGCGCCCCTCTGAGGTCGCGATTGCGCGCTCCAAATATTTAACAGAGACATACCGGAGCGTTAGAGCTCGCGTTGCTCGCACCTAACGCGTCGCGCTGCGTGGCACACACGCCGTTGGGGTTGGGGTTCCCATCAAAGCTCTGCGGGTGGTTCTTTGGGAAAAGCCGTCGCTGATCATAAGAGGTTTAAATCTGTGGCTGACACACACACACACACACACACACACACACACACACACACACACACACACACACACACACACACACACACACACACACACACACACACACACACACACACACACACACGCACACGCACACGCACACGCACACGCACACGCACACGCACACACACACACACACACACACACACACACACACACACACACACACACACACACACACACACACACACACACACACACACACACACACACACACACACACACGTAATAACTAAGCCAAAATAAGATACAGTTCATTTCTTGGCCTCCTTCAGCAGTGAAAGGCCGCGTGAGAGCCGCCTCAAGGCTTCGGTCAGCAAGGCTGGCTTCGTCTCATGGTACTGGTGCTCCGAACTCCGGCACACCCGCATAACAGCAGTGTAGCGTTGAAAACAATTCGCAAGACTGAAGGGTACTTTCAGTCGGCGCTGCCAGCTGGTGCCCATGGCTGCCCAGCCGACCCAACTTCCGCGAAAAGCGTGTGGTCGCCTTTAGGAGAAGCGCCTTTTAGAAGGACACAGCGCGCAGCTCGATACTTTCGCATGGAGTTTTCAAGATGGTATTCTGAGAGTTCGATATAAGATAATTCGATATATTCTGGTTTGAGATATCCGGGACCAATTGTATTTCTTTAATTGTGTTTGGTGCACGTTGTGATATTTTTTTTTTTTTTTACAAAAGTGAAGGATTCGTCACGCAAATATATATTTAGTCTTCGCCACCCAAAGGAGGCTTTTCTCATCTTGGTGTAAATAATTACTGGTTGACTGGTCAGTGAAATTCAGAGGTGTCGAAAGCGATCCAGAGCATGACATAGTTCACATGCACCTACATAACTGCTCTCAAAACAGACCACCGTGGACCTTATACATGAACACGAGTTGAACATGAACACGTTTATGCCTATTACAACACTTTGAGTGCAAATTCTTGTTTCGCGCATGTGCTGCCTGCACAGCGTGTGAAAGTTGCACCCATGCGAACTTAATTAGGCGCATGTCAGCCTATAACTCAGTCCGGCCACTACATTAGGTATAATAAGCCTGGATACATGCAATGCTTCGTTTTATACAGGCGCAATTATCTGTATGTATAAGGTGATGACCTGAGTGAGTAGTTCTCATCAATATCAGGTCGCAATTTTCAGCCTACACCTGGCAGCAAGGTTGGCGTCAAAACCATCGAGTAGAGTTGGTGAAAGGCGATGTGCATATGTACGAAAAAAAAAAAAAAAAGAAAGAAGCACCAGAATATCTAGGACCCACCTATTTCTCCTTTCTCGGGTGGTCATATAGGTGGCTCAGTTTGCGGGCCGAACGTGCCATAACGGGCATAACACTTGCCTTTGATTACGTGGTGCTAAAATATGCCAAAAACTGTGGAATGCTCATGTTCCATCGTGCAATCTATAACGAAGTATCCTACGAGCTTATAATATCTAACCATGCACGCGGATCCTCCGCTCACATTCCGAGCGTCCTGGAGGGGACGTTCAGCGTGGCATACGTTTCTTTCTCGCAGCCACCTTGCCTAGTGCGCATGCCCAATGGCCAAATAAGGGCCCACGCCAGAAGATCAACGGGACGCACAGATGGGGCCCGCCTCCCCGGCGCTCAGCATGCCGTAATTAAATTTTCTTCCCCATGCAGCCGCTAGGCGTTGCGTTGCCGAGCTGCGACCCGATATTCGTGCCCGTCGCTGTTCGTGCTCTTGTTGCCGCCGCTGGCGGCATCTGTCCGCAGCTATAGCTACGTACACTCGCGTGATAGGCGCGAGACGTTCTAATTGATTTCAGCCCACCTCGGCTGTTTCGCTTCCACCCGCGACCAATCTCGCCCAACCACCCGGGTGAGAGAAACAAGAACATGCGTTGGCCTCTCGTGAGAACTGAACAGAAGGGCAACCTTCGCTCAAGTCTCCCTCACCGCTGTAGGTTGAACCGAAAAATGTTTACACTACCACTGAAAAGGAGAGCTACAACTGCGTCACAAAGTATTGAGAGTGATAAGTTGCCACAAGAAGTGAATTCAGACAGCATGTGCATGATGATCATGCACAGAATTCGGTGCTAATTAAGTGACCTCATTTGTTAGTGCACATCAGACATATTATATAAGCATCTTCACGGGAAACCATAAATTAACCAGCACCGTACATCGTTTTTCAAGAAAGCCCCGCATTCGTTAAAAAAAAAAAAAAAAGGCTTTTTGAGATATGAAGACGGCTTTTAAGGCACAAATATACCATTGCTGGCGGACACTGGGAACAAATGAGAAATGTTAACTATATAGTAAGCTGGTGAAGTCAGTTTTAATGATGAAACTTTTAACTGTTGCAGTTAGGCGTCTATATAGTTTCAATTAGAGGTTTGTAATGGGGCATTAGTAACAGCCGTATCAGTTTTTAGAATTCAGAAAACGCAATCAATTATAGGCGCTATATTGGTTGAACAACTCTTGGCAGTTGTGCTCCAAAATACGTTGAGCCACAGCGCCGACGGTATAGTCGCGTTTTCAAAATTCTAAAATCTCATACGGCTAATATGGCTATCAATAATGACCGGCTAGAAATATCTCATTCCTGCCAGATGTCCAATTGCTGAAGAGTTCATTATCAGAAATATCAAGCAGCTAAGCTCCTACCAAGGAACACTGAAAAAGAAAACAAGAAACCAAATAATATCCTGGAATTCAAAGGATGTGGGAAGAATACAGAGGGGATTAGATAAAGGTTCAAGAAAATTTTGAGGTTTCAAACGGAGATGTGGACGGAGCAATTTCTGAACTTAAAGAGCGAGTGCACAAAGACGCGTGCACAAGAAAAGAGACTTTAGACACCGGTACGGGCGCTGGACAGGCATTCTGCGAGTTATATGATTTATTAACGACGCCCTTTTGTGACGTCAACGCGAGCGCGAAAAGCGACGCCCCCAACCATGTCAGTCCCTCATGTGAGCTACTTTAGCATGTCTGTGCTGCAGCGTTCTCCGCTGCTATAGCTGCAACCGCCCACGAGTTTGTCACTTGCGCCCTGAGTTGAGTTCGCTGGGGGCATAAACAGTATTTTAAGAACAATTGCCTTTCCTATGGTACTAACTTCCACAGTGAAAGTGTATTACTGAGCATGGTTCGTTTCGACATACTGTCCATAAAGACACAGTTTTCATATGAAATTTTGTATAAGCACTACTTTTCTGAAGCTTTCAAGTTTAAGAATAGAAAAACGCGATGTTTGCGCCATACAGGAAAATTCATAGTTCCGCGTGTCTATACAAATTACGAGGAAAAAAACGGGATTTTTATGTATTTTCATTATTCAATAAATTTGAAATTGATACGTCACTCATCTCTCTTCGAAAAATTAAACAGTCCATTCGGTCATTTGTGCAATGCGATTGAGCGTTTTACGGTTCGCCTGTGCTGTTTCATGTTCGATATATTATCAGTAAGGAATACTGTATACAGCAGATTTTTTTTTACACTTAACTTTAATTGATTTGTGTTGTAAATGCTTTGCCATTTTGTTTGCTCTTTTTTTTTATGCATGGCTCGGCCCGTATGCAATGACGCTGTACTGCCCAGCTCCGTTCACAAGCATGTATGCTTAAACGGGCTGATTATTATTTTCTAAATTTGTTGCAAATAAATTTATTATTATTATTATTATTATTATTATTATTATTATTATTATTATTATTATTATTATTATTATTATTATTATTATTATTATTATTATTATTATTATTATTATTATTATTATTATATTATTATTATTATTATTATTATTATTATTATTATTATTATTATTATTACTATTATTATTATTTGTGCGCGGGTATTTCCAAAGCACGCATCTTTGGGGGAGAGATGATCAAAATTTGTTCAGTCGCAGCTCGACAGTAATATTTTTATGGAAATTCTAAAAAAGGATCGGGTGGTTAAGCTTTGGACTGATCATGAATTAGCAAGCGCTAGCGCACGATGGTTCTGCGTGGTTTATATTGACCTAATTTTTCACGGTCTTTCTCTATTCGAATTGTGTTACCCCGGTTGACATATATATATATATATATATATATATATATATATATATATATATATATATATATATATATATATATATATATATATTGTGTATACTGCGCAAGTTTACAGGAACGACGATGGCAAGCTGTTCGCTTTAACCAAGCTGTGCAAGTGTGGTGCTTGCATGGCCTAGAAATATGACCAACCGACGAAGGGACGGACAACGACTTTTCGGCAGTCAAAGCCTAGCACACTAGATTTTGCACGGGTATTATTGCCCACTTGCAAATATGTAATTGCAAATGGGCGCCTAACTGTAAAGGGCAAAAATGCAATTCGACATTGAACATTACCTGATCTCTGATATATCCACCCTATCAATGTGCCGCATAAGCCAATTCGCACCTCGGATATTGTTTTGTTTTTAATTACATCTAGCGTGATCCTATACGTAATTATATGAAGGCACGTTGTTAACAGTTAGGAGATACACGGTACCATATGATGACGAAAACCCATTAAAGGGCGAACTGGTAGTTTACTTTGGAACATTTACAAGAGGTCGATGATGCAAGTATTGACAATTTTCACGAAATTGGCGCCCTGCTGCCGCGGCACAGCATACGAAGGTTTCGTGCCCGCGTAACTGCAGTGTACTGTTTCAGTACATTCTAGCAGTACCCAATGTTGGTTGCTCCATTGAAAGAGTGATTTACAGCTAAAACGAGACGTCTTTGTCATATTTATTGCTTCTTAGGTGTGTTATATTACCTGGGTGTTTGCAAAATAACTAGTAAGAAGACCCCAAAATACCACTGCGGCGCGCAACAATCGACACTGCGTTCAGCGCCCCTGGTGGCCACTTCTGCGTCCAGTGCACCGTGGTCCAGAGGTGATACACGTACATGGCGTTTTCTTATTTCACAGTGCACGTATACAATGTCGGCCCGTCATGAAGAAAAGCCCGTACGCTCTAAAACAGGTAGGAAAATTATGAAACTTCAATTCGAAGGCGTTGTACATTTAGAACACCGCGATACGTGCGCGTGGGAGTCACCCGCGGCGACCGGCATTAAACGGGAGCGCAATGCATCGAGGTGATCAGTCAAACAAAATTTTCCGAAATTTTTCTTGTTTCATCTTGTAAATGAAACCAAGAAGGCAGCCGTTCGTTCACAGTTGGCATGTGCTTTGAAAACCACTTCAAAATGTGTATGTTGTGAAGCCGGGCACACCCATGACAGGCGCTCTACCAGCAGGGGTTTCCGAATCGCACAATATTCCCCTGGCATCCAACATGCTGATACGTGCGCTACACTGGTTCATTACTCATTACCATCATAAGTCGGACTATACCCACTGCAGAGCTAAGGTATCTATCATATCTTTTCAATTAACTCGGTTTTGTGCTAGCTAGTAGCTGCATCCACTTAACCCTTGCAAACGTCTTAAACTCATCCGCCCATCTAACTTCCTGTCTGCCTCTGCTGCGCTTTCCTGCCCTTGGAATCGGATTTGTTACCCTGAGCGACCATCGGTTATCCTCTCTTCGAACTACAAGTACTGGCCATGCCCATTTCTTCTTCATTACGGTCGTTGAAACTGGACATACAGTACGGCGAGGCCACCCAAAAATAATAAAAGTATTGTACGTGCCTCTGTCCGTGCCACTAAGATATATAACGGGCTTGATTGAAATTGGACAGCCTAGTACCTACGCGAAAAACAGCTTTGAACGACATGACAAACGAATGAAAACAAACTGCGAATCATTAATTGCAGCCGACAACGCCGACGACCCCGGCTGCTTCCGCGCCCTCTGCGCGCGAGCAACCCCAGAGGCCGGGATATCGTATACGCTGTCGTCCGCAACGGTGCGCAATTTGTTTTCGTTCGTTTGTCCTGCCGTTTGAGAGCTGCTTTTCGAGTAGAGTTAGGCTGGCTGCCCAGCTTCAACGACTGTACTATACAGTAAACTAGTGCAGCGCACGTAACAGCGGGCTGGACTGCCGAAGAAACATTTACCATTCGGAGAAACGCCAGCTCACAGAGCACCTGTCAAGGGTAAGTCTGGCTTCACAGCACACACTTATCCCGCCGTTTTAAAAATATAGCTTATAAATGTCGGTGCATATCGTTCCACGGTGTTCTATAAAGCGCACGCCAACTATAAACGAATGACTGCCTACATGAATGAGTGTACGCGGTAAAAGGAAAAAAAAAAAAAACTAAATGCTTTGTTTCTGTGGGCCACGCTCCTGTGCAGTGACGTGGCCAGCGGCGACCCCCACACGCACTTATCGTGATGTTTCAAGAGTACATCGTCTCCTAAATGAGATGTCGTAATTTTGAAATCTGTTTTAGGGTGCACCGGGATTTTCTTCATAAATGGCCGACATCGTACTTGCACAGTGAAATCATAAAAATGCATTTAAGACTTCTGTTTACATGTATTCATATGGGACTCTTCCCACTCTGGACTCCAAAGCGCGCTCGTCGCCCCGAAGTGAGATGCGCACGGAATCTATATACAGTGTCAACATTGCCTACAATAACAGCTAAGTCTTAATAACTGAAAGACAAGCGTTATTTGCCCTATTTGAACGGGCTGATGTAAATAAGAGGTGCGCTATTTCTTAGCGAAAGCAAGCACAACGAGAAGGAATTTGCGCATGGCTGTCTTTATAATATTGTTGCTGACAATATCAGTATATCATTTTACATATTTCCATGCCAATTTTGATAAGAAACAGGGGAATCTGATGCCACGTACATGATGCTCCTTTGTATAGTTATATGCCAAACGAGAAAATGGCGCGCGAAAAGCAGTAAAGGAAGGGGACCTGCCACAGAGGTGTCTGCTGTGCATGCTGCCGTCCCACTCGCCACTTCGGTGGCTCGACAACGGCTGGCGCCACAGTTGCTATGGCAACCAGATACGGAGGATCTAACTTGAGGGGAGTGAGGGCTGGATAAGTTGTTTCGCATCAATATTTGTAAAAGACCAATTTTCCAAGCATTTCATCACAGTTAGGATAGCTTGTACCGGTGGATACCCGGAAGCAGATATGAAAATGTAACACCGCTCCTCCCGAACGCGAGGCGGGTGCTAAAGCAACTAAGCCATTGCTACAATATAAAAGGTATGGGCGTGCATGGATGTTAACTGAATGTTAACTGAATGAGACCCAAGGCAAAGGTAGAAATAGAAAGTTATTTTAAAGATTGTGTAGCGTATAAATTAAAAAAAAAAACGAGAAAAACAAAGAAAGATAAGGAAACAACACTCATGCCTTTGCCACGCTTCATGAAGTGAAAGCCCAGCTAGTTATATTGTCACGTGGCGGTCACAATGCCGCTGGCAGCAAATGAGGAGACAATCTTCACGGGATCCAACTCTTTATTGGGCAGACTTGCGCCCGCAAAAGAACAAAGCAGTCGGCGGCGGTGATAGCAAAAATCGTGCTCTTCGGTCGTCGAACTAAGAATGTCCGTTTCACTCATGAGCGCTCAATTTAAAAGCGGCTTAGAAACATCTACATAAAACCGCAGACAGTGACTATAGCATAACCGGGAACATTATAGAAATACAAGCGCGTGGCTAAAATTCTGCGCGATACATTTCGAATCATCTGCCGGAACACAGGAAATGATAAAGCCGCGTTTCGCGACAATGATCATGAACAAAGAATACAGAAGTGATTTGCGCGCTAAATTCACAATGATAAGGCCGCATGCCTGCGGCTTTCGAAAGAGAATAAATAAACATATCTGAATAGTTCGCGGCAATATGTCGTGTCACCTTTATATAAAAATCTCTTTATCTGGTTGTGATAAGTGGATCTGTATTGTTATCTACAAGAAAACATCACAGGTGCTGCCTCCCATCACGTAGTTTCGATGACGGTGATCATGACGACGGTAGTGCTGGAAGCGCAACTGATCCATCCAGAGTACGGTACTTTTTCGCGGAACTTGTTCGAGGATTCGAATTGACAGCGGCTTGCAGCGGTTATGAACGTCTTCAGTGTACTCACAAGCCGCTCGGAAATTTATTAACCAAAGCATCATACAATTGAGGTACAGAAATTAAACGACCTTCCGGTTCCACTCCTCACGCTGCTTATATATACCAGAAACTCGTGACAGAACACAGCTGTATAGGTGGGTGCTGGCAGGCGCTAACGTAAGGTAGGTACAGGCATCGGCATATCCTCTAGCTTTTATCCTCAAGTTTGCGCCACCGTTCCTCTCAACAGCGGAAGGAACTTGAGACAGTGGATACAGGGTGTTCGAATCTCGTCACGTAAATTATAACACGTTCTTGCAAGTTTTCTTTATAGTCCGGAAGTGTAATATATTGCCGATATTCCCGAAGATACAATATATTGCGAAAGGCCACCCAACGCAATTCTCCTTTTTAACGAAATCGTATACGAACGAGCGTGTATGGGGCAAGCGTGTCTGACTTGGGATTAAAGGGTTTTGAAATAATAGATTCCGCTTTAATCCTCCCATCTCAAAGGCGAACTAAGCCCGACATGTCACGCGACATCGTGACGTCACACAACGTGCATACCAATCATTGCCACCTAGCACCTGCCAGAGCCATGCATGCTGTGATTTTTCGCTCACAACGTCGACGCCACACTTTCTGTTGAACGGGGTCCTCAACGCTGCCGCGTCGAAAGAGAAGTGCTGCTCCCTGTCGGAGCGCCTTCTGTCGGCACCGCTATATCCAGAAGCCGCCAGTCCGCCCGCCAGACACAAGAAGTGCGCGCACCAATCGATGCAGTCGCTTGGCGTGACGGCCATCGGAAACTCGCCGAATTCATGGAGTGGTTTCGGCCGCTCTTATTGATAAAATGCGTGTGTGTGCCCAGCACGAGGCCTAATGCCTTTCTTGCATGCCCACTGGCCCGCGAGTGTTTCTCCGGTGGCGTGGAAAACAATGAGCAGGTTAAGAAGCGTCCCGCCTCCCATTCTTGGGGTGCATCGAATGGGTTCGCGGCTATTACCCGCCGCGACCGCAACAGAAGTTGGCCGGCATGACGTGGACGCCACCGCGGTCCAGTCCGCGCAAACCGCTAATGATGGCCACGATGAGATATCGCGTGCGATTTACCAACGGCCTTTGATGGACGAAACGTGGAGCGCACCGATTCGAGGGAGCGAGGTTCGACCTTTCTCAAGCAACGGCGCCCACTCAGGCGGGTGCCCTGCGCTCGCTGTAATTTGCCGCCTGTTTTCGTATACCCGGTGAGAGACCGTCGGGAGACAGCGCACAGTATTCAATGTGCTTCAATAATGCCAGCTTGGGTTTCATCATCATCTTCGATGCAATGGTTTTACTATAGTGCAACCTTTCCCTGAACCAAACGACACGGCAGTCGTCGTGCTATGTGGAACCGCGGAGACTATCCGGTTAGTTGGAGAATGCTCCTGTTGGTGAGCTTTAAAGCACGGAACAGTTTATTTATTTATTTATGGCGCTGAGTTTGCCACACGGCATAAAAGGTGGTGGTATAGCGTCACAGGAGCGTCACGGAACAGTTGCAATATGGGCTTGAGATAGCGTGCCCATAAAGAGAGAGAGAGAGAGATCCCTATTATTCCATCACTGGTTCGAATGTCAGAGGAATTCATCGCATCGTTTTCTATCCTTAATGAACAATTATAGGGGGACAGCAGAAGGCCTTTCTTCAATAACACTGCACCCTCAAATTCTGTTAAATGCACATGGCACGCATGCGGTATCTGTTAAATATGTGCACATTTTCTCTGAGTCATATATTACTCGAATGAACTCTATATGGTCTCAATTAAAATGTGCTTGATCTACACCCTACGTTTCATTTTGAATGTTACTGGGAAGTACATTGGGGAGATTACGACACTTTGAAAGCTACGCAATCAGGATCATCATCATCATCATCATCATCATCATCAGCAGCAGCAGCAGCAGCAGCAGCAGCAGCAGCAGCAGCAGCAGCAGCAGCAGCAGCAGCAGCAGCAGCAGCAGCAGCAGCAGCAGCAGCAGCAGCCGGACTATGCCCACTGCAAGGCGAAGGCCTCTTCCATATTCCTCCCAATAACCAGGTCCTGTGCTATCTGCATACACTTGACCCCTGCGAAGTTCTTAACCTCATCCGCCCACCTAACTTCCTGCCGGCCCCTGATGCGCTTTTCTTCCCTTGGAATCCAGTTTGTAACCCTAAGATACCATCTGTTATCCTCTCCGCACCACTTGTCCTGCCCAAGCCCATTTCTTCTTCTTGATTTTCACTAGAATGTCAGTAACTTAGTTATTTCTCTGAACCACTCTGCACGCTTCCTGTCTCTTAACATTACCCCTACTATTTTTCTTACCATATCCCTCTGCGTTGTCCTCAACTAAGTAGAACCCTTTTTCATAAGGTTCCAAGTTTCAGCTCTGTAGGCGAGTACAGGCAAGTGGTAAGCAAACTCAGAATACGGACCCAGTAATCATCACCGATAGAGGCTGCTCCACACATTATGCCGCATAATTTAATTCTCGGTTCCGAAGAAGCTAGTCTAGTAACGTTGGGTATACACGGTGAATTCGCTTAGTGTATCCGTTTTTGCTTGGCTTTCACCGCACGCCACACAAGCACACCCATCCCAACAACAACCTTGCATGGCTTCGCCACATAGCTGAAGTGCCTTGTTGTGGAGAACAAATGCGCCTGGCCTGCAGAACTGCGATCACGGGTACCTCTAAATTAACGAAAATAGTCTTACGCTTTTGTTTTCCACCGTTGCCTCAGCCTTTGGATACAGGTAGGATGCCTACACTGTCTGTCAAGCTCACATACGGTCAAGCACAGTACACGCAGCGTAAAATGGTCAAAATCACGACCTCGCGTAGAACCAATGGCCTTCGGGAATAAAAAGAGGAAGTAACCGCCTTTCAATTGTATAGACACCTGAACAAAGCACTGAGTGAAAGATAAGGAGAGAGAGAGAGAGAGAGAGAAAACTTTTAATGAGCATATAATCAGTAAAAATTCGCAGGAGCTGGGTGGTCGGTGCCCCTAGTCCAGGGCTCCGCTGGCAGCAGCTGACTTGCGGACTAGCCGGATAATCCAGGCTTGCTGGTCCAGGTTGTCGCTGGTCAGGGCCGCCTCCCACTGCTCGTGTGTCGGGCATGGCACTATTAACGTTGGGTCAGGTTTGTCCTGGCATTCCCAAGAGATGTGATAGAGTGTGGGGCTTGCACCGCACCAAGGACAGTAACTCGCGTATTTTGTTGGGCTTATCTTATTTAAAATTTGAAGATTAGGGAATGTGTTTGTTTGTATTTTTCTCCAGTATATAGCGTCCGAGGAAGGAAGTTGTTTGTGTGGTGGTGAGAAAATTCTTCTTGCTAACCGTAGGTGTTCCAGCCTGTCGCCGTAGGGTCCTGGAGAGGGGTGAGGTAGGGATGGGGATCCGCCCGGTTTGTGAGAGCTCGGGCTAGATCATTCGCTACCTCATTTCCTTCTAGGCCTTCGTGTCCAGGTGTCCATGTAATTGTGTGCGTCTGGGAGATGGAACGTAATATTGCACACGCTCTTTTGTGAGGTTTTCCGGCCAGGTAGTCCCTGCAGGCTGGTTGGGAGTCCGTCACTACGTGTGATGACTTCTTTTGGTTGTCTTGTGTTTTTATGGTGATGGCTATTGCCAGTGATTCCGCTTCCGCAGGATCCTTGGCATAGATCGAAGCCTGAATAATTGGCCTCTTCTTGTGGTCAACTGACGCTATTGTGAACTTGCCAGGTTCGCCGTAAGCCCCTATGTCCATGTAGACAACTTCCGCGTCTTTAGACAATTGTTTTTCCAATGATTTGACTCTGGCTTTCCTTCGACCCTTTTGTAACTCATGGTGCATGTGCTTGGGTATCGGGTTCACATAGATGTTGTTTCTTGTGGATGTCGGAATTTGTGATTTCATCTCAGAAGTTCTTAGTGCCTGCCAGAGCCCTAGTTTCGGCAGGATTTCCCTACCCGCCTGCGTTGTTGTTAGGCGTTGTTTCTGACTCTCTAGAACTGCCTCCTTGAGCTCCTCGAAGTTGTGCACTCCGAGTGCCCAAAGACGTTCCGTTGATGTTGTTGGCGGGAGGTTTATGGCCGTTTTATAGGCTCCTCTTATGATAGTGTCAATGGCCCTTTTATCAGTGAATCTAATTTCGTGATATGGGAGCCCGTAGGTAATCCTGCTAACGACTAGGGCTTGTACAAGGCGGAGGGTGTCCTCCTCCCTCATCCCTTTCCGGTGCCAGGTCACCCTTCTAATCATTCTGGAAATTTGGTTGACTGTGGTTTTGAGTGTTTTGATTGTATAATCCACTCTCAGATTGCTTTGCAACCACAGCCCCAAAACTCTTATCTTGTCCTTCTCTTGAATTATCTGGTCTCCTAGAGAGAGCTGAATTTCTCCTGGGGACTTGTAATTTCTTCTGTGTAGCCTGATAAGTTCGGACTTTTCTGGGGAGCATTGAATACCGCTCTCCCCGGCAAATTCCTTGACTAGGTCTATAGCGGCTTGCAGAGCTTCTTTTTGCGCCAAGGATCCCTGAGAAGCCCAGATGGTGATGTCGTCCGCGTATAAAGTGAAGCCAATATCAGTGCGGGTCAACAGTTTTTTTGCTAAATTTATCATTGCTATGTTAAATAGCATTGGAGAGATTATAGAACCCTGCGGTGTACCTTTGTTCGGCATGGGTACTTTTGGTGATCTGATCTCTCCAATTCCTATGGTGGCTGTGCGATCTGAGAGGAAAGCCATCACGTATTTGAAAATTTTCTCCCCGCAGTTGATATTGTTTAATTCGTGCAATATGGTTTGGTGGCCAATGTTGTCGAATGCTCCTTTGAGATCTAGTGCCAGAATGAAATTTTCGCCTTTTCGGGGTATGGTGTTGATGACTTCTTCCCTAATCCGGAGGAAAGCATCTTGCGTGCAGAGTCCCTTGCGGAAGCCCAGCATGCAGGAAGGAAAGATGTTGTTTTCGTCGATGTAATTTTGGAGATAAGTAGGATGGCGTAATAACAATGCTCACAGCGCTGTATACGAGATTTAAAACTTAACGTGCACGCACGTGCGATCATTAAATTATGATCAAATATTTTTATCTTCCGATGAAACTTCAAAAGAAAGAAAATGCACGTTAATCAAGCACTTTAACGCTCTGAAATACAAAGTGTTTCAAGACGGCTTTAAGTGCCTCAAAAAAATAGTGGGTTCCAAATTATATATATATATATATATATATATATATATATATATATATATATATATATATATATATATATATATATATATATATATATATCCGGCGACTCTCTGCCGCGGCGCACACAGTATGCTGCAAAATTCTTTATGCAGCTAATTAACTAAATCCCAATAATTAATTTTTATCACCGCAGTTGCGTGGTACTACTAATAAAAGGTTTAATGCCGTGAATAAGGAAATGCAATTTGAGTTTTTGAAACGAATATAGAGGGATAGCGCGAGGACTTCCGACGCTTTTTCCGTGCGAAATCAAAACTGACGATAGAGACGCGCAATATGAATGGTATGGATTAGATGGATTAAAAGGGTGTCCCCTTTGAAACAGGGTGGTGGCAGCTTTTTTTTCCCCTATATCTTGAAACCTGCTATAAACCCCTCAACTATTTTGTCATTAATTAAATATTTTTTACACTTATGCCATCTTTCTACACTTCAGCCACCAATCTTCTAATCGCTTTTTGCTAACTTGCACAGCAAATTCAACCACCCAACCTCTGGTGTATCTAAAACCTGAGAGTGACTGCGCCTGCATCGAAATCCGGCTGGATACCATCGCATTCGAGTATAAGATGTTCACTTGTTTCTACGAATTTACCACACATACACTGCACATGTGTCATCTTCTTGGTTAAAGTTCTTTTTATAACTGCATGTTCTAAGGTACCCAGATCTAGCTTCAAAAATATAAGCACTGCCTCTTGAGTTATCAAAGGAAGATTCCTTCCTGGTCTGCCTTTTCCAGTTTCGATATTTTCCTACACCATGCTTCTTTTCCATACAAGTTATCCAATTTTTTCCTTTGCCTTTTACCTGCTGTTTAACTCTCTCCAGTTATCCGGTAGAGAAGCTCGATAAAAGAAAAATACTCGGTACAGAAGCGACATCTGGCAATGACGTGGTGCAGTATCAACGGCGCCACATTCGAACTGCCTGCTCTACTCTGACCTGTCGTGAACAGCATTTCGCTCAGTCGCTCTCAAAAATAAGTACCGCGCAGTTAGCAATGACTGGCCTTTCTTGCTCACCAAGCTGCGAGGAAAAATAGAGCACATGACGTTGTGCAATACCGATTGCAGTTCGATCTAAGCGCCGTAGCCACTGCTGACGTCATCACAAATGTCGCTTGTGCAACGAGCTTCATGAGCATTTCTTGCTGTCAGTTTGCGTTTCGTTGCGCTTCTTCCTCGCGTTCCTCTTTCCTCGCACATTGTCTTCTTCTCCTGCCTTCCTCCTCTTCTCCTTTCATCGCTCCTTTCGTTATACAGGCTTAGTGCTAATTTATAGAAAATCTACAATCTAAATCTACAGCCCTCAGAAAGTTCAGCAATGGTGAGTTTAAAATTATTAAAAAAAGATTTTTTTTTTTTTTCAGAAACCATGAAAGATACTTTGGTGTAACCTGCGCCGGTAGATTGTGCGGCAAGGTGACATTACTTGTGCGGTAGCGTGTGCTGAAAAGATAGTTTATTAAGTAAGGTTAACTAATAAATTTCTTAATTTTTCGTTTTCGTCTTCCATTATCATTGCGCAACTGAATGCCTTCAACACTGAATAGTTCAATTAATATTTCTAAAGGGGCATTGTGATTCGAAACATCGAAATGAAATATGCGTTTTTGATAGCACGCTCAGTTGACCTTGAAGTACTGCTCATTGCTAAAATGGCGGGCCTGGGCGTAGCTACGCCATCACATAAATGTATTCTATGTCATGAAAACGTAAACTGCGTCTGTATGCTTGATTCAGCGGCGCCATTTCATCAATTTGCCACATAGAAAAAAAAAACAGTTTAGGACGTTGTAAAAGCATATTTTGAAGCTCAATGGCACTAACCATTTTCCCAAAAATTGAATTTTATAAACTGGACTCGGCTTCGATTTTTACAGCCTCTAATTTCGAAATTTAATCAGGTAAAAGCAAAAAAACGCCAAAGATAAAACAGTTATTACAATGATTTTAGTTACAACGATTTTAGTTAGTCAATCGTCTTGCTGTTGTACTCTGTCACCCGTCACGTAAATAAGGCCTCACCGGACAATAAGCCTCCACAGACTTCATTCAAGTATCCTGGTTTTGAAAACACACGTTGACAATGAATAAATCAAGACGCCTGGTAGTGGAGTGGAGTGCAATTATCCTGATGATTTTAATTAATCAATCGTCTTGCTGCTGTAATCTGTCACCCGTCACGTAAATAAAGCCTCACCGCGGACAATAAGCTTCCACAGACTTCATTCAAGTATCCTGGTTTTGAAAGCACACGCTGACACTGAATAAATCAAAACGCCTGGTAGTGGAGTGGAGTGCAATGATCCTGATGATTTTAGTTAATTAATCGTCTTGCTGTTGTACTCCGTCACCCGCAACGTAAATAAGGCCTCACCGGACAATAAGCCTCCACAGACTTCATTCAAGTATCCTGGTTTTGAAAACACACGTTGACAATGAATAAATCAAGACGCCTGGTAGTGGAGTGGAGTGCAATGATCCTGATGATTTTAATTAATCAATCGTCTTGCTGCTGTAATCTGTCACCCGTCACGTAAATAAAGCCTCACCGCGGACAATAAGCTTCCACAAACTTCATTCAAGTATCCTGGTTTTGAAAGCACACGCTGACACTGAATAAATCAAAACGCCTGGTAGTGGAGTGGAGTGCAATGATCCTGATGATTTTAGTTAATTAATCGTCTTGCTGTTGTACTCCGTCACCCGTCACGTAAATAAGGCCTCACCGGATAATAAGCCTCCACAGACTTCATTCAAGTATCCTGGTTATGAAAACACACGTTGACACTGAATAAATCAAAATGCCTAGTATTGGATTGGAGCGCAATGATCCTGATGATTTTAGTTAATAAATCATCTTGCTGCTGTACTCTGTCACCCATCACGTAAATAAGGCCTCACCGCGGACAATAAGCTTCCACAGACTTCATTCAAGTATCCTGGTTTTGAAAGCACACGCTGACACTGAATAAATCAAAATGCCTAGTATTGGATTGGAGTGCAATGATCCTGATGATTTTAGTTAATCAATCGTCTTGCTGCTGTACTCTGTCACCCATCACGTAAATAAGGCCTCACCGCGGACAATAAGCTTCCACAGACTTCATTCAAGTATCCTGGTTTGGAAGCACACGCTGACACTGAATAAATCAAAACGCCTGGTAGTGGAGTGGAGTGCAATGATCCTGATGATTTTAGTTAATTAATCGTCTTGCTGTTGTACTCTGTCACCAATCACGTAAATAAGGCCTCAGCGCGGACAATAAGCTTCCACAGACTTCATTCAAGTATCCTGGTTTTGAAAGCACACGCTGACACTGAGTAAATCAAAACGCCTGGTATTGGATTGGAGTGCAATGATCCTGATGATTTTAGTTAATCAATCGTCTTGCTGCTGTACTCTGTCACCTATCACGTAAATAAGGCCTCACCGCGGACAATAAGGTTCCACAGACTTCATTCAAGTATCCTGGTTTTGAAAGCACACGCTGACACTGAGTAAACCAAAACGCCTGGTATTGGATTGGAGTGCAATGATCCTGATGATTTTAGTTAATAAATCATCTTGCTGCTGTACTCTGTCACCCATCACGTAAATAAGGCCTCACCGCGGACAATAAGCTTCCACAGACTTCATTCAAGTATCCTGGTTCTGAAAACACACGTTGACACTGAATAAATCAAAATGCCTGGTATTGGATTGGAGTGCAATGATCCTGATGATTTTAGTTAATCAATCGTCTTGCTGCTGTACTCTGTCACCCATCACGTAAATAAGGCCTCACCGCGGACAATAAGCTTCCACAGACTTCATTCAAGTATCCTGGTTCTGAAAACACACGTTGACACTGAATAAATCAAAATGCCTGGTATTGGATTGGAGTGCAATGATCCTGATGATTTTAGTTAATCAATCGTCTTGCTGCTGTACTCTGTCACCCATCACGTAAATAAGGCCTCACCGCGGACAATAAGCTTCCACAGACTTCATTCAAGTATCCTGGTTCTGAAAACACACGTTGACACTGAATAAATCAAAATGCCTGGTATTGGATTGGAGTGCAATGATCCTGATGATTTTAGTTAATCAATCGTCTTGCTGCTGTACTCTGTCACCCATCACGTAAATAAGGCCTCACCGCGGACAATAAGCTTCCACAGACTTCATTCAAGTATCCTGGTTCTGAAAACACACGTTGACACTGAATAAATCAAAATGCCTGGTATTGGATTGGAGTGCAATGATCCTGATGATTTTAGTTAATCAATCGTCTTGCTGCTGTACTCTGTCACCCATCACGTAAATAAGGCCTCACCGCGGACAATAAGCTTCCACAGACTTCATTCAAGTATCCTGGTTTTGAAAGCACACGCTGACACTGAATAAATCAAAATGCCTAGTATTGGATTGGAGTGCAATTATCCTGATGATTTTAGTTAATCAATCGTCTTGCTGCTGTACTCTGTCACCCATCACGTAAATAAGGCCTCACCGCGGACAATAAGCTTCCACAGACTTCATTCAAGTATCCTGGTTCTGAAAACACACGTTGACACTGAATAAATCAAAATGCCTAGTATTGGATTGGAGTGCAATGATCCTGATGATTTTAGTTAATCAATCGTCTTGCTGCTGTACTCTGTCACCCATCACGTAAATAAGGCCTCACCGCGGACAATAAGCTTCCACAGACTTCATTCAAGTATCCTGGTTCTGAAAACACACGTTGACACTGAATAAATCAAAATGCCTGGTATTGGATTGGAGTGCAATGATCCTGATGATTTTAGTTAATCAATCGTCTTGCTGCTGTACTCTCTCACCCATCACGTAAATAAGGCCTCGCCGCGGACAATAAGCTTCCACAGACTTCATTCAAGTATCCTGGTTCTGAAAACACACGTTGACACTGAATAAATCAAAATGCCTGGTATTGGATTGGAGTGCAATGATCCTGATGATTTTAGTTAATAAATCATCTTGCTGCTGTACTCTGTCACCCATCACGTAAATAAGGCCTCACCGCGGACAATAAGCTTCCACAGACTTCATTCAAGTATCCTGGTTCTGAAAACACACGTTGACACTGAATAAATCAAAATGCCTGGTATTGGATTGGAGTGCTGTCATGACGCTGGGGCTACGTCGACCCGGCCTTCACTTGGTAGCGCGCAGAGACTCGGGGTTGAAGAAGGACTGAATCTTCGAAGTTGGTGAAATATGTACAAGCAGGTTTAATGGCACTTTGAGAAAGTTATTTACAAGATTATTTACACGAAAAAGAAGGGTACATCAGCAAAATGGCAAGCGTTAAGAGTTCATAGCGAGAAGCGACTGGATGAGCCGTTTACCCAGGGCCCAGAGCGACATTTCGTGCTCTGCAGTGTCCTTAAAAACCCCCTATGTCCAGCCCCTCTCTGAAGATGCTGACCAACCAAATCCAGGGCACGCCCCTCAGGTATCGGCATCCAATCGAACACATCACTGCACTGGTGGTCTGAAGCACTGACTGGTCCGGCATTCATTCGTTGGGCGTGATCACTTGTTGGCGGGAAAAGCTTGGGAACGGCGAGGAGAGGAGGTACATTTCTATTCTTCAGCAAAGAAACCACAAGCTGGTTCTGACAAGGGGTTTTACTTCTCAGAAACCCGAGTGCACGTGGCGCCGCATAGGGCTCCCAACATGGTCCCTTTTCGACAATTGCAAATCTTTCCTGCATTCCCGGGAAATCACTTAATGGCCGTATGAGTCATGCTCCTTTCTTGTCCTGCACGTCAGCGGACATGTCACTCTGTCGTCTCCTTTGGATAGGAGGCATTCATCACTGGAGGATAGCACTTCTCGACTGGAAGGGTGGACAAAAGAAAGAAAGCACTTCCTGCTATTTCCCGCAGGGGGACGTTTCTTTGTGTTTTTCCAGAGGTTCTCTTGACAGGGTCAATTTGGCATTTGCAGGTTGTCCACAAAGCAAAACATGCTTACAAAACAGGATTCCTGGAAACAGGCTCACTTAGAGCCATTGGACCATCACCACATATTCACAAAACTTATCCATGCCCACAGGCGAACAATAGAGCGCGCAATTGCGGATGCTTGGTCGTAACAGCCTCCTCCCCCGCCAGAAGAGACTCGGAGGGCAGCAGTCCCAGCTGCTGCATGAAGAGACGACTTAATGGCCTGCACGTGAACGCTTGAAGCTCGCTGTTGCTTGTCGCGTTGTCTTGATTGTTGTAGGCCAAATTGCTCGAGCTGTCTGAAACTCAACCACATGTCGAAGCAAGCACTCGGCTCCCGTCTGAAGAGACCAGGTCAAAAGAAAACTGCCATTGTAGTTCGAGAAAAGCCCACACTCAAGACGTTAGGACCTACGTATTCCTAGAAAACCAAACGTGCTGCTTTACATAGTCACACATATACAAGCGCACGAAAAAAAAAAAAAAAACCTGATTATCAATTTGGATACATGGTGAGGAACATCTCGGACCGCTTAGAAAGAGCGGCTAAGCGCGTCCGCATTCCCATTTAACTTCCCTTTTTTGTATCTTATTTCAAAATTGTACTGCTGTTGGGTCTTCTCCGCGCCCCTCCCAGGCTTCGCGCACCATTCGCAAAGGTGAGCGCAGTGACCTTCCGTACACCAACTCGGCTGGGCTAAATCCAGTGGATTCGTGCGGCACTGACCGCAAAGCGAAAAGCGCTGCAGGCAGGCAGGTATCCCATTCGCGCTTGTTTTCATAGCACAGTCCCCTCAGGACTCGTTTGAGAACAGAGTGCCATCTTTCTACGCTGTTGCTCTGCGGATGATGGATCGAGCTATGCACTACCTTAATGCCGCATCGCTCGAGAAATGAGGTGGTGAGGACACTCGTGAAAACGCTACCCTGATCACTTTGGACCTCGGAAGGGAATCCAACTCGTGCAAACACTGACAGCAGCGAATCCACTACACTCTCGGACGTCACCTCGCGCAGCGGAACAGCCTCTGGAAACTTTGTGGCTGGGCATAACATAGTGAGGATATAACGGTACCCTGACTCTGTCACAGGAAGTGGCCCAACTACATCTATTACTAACCGGTGAAACGGCTCGGTAATGATTGGTACTAACACCATCGGCGCTTTCCACTTATCTTGCGCCTTTCCAACCCGCTGGCACGTGTCGCATGACCGTACAAAATTTTCCGTGTCCTTAAAACATCCAGGCCAATAGTATTCTTGCAACAGCCTCTGCTTTGTTTTCTTTATTCCAAGGTGACATGACCACGAGCTGCCATGGGAAAGTCGCAGTAAGTCTCCGCGGTACTTTTGGGGAACAACTAATTGGTCCCGCTCTACTCCGCGTTTATCCTTGAATAAGCGATACAGCACTCCCTTTCTCATCTCGAAAGAAATATTGTTTGCTGTCTTAGTGGCGCGGTGGCGCTCCCTTATCTCCTGTATCTTGGGATCATTGGCTTGCTCTATAGCTAAGTCCTCTCGGGTTCCACTTAAAAGTCTCGTGAGATTACTAGACACTGGCGGCAAGAGGTTACTCTCAAGAACGTCCTCATTCCGCGTCTCATCAAGCTCACTTTCAAGTTGACATATCTGAGATGCCTCGCTCTCAAAGTTTTCTGACCTGCTATCTTCCACATCGACCACTGTTTTAACTGCCGTTTCTTCCGCTGTGGAATTTTCTGGTATGAGCAGTGTAGCTAGTTCTCGCGCCCTTGAACGTGTTAAGGCTTGCACAACTCTGTCTCCGAAAAGGATGCCCCTCTTTCGCAGCAGCATGTCCGATTTGTTGGAGAACAAATACGGATAGCACTTAGGAAGCTTTCCTGAAACGGCAGCCTCGGTTGTTAATTCGCCGAAAGGGCCCTCGATGACCACGTTCGCGATCGGCAAGCACACACTCTGTTCCTCAACTACCTGTCGGATCCATGCACACTGTCCTGTATAGTCGGAAGGCGATACATACGCCGGATGGACAACATCCATCGTTGCGGCCGAATCGCGCAGTACCTTGCAAGGCTTCCCGTTGACTACTAGGTCATGCAGGTAGGGTTCTAAAAGCTGCATATTTTCATCGCAGTCCCTGACATACGAGAAAGCAATCTTTTCTTTCCGGCAGTTGACGGCAATGTGACCCTGCTCATTACACCTAAAGCATGTGAGCGGCTTCCTAGCCTCAAGCTTATTCTTTGTGTTCTGCACGTTGGTCACTTCCCCACTTTTCTCACTGCCATCCTTTCTAGGGAATTTGCCTGAAGAAACCTTCATTTCTTCGTTTCCAACTCTAGCAAAGTGCCTTTCCTGACGGTTTTTCACACTGAACTTGGGATTGCGGGGCCTATCCACTGCTGGGTTGCTGAATTGTCGGCGCGAAGCATACTCCTCAATAAGTTCGGCAGCTTCAGTTGCCGACTTAATTTCGCCTCGGTCCTGTAACCAATTTCTTTCTTTTTCTGGGAGGCAGTTATAAAACTGCTCCAAAAGAATTCGCTCGACTACAGCGTCCCTATCACTGTAGGAATCTGTGCTCTTTAGCCACTCGCCCAAATTAACTCTTAAATTGTACAGGAATTCAGGGTAACTCTCGTCCCTGGACTTAGTAGCTTTCCGAAAACGTTGTCTGAACGCCTCGGCGCTAAGCCTATACTTTCTCAGAAGGCAAGCTTTGACCTTCTCGTAGTTGTCCGCGTCCTCCTTGCTTAGCCGCGCGACAACCTCCGCTGCCTCGCAGGGCAGAACCGTCAATAATCTCTGAGACCAAGTGTCTCGCTGGAAGGACAGTTTTTCGCAGGTTCGCTCAAAGTTAGCCAGATACAGACCGATATCCCCTGATATCACATATGGCTGCATGTACTTTGACATCTTGAAATCTGCCTCCTTGTTGAGACGAGGTACCGCTAGCTGGGGACAATCGCCCGACCTCTTGCTCAACTCTAGTTCTAATTTCCGGAGCTCAATTTCTTGGTCCAGCTTTTTTGCTTCTCTTTCAAGCTTCTCACGTTCGTGCTCCCTTTCCTCTTTTTCCCTCTCAAGTTCACGCTCCCTTTCCTCTTTTTCCCTCTGACGTTCGCGCTCCCTTTCCTCTTTTTCCCTCTGACGTTCGCGCTCCCTTTCCTCTTTTTCCCTCTGACGTTCGTGCTCCCTTTCCTCTTTTTTTTGGGCGATGAGGTTCCATGCTTCACTGAGCTCCTCATCATCGGCTCCCAAATCTGTGATTGCCTTTATAATCAAAGGTTTTCGTGCCAAACCACTTGTATCAATTCCCAATTCCTCACACAATAGCAACAGGTCCGGTTTCTGCAGCTTTTGTAGGTCCATGATCGCTCCGAGTGTCGGCTACTTCCAAAACAACTGTGCAAACTACCAACCTAAAGGCGTTTCAACACTTTTTACCAGTTCTAAAATCTAACCCTGTTCTAGAACCTGGTCCACATCAGAAGAAAAGCCAAGCACTCACCCACACATGCGATCGATGTTCCGAGCTGCCCTCTTGGCCGATTGTTGCTCCTGCTTGTTGCTTGAGATGCCACCTCTGATCACAAGGTGTTGTGGCTTGTAGCTTCAGATCCACCTCCAATCACCAGATGTGGCTTGTAGATTCAGATCCCAACGCTGGGCACCAGTTGTCATGACGCTGGGGCTACGTCGACCCGGCCTTCACTTGGTAGCGTGCAGAGACTCGGGGTTGAAGAAGGACTGAATCTTCGAAGTTGGTGAAATATGTACAAGCAGGTTTAATGGCACTTTGAGAAAGTTATTTACAAGATTATTTACACGAAAAAGAAGGGTACATCAGCAAAATGGCAAGCGTTAAGAGTTCATAGCGAGAAGCGACTGGATGAGCCGTTTACCCAGGGCCCAGAGCGACATTTCGTGCTCTGCAGTGTCCTTAAAAACCCCCTATGTCCAGCCCCTCTCTGAAGATGCTGACCAACCAAATCCAGGGCACGCCCCTCAGGTATCGGCATCCAATCGAACACATCACTGCACTGGTGGTCTGAAGCACTGACTGGTCCGGCATTCATTAGTTGGGCGTGATCACTTGTTGGCGGGAAAAGCTTGGGAACGGCGAGGAGAGGAGGTACATTTCTATTCTTCAGCAAAGAAACCACAAGCTGGTTCTGACAAGGGGTTTTACTTCTCAGAAACCCGAGTGCACGTGGCGCCGCATAGGGCTCCCAACATGGTCCCTTTTCGACAATTGCAAATCTTTCCTGCATTCCCGGGAAATCACTTAATGGCCGTATGAGTCATGCTCCTTTCTTGTCCTGCACGTCAGCGGACATGTCACTCTGTCGTCTCCTTTGGATAGGAGGCATTCATCACTGGAGGATAGCACTTCTCCACTGGAAGGGTGGACAAAAGAAAGAAAGCACTTCCTGCTATTTCCCGCAGGGGGACGTTTCTTTGTGTTTTTCCAGACGTTCTCTTGACAGGGTCAATTTGGCATTTGCAGGTTGTCCACAAAGCAAAACATGCTTACAAAACAGGATTCCTGGAAACAGGCTCACTTAGAGCCATTGGACCATCACCACATATTCACAAAACTTATCCATGCCCACAGGCGAACAATAGAGCGCGCAATTGCGGATGCTTGGTCGTAACAGTGCAATGATCCTGACGATTTTAGTTAATCAATCGTCTTGATGCTGTACTCTGTCACCCATCACGTAAATAAGGCCTCACCGCGGACAATAAGCTTCCACAGACTTCATTCAAGTATCCTGGTTCTGAAAACACACGTTGACACTGAATAAATCAAAATGCCTGGTATTGGATTGGAGTGCAATGATCCTGATGATTTTAGTTAATCAATCGTTTTGCTGCTGTACTCTGTCACCCATCACGTAAATAAGGCCTCACCGCGGACAATAAGCTTCCACAGACTTCATTCAAGTATCCTGGTTCTGAAAACACACGTTGACACTGAATAAATCAAAATTCCTGGTATTGGATTGGAGTGCAATGATCCTGATGATTTTAGTTAATAAATCATCTTGCTGCTGTACTCTGTCTCCCATCACGTAAATAAGGCCTCACCGCGGACAATAAGCTTCCACAGACTTCATTCAAGTATCCTGGTTCTGAAAACACACGTTGACACTGAATAAATCAAAATGCCTGGTATTGGGTTGGAGTGCAATGATCCTGATGATTTTAGTTAATAAATCATCTTGCTGCTGTACTCTGTCACCCATCACGTAAATAAGGCCTCACCGCGGACAATAAGCTTCCACAGACTTCATTCAAGTATCCTGGTTCTGAAAACACACGTTGACACTGAATAAATCAAAATGCCTGGTATTGGATTGGAGTGCAATGATCCTGATGATTTTAGTTAATAAATCATCTTGCTGCTGTACTCTGTCACCCATCACGTAAATAAGGCCTCACCGCGGACAATAAGCTTCCACAGACTTCATTCAAGTATCCTGGTTCTGAAAACACACGTTGACACTGAATAAATCAAAATGCCTGGTATTGGATTGGAGTGCAATGATCCTGATGATTTTAGTTAATCAATCGTCTTGCTGCTGTACTCTCTCACCCATCACGTAAATAAGGCCTCGCCGCGGACAATAAGCTTCCACAGACTTCATTCAAGTATCCTGGTTCTGAAAACACACGTTGACACTGAATAAATCAAAATGCCTGGTATTGGATTGGAGTGCAATGATCCTGATGATTTTAGTTAATCAATCGTCTTGCTGCTGTACTCTGTCACCCATCACGTAAATAAGGCCTCACCGCGGACAATAAGCTTCCACAGACTTCATTCAAGTATCCTGGTTCTGAAAACACACGTTGACACTGAATAAATCAAAATGCCTAGTATTGGATTGGAGTGCAATGATCCTGATGATTTTAGTTAATCAATCGTCTTGCTGCTGTACTCTGTCACCCATCACGTAAATAAGGCCTCACCGCGGACAATAAGCTTCCACAGACTTCATTCAAGTATCCTGGTTCTGAAAACACACGTTGACACTGAATAAATCAAAATGCCTGGTATTGGATTGGAGTGCAATGATCCTGACGATTTTAGTTAATCAATCGTCTTGATGCTGTACTCTGTCACCCATCACGTAAATAAGGCCTCACCGCGGACAATAAGCTTCCACAGACTTCATTCAAGTATCCTGGTTCTGAAAACACACGTTGACACTGAATAAATCAAAATGCCTGGTATTGGATTGGAGTGCAATGATCCTGATGATTTTAGTTAATCAATCGTTTTGCTGCTGTACTCTGTCACCCATCACGTAAATAAGGCCTCACCGCGGACAATAAGCTTCCACAGACTTCATTCAAGTATCCTGGTTCTGAAAACACACGTTGACACTGAATAAATCAAAATTCCTGGTATTGGATTGGAGTGCAATGATCCTGATGATTTTAGTTAATAAATCATCTTGCTGCTGTACTCTGTCTCCCATCACGTAAATAAGGCCTCACCGCGGACAATAAGCTTCCACAGACTTCATTCAAGTATTCTGGTTCTGAAAACACACGTTGACACTGAATAAATCAAAATGCCTGGTATTGGATTGGAGTGCAATGATCCTGATGATTTTAGTTAATCAATCGTCTTGCTGCTGTACTCTGTCACCCATCACGTAAATAAGGCCTCACCGCGGACAATAAGCTTCCACAGACTTCATTCAAGTATCCTGGTTTTGAAAGCACACGCTGACACTGAATAAATCAAAATGCCTAGTATTGGATTGGAGTGCAATGATCCTGATGATTTTAGTTAATAAATCGTCTTGCTGCTGTACTCTGTCACCCATCACGTAAATAAGGCCTCACCGCGGACAATAAGGTTCCACAGACTTCATTCAAGTATCCTGGTTTGGAAGCACACGCTGACACTGAATAAATCAAAACGCCTGGTAGTGGAGTGGAGTGCAATGATCCTGATGATTTTAGTTAATCGTCTTGCTGTTGTACTCTGTCACCAATCACGTAAATAAGGCCTCACCGCGGACAATAAGCTTCCACAGACTTCATTCAAGTATCCTGGTTTTGAAAGCACACGCTGACACTGAGTAAATCAAAACGCCTGGTATTGGATTGGAGTGCAATGATCCTGATGATTTTAGTTAATAAATCATCTTGCTGCTGTACTCTGTCACCCATCACGTAAATAAGGCCTCACCGCGGACAATAAGCTTCCACAGACTTCATTCAAGTATCCTGGTTTTGAAAGCACACGCTGACACTGAATAAATCAAAATGCCTAGTATTGGATTGGAGTCCAATGATCCTGATGATTTTAGTTAATCAATCGTCTTGCTGCTGTACTCTGTCACCCATCACGCAAATAAGGCCTCACCGCGGACAATAAGCTTCCACAGACTTCATTCAAGTATCCTGGTTTGGAAGCACACGCTGACACTGAATAAATCAAAATGCCTGGTAGTGGAGTGGAGTGCAATGATCCTGATGATTTTAGTTAATAAATCATCTTGCTGCTGTACTCTGTCACCCATCACGTAAATAAGGCCTCACCGCGGACAATAAGCTTCCACAGACTTTATTCAAGTATCCTGGTTCTGAAAACACACGTTGACACTGAATAAATCAAAATGTCTGGTATTGGATTGGAGTGCAATGATCCTGATGATTTTAGTTAATCAATCGTCTTGCTGCTGTACTCTGTCACCCATCACGTAAATAAGGCCTCACCGCGGACAATAAGGTTCCACAGACTTCATTCAAGTATCCTGGTTTTGAAAGCACACGCTGACACTGAGTAAATCAAAACGCCTGGTATTCGATTGGAGTGCAATGATCCTGATGATTTTAGTTAATAAATCGTCTTGCTGCTGTAGTCTGTCACCCATCACGTAAATAAGGCCTCACCGCGGACAATAAGCTTCCACAGACTTCATTCAAGTATCCTGGTTTGGAAGCACACGCTGACACTGAATAAATCAAAATGCCTGGTAGTGGAGTGGAGTGCAATGATCCTGATGATTTTAGTTAATAAATCATCTTGCTGCTGTACTCTGTCACCCATCACGTAAATAAGGCCTCACCGCGGACAATAAGCTTCCACAGACTTTATTCAAGTATCCTGGTTCTGAAAACACACGTTGACACTGAATAAATCAAAATGTCTGGTATTGGATTGGAGTGCAATGATCCTGATGATTTTAGTTAATCAATCGTCTTGCTGTTGTACTCTGTCACCAATCACGTAAATAAGGCCTCAGCGCGGACAATAAGCTTCCACAGACTTCATTCAAGTATCCTGGTTTTGAAAGCACACGCTGACACTGAATAAATCAAAACGCCTGGTAGTGGAGTGGAGTGCAATGATCCTGATGATTTTAGTTAATTAATCGTCTTGCTGTTGTACTCCGTCACCCGTCACGTAAATAAGGCCTCACCGGATAATAAGCCTCCACAGACTTCATTCAAGTATCCTGGTTTTGAAAACACACGTTGACACTGAATAAATAAAAATGCCTGGTATTGGATTGGAGTGCAATGATCCTGATGATTTTAGTTAATCAATCGTCTTGCTGCTGTAGTCTGTCACCCATCACGTAAATAAGGCCTCATCGCGGACAATAAGCTTCCACAGACTTCATTCAAGTATCCTGGTTTTGAAAGCACACGATGACACTGAGTAAATCAAAATGCCTGGTATTGGATTGGAGTGCAATGATCCTGATGATTTTAGTTAATAAATCGTCTTGCTGCTGTACTCTGTCACCCATCACGTAAAGAAGGCCTCACCGCGGACAATAAGCTTCCACAGACTTCATTCAAGTATCCTGGTTATGAAAACACACGTTGACACTGAATAAATCAAAATGCCTGGTATTGGATTGGAGTGCAATGATCCTGATGATTTTAGTTAATCAATCGTCTTGCTGCTGTACTCTGTCACCCATCACGTAAATAAGGCCTCACCGCGGACAATAAGGTTCCACAGACTTCATTCAAGTATCCTGGTTTTGAAAGCACACGCTGACACTGAGTAAATCAAAACGCCTGGTATTCGATTGGAGTGCAATGATACTGATGATTTTAGTTAATAAATCGTCTTGCTGCTGTAGTCTGTCACCCATCACGTAAATAAGGCCTCATCGCGGACAATAAGCTTCCACAGACTTCATTCAAGTATCCTGGTTATGAAAACACACGTTGACACTGAATAAATCAAAATGCCTAGTATTGGATTGGAGTGCAATGATCCTGATGTTATTAGTTAATGAATCGTCTTGCTGCTGTAGTCTGTCACCCATCACGTAAATAAGGCCTCATCGCGGACAATAAGCTTCCACAGACTTCATTCAAGTATCCTGGTTATGAAAACACACGTTGACACTGAATAAATCAAAATGCCTAGTATTGGATTGGAGTGCAATGATCCTGATGTTATTAGTTAATCAATCGTCTTGCTGCTGTACTCTGTCACCCATCACGTGAATAAGGCCTCACCGCGGACAATAAGCTTCCACAGACTTCATTCAAGTATCCTGGTTTTGAAAACACACGTTGACACTGAATAATTAAAAATGCCTGGTATTGGATTGGAGTGCAATGATCCTGATGATTTTAGTTAATCAATCGTCTTGCTGCTGTAGTCTGTCACCCATCACGTAAATAAGGCCTCATCGCGGACAATAAGGTTCCACAGACTTCATTCAAGTATCCTGGTTATGAAAACACACGTTGACACTGAATAAATCAAAATGCCTAGTATTGGATTGGAGTGCAATCATCCTGATGATATTAGTTAATCAATCGTCTTGCTGCTGTACTCTGTCACCCATCACGTGAATAAGGCCTCACCGCGGACAATAAGCTTCCACAGACTTCATTCAAGTATCCTGGTTTTGAAAACACACGTTGACACTGAATAAATAAAAATGCCTGGTATTGGATTGGAGTGCAATGATCCTGATGATTTTAGTTAATAAATCGTCTTGCTGCTGTACTCTGTCACCCATCACGTAAAGAAGGCCTCACCGCGGACAATAAGCTTCCACAGACTTCATTCAAGTATCCTGGTTATGAAAACACACGTTGACACTGAATAAATAAAAATGCCTGGTATTGGATTGGAGTGCAATGATCCTGATGATTTTAGTTAATCAATCGTCTTGCTGCTGTACTCTGTCACCCATCACGTAAATAAGGCCTCACCGCGGACAATAAGGTTCCACAGACTTCATTCAAGTATCCTGGTTTTGAAAGCACACGCTGACACTGAGTAAATCAAAACGCCTGGTATTCGATTGGAGTGCAATGATCCTGATGATTTTAGTTAATAAATCGTCTTGCTGCTGTAGTCTGTCACCCATCACGTAAATAAGGCCTCATCGCGGACAATAAGCTTCCACAGACTTCATTCAAGTATCCTGGTTATGAAAACACACGTTGACACTGAATAAATCAAAATGCCTAGTATTGGATTGGAGTGCAATGATCCTGATGTTATTAGTTAATCAATCGTCTTGCTGCTGTACTCTGTCACCCATCACGTAAAGAAGGCCTCACCGCGGACAATAAGCTTCCACAGACTTCATTCAAGTATCCTGGTTATGAAAACACACGTTGACACTGAATAAATCAAAATGCCTAGTATTGGATTGGAGTGCAATGATCCTGATGTTATTAGTTAATCAATCGTCTTGCTGCTGTACTCTGTCACCCATCACGTAAATAAGGCCTCACCGCGGACAATAAGGTTCCACAGACTTCATTCAAGTATCCTGGTTTTGAAAGCACACGCTGACACTGAATAAATCGAAACGCCTGGTAGTGGAGTGGAGTGCAATGATCCTGATGATTTTAGTTAATTAATCGTCTTGCTGTTGTACTCCGTCACCCGTCACGTAAAGAAGGCCTCACCGCGGACAATAAGCTTCCACAGACTTCATTCAAGTATCCTGGTTCTGAAAACACACGTTGACACTGAATAAATCAAAATGCCTGGTATTGGATTGGAGTGCAATGATCCTGATGATTTTAGTTAATCAATCGTCTTGCTGCTGTACTCCGTCACCCGTCACGTAAAGAAGGCCTCACCGCGGACAATAAGGTTCCACAGACTTCATTCAAGTATCCTGGTTTTGAAAGCACACACTGACACTGAATAAATCAAAATGCCTGGTAGTGGAGTGGAGTGCAATGATCCTGATGATTTTAGTTAATCAGTCGTCTTGCTGCTGTAGTCTGCCACCCATCACGTAAATAAGGCCTCACCGCGGACAATAAGGTTCCACAGACTTCATTCAAGTATTCTGGTTTTGAAAGCACACGCTGACACTGAATAAATCAAAACGCCTGGTAGTGGAGTGGAGTGCAATGATCCTGATGATTTTAGTTAATTAATCGTCTTGCTGTTGTACTCCGTCACCCGTCACGTAAATAAGGCCTCACCGGATAATAAGCCTCCACAGACTTCATTCAAGTATCCTGGTTTTGAAAACACACGTTGACACTGAATAAATAAAAATGCCTGGTATTGGATTGGAGTGCAATGATCCTGATGATTTTAGTTAATCAATCGTCTTGCTGCTGTAGTCTGTCACCCATCACGTAAATAAGGCCTCATCGCGGACAATAAGCTTCCACAGACTTCATTCAAGTATCCTGGTTTTGAAAGCACACGATGACACTGAGTAAATCAAAATGCCTGGTATTGGATTGGAGTGCAATGATCCTGATGATTTTAGTTAATAAATCGTCTTGCTGCTGTACTCTGTCACCCATCACGTAAAGAAGGCCTCACCGCGGACAATAAGCTTCCACAGACTTCATTCAAGTATCCTGGTTATGAAAACACACGTTGACACTGAATAAATCAAAATGCCTGGTATTGGATTGGAGTGCAATGATCCTGATGATTTTAGTTAATCAATCGTCTTGCTGCTGTACTCTGTCACCCATCACGTAAATAAGGCCTCACCGCGGACAATAAGGTTCCACAGACTTCATTCAAGTATCCTGGTTTTGAAAGCACACGCTGACACTGAGTAAATCAAAACGCCTGGTATTCGATTGGAGTGCAATGATACTGATGATTTTAGTTAATAAATCGTCTTGCTGCTGTAGTCTGTCACCCATCACGTAAATAAGGCCTCATCGCGGACAATAAGCTTCCACAGACTTCATTCAAGTATCCTGGTTATGAAAACACACGTTGACACTGAATAAATCAAAATGCCTAGTATTGGATTGGAGTGCAATGATCCTGATGTTATTAGTTAATGAATCGTCTTGCTGCTGTAGTCTGTCACCCATCACGTAAATAAGGCCTCATCGCGGACAATAAGCTTCCACAGACTTCATTCAAGTATCCTGGTTATGAAAACACACGTTGACACTGAATAAATCAAAATGCCTAGTATTGGATTGGAGTGCAATGATCCTGATGTTATTAGTTAATCAATCGTCTTGCTGCTGTACTCTGTCACCCATCACGTGAATAAGGCCTCACCGCGGACAATAAGCTTCCACAGACTTCATTCAAGTATCCTGGTTTTGAAAACACACGTTGACACTGAATAATTAAAAATGCCTGGTATTGGATTGGAGTGCAATGATCCTGATGATTTTAGTTAATCAATCGTCTTGCTGCTGTAGTCTGTCACCCATCACGTAAATAAGGCCTCATCGCGGACAATAAGGTTCCACAGACTTCATTCAAGTATCCTGGTTATGAAAACACACGTTGACACTGAATAAATCAAAATGCCTAGTATTGGATTGGAGTGCAATCATCCTGATGATATTAGTTAATCAATCGTCTTGCTGCTGTACTCTGTCACCCATCACGTGAATAAGGCCTCACCGCGGACAATAAGCTTCCACAGACTTCATTCAAGTATCCTGGTTTTGAAAACACACGTTGACACTGAATAAATAAAAATGCCTGGTATTGGATTGGAGTGCAATGATCCTGATGATTTTAGTTAATAAATCGTCTTGCTGCTGTACTCTGTCACCCATCACGTAAAGAAGGCCTCACCGCGGACAATAAGCTTCCACAGACTTCATTCAAGTATCCTGGTTATGAAAACACACGTTGACACTGAATAAATAAAAATGCCTGGTATTGGATTGGAGTGCAATGATCCTGATGATTTTAGTTAATCAATCGTCTTGCTGCTGTACTCTGTCACCCATCACGTAAATAAGGCCTCACCGCGGACAATAAGGTTCCACAGACTTCATTCAAGTATCCTGGTTTTGAAAGCACACGCTGACACTGAGTAAATCAAAACGCCTGGTATTCGATTGGAGTGCAATGATCCTGATGATTTTAGTTAATAAATCGTCTTGCTGCTGTAGTCTGTCACCCATCACGTAAATAAGGCCTCATCGCGGACAATAAGCTTCCACAGACTTCATTCAAGTATCCTGGTTATGAAAACACACGTTGACACTGAATAAATCAAAATGCCTAGTATTGGATTGGAGTGCAATGATCCTGATGTTATTAGTTAATCAATCGTCTTGCTGCTGTACTCTGTCACCCATCACGTAAAGAAGGCCTCACCGCGGACAATAAGCTTCCACAGACTTCATTCAAGTATCCTGGTTATGAAAACACACGTTGACACTGAATAAATCAAAATGCCTAGTATTGGATTGGAGTGCAATGATCCTGATGTTATTAGTTAATCAATCGTCTTGCTGCTGTACTCTGTCACCCATCACGTAAATAAGGCCTCACCGCGGACAATAAGGTTCCACAGACTTCATTCAAGTATCCTGGTTTTGAAAGCACACGCTGACACTGAATAAATCGAAACGCCTGGTAGTGGAGTGGAGTGCAATGATCCTGATGATTTTAGTTAATTAATCGTCTTGCTGTTGTACTCCGTCACCCGTCACGTAAAGAAGGCCTCACCGCGGACAATAAGCTTCCACAGACTTCATTCAAGTATCCTGGTTCTGAAAACACACGTTGACACTGAATAAATCAAAATGCCTGGTATTGGATTGGAGTGCAATGATCCTGATGATTTTAGTTAATCAATCGTCTTGCTGCTGTACTCCGTCACCCGTCACGTAAAGAAGGCCTCACCGCGGACAATAAGGTTCCACAGACTTCATTCAAGTATCCTGGTTTTGAAAGCACACACTGACACTGAATAAATCAAAATGCCTGGTAGTGGAGTGGAGTGCAATGATCCTGATGATTTTAGTTAATCAGTCGTCTTGCTGCTGTAGTCTGCCACCCATCACGTAAATAAGGCCTCACCGCGGACAATAAGGTTCCACAGACTTCATTCAAGTATTCTGGTTTTGAAAGCACACGCTGACACTGAATAAATCAAAACGCCTGGTAGTGGAGTGGAGTGCAATGATCCTGATGATTTTAGTTAATTAATCGTCTTGCTGTTGTACTCTGTCACCCGTCACGTAAATAAGGTCTCACCGGATATTAAGCCTCCACAGACTTCATTCAAGTATCCTGGTTTTGAAAACACACGTTGACACTGAATAAATCAAAACGCCTGGTAGTGGAGTGGAGTGCAATGATCCTGATGATATTAATTAATCAATTGTCTTGCTGCTGTAGTCTGTCACCCATCACGTAAATAAGGCCTCATCGCGGACAATAAGCTTCCACAGACTTCATTCAAGTACCCTGGTTATGAAAACACACGTTAACACTGAATAAATCAAAACGCCTGGTTGTGGAGTGCAGTGCAATGATCCTGATGATTTTACTTAATCAATCGTCTTGCTGCTGTACTCTATCACCCGTCACGTAAATAGGGCCTCACTGCGGACAACAAGCTTCCACAGACTTCATTCAAGTATCCTGGTTATGAAAACACACGTTGACACTGAATAAATCAAAAAGCTTGGTAGTGGATTGGAGTGCGATGTCCCTGATGATTTTAGCTAATCAATCGTCTTGCTGCTGTACTCTGTCACCCGTCACGTAAATAAGGCCTCACCGCGGACAATAAGCTTCCACAGACTTCATTCAGTTATCCTGGTTATGAAAACACACGTTGACACTGAATAAATCAAAACGCCTGGTAGTGGAGTGGAGTGCAATGATCCTGATGATTTTAGTTAATCAATCGTCTTGCTGCTGTACTCTGTCACCCGTCACTTAAATAAGGCCTCACCGCGGACAATGAGCTTCCACAGACGTCATTCAAGTCTCCTGGTTTTGAAAACACACGTTGACACTGAATAAATCAAAACGCCTGCTAGTGGAGTGGAGTGCAATGATCCTGCGGTAGAGTGCCGTTTTATCATGGGCGCTGCCATTTTGTGTATGTGGTGCCATCTAGCGGCCGAGTTTTGAACAACCGCCATGCTGGTATGTGGGGTCCCATCCGCGGAACAGGCGACAAGTAGCGGAAATCGGCATTTTGGAGCTTTCGCGTGCAATTGTTTGCTTTCTGAAAGTACCTAGCTGAAAGAAAAAAAATTTCAGTAGCAGCAAAGCCATTCGGTCAGAAATGACAAAAAATTATGCTCTTGATCAGGTCGGCTGAAGGCTACAAGCCTGATTACAATTAGTGTGTAACTTTTATGTGGCACAGAGAGGCGGCGGCGCACCGCTGGCAGTGGTGGCAGCTTTCGATCTACTTTTTATTCTTAAATGATTTCTAGAGACAGCTTGCCGTAACAATTTGAGGAAAGAAAGAAAGCGAATGTAGCGGTTTCATGTCACGTTTAGGAGCAATGCTGATCGCGCTAGATTTGTTCGGTCAACCGATCCTTCATATACTCTTTACTACTTGAGCGGCTACTGCGGAAGTTCCCGCACCTCCACTGGGGTTCTATTCTTAAGTATCCACTATCCATTTCGGATCCATTTACTCTACCCTGGCTACTTTTGTTGGGTGACAATCAGGCAGGGTGTTCAAGCGTCCACTACCAGGCAATCGGATTTCAGCATTGCCTACATGACTCGACCACCTGTTGTCCGGTATGTGCGGGGAGTGGCGATGACTTGTCAAAAGCGGTAGCTGCTATCCTGCAATTTCTCTGACTGTGCGTTAGTTGCGTTTGTCTTACGCTGCCGTCATGCTGACATTAAAATACAATATAAAATGGACAAATGATACCTATGGAATAGGGACCTTAAATTATGTTCCATAATGACTTCATCGAAAGTTTCTTTTGTCAACAATTATATAGTCTATTTTTCGTCGCAATGTTTGCTTACTGCAAGCAATCGCTGCTATTCCTATGATCATATTCCCATTTATTATCGGCAGCAAAATCTTACGAGATGAGTGTTTAAAAAAAAATTTTAGAGCTGTTTCACTAAATAAGTTGACAACCAATTTATTAGTATATCGTTGTCTTCAAGTGGGACAGGTTCTTTCATACTTGCATTAACCTCAGGTGGCTGAATCGAAATAGTTCTTTACCTGGCGGCATCTTGTAAATATTTGCCGCAAGGAATATCATCCGCTTGTTGCCCAAAGTCTGCCACTGTTGCACGGGTATTCAGTTTTTCCGGTCCCTACTCTACAAACACAGTGTTTGGAACTCGCACGAAAGGCTGCCAAAGCGAAAAATTTTCGGTTGGGGCTTGGAATTCAGAAGCTGCTCGTCTTCGCTCAATTGAGTGAGTTGCAAGTGGAACAGTATAGAGCAACACATGCGCATACCACTGCTGTTAATCTTTTACCTTCTGTTAATCATCTCCTTTTGGTTGTTATTATTTTTTTTTTTGTTAACGCAAACAACTGAGTAAAAGAAAAAAGATTGTGTTAACCGCGGCAGCTCTTTTCAGCTAAACTGAGGCCGGCGGAAATAAAACGATCAGGGAAATGAAGGAAAGAAAGGGGCGAAAGAAGAAAGAACAGGGAAAGAAAGCACATCGCTCACTTCAGCTAATCGGCTTAGATACATTGCGGCTATTCAAGACACTCTGTGTGCAAAAGACTGCAACGTGTGCCCTTTCTCTGTAGAATGCCCTGCCGCCCCCGCTGCTATCCCCGCGTCCCCACATACCAGACAGGAGGAGCCTCGAACCGGAAGGCGCTGCGCGGCTCCTGTCTGGTATGTGGGGACGCGGGGATAGCAGCGGGGGCGGCAGGGCATTCTACGGAGAAAGGGCACACGTTGCAGTCTTTTGCACACAGTGTGTCTTGAATAGCCGCAAAGTATCTAAGCCGATTAGCTGATGTGAGCGACGTGCTTTCTTTCCATGTTCTTTCTTCTTTCGCCCCTTTCTTTCCTTCATTTCCCTGATCGTTTCATTTCCGCCGGCCGCAGTTTAGCTGCTAAGAGCTGCCGCGGTTAACGCAATCCTTTTTTTTTACTCAGTTGTTTGCATTAACAAAAAAATAACAACCAAAAGGAGATGATTAACAGAAGATAAAAGATTAACAGCGGGGGTATGAGCGTGTGTTACTCCACACTGTTCCACTTGCAACTCACTCAATTGGGCGAAGACGAGCAGCTTCTGAATTTCAAGCCTCAACCGAAAATGTTTCGCTTTGGCAGCCTTTCGTGCGAGTTCCAAACACTGTGTTTGTAGAGTAGGGACCGGAAAAACTGAATACCCGTGCAACAACGGCAGACTTTGGGCAACAAGCGGATGATATTCCTTGCGGCAAATATTTACGAGATGCTGCCAGGTAAAGAAGAACTATTTCGATTCAGTCACCTGAGGCTAATGCAAGTATGAAAGAACCTGTCCCACTTGAAGACAACGATATACTAATAAATTGGTCGTCAACTTATTTAGTGAAACAGCGCTACAATGTTTTTTTTTTTTTAAACATGCATCTCGTAAAATTTTGCTGCGGATAATAAATGGGAATATGATCATAGGAATAGCAGCGATTGCTTGCAGTAAGCAAACCTAGCGACGAAAAATGGACTATATAATTGTTGACAAAAGCAACTTTCGATGAGGTCATTACGGGACATAATTTAAGGTCCCTATTCCATAGGTATCATTTGTCCATTTTATCTTGTATTTTAATGTCAGTATGACGGCAGCGTCAGACAAACGCAACTAACGCCCAGTCAGAGAAATTGCAGGATAGTAGCTTCCGCTGTTGACAAGTCATCGCCACTCCCCGCACATACCGGCAAACAGGTGGTTGAGTCATGTAGGCAATGCTGAAATGCGATTGCCTGGTAGTGGACGCTTGAACACACTGCCTGATTGTCACCCAACAAAAGTAGCCAGGGTAGAGTAAATGGATCCGAACCCCAGTGGAGGTGTGGGCACTTCCGCAGTAGCCGCTCAAGCAGTAAAGAGTATATGAATGATCGGTTGACCCAACAAATCTAACGCGATTAGCATTGCTCCTAAACGTGACATGAAACGGCTACATTCGCTTTCTTTCCTCAAATTGTTACGGTAAACCGTCTCTAGAAATCATTTAAGAATAAAAAGTAGATCGAAAGCTGCTATCACTGCCAGTGGTGCGCCGCCGCCTCTCTGAGCCACGTAAAAGTTACACAATAATTGTAATCAGGCTTGTAGCCTTCAGCCGACTTGATCAGGAGCATAATTTTTTGTCATTTCGGACCGAATGGCTTCGCTTCTACTGAAAACTTTTTTTTCTTTCAGCTAGGTACTTTCAGAAAGCAAAAATTTGCACGCGAAAGCTCCAAAATGCCGATTTCCGCTACTTGTCGCCTGTTCCGCGGATGGGACCCCACATACCAGCATGGCGGTTGTTCACAACTCGGCCGCTAGATGGCGCCACATACACAAAATGGCAGCGCCCATGATAAAACGGTCTATACGTGCAGGTGCTTTATATGGCTGCTGGAGGTACCCTTCTTGCGTTCGTGTTTCACGGGCCTTGCAGCGCGCTTGGTCTCATGGTATCACTGCTGGAGTACCATCAGGTACTCTACCATCTACCAACGTCTACCATCAGGTGCTTTGACGGCCATGGGTCAATTGGTGCACGCGATCATACTCCACAGAAGACACCAGGAATAATTAGTGTCAGCCAACTCTCTTTGGCATCCTTATCTACAACATGAACTAGTGGGCGAGTTGGACTGACATAAGACCTTCTGTAGGATCCATTTTCTTCTGCTGGTAGCTGCTCTCGGGAATGCTCGGGATATATTTTGTGCATTAAATGCGCCATGTTCAGCCGATTCTCTTTTGTTGTGCATGGAGGGCGAGCACTCAGTATTGTTTTCTGCTTTCGCAGCTTTCGGTGCTAAACCCGCCGTCTTGGCTGCTCTTCCACCTTAGTGACGCGGCCAGCCGTTTCTCCTTTACGTGCGGCCACATAAAGCTACTGTTTGTGACGTAGACAAGTCTCATTATCGCTTGACTCAACTCACCTCATTGAATAACCCTAGGCAGAAGAAATGATCCGCAGCTCTCCACTGCGGCGTCCCTCGTAGCCCGAGGCACGTTAAGACGTTAAACATGCGTATATATAAACCATACCAAACCACGACCACGGCTAAAGCGGTACGCATGCATATACTGCCGCCGAGAATTCGGAAGCGCAAATGGAACGAATGAAAAACAAATACAACCAGGATTTAGCCTTTGGCAAGGGTTATATGCGAATACAACACGAAGCGCGAGGCGCTGCGCCATGGCCGACTCGACAAGAAATTTAGAAACAAAGTCGCTCTATTTGTGCCGGTGTTATTTTCAATCCGGCACAGTGCGCGGGGGCGGAAAATTTAGATTTTCCTGCATTGTCCACAAATTTCGGCGTCAGCCTCACTGGACTGTTGGTGCAATGTTCGCCTACCGGAAGTATCAAGAAAAAGCAATGCTGAAAAATGCAAAAACGGAACCGAGGCTCGAAAGAAAAAGAGAGGCCACTCGACCAGCAACAGGTTGTTATAGATATATGATGCATGGCGCGTTTTTCGCATTCATAATTTTCTATTTATCTCTCGATAATAAGCTTGTTTTGTTATTTCGTGTAAGGTGCCGCGTCGAAGTTTCCTTCCAAACACTGCAAACGGCTTTTTTCTTTATTTTTGTGGCGGCCATTGAAAGTTGTGTCGAGAACCAGCTCATTCTCAGGCGTATTGGCGATTCGAGTCTGCAAAAAGCTCGAGAAAGACGCGATCCGTTGTTCCTCGCCAATAGAGGCCGAACAGGAGAATATTTCTGGAGCCCCGCGAGCAAGGGCCAACAATGGAGTCCGTGAGAAGGCGTCAGCTGGCGCTTTTGCGAGCAGCGCTACGCCGACAGCAAGACTGAGTGGAGCGCCCGAGGGGGTACGGGCGCACCGTTGCGCAAAAGCCTGCGACTCCCAACAGCGCCACTCGCAGTTGGCGACGGCGTGCAACGCTGCCGAAGGTGGCACGCCTGTTCGAGCCGGCTCAGTTTGCGTCAACTGCACGCACCTACACGCGTTTAGACCACTTTAAACACTTAATCACTCAGAACGGCGTTTAAATACAGAAGAGGTAGTACAAGAGCAATATTCTCACTTCGTTTTGGTGCCGCCTTAACGGCGTTTTGAGCCCGATCTACTTAGGTTCTGAGCTCACTGCTTGGCCGGCCATAGGTATTCTACATGGTGGCCTGAGATGAACTACAGAACGCATTCACCGGCCCAAAGCTTTGGCCCACGGATAGCTCTAGATATTCGAACAAAATTACAATTGGTGCTTACTAATCCCTCGCGTTCATGCTGAAATAATTTGGGAGGTTACTCACAGAACGAACGCCGCGTGTGGTATTTTATTTTATTGCGAAAGCAAGACTGCTCCCAGTTTGAGCAGTCAGCGTGGCCCGGCGGTGACCACCATTGACCTTGACCTTTAGACGACCCCCGCAGACGACCCCAAGCTGGCAGGAGCTGCCAACTTGGTTCTCTCGTTTCACATACGGTTATGTCAGAATCAGCCTGCCAGGACCCTGGCATTCACGTTACTCCTAGAGCCCAATAAGGCACGTTCATACGGTTTGGTTAAAGAGGGGCTTTATATGTGGGCTAGCAGGAGCTGCCAACTTGGGTCTCTCGTTTCACATGGGACGCTTATGTTAGAATCAGCCTGCCAGGACCTTGGCATTTCATTACCCCTCTAGGCCACTAGGGCACATTCATACGGCTTGATTAAAGTGGGGCTTTGTGTGGGCTGGGGAAGAAAAAGAAGAAGAAGAAGAAGAATTAGAAGAATGCTCGGCCACCCGCAGCTATTGCTTTCGCTCAATATTCGGTTGTTTTCTTGTTTTTTTTTTTTTTTGAGCATTTTTTTTTTTTAGCCGAATATTGAGCTTGCTCAATATTCGGTTCAGCAGCGTTGAACTCTTCTAATTTTGTTTCTTCTGGACAACCCGGTCAGTGCAAATGCTTTACTGAGGCGGAATATTCCGGGAAAATCTGCTTTTAAATAGACTCCAAATTGGTTCTCAGGATAGTCGGCAAACAAGAAGAAAGAAACTTCTTTTTCAAAACGAAGCTGAATATGAGGGCCGCATTAGCATGTGCCGCTCTTAGGACCCGAAGCACGAGCCGAAGCTTGTAACCCGGGTCTCAACTGGTCAATACGGCTTTCTATGAATGGGGCAAGGAAAGAAGAAAAAATCACAGTACGGTTACGAATTACAATTCAAGTGTTTGAACGTTGGCTGTGGTTCTTTTTTCCCACAGTCAGGCAGCCGGAGCTGAATGGCACTCTGATTAGCGTATCCATGATCAGTTATTTGTGAACAAGATGCGGCTTATGCACCATGCTTATTACGGTTAAGTGGCCGAGCATGCGGTAAAGCGGCCACTATACGTTTCAAGGCTTAAAAACGGATAGTGGCCGCTATGCCTCAACACCTTTCCCATCTAAGTTATTAATGCCTCTGGCATGCACACCTGTATACTTCAAACGATCTAGTCATAATTCGAAGAAATCTTCTGGTGAGAGGGGCGATATGCAAGGTTTCCTTGATGATAACGGCCCCGTTGTTGCTATATTTAAAGGGCAGCTGCATCACTTTTCGAAAATTTCGCGATATCCAAGTATTGAAATCTGTAGAGGCTGTAAGTAATGCATGCAAAATGTTGTTGCGCTAGCATTCAAGCTATTGACGTAATCGATTATTAAAACTCGAGCTTCTCCTCGCAGTACTTAAGGTTCGCAGGGAAGCTAGGTTATGACATCACGGACGGTAATATTTCTTCTTTTTCTTGCCTTCGCCCACTTTCTGCGATGCCTTTTCTGATCCGCCCAAGAACGTTTCTATAGAACTTTCCTGTTTTAAGCGTTTCTTTTACTTTTCCGAACCAAGCGTTTTTATATGGGAAATGTGCTGGTACTATCAGTGACGTCATCATGCACCTCCCACCCGTCACTGTGCAGTGCAGAGAAGCCTAATAACAGTCGCTATTTTAATGGCTAATTGCGCCAGTGATTCAAATACTAGCGCCAAGATATTTCGCATACTTGAGATGCAAGCTATAAACATTCGACCATTCGAAACTCATTAAAATCTAAAACCGGTGCAGTTTCCCTTTAAATAATCATTGCTGTCAAATAATATCATAAACAACAAACCACTTGAGCAGGACGTGCCATCATCACATGCCACTTGCATACTTTGCACAAGAATGGGGGAGCTTTAGCCTTTAATAAATATTATGTGATTTCATATCCCCTTGTTATGCACAGTGCCGTAATTTGTATTTGCACCGAACACACTTTTCGACAGCCACATTTGTATGGCAATTGTGTTACGTCACGTTCCTGATTGTGGCAGACCTAAATCATGCTCCATTTTGTTATATCCAAACGCGCGTTTTTCTAGAAGCAATATGACATCCTCTATCATTGAACCTCTGCGGTTTTTCAATTTTCCAAATATTGGATCCGATAATTTACGCGCACTTCATCAATCGAAATATTTTTTTGACCTTGTCGTGACGTTCGACTTCAAGAAAAATGCCTACACATGGCAGTAGAGCTTGTACAGAGCTCTTAAACATATTTCCAGTCATAAAATGAAAGTTTCTATTCAGAATAACTCGAATCTTTATGACCTTTACCATTACTTCCAGCGTTCTGCTTTAAATAAGACTGTCCAAAAAACTGCCTGCCTTTCAAAGTCATAATTTTATAGCCGGTTGAAACTTACGTTCCACTGGTATGCATCTGCGGCGATATAAAAACCGCGAAGATATTCGAACTACCTAAAAAAGGCTCTCTCGAAAGAAAGCGCTAGTTTTAGCGCGAAAGTACTCAAGCGCTCGCCACCACCGACCAAGAATCTTGTTTGATCTTTTCGGTGCCATCGCTCTGATTGGCTACGCTGTTTCGTTAGGTCATAACGATGTGGATTCGCGCGTGTGATCCAAACTCAATCCGGTATGGCGGCTCCAAAGCGCGAGTCCGCCCAACGGCTCTCTAAAATCGTCAGCCAACAGAGAGAGAGAGAGTGATGGAGTGTATGACTGAGCAATGCTTGACCATGACCTAGTGCAGTGTTTTCAAAATAAAATAAAAACTACCAGAGAGGATTAGAACCTGTCGGCTACGAACCCGAGTATTAACTTAGCACAGAAGCTTCCTTTGATATCTTTGTCTTATACAGAGCTCTTGTGTTCCTCAATTGGCTGTTGTCCTCAACTGCTTGGCACTGTATGTTCAGGGAGGCATTCTTATCTCTCCTTGCTATTTTCTGAAAATCTTCTCTTTCCCCCGTAACTTTTGTCATCCTCCTTTCCTCAGCTATTTGCAAAGCCTCTTCAGATAACCAGTTTGCTTTCTTGCATTTCTTTTGCTTTGGAACTACCTTAGTAGCAACTTCTTGTATTATATCACGAACATCAGTCCACATCTCTTCGGGCTCTTTGTCTTCTAGATATAATTCTTGAAATCGATTCCTCACTTTGTAGGGCTCGTGGCGCGCCGCGCATTCGAAGGCCGCTCCACTTCCCGATGCTCCCTGCGCGCGGCCCGTTTCCCTTTCCCCGCTCGTTCGGGGATAACCGGTCCCGCGCGAGGGGGCTATAAAAGAAGGCACGCGCCGCCGTCTCACCCTCTCTTGGTCTCTGGCTCCTTGGTCCCTGGTTCTTCGTTCCGGCGCTCTCAACGACCCGCAGCCACCCGGACGACGACACCGACTTCGACGATCCCCGATCCCTGTGAGATTAAAGATGTTTATCATACGGCCCACTGTGTGTTTGTCGTGCTCATCCCTCGGGCAGAGGAATCGCCCACAACTGGCGCCCAACGTGGGGCCCGAACCCACGACCCTGAGATTAAGAGTCTCATGCTCTACCGACTGAGCTAGCCGGGCAGATAGACGAAACGATGCCTCCGCTTCCTGCCGTAAAAACGCAGGACCAGACGCACCGCTCCTTCTGCTTTTGTTGTCCCTGCTGCTAAGCTCAAAGGGGTTTCTGTTGGCCTGACACGGATGTTACATCTACGGCAAGCCTCGAAAACATCATCACCGACCAATGACAGAGTTGAGCCCGTGTCAACGAGTGCCGAGTAGCTTTGACCAACTAACCGCACTAGCATAAAAGGGCTCGAGCGCGACAACATTCCTTGCGCTCTACAGGCGAGGGGGACAAAAGCCTCTGCGCCCCCGGGGCGGTCGCCCGGTGACGCGGCGTGGGAGTACATTTCCCATTTTCCGCCGTGGCTACCACGAAATTCTCCCGCCGACGGCGACAGGCTGGTGTTACCAATTATGGCCGCCGGCGGTCCGCGTTTCCCTGTGTACGCCTTGCTTGACACTCTCGTGCCACGTGGCCCGGCTGGTTGCAATTCCAGCAAAGCCGATCGTTCACCTGCCGCGCGGTCGGGGGATGCCGCGTTCCACGAGGCGGTTGGGGACGTATTTCTCCTCTCACCGCGCCTATGCTGACGTCGCTGGCGAGCCCAGCTCGACGCCGCTGCTCGAACGCGTACGGGTCAAGAGCGCGATGAATATCGGAGCAGCTGTGGCTTGGTTGGCACTAGCCACCGAACCGAGCTGAAGGGTGAACACCGACAACACATCGTTCGTCTGCCTCATCAGGGCGGCCGCATCGGTAACCTGCGCAGACTCTACCGCGTCCTTTACCTCACTTCCGGACGCACTGGCGTCCGAAGCGGCGGCCCTATCTGGCACGTCTTTTCTCGGAGGCATTGCACTCAACAACTAAGGCCGGCCGGGAGTCTAAACACGCACGACTACCACCTAGCCCGCATCAAGAGGCTAGTCACAAAGGCTAAACACTTCATAAAACTAACATATGCACAAAAAAAATTAAAACACAAACCGCCCGACACTAACAAACAGACACATAACCCAAAACAAAACACTGCACAAACACTACTATACTACACTCCGTGTCATCTGCACACACGATAGCCCTAAACTCAAAATGGCGTCGCGCCTAACATACAAAGGACCGGCCCGTTTCTAATGTAATTTGATCCAGATCATACCTGAAAGGCCTTCTAGTGTTCTGTGTTTTCCTCAATCGAAGCATAATTTTGGCAACAAGAAGCTGATGATCGGTGCCACAATCGGCCCCAGGCCTTGTTTTTACTGCTTGTATAACGCTTCTCCATCTCTGCCGGCAAAGAATATAATCAATCTGATTCATATTGTAACGAGTACAAGGCAGCGATCACTGATCGGAACCGTTTCACGCGCTACCTCAGTTTCGTCCTCTTTGTCCTCTCTTCTTCTTTGTCCTCTTTTCAGAGAGGCATGCGGCATTACCCCCCCCCCCCCCCTTCGAAAGCGGCGACTCGACGCTGGGAGTGTCTTCAGATTATGCACACAGGAGAAGCAGGGAACACAAAGCTGCACACGCGCAAAAGATCACTGCCTCTCATAATACGGTTTCATCCGCACTACATGAACAGTTTCAGCACTTGAGCGCCACCGTGTTGAAGATCGTTGGCTCCGGGCAACAACTTCGTAAGTCACGTTACTAAGACGCCGAATGACCTCGTATGGCCCTCTGCCGCATGCCTCTCTGAAAAGAGGACAAAGAAGAAGAGAGGACAAAGAGGACGAAACCGAGGTAGCGCGTGAAACGGTTATAGTGCTGAGCCCTGTGTCGAAGTGTTTGTTCTATCGTGGTGGCCTCCGCTAGAAACTGATGCCGTGCCAGGTGGATTGCGCACAAGCCCAGCAAATAGTTCTTGCTTCACCCCGCGCATTAGGTGGCGCACTTTCGTCTCCTCTGACATATTTGGATCAGAACGCCTAAAAAGGCGGATCATGTCCTCGTAGAACATTCCAATGCTCTCGTTTGGGGCTTGGATACGAGATTTCAGCGCCGACTCCGCACGCTCTCTTCGGTCGTTGGCGGTGTAGGTCGCCAACAACTGGCGACGAAAGAGGTCCCATGTTGATAGTGTCGTTTCGCGGTTCACGAACCACGTCCGCGCTGAATCTTCAAGAGCAAAGTAGACATTATAGAGCTTCCTTTGCTCAAATTGGCGACCCGTTCGAATTGGTCCAGCCAGTCTTCAGCGTCCTCATAAAGCTCGCCATGGAAGGACGGTGGCGTTCGAGACTGGAGGACGACGAAATGGTGTGAAGACTCTCCGTTAGCAGCAATGTTCGTGTTGGATCTATGCATGTTGGCCACAGGCGTGCAGGAAAGAGGCCCGAACTCTGGCGACTGACCTCGAGGGCGGCGGCTGTAACTGCGATGGACCGGTGTCAAATCCGTGGTGGCTCTCAGTTGCCCTTGAGGGGTTGCACTCAGCAAAAAGGGAAATCGTACCCGGCTGCTCCACCAGAAAATGTAACGAGTACAAGGCAGCGATCACTGATCGGAACCGTTTCACGCGCTACCTCAGTTTCGTCCTCTTTGTCCTCTCTTCTTCTTTGTCCTCTTTTCAGAGAGGCATGCGGCAATATACAGACCGCCCGGTGAAGTCCATGTGTACAGGCGCCTCTTCTGCATGCTGTTGAAAATGAGTTTTCGCTATACTTAGGTTGTTCTTGACAAAACTCTACTAGCCTCTGCCCAGCTTCATTTGGCTCACCAAGACCGAACTTGCCTGTTATTCCGGATATTTCTTCACTCCCCAACTTAGAATTCCAGTCTTCTATGAGAAAAAGGACGTCTGATGATGGAGTGCGGTCTAGAAGGCATTGCAGGTCAGCATAAAATCTCTCAACGTCAGCTTCTTCAGCAGTAGTGGTTGGTGCATAGACTTGGATAACTGTTATGTTGAAAGGGTGACCTTGGATCCGAAATGAAATCATTCGGTCGTTTTGGGGGTTGTACCCTAGCACTGCTCTGCACATTATTCTGTTTACTACGAGAGCAACCCCATTCCTTCTCCTGGATTCGTGCCCACAATAATGGTCGCCGGAATTAAACTCTCCCATTCAGGTCCACTTGAGCTCGCTGATACCCAAGATATCAATGTTCAATCTGTCCTATTCTCGCTTGACGACATCCAGTTTACCTTGCGTCGTAGATCTTACATTCCATGTTGCTATGTGATATATCTCCTTGCAACATCGGACTTTCCGGTCGCTAGCTTCCCGACACATCCACAACTGATCGTCCTTTTGGCTTTAGCCCAGCCGCTTCATTTGTCCTGGAGCTACTAGGAATCGCCCTTTTTCATCCCCAGTAACATGTGGGACGCCTTCCAACCTGGAGGGCTCATCTTCCGGCGCCATATCATTAATTCTATTGTGACTGGCCATAGGGTTTTCTTGGCAGGAAATACTGAAGTGGGTTGCAATTACCTTCTCCAGTGAATCGCATTTTGTCAGAACTCTCTGCCGTGACCTGTCTATCTTGGGTGGCCATACACAGAAATCATTACGGACCTAAAAAAAACTTGAAGCTGCTGAGTCGGTGAACGCTGAACAAAAAGCAGAAAACGACCTGCTCCAGGCTAAGGGTCTAGAACCGGAAACCGAAAATTCAGACTTGTAACAGTGGCTTGTTCTTGCAGAGCAGTATACTCGCAAAATGCAGATTTGGAAATTCGAGGTGTCATCAGGGAAGACGGTCAAAGCGTTGCCCACATTGTATCTATGCTCGGAGAGGCTATCAAAGAACTAATAGGGAACACCTGTCAGCGGATGCCGACACGAAACTCTGACGAGACTGACATAGTCGCCAGTTTAAACCAAGCGTTAAACGCGATACCACACTGAGAAAAGCCAGAAAAATGAGGCTCGAAAACAAGGATGTAGGACTTGAGATGCCACTCCGATCTACATCAACTCTCATAAGCTAGCTGAGAGTTGCTGTTGTGTGTATTTACGCAGTGCGATATTGATTTCTATTCCGTAGCGTTTCTTTGGTGCAAGGAAACCCGATTCCTCGAATAGATGACATCAGGATCTTGGGCTTGCATCTACAGGCCAACGGCAGCAACATCACGCTCCAACGCATCGACCAGTCGGTAGTACAGATCGGACGCCTCCTTAAGCGAATCTCCAACAAGCATCATGACATGCGAGAGTCCAACCTCCTGCGCCTCGTTCAAGCTTTCATCTGCTCCGGCATCACCTACTCAGGACCCTACTTACATCTCACTCGTGCCGAAAGCGAGCGGCTAGAGGGGTCACTTCGAAAGGCGTACAAGATGGCCCTAGGTCTTCCCATGTCCACAATACCCATAAGCTCATGGCTCTCGCCATCTCCAATACCGTGAGCGAACTGATCGAAGCAACCCTCACCGCCCAATTGGAGCGGCTCTCACTCACACACGCTGGCCGAGCAGTACTGCAGCAAGTTGGGATCTCCCCGCCGAGACCGGCCCCAAGTTACGCTGAACTTATACCGGAATATCGCCTAAATCTCCGCATCCCTCCCATACCCAAACGGATGCACCCGGAACACCACGCCGAGAGACGGGCCGACCGGGCTCGTCAATTCGAGAAACGCTTCAGCGGATGTCTGGACGTCACGTATACGGATGCTTCTTACCATCCATCGAAGCCAGCGATGGTGGCGGTAGCTCTCGCCCCTCATCGCAACTGGCACACAGCCTGCAGCATTCGAAATGCAGAAACAGTCACCGCAGCTGAGGAGGTTGCCATGGTTGCCATTGCGCTAGCGCTAGCCGACCCTAACACCAAAGTCGTTATCCGTGATTCTCAACAGGCTATCCGCAACTACGATGCTGGCCGTATCTCTTGCCAGGTGTTACACATTCTATGTTCTACAGCACACTCGTCCACATCTCGCTTACTTCTTTGGGCTCCAGCCCACGAGTCGCTCAGCGGAAACGCCCAGGTGCACACTCTCGCTCGAGATCTCAGCGAGCCGGGAGTATGATCAGCCACCCTGCTTCCAGTGACACTAATATCTCACGCGCTTCTCTACTCACCACTTACACGGACATACTCCAGCACTACCGGCTCCAAAGATGCACATATCCTCCCGCACACCGCGGAACAAGATGCGGGGCCGTCCAATGGCGCAAACTACAAACTGGCAGCTTCCCACACCCACTCTTATACAGCAGGATCTTTCCGGTACAGATAGCCCCCCCCCCCCCCCCCTGTGTAACCACTGTTCAACTCTGGCCACTCTCATACACATGGCGTGGACTTGTACACACTACAACACAGACAACTCAAACACCCCAGAGACGTGGGAGTCTCTCCTGCGTACCAACGCTGGCGCGCGGTGGAGGCCGCCACATCCCAAGGGATCGCCGCCGACCTCCTCTAAGCCAGCGCAACCGGTCCTTTGACTGGTCCCGTTTTTGGGCGCAATAAAAGAGTTCACCACCACCAGCGAAGGTGGCTCAGCTACAGAACCAGTAGCAGACCCGCGCATTTTCTTTTCCTTCTTCTTACAGTCACAACAACAACACCTGAACCGCACAGTAAGGGATGAAGAAAGATAGTATAGGCTGGGTAGTATTTTCGACCACCTGGTAAGAAAGAAAGACCGAAAAAGAAAGCCCAGCAGTAATGAATACCGTATTATTTCGCCCCGTCTCTCAACTGGTAAGCTGGTCGCTGACTCCGTTTTCTTGCATGCGGACCTTGCCGGGCGCCCATATCGGGCATGCGACTTCAGAGACTCCCTTCAGCATGTTGTACACCTCGAGTAAATTATTAGTTCAACTGGCCAATTTCAAATGCCCCATGTATAAATGGTGCCTGCAAATCGGCACAATCGAAAGAGAAGCTGGTGGCATGCGGTGATCTCGTGGTTAAGGGCCGTCGCTGTGTCGTCATGGAGCCAGTACCAAAAGTGGTAAAACTGAAGCTTCTGCGGCTTCCGGAACGCTTGGACGACGCCTTCATATGTGAGGCACTCAAAGCATACTGGAAGGTGACGTCGATTTCAACAAAAAACTGGAAAGTAGCGGAAATGGTAGATTTGAGAACGCTGAGCCCGGATGTTGTTGTCTCCCGCTGAAGGAGTCAGCGTTGGCGACGTCCCACATCTGCTGACAATTTGTTGAATACAGAACCTTGTTTTAATACCGGGCAGACCACCTCTGTGCCTCCGATGCAATCGTGCTCGCCAAATTCGTAGGCACTGCCGTACGCCACGCTGCAAGGACTGTCGGCTCTTCGGTCAGAAGAGTGCGTCGTTACTTATTCGGATAAGCTGCGGCATCGTATGCGCCCCCCCCCCCCGCCTCCGACGCTCTACAAGAGCACTTAATGGACGCCACGGAAGTGTTTGAAGAGGCTGGTGACCTTTCAGTCGATATTGTGAACACGCCTTTCAGAGCTAGCACATCGCACATGTACACCCAGCACCACGACTCTGTAAACGTGGGATTCACTACAGTGCGGAGTGCAAGCAGGCAGTCGCCCAGGTTATGCGCAGAAGCGAGACCTTCCTTTTTGTCACAGCGCGGAAGGCAGGGAAATGACTGCGGTACCAAAACAGCGCGCTCCTCCAGACGAGCGCCAGCAGTGGACAACGCAGCAGGCCCGAAATGGGCAGGAAACATCCAAAGTGATCTCCGCCAACAACCAAAAGCGGCACCGGTCTCGGAAGCAACCAAACTTGGTCCAGCTCATCGAAGTGACGATACAAGAAGGGCTGGTAAGAAATGGCCGTCACTATGAGTGACGCACGTGATGGGATTGCTGAGCTGCAGCACTGTGTCAGCAGCAACAGTAACCAGTATGGCTTTGCCGACATACTGCAGCTGCACAACAGTGAAGCCCTCGTCTCAGCCAGCGCGGCCCATTCACCATGTGTGCACACACCACCCCACACAGGCAACGTGAGAGATAAGTAGCGACCGTGCATATAACAGCAAAAGACCCTACAGTCGCTCCAACAGTCACGTTGAAGGACGCCCAAGTGTGCGCGGCGGTCGAGCCCCTCGAATGGCGCACACACGGCGTACCAGCGGACGGTACCGTTCACCTCTACGTCGCTTTCTGCACAAGGAAGTAGAACAGGGGAGCCGACAGATGAAGGTGTAGTTCGACAATTCTGTCCAAGAGGCCACAACAGACATCGCCGCCGTAAATTACGAGATGCGTCCACAAACATGGGATACCTCAGCTGCCAGCGGAGCCCTGGACTAGGGGCACCGACCACCCAGCTCCTGCGAATATTTACTGATTATATGCATTAAAAGTTTTCTCTCTCTCTCTCTCTCTCAGCTTACGTGGAGCACGAAAGTTGGGCAAGTGGACGGAACTCTACAAAATGACACTGCACGCCGTTACAGAGACCCACTTCCGCGGCTTGGAGGAGCCCCCGATACATCCTGCATGGCATTGGGTTGGAAGTAACCGAGGCAGTGACGACCGAAAATGCGGAGAAATCGGACTGTTATGGCGGCGAGGTACCTGGACTGAACTGGAGTGGCCCTGCACCAAGCACATTTGAATATCTGGCAGCTTTCTGGGCATCCCAGTTATTATCGGAGTTAGCAGTCACAAGCGGGAAGCACGAGGGCAACATCCGGATCCCAGACTGCATGATCGCAGACGTACGCAGATGGGCGCCTGATCGCGAGGTGTTAATTGTTTACGACTTTACGGGCACATCAAGCAATTGGACGGTTTCCAAGATTTCAACACAGATATTGTGCACCTCGAACAGACGCTATCACTTCAGATACTGATTCTCCGCGCCGACTGCGATGGCGAGTTCATGTGGCGCGCAAGAAATAGCCGCACATGCATAGATTACGCGCTTGCCTCACAGCGACTGGCACAGCATGTCCGAAAGATACAAGAGGATGAAATGGGCTGTTGCAGCCTATGACCCCAACCGCGTACGGGTCACTATCTAATCGTCTACGTGGAAGCGAAACCCTAGGGAAAAGCGAAAGCCGACCAAGCGACACCTGCCAGCAACTAAATACGAGGCTATCGCCGACGAACTGAAACGTAGCCTGGTGCACCAAAAGCACAGCAGCGACAACTCCCATTATGCAAAACCACGACATTTGCACCAACCAGTTCACGCGGGGGTGTACGCCACAAAGGCTGGTGGGACATTGAGCTCCAAACAGCACTTGCTCAAAGCCCAGCAGCTGGCGCAGGGGCAACCCCTCCTTCTCGGTGACTTTAATGCGCATCACCGCGCTTGGGGCTACCACTGTGACTCTGCTAAAGGTCGACGCCTTTGGAATGACTGGCATACGCACCAGCTGGCCCTAATCACGGACGTGTCCTACCCCACTAGACACGGTGCGGGCCTACAGCGTGATACAACGCCGGATCTTGACTTTACGACCTCCGGAGTTCAAGCGACTTGGTGTCACACTCACGAAAACTTTGGGAGTTATCACTTCGTAGTCGAAATCGTAATACACGAGCCCACCAGGCAATGTACGCGGCCGGCTCAGGTGATTGACTGGGACTCCTTCCGGACGCACAGGAAACAGCAGGACAAACCTCCCGCGATTACTGATATCAAGGCGTGGACAACCGAAATTGTCAAACAAGTGGCCGACGCCACTCAAACCGTCGAGTTAGAGGACAGTATCCCACACTGCGACCGCTACTACGCCCATCTGTGGGAGCGCAAGAAGTCGCTCGAAGCTCTGCTTGCCACTCGGAAATGGGACCGCAATATCCGGCGTAGGCTGGCGCGCGCACATACGAATATCGAGAACTATGCAATAGAACTCACTCGACAGAGCTGGCACAACATATGTGACCAGATGAACAAGACTCCAAACGCTCGTAAGACGTGGAACCTCCTTCGACATTTACTCGACCCAGCAGGAGGCAAGCTCCAGACACGCCAACAGCTCGAGCGAATCTTCCACCAGTATCCTGGCACGTCTGACGAGCTCAAACAAGTGCTTATAAATACTTACACCGCCCTGAACCAACAACAAACCTCCCCTTCTATCAGGGCGCGGACAATCTCTGTCTAGACGCTCCAATCAATTTTGCGGAGGTCCGAGCAGAACTCAATCGCCTCAAGACGACTTCGGCGGCTGGCCCTGATACCGACAATTTTCAAGAATGTTGGGCCAGCGGTACCATCCCTAAAGAGTGGAGATGCGCCAATCTAGTCCTCATCCCCAAGCCGGGCAAACCACAAAACTTGGCCAACCTCCGCCCCATCTCTATCACGTCCTGCGTTGGGAAGCTGATGGAACACGTTATCCAGACCAGACTCTCACGATACCTTGAAGACAACCATCTTCTACCAGACAATGTTCGGCTTCCGCCCTCATTTAGCGGCCCCGGACATTATGCTTCTTTTACATCATCAGGTAGTCATGAGACGTACACTAGACACGAAAGTAATCGTCGGCCTCGATGTTGTCAAGGCATTCGACAACGTCCTCCATGAAGCGATTCTTCAACAATTTCAAGCTCTCGGTGTTGGACATCGCATGTATGCGTACATCCGAAACTTTCTCACCGACCGCACAGTGCAACTTAAAGCCGGCACTGGAGATCCTTCCATCATCTCTCCGGGAAACCGTGGCACGCCGCAAGGCGCCGTACTTTCGCCGATGCTTTTTAACGTCGCACTGATAGGCCTGCCGAAGCTACTGGCCGACATCCCCCACCTGCATCACAGCATTTATGCTGACGACCTCACACTTTGGATCACGCGCGGCAGTGACGGCCAGATTGCAGAGACTTTACAGACCGCGGTCTAACGGATTGGAGATTATCTAAGTATACAGTTGGCCTCACTTGCTCGGCGACAAAGTCCGAGTATATCATCATCCCTTCCCCGGGACGACGCCCTTCAAATATACTTCCTGACATCAACCTCCAGGTGCAAGGAAACCCGATTCTTCGAACAGACAACATCAGGATCTTGGGCTTGCATCTACAGGCCAACGGCAGCAACAACATCACGATCCAACGCATCGACCAGTCGGTTGTACAGATCGGACGCCTCCTTAAGCGAATCTCCAACAAGCATCATGGCATGCGAGAGTCCAACCTCCTGCGCCTCATTCAAGCTTTCATCTGTACCCGCATCACCTACTCTGGACCCTACTTACGTCTCACTCGTGCCGAAAGCGAACGGCTAGAGGCGTCACTTCGAAAAGCATACAAGACAGCCCTAGGTCTTCCCATGTCCACAGCTACCCATAAGATCATGGCTCTCGGAATCTCCAATACCGAGAGCGAACTGATCGAGGCAACCCTCACCGCCCAGTATGAGCGGCTCTCACTAACATACGCTGGCCGAGCGGTACTGCAGCAAGTTGGGATCTCCCCGCCGAGATCGGTCCCAAGTTACACTGAACTTACACCGGGATATTGCCTAAATCTCCGCATTCCTCCCATTCCCAAACGGATGCGCCCGGAACACCACGCCAAGAGACGGGCCAACCGGGCTCGTCAATTTGAGAAACGCTTCAGCGGACGTGCGGACGTCACGTATACGGGCGCCTCTTACCATCCATCGCGGCCAGCGATGGTGGCGGTAGCTCTCGCCCCTCACCGCAGCTGGTACACAGCCTGCAGCATTCGCAATGCAGAAACAGTCACCGCAGCTGAGGAGGTTGCCATTGCGCTAGCGCTAGCCGACCCTAATACCAAAGTCGTCATCAGCGACTCTCAACAGGCTATTTGCAATTACGATGCTGGCCGTATCTCTTGTCAGGCGTTACACATTCTACGTTCTACAGCACCCTCTTCCACATCTCGCTTACTTCTTTGGGCTCCAGCCCACGAGTCGCTCAGCTGAAACGCCCAGGCACACACTCTCGCTCGAGATCTCAGCTGCCGAGCCGAGAGTATGATCAGCCACCCTGCTTCCGCTGACACTAATATCACACGCGCTTCTCTACTCACCACGTACACGGACATACTCCAGCACTACCGACTCCAAAGGTGCACATATCCTCCCGCACACCGCGATCTAACAAGACGCGAGGCCGTCCAATGGCGCAAATTACAAACTGGCAGCTTCCCACACCCCCTCTTATACAGCAGGATCTTTCCGGATCAGATAGCCCCCATGTGTAAACACTGCTCAACTCCGGCCACACTCATACACATGGTATAGACTTGTACACATTACAACACAGACAACACAAGCACCCCAGAGACGTGGGAGTCTCTCCTGTGTACTTCCGAGCCAGCAGACCAACGCTGGCTTATCCAGAGCGCGGTGGAGGCCGCGGCATCCCAAAGGATCCCCGCCGACCTCCTCTAAGTCAGCGCAACCGGTCCTTTGACTGGTCCCCTGTTTTTGGGCGCAATAAATGAGTTCACCACCACCACTGCACGCAGAAATACCAACCGTCTACATCTCCGAGCCGTTAAACGCTCCACCGAAAGCCAATAGGCTTGGGATGTATACCTTTCATGCAAACGGACAATACAGGCACTTGTCCAGAGTAAGATCGCGTGGCACGATCATGTCCGACTTCAATCCATCACCGAGTCGGGACAGAGCGGCCCACTACTGCCCATATATAGCAATCGGAAGTCACCTCCCCCGGAAATTCGGCACGAGGATACAGGCCTGCCGATACCTGATATCGCCGAGCCCCTCACCGCTCAACTGCATCATTTGTAAGACGCTCCACGAGAAGGCCTCGATGACTCCATCAGCAGTCAGCCCTCAACCAAACCGGGCGTTCATACACGTGTGACCCGACAGGCTCTTGACCAGGCCTTGTCGTGCATGGGGACTCACAAGTCCAAGGGGCTGGATGACATCCCTACAGGGCTTGTGAGGTGCTTCGACAAAGAAACATGAGTGTCTAACAGATATGTATAATGGAATAATAAATGGAGACCCCATCCCGGACGACTGGTTGTGCGGGCGCGTGACCCTCATTCCCAAGCTGGGAGCCTTATTCCCATGGACGCGACCCTCATTCCCATGGATGCGTGGTCATAGAAGCCATTCAAGGAGACATAGGATAGCCTTTCTTTGAGGCGAGAAGCCAGCAGCAAGCTGGCGATCGAAGGACGGTTGCGCATGTTGGACGCAAGGTGGGCTCGCCGGGTGTTTCGTTACATCCACCTCGCAAATATCAGGGCACGGTTGTGCTCACGCGTTCAAACCCTTCGACGCAAATTCGCTGTCCACCCAATCCAGGAGGACAATGAACTCAAGTGGGCCAAGACAGTCAAATCACGGGTCAAGGACGAGGAAACTGCTCAGTGGCAGAAGGCTATGCAGAGCAAGTCCAAATTGCAGCTGTATTGGTCACATAAGACATTGCGGTGACCAGGCGCGCGCGGGTGCATTACGCACCGCGGTGCACCGTCGACGCTTCGACACAAGCCCGTAGGTGTAAGCTGGCTTTTGCCGGGCGTGCGGGGAGAAAGAGGAGGCCACTGAGTATTGCGCGCGGCTCCAACAGACCCGTCCAGAGGGCACCACTCCCACAGATCACTTGGGCTTAAATGCAACAGAGGTCAGGACCACCATGGTCAGGACAATACCCTCGTAAGGGACGAGGACAACCAATGACAGGGCTCCAGTGATGGCGACTAACAAAGCGCTGATGGTGTAGTGGTCAGCAGTGATGGGTTGCTGAGAATGCCGCGCAATTCTGGACAGTGCCTATTGTCTTTTCTTTGTGATTGTCCTTTTCCTCTTTTGTCGTTTTTTATGTAACCGGCTAGGATATGTATTCACAGATAAACAGCGCTTTTTAGACGAGGACAATAGAAGAGTGGACATCACATGCCCTATTGTGTTGTTGGCTCTCCAACGGCGATCTGGGTTGCCAACAAGGTCTGATCCAGCACGCCCAGTGAAGCCCTGGAATAGGGGCACCGACCCTGTGAGAATAAGGAAAGATGGACCTCTTCTTTCACGTCTGCTACAAGCACAAGACCTTTCTAGAGCAATAAACGTATTTCCTATCCTATTGTGTTGTCATTATCTGGAAAGCGCTGTTTATCGGTTTATCCGTGAAGATGAACCAACTCGCCCAAGCATCCAACCAGGATATGTATGCCGTATTTATTTTTTTCGTTAACTTGCCATAAGGCATACTATAGAAAGTCATGTAACTTTTCAGCCAGAAACTGGAGAATTGGGCTTTGCTTTATTTAGTGTTGTTTGTTTTCCACTTTAAGAAATCCTCGTCCCTCATCGCCGACAGTCCCACTACCTGGAGAATCCGTGTTCTTGACGCTCTCGTGCCTGCACAAGTCCACAGCAGCAGCAGCAGGTGGCGAACATTCACCTCTGCAGCCGGTGTTGAACATTTCGGGCAGGTGGTCGGCCCTATGTCTTGGGAGTCTTTCTTTTTTTCGAGGAGTTTGCCATCAGGCAGTGAAAAGGGAACGGGGTCTCTATTAAATAATCACATAAGTTGCCCATAAACCGATTGTTCAGCGTCCATTTCCTGTAATTACATCTAATCGACACTTGAACGACGGGGTAAGGGCCGCCCCAGCCCTTATCCTTCTAAGGGATACCTCCTCTTAAGTTATTAGGAAGGGGGTAAGTACACAGCGGGATGAGGGCGCGTGTACTTCTCCGCAAAGGGGATGCCATATCCGCCCGTTACAAAAGGAATGACCCCAACACATCATCCGCCAGCTGCAGCGGTTGCTAGGCAACGTCTCTGGTCGTATACGTGCTAGTTCGCGAGGAGGTGGTTGCTAGGCAGCGGCGCTAAAAGCGGTGCTACCACGGTGTAAATTGGTGCCATGGCGAAATCGCTGCATTGCGGCAAGTAAAGCAAAAAAAAAAAAAAAATGCGCGGGCCTGCTACTGGTTCTGTAGCTGAGCCACCTCCGCTGCCTCGTACGGACAGAGGAGAAAATAGAGCAGAAAAGAGGGAGAGAGAAAGCATGTCCAACGGCCGTCGTCTACCACCGAAGCGGTGGCGGGTAAAATGACGGCCTACGTACAACCGCCGGTGGCAGGCGAACCCCCGCCGCAAACGGCGGGCGCCTAGGCAAGGAGCAGCCACCCCCTCCCTGCAGCCAGCCGCCTATTTCACATGCGACGCGCGGTTCGGATGTATAGCGGCATGCGGCGACGAAACGGCACCGGCATTTCCGTTGCTGCAGTTTTCGGGGAATGGCAATACGCGGCGGCGAAGCGTGCGGCGCACCTCTACCTGTGTGGGGTCTCTGGTTACCATGGCACTGGCGCATACGCATAATCATCATCATCAAAACGTTTTGTTTCCACCGAAATGAGACTTTTCCGGAACCCCTTGCACGTAGGCCTAAGGGAGCCCTACTCAGGAGCCTCGCAAACTAAGGTCCAGTGAATACACTTTGTTGCTTCACGGCCTCAGCCGCCAGGCGGATGGCTTGTACTGTTGAGCGCGGTTCTCGCTTCGCAGCAAGGTCTCTCAGGCTTCTCTATATTTTGCTCGACGCCCGGGCTGCCAGCATATTCCCAAATTACGTGGTCTAGAGTGCCCCTCTCCCTGCATGTCTTTCTCCTCTTTAGAAGTTGTCACGTATACACAGAAGGGGCTTATATGATTTCCCCCTTGTAATCTTCACGCAATTGCCTCCTCGTTTCCGAGAGAACGGTCGGGCGGCGGATAGACCCTCCTGTTCAGCTTTAATGTTCCGTGATCTCGTTGTATGAAATCAAGCTATCTTTCATGTCTATGCGCATGCGCATAACTGCTTATACACGTGACGTCACGCGCGGCGACTGCGAAGCGCACAGCGATCCCGAACCCATATTCAACACCACCTAGACTACTGAAAGGCCTGCGCAAACTTATGTGACGTCATCGTAGTGAGATCATACTGAAAGTCGGCTTCACCCTACGCGGCTGCGTTTTTTTTTTTTTTGTTATTCAACGCTGCTCTGGAGCTACTTGAAATGTTTAGTGCTAGATATAAAGACGGTTATACTCGTGTTATCTAATATTGCCAGTCTTTTGAAGTATATGAGAAGTTTGACACAATCCACCTGGCATTTATTTCAATGGCAGAAATGAAGTTACGAGGAAATGTTTACCTTCATTCAGAGTTTTGAATAAACATTAAGACAGGCACAAAATTAGTCTGAGAGCACATTTATTGTTAGATGGATAAAGCTAAGAATGGTAGGCCGGTGACCTTGACGACACTCGGTGTAGCTTGTCGTGAATAAGAGGTCACTTTTATGGAAGTGCTGGTCACAAAGCTGTAACGTAAATATAAAAAAAAAAATCTGCTTAAGCTGGGAGCAGCGATTGCCATGAATATATTAACGCAGCGAGCAGCTAATTCGGCTTTAAACCAGTCATTTACTACGGCAACTACGATCACGTGGCCACTAGCGAAATAAATTTTCCATAAGAAAATAATTTAGGTTGCAAAACAATTTTGTTCCGCACTCAAAACAGGGCGGAGGCTACTCGGTTATTAGTAGCTGTGCTGTCCAAAATGTTTGCTCGATATGGGCACGCCTACGCTTTGATACACTGTGCTAAATCAAATAGTGGTGAATAGCAGCACGAGTATTTGGAAGCGAACAAGAACGCTTTCTTACCACAGTGCACTTCATCGGTAATAAGCTTTTCCACGGCACAGCCTTTGTCCACGCTGCACTTTGAGCAGAGTCCGACGGAAACATGTACAGGGTCGTCCACTTCTAGCTAGAACACGGTCACTGCTTTTAAAGCAACATTGTATCTGACGCAGGCAGATATCGATGCAAAGCGATGCAAGCACACAGAGACACGGATGTGCTGCTTCACATGGCCAGCCACTTTAGATTACTGCGTGGCCGGGTCGGATGCAATGACACCTTGAAAGCAGTGACCGTGTTCTAGCTAGAAGTGGACGAGGCTGTACACTTGCGGTTTGGATCCATTGGCATAGTTAGAGCGACAGTTTAGCGCACAACACCACCAGACATTGTAGATACCTTGCTCGCAAGCGCCTATGCAGCACGGATTAGGAGCACAGCAAACACAGGCTGAAAACACGCACACTATAGCCGAGTCGTTCCAGATCGCCTTGCTTGAGTACGCTTACGCTCGGCGCCGACGATCTATCCCCAGATCTTACAGTCGTGACGTAGGACTAGTGGAAAGGGGGACTTGCGCTGGCCTCCTCTTAGTCTAGGTGGTGTTGCCATATTCGAAGTTTGCGCCGTTATCGAAGTGTCATCTCAGGCGACCTCGAGTCACTCGGTGGGTCGAAACGCCGGAATCGGTTGTCACTATGGGACCGGAAGAGGTGGTAACATCATGTTCCGGTGTTTCCGCCAATCAGATGGCTTGAGGTCGGGGAGATAGCGACACTTTCGGTAACGACGCAAACTCGGAATACGGGTCCTGCTTCTCCTCTCCAATTGTCATCGTAACGGCCCATGCGCACAACTGGCCTCTCGGCCAGAGCGAAATGCTTGACTGGTAGCCCAGTTTAGCTCTCGCTACAAGACCTGTCTTTTAAAATAAGCGCGGGAATTCGGACCCAGACAGTCGTCCTGAAGCTGTGAGAATCATGCTCGTTATAAATGAGTTTCAATGAAGCTTTACGTTTTAAAAACGGCGATGACGAAAACGGTTGTCTGCTCCACCATTCATGTGGAGCTGATTAGCGCGCGTACTTTCCCCAATTTTTATCCGGCTGACATCGATTATCTGATTTGTATCGGGAGCATTTAGCGCAAGAATAGAATTACTGATTTTTGTTATGCCGTTATAGGGAGAAGAATATGGGACAGAAGTAAACTCCATGCGATCTGCTGCACTGAAGAAAACATTTTGTTCTTCAGAGTGCCATAATTACATGGGATTATGGACAAATGAGATACATAGGCAGCATATCAGCAAACAAATGAAGGGGAAAAGAGATTCGTTATGAGGTACACAAGAGGGCCAACAGCCACTGACACAAGGGAAAGCATAGGCGACTTTTTTCATGTTTATCAATATGTCATAATGATGTAAAAGTCGAGATATTTGATTAGAAAGTAGAATAAAAAAGCATAGCGCCGGTGGGATTTGAATCCACAACCTCCGAATTTCGGATCCCATCGCCATGTGTTTTCTTCCAATTTCTAATCTACTACCTCCATGATTTTGTAAGTACAGCAAATTGATCAACATGAAAAAAAAAAAAAAAATTACAGGGGTGCACTTGTCTGCTTACCTGCAGAAATGCGAAAGCATTGCGAGTTTCGTGTTTAGTTTTGTTATGAGCTCATTCTGTGTTTCGTTGCTTTTCAGAGATTACTTTTACTTGACTTCAACAGTTCTTTATTTCTAATTTTATTTACTTTATTTCTTCACCTTACTCTTGTTCATCATTTCATTTTTATCTTTACTTACTGCCGCTATTGTACTTTTTCTCAGCGCCTTTACACTAGAGAAGAATTATGGACGGTTCTAAGGAAATCGGTGCAGGCTATAGTGGTTTGCCCGCAATTGGCTACGGGACGGATTCTTTCGTGAGGCTACGCCATGATTACAACTCATGTACATGCCATTTATGAAGCAAGAATTTCTTTCAGAAGACCCCTTTGCTTTCCTTCGAGTGAATGGCTGGACTTGGACATCATAGGTAGGGTAAGAGGGTTATTATAAAGCCTCCACCTTCCCCGTTAAATCACGTTCCTCCGCGACGCTCGCAGCATCACAGGACGTTCCACATCCGTCGCTATGAAGAAGGGTAGAACGGATGGGTGCAACGGATGAACTATCTTAAGGGCAGGTTACACATAACATTAATATGTTAAATGTGGAAGATTCAACAGCCGTTGTCATAGCTGTCGGTAGCGTATGTGAAATTCGGAGGTAGTGGATTCGGATCCCACAAGTGACATATGGTTTCTTCTTCTACTTTCCAATCACCTCCACGATTACATTTTTACAACAGATTGATTAACACACAAAAAAAGTTCCATACGCTTTCCTTTGTGTCATTGGCTGTTGAATCCCTTGTTATCCATCTTATTCCTAATTTGTCAGCTAATTAGCTTAACAAGAGCTTCGAATCAGGCGGCCTTGACGTCATAAGTAGTGTACGAAGGTTATCACATAACTCCCGCCATCTTTTTGGATTGGTCGCGGTATCATAGGTATCCACGTCCATCGCTATGGCAGAAGGGTTGCGGCGATTAACTCGCTCAAGGATAGGTTAAATGTAACATAAATACTTAAGAAAGTGAGATCCAACAGCTGTTGCCATAGCTTGGATATTCCTTTAAACCTTAATGGAATTTGGTTTTTATCTGTAGAGAGAGACTACGAAGTTCCGTATAATATCATGCTATTAGCTTAGCATAGCATGCTGATCTACATGTCCAGAGCTTTCCCAAAAGTACTTTGGGGATTTTACGTGACAGGTAATTGATGTGTTGAAAACTGTCATATGTACCTGTGGTTATAAGTGCATTGTAAAAAGTGACCGATCCAAAACTTATACAGAGAGATGTGTTGCTTGTAAACTGCCTCACCTTGACCGTTCGGCCAGTCTGTATATTTCATGAAATAAATGCAATAAAGACAAAAAAGTCACTGTAGCTCACTAAGCTCAGTCAATAAAGCACTGGACGTGAATTTCTGAGGTCGTGGGTTCAGATCCCATCAGCGACATGTACTTTTTTCTAATTTCTAATAATCTCCATTGTTACATAATTACTACACACTGATAAACACACACAAAAAAATCCCAGTGGCAGTTGGCTCCCTTCTTATGTAACACAGGCCGTAAACTGAGTATAGGCATTGTCTTTTTGATTTAAGCTCTGAAACACTTTGTTCCTATTGCACTAACGTAATGATGAGATTGCGATAGAGAGTTTTTGGACTTGCCTTTCCTGTGCTTTTTACAAAGCTGCTGCAACTACAGAGTACATGTCATAAACATAATGTAAAGTATATGCATCTATGGTGCTAACTCCTTGAAAGGCTTCGGAGGTGAAAAACCTGCAACTTCAACAAAACATTGCTTCAGATAGGGAGTAGAAATATATGTATATATTTATCATCCCGCAAGAGCAGAGAGAATAACCAGAGCCCCATCATCATTTCACGCAGCATATTGGTGCAAGCAGATGAAGGTCATCCACTACAGTGGGGTTAGGAAGTCTGTGTGTCATCCTTGTGCTTGATCACACCTTTCTGGATGAGGTCCGGGATCTCCACAGCCAGCCATGGACCCAGCTGCAACAGAGGTGGTACGTAACACAATTTCACCTATCAGAACAGTTCCACACACTGGCCTCTGCACTGCCCACGCTAACTTCACATACCCGTTCAGTGCAGCATAGGTCAGTGCAATCACCCATATTCACATTCAGGTCATGATCCGAGTCATGAGTGAGTCCGGGCTTGAGTTCAGATCATGATCAGAGTTGTGAGCTCAGACTCACCTTCAAATCATAACCTGTTTTCATGACAATGGTGAGCGCCTTTTTTCCCCCTCATTTATATGGACAGTGGAGGGGAGAAAAAATTTATTGCCGCAAAAAGTAAAGGATGCTTGCGAGCACAGTGGCTTGGCAGCGCGACTTTTTGTTTATACCTGTTATAATACAACCTATAATATTAAACTGTGTTTAAAAACAAAGTAAAAAATCACATGTAGAATGATCAACCAAACAAAAGCACAAAAAGTGAAGCCTCTTACCTTGGTCAGGGCCACTTCAGCTAAACAAATTGCTCAACTCAGTAAATGAGCGAGTTTAATGACTTGAGTCAAAATCAATGAGCCCAAATGTGTGAGTGAGTAGAGATTATTCGTGAGTCGAGGTGAGTGAGTGTGCTGAAATGAGTCGTGAGTCTAAATGAGTGTGTCCAGAAGTTGTGGGTCGAAAGTGAGTGAGCACAAATGGGTTGTGAGCCAAAATGTGTGAGTACAGATGAGTTGTGAGCCCAGGTGAGTCGCGAGTCAAAGTGAGTTGTGAGTCGTAACAAGTGACTTACTTTGGCTGAGTCGTGAGTCTGAGCGAGCAGAGAGTTTAAATGAGTTTGAATTCACGAGATGGGCGAGTTCAAGCATGTGCTAGTTTGAGTGAGCCTGCAGGTTGATCAAACATTTGTGAGTGAGCGTGAATGGGCACTGGCGATTTTGCCAAGATATGCTTCTGAGACCACACGAGCAACTACGGGCAAAATTACTAAGGCACAAGCTGACTGTTACAGTGACAGCCCCGAGCTGGTTAGCAAGCAGATTTTTTGAACTGCAGTCTTCCTACATATTTATTTCATGCACGATTATGGTGAGTCGGATAAGCTTGGCCATTGCAATTTAGTGGATGCATGGTGCACTGAAATTCATGCGCAGTGTCACATTGGCCAATTTGGACGATGTGTATGTCAAGTGCACAGCAACAGATTCATGGTCACATCAAGGCTGGAAAGCGCCTCGTTTCTATGTGAAGCTATCTGTGGGAGAGAAAGGTCTCTGTACGTACGCATTAGCTGCCATTTGTACTCACCCCAAGTGCCATAGCATGGGCGATGCCAAATTTAGGCACGTTCCTGGCCCACAATGGCTTGAAATGGTCTGTCAAGCAGATCTTCCCTCCTCTGAAAACAGTGCAACCACAAGAGAAGACAAAATAAACAATAAAGTACCTTGGAGAGGCCACATAACAATACTTAGCCACCTTTAGTAAGTCTGAGTTAATTTTTAAAAACCACAGCAGAAATCAAAAGTAATAAACTGGTATTCATCTGTGCTCCTGGAAGAGTGTACTAAGATGAATGTTGTTTGTGCCCAGTTTATTTAGCAGGAGTGGAATCAAAGAGAGCCGAGACAGGTAGTTCAGATTCACTAATTCACAGACAACTGTGTTCTTTACCACAATGTCACTAACGTAGATATTTGACACAGGTAATTTATATTCTTACTGTACAAGCACTAAAATGTACACATATATTAGCTTACTGCAAGTGGAGACATGCTATGTTCCACCGTCTAATTGACTACATGTGTGATGCAGGCACTTATGAATGCTGTTAATTATTTACTCCATATATTCTTCATAAGAGTGCATCTGTCTTCTTTTCATAATAGTGCGGAGTATGCAATGTTGGTTATACTTTGAAGAGTTTGCAGATTTTTTTTGTGTGTGCGTGTGAAGCGAGTGTCATTTTCTGTTTGTGTGTGCAGACTTCTGCTTTGCTCATTTATGTTTATGCACTAGGATTTAACAATGGCCTGAGGCTATGCATCTATTCATGGAATAACTAAAACATATTAATAAAAAAAAGAACTCTTGAAGGTATAGAATAACATCGGCGGCAGTTAGTGGTGGTGATGATGCTAATGCGTTTCCCTGGCAAAGTGGCAGCTTTGGCCAGAGTGCCCCAATATAAGGAGTTTTTGTCTACTCAAGGTAGTTTGATGATCAAAGATCCATTTGCCAAGCATTTCATCTTAATGCTGTTGGAAACCCCCCTATAGAACTGCGTATCAAACTACACCTCCATCATGAAAGGCAGAAACTGAAACCCCATGAAGCCACTGCCTTCACAAATAGTTTTTTTCGTAAATGTGGAACATTGCTGTAATAAATGTAGACATCAAGGAACACAAATTTACCTGTATCTCAAATACTAATTCTCCCGCTGCTAAATATGTCCTCAATACTAACACTCACTTAAAACCTGTTTCAGGTTGTCACTATTAGGTGCACACATAACTGGTATCACTAAAAAATGTCACTTTAACAACATAACCAGCGATGAAACCTGCATAATGGGCTATCAAGCAGATCTTCAAGGAGTCGATGCTGTGTCCTAGTGTGGTCACATTCCAAACCAGGGTAGTATTGTTGAAATGAAAATGCAAACAAAACACGGCATGTTAACTTCAGTAACTTGGTTATTGCTGAAAGAAATTGGTAACACTAGGAGTGTTTAACAAAGCAGATGAAATAAAATTTTTTTTGTATAATTCCCTAGCTATCAAGCAAGAAAGCAACTACTAAACCCGTGCATAGTGTTCACAGCTGTTCCTGTTCATAAGCTATTGTCCTTAGCTTTAACTGGTTATAAATATCTGCCCATTTGTTTTTACCTTTCGGTAGGGATGGCTTACAGCTTAATAGAACCGATTTTCAAACTATCACAAATTGACCAGTATACAGTTTCTGAAACATTTCCACTGCTTTTAGGGCTATGTCATATATGTCATAGCCAATATAAACAGGCCTTTATCACCAGTATGAAGAATGAATAATGTGCTACTGTCCACCTGAACAATGCTACACTTGCAAAATAAGAGTGGACCAAAGGCATTTGCCCATTCCACACTGAAGGAAATTTATAAATGAGGACAGAAGTGCAAACATACAGAAACAGTGTTCCCTGCACACAACGGCAGGCATGCCTTAGGCATTCCGATATTGAAGTAACGTCATTTTCTTCAATATATTTTACAATGCCTTCTCATTCATGCTATCAATGCTGTTTCAGTTTATTCACCTTGCAGGAAGCCATTTTGGTACTGAAACAACATTTCTATTTGCAGAAAGAAAATTTCCCATGCAGGCAAGAATAATATCTGTTTGGAAAACAAGAAATATGAAGATAGCCATTTATATATACCGATAGATGCGTGTAATGGCCGCATGTTTTTTCCCCAAGATCTGGGATGAAAATTGGGGATATGGCCGTTACACAGAGAAAAAGGCCTCAAAACAAATATTTTCAGTCGTACCTGCTTTTATTATTGCCCAAACATTATTTTTTATACTCCTTTGCTAAACTCGTCGGGACTTCAGCCTCGTCAGTGTCCCAAATGCTTTCAGCTTAAAGTGAGCAATACAGCTTTACATATTTCCCCATCCAGAAACAAACTTAAGATCATGAACGCAGGACAAAACACAGCAGCGATGCATTCAGATTTATAAATAGCTTGATTGGCGAACCAAGGTGATAGGCCTTGGGCGAGCAAATGAGAAGCCCGAAAAGACAGCTGTGTGGCTGGCAGTGACTGCGGCTATTGTTGGCTATTTTCAATATGTGCCGCAACAGAGCCTGATTTTTGCCCCCCACCTGGTGGCAGTAACCATAAATGTCATTAATGTTATTAACCTGTGTTCGATACACTGCTCAAAGCTTAATGTACATAAGCAGGAAGTTTAACTTTCCATTACTGCTAAATGCACAACTGACTGCTTCGGTGCCATTGTCTACCCTACTGCCTCTGTTATATTACATGAATGTTTTCAGGCTTTGCTTACTGTAGTTTTGTTACTCCAGATGTCACCTGCTTGTTCATTTCTCAAACCTGAACATCTGTTTCTTTGTGGGCCCCTCTGGTGGCCTACGGTATAAAACACTGTCGGAACACTTCCCAAAATTTTCACAGTGTAGTATCCCTCATCCCCTTCTTTCAGCTTTTTTCATGAGTTTCTCTCTCTCTCTTTTTTCTTTTTTACCGGTATCATATAACATCCCCTGAAAAATATTTCTGTCTATGCCACTGTTTGGTTCCACTGCTAAAGCTCTAAAAGTAAACAAATTTTTCTATTGAGCTACACCTTTTTCTCCTGCTAAGTGCGAAGGGGAACAGGGACACAGTAATTGTGCAAACATTGTGAAAATGGCCAGAGAGGACCCAGGATTCATACAGCTGACTGCTAGCCAGAATGTAAGTAAAGAGAACACAGAAGAAAGCATTGATTATGTACAGAGCCGATCTCACTTGTCTACAGCACTTGAGCGGTGCTGTGCGAAGGAAGTAAGGTGAAATTATAAGGCAGATACTGAATCTTACTGATAATACTTAACTTCTAGCGCAGCCGCAAGGCCATGCGAACTGCACAGGCACAAACGCGTCACCCCTGACAAAGCATCTGCATTGATATTTCAGGCAATTCGCTCCGAAGCACGCCGCTCGAGTGCTTTAGACAAGTGTGATAGACTCCGTACTCTACATCAGGCATGCTCACCTATACATCTTGGCAGTCTTGCCATCCAGTGATGGTAGCGCTATTTCGGGAGCTGTGGTCGGATATGTGACTGCTATCTGCGGATAGAAAGGCAAAAATGGAAATCACAGCTGCTACCTTCCAACTAGAAGGCCCAGCCAAATGAAATGTAGCCTTTAGAGTTAAGCACTTCAGCTATTTAGTGAGCTGTTGCGAACAGCACCGAAAAATTACCCCTCTCAAACATGTTCTTTCTCTCCAAGCTACTACGATGGCTAAGTGGCTACATCAGCAGTATGCTGAGCACAAGTTCATAGGTTCAGTCCTTACAATAGCTGCCACAATCAAACATAAGCAAAATGCAATGCGCACACAGATATTTCGGTGCATGTTAAAGAACCCCATGCAGTCACAAATAACTCCATCTATTACACCATACTTCATGGCCTATACTGCTGCCTTAGCATGCGAAATTCAGATAATCGATAAAAGGATATTTCAGTTACTGTGTTTGTTGAATGCAATGCATTGTGGGGTGCATGCACCTATAACAAGATTGCTTCATCTCAAGCAGAAAGCACACCCCAGCAAGGTTATAGAGTACAATGTAAAAAGCTAGCAGAATGAATGAGCAAAGAACATAATACAGTTCTTTCTTTCTAAGGAACCGTATGCAAGGCAAGACAAAGCTACAAAAGCATAAACATAGAGCTAGGCCTGTCTCATTTTGTGCACTGTTCCTTCAAAACGAGCCAATACTGGCTAGACCAGCTTTCCCGCTTTCTAAACAATGGATACGTGAAGAAGCGAGGGGATGAATACTACTGCTAGGCTCACAGCTTCAAATTCCACACTACTATCTCACTCCGGCCTGTCTGAATGAAAAGAATGAGTACTAAGACTTGCATTGCCAACTTCTCTAAAACATCAAAGAATACAGAGTTGGAAAATGTATAACTATGGCAGCTCACATGTCACTATAACTTCACAGAGCCCTGTCATTCATTTACCAGAATGCTCACCAAGGACTAGGGAATGTGCCTTCTGCTGCATCTACCGTTCAAAGAAACTCAAGCCAGTTTTCTGCTCCCCACTGGCATTAAGCCACTGCAAGGTAATAACAGCTTGTAGTACCAAAATTAACCTGTGCTAGTAATATTCGATCTGTAGCAGCCTCTGTGATATGAAACATATTCAGTTTGTGAAATAGAGATCTACATAAATATATTAGATAATCCTAATATTATGCTACTTTAAGATAGAAAACCTTTAGAAAACTTTCGTCTCTTTAGAAAGCCACAACCCTGAGAGAACATTGTACACTGTTATTTTGGATACATAAAGGCAGGCGAAGCACTTACATCGAACTCTATGTCAAACTCATACTTGAGCAGTTCGTGGATGTACCAGCATTTTCCAAACCACCGGGTGCCATCCTTGTTGGACTCTAGCCGGAACCAGTCATTATCGCTGTCTTTGTTGTTCTGTACATACTGCACACAATGCAAGAGAGCGGGACTCGTCTGAGCATCAACAGCTATGAGGGAGGAAAACAGAAAAAAGTGCATCGAAAGAGAATCCAGAGCAGTACACTGGCGCACTGCCCGTTACTGTCAAATCTCCACCCATACCACTTCCTCTTCTCCAGCACACGTTTGCAGACGCACACCTGGAACATACAATTCATGTATGGAAGCAGGTACCCAGTTGCTAGCTAAAGATTTGCCAGAAACAAACAAGGCAGAGATGTGTGTGCCGTACGTGTGGTTAGTTGGAAGAGGTTTCGCCCACATCATGGCTATTCTAAAGGACCATTCACACTTGCAAGTCGTGACGGGCATGCAACCAACTGCCGCCAAATAACCGTATTCACAGTGAAAGGGCGACTCATGGGTCACTTTCTCTAGCTAGTCTCATTTGGAACAAGAGTTGACAATCTTAGCTGTTACCAGCAACAAGAAACCGGATGTGAAACAAGCTTTCGTTACTTCCGCGGGGCTGCTTATAGATTAGAGGCTTCCGTTCATGACGAATAGTTTGCCACCACTAGCCATCTTTCCACGTCCCACACAGTCCACTTAAAATGAAATGCATTATCTGTCCCTTATTTCAATGCATGTTCTTAATAGAGCACACAATATAAGGAAATGCTTTACCATCAGACACAGACACTGCCACGCAATCTGACCCAATGAAGTTTCAAACACCCCTGTGCTTACGTATTACCACCTGATCATATCCATCCCAGATTTTTTTCACTTCTAAACGATTTCTTGGCACTTAGTTCTGATTTAGTTTTCTTACTATGCAAATGCTCTTTGCAGAGAGAGAATAAACGTTAACTTGTTCACGTAATTGTGTGGGTGGTTTTCCTTAGTCCAGGATTCCAATGGTTGGACTGCCTCCCGGGCCCTGGTGAACAGCTTGCGCTGCTCAGAGACCTGTGTGAGCCAGCTCCACCTGCAACTCTGTTTGGCTGTGCATTCGAATTTTGTATTTTTCTAATTGTTGTTTGCCATTCCATATTGTGAATAATGTCAGAGACTTCTCTGCATGCGGTGCATATGTTGTTTTTTAATTGTTCAAGCCAGATTTTGTGGTACTTTGCTATGTTTGGGAAGGTCCTAGCCTGTATGTTCCTCCAGGCTACTGCCACCTGTCAGCCGAGTTCTTTGTGCGGTTCAGTGTATTGTGTCCTTCCTGATTTGAAGTATTTCATTAGTTCCCTATATGTGAAAAGGGTTGATGGCTTTGAGGCAGCTGGTGCAGCTGCCCAGAAGGTATGCCCTCGGGCTATCCTTTTGGCCGCCTCGTGTGCTGGTATCCACAGAATTGTGTGTTTCAAGTTGCCAATCTTATTTTCCCACTCTATTAAGTAAGTGTGCCTGCTTGCATACCCGTCCCAGATGGAAGGTTTGGCAGGCCTTTTGGGAATCGCTGAATATTATGTGCTTTCTTCCTTGGTTGGTGGCGTGTTTAATTGCAAAGAATTGCAATTTCCTTGGCTTCTTCTACAAAGTTATTGGTCTGGACCAATGAGCTGGTCATTGCTCTTCCGTCGTGGTCAAGTGCAGTAGCTACTGCCGTTTTTCTTCCCGGATAGGGACTGGCGTTTACATAGAGTAGGTCGTTGCTGTTTCTGATAAGTTGTTTTGTATGTGGAGACTTCTCGCTTGTCATCTTTCGCTGTTGTGTAGGGGGTCAATGTTTTCGGTGATCGGAAGCACCTCTCTGCGTTCAGGAGAGAGTGTTTCTTTTCGGATTTAGTTCCTTTGCAGTTTGTCTCTGTTCAGCGATGTTGTTCGTCTCATTTTTGACAGCGGTTATTACGGTGATCTGTTTACTGATACGCCCCATGAAAGTCAACTGCACTCCACCGGTCGATGTCCTGACCCCTGGCAGCACCACCTCTACAGCAGAGGAGCGTTGCCCCCTATCAACGGAATGAATTTGGAATTCTGAAATCCAAGGCCATAAAAGAGCCTTTTTTGATGACATGACATGGGTAAAACTCCGCTACTTGGAAGCGGGAAAGGTGTTAGCTAGGCAGCTCGTGCAAACGTAGTACACATCGGCAGCGTGCATGCAGTGGCCCTCTCATGAACACTCGATATTGTTCCACGATCAACTCACCTTGATCAATGCCTGGTACTCTTCCTTTAGTCTCGTGGGCCACAGATCCTTGTCGCGCGGGCCAGCTTTCGTTTTCAACAACGGAATACCACTCAAAGTCTTCCTTGTAGCGTCATCGACCATTGCAATGTACTCCTGTGCTAGCGTTTGATTTCGGAAACTAAATTAAACGTCGGACGCTTTCAATGAACGTTAGCAGACGCCAACAGCTGAAAAACCTTGAAAACACAGCACCAACGTTGCACATGCAACACTATAACATATGTTTAAGCACGCAGGTCCAAGGTATATGAGCCGTCCGCAGAACGACTGGTTTACTTGGCCAGCAGCCGGCGTTCCAACACACGCATTTCATAAACTTGAAGCTGAATTTTACAGTTTGTAGCGCCATGCCTCGACATTATATTCTACTAACAGCTGCCAAAGACATAAACTTATACTTCTGAAATAGGTATGTTTTCCTAAATAGATGGCACTGCAATAGCACTGATGCATCTAGATTACGCTGTAGGTTTAGAAGGCGCATATTGAGGCGTGGCTGCGTTTTGATCTTTTCTTTTTTGAACAAAAATAAAAATACCTGTACAACTGCGATGTCTTTAATAAATTGACAATGTTTCGTGTAACTTGTGAATCTATAGTACCTACCACGGTGGTACCTACAAGCCTACAATAGAAACACGAACGAGCAGACAAGCCAAGCTTCCAACGCCCACATGCCCGCAGCCAACGACAGCCAACGGGTCTAATCGTAATCCGTCGCATCCATTGGTTTGAATGAAAAGGTTGGTTGAGGGTTGGGTATTCTGATTTGTGGCTTTCGGCTCATGGTCGGAATTTGGTGTGAAACTGGGTAAATTGCTCGCGAAGCCGCGGTGTCTCCGGTGAGGGCTGCGCTCATTGCCCTCATTCTCACTGAGCGCCGAAGAGGAAGAGGTCGCTGAACGTAGGCCTGTCGGCGGCGGAGGCCATTCAAGGACTGACCGGACATCATGGGCCCGTGAGCCCCGTCCCCGCCTCCTCATGACTGACGGCAGCTGCCTCAGCAATGGCTCAACAAGCCCTCGAGCCGAGGTTTAACGAGCGGCTCCCTCTGTCCACGGTTCGACACCGACTCTCCCGTGAGGTGCGTACTTGCAATAACCACCGTCTCAGACGGTCGTACCTGGGTGTTCTTGTTCTTTTTTTTATTTTTTGTATGGTTGTATGTCATTTGCGGGCATAATTTTCAGCTTATTCTCGCTTGCTCAAAGGGCATATTCCGTCCCGTATTTTTTTTTTTTTTTTTTTTTCCCTATTAGCTGTATGCTTTTTCCCTTAACCGCAGCTGCTAGTTTCGGAACAGGGGCGCGCAACTGGCTGATCGTAATATTTTCGGTGGGGAACCTAGACGAGCTGGCTGTAAACTGAAAGGCGCCACGCTCTCGATAGTGCTTACGCGAAAAATCAAAGTAACACGTTGTTTCTACCGTGCGTGGAAACGGGGCGTGAGGGAAACAATTGTGATTTAAATGGCTGCCGAGCTTCACAAGTTTAGCTAGTGGTAACGATTCGGCTTCTCCCATGATGACAAATTGCGCGCGCCGACTTGAGCTCATTACTTAATGAGCTTAACTCTTTCCGAGGGGAAAGTTAAGCTCTACCTGGCTAACTGTGAACAGCGTATCCGTACGTGCAGGTGTCGACAGCACTGCTCCGGAGGATGGCGTTCAACATCATATCCCAGGTGACAGACTACCTGTACCTGAGCGGGTTCCGGGCCATCACGCTCAGCGCGGTGCGCACCATCGGCATCACAACCATCATCAATTGCAGCACCGACCTGCCCGACATGCCGATCGGTGCGGACAACATCGAGTTCCTGCGCGTCCGGGTGGACGACTCGCCGTACTTCGACATGTCCGCCTACTTCGAGCCCATGTCGGAGCACATACACAGCGTGCACATGCGCGGCGGCCGCGTGCTCGTACATTGCATGGCGGGTGCCTCGCGTTCGCCCACCCTCTGCCTCGCCTATCTCATGAAGTATCATCGTATGCGGCTGCGTGACGCCTTCCGCTACCTCAAGTCGCGGCGCCCCGTCGTGCACCCAAACAACGGTTTCTTCCGGCAGCTCATCGACTACGAGATCCAGCTGTTCGGCAACTCGAGCGTAGAGATGGTCGAGATGCCCAACCTGGGCCCAGCATACGGCCTCATTCCGGACATCTACCTCGAGGAGTGCAAGGGCCTCATCTGGTTGCACAGCATCAAGGGCATCGGCCAGTAAGGCGCCCCGCCGCATAAGCCAGCGCTGCTGTTATCCGTAAAATTTCGTCTTTGGGTATAATTTGAGAATGCTGCTCTTGAGAACCGCCTGCGCCAGTGGAAGCATGACTTGGAGGACATTGGACGACATTTGCTTCAAAGACTAGCAGAGTTGCTAGCTGTACCATCCGATGGTGCAGCAGGACAAATAGCAATGTGGCCTATTCAGGGTAACAGTGACTGCAGGCTGGCAGCAGAACTCTCATAAGTAGTTCATGATTGGACAGCAAAAATAAGAACCTGACTTGCCTCGCTCAGGCAGTGCAGTAGGTTATATTGTAGGTGGCATATTCAAAAGTATCTTAATTGGTGCACATCAAAATGTTCAGTTTGCCTGAAGCTTGAGAGCTAAACAAAGTAACTGCATGCTTGTGTGCTGTTCCTAAGAGTGCTTTCTTTAAGTTAACAAAAGCAGACAATTCTGGGACAATGAATCAACAAAACACATTTTAAATGCTGACTGACTTGTGCAGTAGCTATCTTAGTGCATGATCTGTTCCAAGGCACATCGTGCATGTTGTAATGCTCAAGCTTCTAGGTCATTTATGCCAATTCATCAGAAAGTGGCAGAACCTTTGCTCAGGTCACTAGAAAAACTAATGTTCAACTGATCATGGTCTCAGTATCATGCATATGTTACTGATTATACCCAGTGAAAAGTAGAGAGCAGCTATTCATTGGCTTGATATAGCCAACTTTCTGCAATGGCATTTATGCAACTGCACACTATAAAAATCTAGCATTTGTTCTGAAAATGTGCATTCTAAGATCTAATTACTGGGATAGCAGTGGTGCTTTTGTAGTCTTTCTAGGCGGGGTACGTATTAATAACAAGCAAGACTGTCACCTAAACCCTTATCAGAGGCTGGGAGGTATCCTGTATGCATGACATGAAAGACAGGGCACACAGACTTCACCAGTCTCTATGGTGTTTGGTCACTGCAACAAAGTGCACAGTCAGGACAGTGCTGTGTACGTCAACATGCATCAGACCAAAATGTCACACTGGCCCATACATGGCTCTGAGCAAGACCACCTCAAGTGAACAATCTGGATACATCTTGTGACCGGCAGGTCCAGTGCCTTCTTTTAGTGAGGAGAGTCCTGAATGATCACTTGTTGGCAACTGCATTCGGCAGCCAAGAAAAGCCATTCAGTGGCCTGCAGAAAACATTCCTCCAAGAGTCTTAAGCATGGCACTTGGGAAAACAGGCCACGGTACTGAATACAACTTTCACCAGAATCAACAAACAGCATGACAACAGTGACGTCCAGCATGTTAGAGCAGTGTCAGGTGCTGGATCTGCCAAAGAGTCCCGTGCACTGCTTGATATCAAGCCTTGCTGTGATTGTGGGAACTATGCAATATCTGTTGCGCACAACACATGCATTCTCTTCCTATTGCCTAGTCATTTTCCCATTCTTTGAAAAGAAAAATCCTGTGATACACAAGCCATTCCCATTGAAATTCGTTTGTACAGTGGCACTGAACTTTTTTTTTGCATTTGTGTGGTCGAGTGCGCTGCCTACGGAGTGGAATCTCTGGAATGTACTCAACATGATGGCATTTGCTTCAAGTACAAGAGAGCACATGTTGAGAGCATCTTTACTTTCATTTGAGACATTAAAACTTTTGTTGTTGGACTTGGAGTGATCTGTCAAAAAAAAAAAAAAAAAAAAAAAGAACTTCAAACGTTTCTGTTCCGGTGTAGTCGTGCACCAGATGAGGCTGCAATTCTGATACCTCTCAGAGATCCAGCAATAAAGAATGTGTCCGATATAAGGCACAGATGTGAAGCTAATAGCAATTATGGGCATGACAATTATGGAAGGCTACAAAATTTAACAGTATACTGTGGGGCCAGTTGGTCAGACATTAGCAGAACGAAAAACTTAGCATTTTGACAGGACAAGGGAGACTAGGACAGGGCAGAGCTACAACTTGCAACTGAACGGAATCGTATGATGAAAAAACATTGCATCATTAAGCAGCAAAACATGCTCAACTTTCAAAAAATTGATAACCTTCACTGGTAATTTAAAAGATCGTTAAAAGAACAGCTACCGCTCATAAAAAGTGGTGCAACCTCAATTACGCCTGTAAAAACTTCTTCCTTTTCCATTAGATAAACAGATGTGTTAATGCAAGTGTCACTACTGGATTTCACAATTTCATGCACTTCCAAGATTCCAACTTCTTTTTTCTTCCCTCGTATGATTCTATTAAGTTGTACGTTATAGCTATGTCCTGTCCTCTTTTCCCTTGTCCTGTCAAAACGCTATGTTTTTCGTTAGGGCTACAAAATGCCAGTTTCCAGAGCTCTCGCAAGAGGTGGGAGTTAGTAAGAATATTTTATGGTTTCAATAAAACAAAGCAAGCAGAATCATGCGCATGTCAAGTGTTATAGCATTTACTAGGATTGACAACTCAACCAAAACACTGGTCTGAATTCGGAGAGCTTAATTTTCCTCTTGGAAATTTCGGAATTCTTGCCCAACTGATGTTACAGGCCAGGTGTGCATCAGTTGCAGCAATATAGGAACAGTATATCTGCCCCCTTCATCACCTTCCCCTCGTGCCATTGAAGGAAGCGGTGGCTCTGGTACTCAAATCCCTCTGGGCTGAACAGTGGTCCTACATTTATTGAGTGCACTCAGCAGAACACAGATCAATATTCAAACTACATGCCCTTCATTTGCTGTGCAAACAGGTCGCAGCCAAGCAAACCAAGGCATACCTCGACCTGCTTCGCATACACAGAAAATTTACACGCTGTTAATCAGTGACAGTTTACACCTCTGTTGTATTCTGACCAGAACAGCAATACGGTAAGCTGTAATAAAACAACCAGCAGTAGTAGAGAGAGTTCAATGGCAGTTAGCAATGCCAATAACAGTACCCAGTTGGGGTTTTGGTCAAAACTTTAGGTTTGATATTTGAAAGTGCCTGGGCAGCAAGACCATGATATCTGACATAGACCAGCCATCAAGCTGCTCCTAGCACACTAAGTTGAGAGAATGGAGTCGAGCAACAATGTAAGTGTGGGGTACCCACCCCTTTTTACTACGATACCCCCAGCCCTCCTTGATGCAACTGTGTCAGCCATGCTACTTGTAGAACTCGTGCTCAGACTCGTCCTTCTTGATGTTGTTCTTGTAGCCCTTCTCAAAGTCCTTGGCCAACACCACATACCGGTTCTCCCGCACAGCATGCATGCCAGCCTGCACAAGGTGTAAGCGAGGCAAGACCACAGATTAAAGCCATTGGCAAGGATGAGAATAGCAGGCACAGGTTTCTATCTTCCACTCCCACAGGAGATTTGAAAATAGATGGCATGCACAAATGTATATTAAAGGAGCAGAAGTTGTTTGCCACTAGCGTTTCAAATAACCACTAACTAGGTAACATGCTACACAATTCTGCAGCTCACTCTCACTTCCAAGGCAGTAAAAAAAGCGAGAACAAAGCATTCACCATCGAATGTGCACTGGTGAGGTGCCAACTAACGCGCTATGGAAACACCATCACACCTACACAGGAGGTATAGTTACTACATACAGGGACTCAAACATTTTATTTTTACTAGTAAATAGCACTGACATCAAAATACTGTAACATGCCACCCAGTCCTGTTATGCACCATGTTTTCAAGCTCAAAAAATGACTATGTCACTGCAACGCACTACAGCTTCTAAATACACAGAGAACCGAGAACCACCATAGCCTGCATGACTGGCCTTCAGGAGAGCTAGAAAAAAGACTTTTTCAATGCATTTCTAGAGTTTGTTTCGTTGAAAAAAAAATTTTTTTTTTCAGTTAGCTTACAAAAAATGTTCAAAAATGAGGGAGAAACCTCCCGCCAAAATCTTCCCCAGGTAAGTGGCAAGCAAGAGCTGCCGTAGCGGATGAGCATGTAGCCAAAATCTTCCCCAGGTAAGTGGCAAGCAAGAGCTGCCATAGCGGATGAGCATGTAGACATGATGGTTGCTGTAACCTGCAGTGATAGATTTCTGCCAGCAAGAAATGCTTCACATTATCTAAGCTTTAGCCTGGCTCATTCAAGTAAATTGCTTGGACCACCAGGCAGCAACACTATGTTCTACTTCAACTTTTCTTGAAAAAGGAGCAGTGGCCCCTGGTTACGAAGTGTCTATTTAAAACATAGTATACTGGTAACACTCTCTTCTTTTTTTTTTTGGCATATTTCTGACACAACCACATATTTTCAAAGTTAGACAGTTATGGCAAGAACAGTTCCTTTGATAGCAAAAGAATTTTTAAGCACATCAGGTTGCAAGAATCTTCCATAGATGATGACAGCTAAGCCAGTGACAAACCAAAGCAACTCAGCAGCGAAAACATGCCAGGTGGCCATCCTTCAGCAAAACTGTTCGTACAATAACAGACTATCCACCCCTGTAAGCTTTCATTCATTGCCAAGAAAAGTTGCCACCAGGCACAGGAGATTTTGTCATAACGGCAGCCCCAGGAAAGTAATTCCCAGGGCAGATGGTGCAGTTTGCTGTAACAAAAATGGTGCAGGCATCAGTTTGCACCATTATGCAGAGAGGGGGCCACACAGTGAGGCTGCACCCGCTGCAGCGCAACTTAATTTTCATCTTGCTACATGCACTGTGTTACATCAACACTGTAGATGCCACAAAGCTGGGAAACATCTTTTAAATGCCATCACAGTAAAGGTGAAGCTATACTCTGACGTTTTCAACATGCAGGCGAGTGCTGGTTGTAGTCTGATATGTCAAGTCGGCGCCGCCGCATAATGCTCAACACCTGCCCCTACAGTGAAACAGATTCCGCCATGGCGAGACAGCTGGAGCTGGACAGGCACATGGCTAGAAGGCGAGAATCAATGTGCACGTGTGGCCTACCTTGACGTGGCCCAGCGCAGCCCACACGAAATGCAGCCGGCTGCATTCGGCACTGGGCACTGTCGGACCACACTGGAACGCACTGGCATCGAGCGCTGCTGGAGTGTAGCAAGTCGCGTTAAGAGCATTGTAAGGAGCAACTCTACCTCTTGGCATATGGCATTGATGTCAGCTCCAGAGATGCGATCTGGGCGTGCCACATAGTCCTCCAGATCGAGCTCATCACTGAGGTTCATGCGACCCGTGATAGTGGAGAAGATGAGTCGTTTCTGCCTGCGGTCTGGCAGGGGGAACTCGATCTTGCGGTCCAGGCGGCCGGGGCGCAACAAAGCAGGGTCCAGTGTGTCCGCACGATTTGTTGCCATTATTACCTGCACATGTGACGCATATGCTTAAATGTTACTGCCACTGCTGGCAAAGCCTGCACTCTTCGGTGATCACAATTTCAAATCACCAAAGTAATAGCCAAGCATGTACAACTAGCATATAGTATACCATGTGTTGCAGGGAGACCTCATAAACAGCATCAAACCTGGTTATAACTAAACTGTAAAAAGCCCGCAATTTTTTGTTACATCCAGGTTTTAGTTATATGAAGTTTTCATGCGAAGACTTGGAAGGACAATGCAGAACAGAAACCGAAATTAGAATTAAATGCAGGGAAATTTACCTTGAAAGATTTTTAGTTAATCCCAATTATTTGAAGTTGCAGAATGAGGGTAATGTTCCATGATTGTGCTAAGGGTTCAGCATGACAATGTCAGCAGCTTACACGACATCTCTATCAGAGGGGTTGGGGAGAGGGAAAAGGAGGTGTGTACATCTTCATGCATGTTTCCACTCTGTCTGCTCACCACCGTTGCCTCATTGCGTCAGGAAACAGACTCTTCACCTCGCAATGCTGGTGCTAAAAAAAATCAGACCTAGGAAAAAAATTTAATTCTGGGAATGCCACCTTTATTGGGCAAAGTTTTTGACTGCTATATACTTCCGGCAAAAGTCGACTCCCAATATGTAGCCCTTCTTGGCCATCACCAGCGCACTTTGTTTCGTAGCTTCTAACAGGATGCAAGTGCATTATGTAAAGCAATAAGCAAGTAACGACAGCAAAAGCAAGAACAGCAGTTGGAAGCCAATGGGGATGAATAGGGGGACGCTTAAGCTCAACCTTAAAGGTATGACACAATATCGTTTATGGCTACCATCTGCGGCTTCTCTTAAGGATACTTGTTCAAGTATATACAGTACATCGATACTCGCTTTACCTCTAATCACTTAATTTATGCCTCTATTATTTCACACATATTTATTAGCATACAGTCATAAGCTATCCAATTACGCGGGAGGCTACCGGACATAGATTTAACCACGCCATTAGACATGCCGGCGTGGCTTGGGTTCTAGAAGGTTCGATTTTCACCTTACCCACCCATCTGAAAGCAGAAGCCAGAGTTGGAAGCTCTTGACACAGCATATGGCCTCGTGATGTCGCACAACCCACCAACATATCAATACGCGGCCATGTCACCTGCCAACTACCACCTGACAGAGCCACGCCCGTGATTTCTCCTCACAATGCAGATACAACTAGATTTTCTGCGGAATTAAGGCCTTTAATGGTGTTGTGCTAAATGCGAAAAATTGCTCTCTCACAGCCTTCTGCAATTGCATGCAGTCTAATTGACTGATTAGCGGCAACCCAAACTGTAGATGGTCCTATAGTTTGGGATTATGGAGTGCATGTTTATCGCAAGTTTCCCTTGCATTACCAACCACTTGTTTGAGCAAGCAATGAGCCAAATAAACGGCGTGCAATTCGAATTTTCTTCAGCAGAACCCATGTGCACACAGATGAACAGCTTTTTTAATGCATCAGCACTAGAGCTCCCAATCAGCCACTTGGCCAATGTCTGCACGAGCACCTCTGTACAAGTACATCTGCGACCTTGACAAGAAAATAAATATTGCCGCAACCAGATTTCAACCACGTGACAGTGCAAAGAGAACAGGTTCACTGGGCATGGCATTACAGGACTATGCCAAAGACACAGCCAAACACCCGCATGCTTAACTGCCTCTCTCTCATGCTATGCAACTGCATGTTGTCCTCACACAGCTGTGGCCGATCAGCGCAGTATGCCACATATCAGTCAGTGACCATCAGAGGTGGTGCGCACTTGCAAGTGGCACAAAAACTGAGGGAACACTGTCTTTTGAGTTGGTGCCAATGCCACAAGATGTGTTCGAGAAAACAAAACTCCTGAATTCCAAGCCACATGTTTGGAAACATAAGCTTCACAAGCATGACATGTCCTTGTATGCATACAGTACAATCATTGTAATACGAACCTCATGGAGTAGGGGAAAAGGTCTATCATCAAAACAAACAATAACCAGTACTATACAGAAGAATGGGAAATGCATTCATGCAGCTCTGCTTATGGCTGAGATTTATTTACAGTCGTATGGCCATAGCTCGCCTCTCACAGCACGTACAGCGTGACAAACAATAGTAACGTCAGCTATGTGTGGGTTACGCACCTCTACAGACTTCTCGTGGCATGTACACTATGACAGCAGATCATGATGTCCGTGACCATGCGGCCCCACAAGCTGCTCCCTATGCACACAGCGCGACTAGCGATCACGGCCACCAACTGCTTGCGGTCCATAGTGAAACTGGCGATCGCAACGTTGGCAATTTGTAGGCCTGCGTGCTAATGAAAACATTTTATGGCGTGTAAAGCGCGACAGACGATCGTGATGTCAGTGATGTGTGGGTCACAAGTCACAGCGAACTGCGTACAGCGCAGCTGGTGATCACAGAGTTATCAATATTGTACTGCAGACAGCGTAGTGCGCAAGGCTGTGGTGACTGTTTGCATGTTCATATCATTCGTAGTGGTGCGGGACAGTGTTCGGAACACCCAATATTTTGCACATGATATATAATACATTTTGCCTGGGGAAATTTTGAGTTTGTATCATCCCAAAATTTGTATTATCCGCACTTGTATCACCAAGATTGCACTGTACTTTGCATTTCGCCAATTAAGCTAAACGGGAAGAAATTTTTTTCTTTTGAAGCTGCACCATATTCTGCGCATTAATTTGACAGGTCCTGCCTACCTTGACATTGGTTGTCTGATCAAAGCCATCCATCTGGTTCAGCAGCTCCAGCAGAATTCGCTGCACTTCTCGGTCCGCTGGAAAAGAAATAATTTTCATGACATGAGTTACGTACTCATCTCAAGGGCAGAGCAACCAGGAAGCAAGCAATCAGTCATCAAAGAAGCAGAAGGTGCACTTTGGCACTAACATGAAATGGCAAACCTTGCCTGCTGCTACAGATTATCACAAAGAGTAATCACACTGAGGGCAAGCAAAAATTTAACCTGCATCCCTCAATTTCACAGTGCGAAACTGTAGGCTTTCTGAACACTGCCTGTGCCACTTCTGATGATATGAATGCGGGTACTGAGCATTTGGCATGTTAGATGTACCAACCACCTTCCATCAATTATGTTCGCCTTGCGAAGTGGTCAGCCAGTGGACAGGCTCAGTTGTTTCATGCCATTTGAGCCCTCAACCCTTCCGACACCCTAGCATCACAGCGTTGCAAGCTTGTACTCCTAGCTGCCACTACACCAGCACTGCACTCTCATGCGATCGCAACCGTCTCAGGAGGCACTACGATCTATTCCTCACCATAGCAACAAAAGAGCCAGAAACAAAGATGTGCTCCAGTCATCAACACTGCCAACATCACAATCACCAGTCCATCAGTACACACCTGCAAGCATTGAGCAAGTGAAATTGTTCTCACTGCTATGCCAGCTCACAAGAATATGTACCATGAGCGTCAAATGCAATACAATTTCAAAGTGGATAACCAATACATGAACGCAAAGGCAAAAATATATCAGCCACTGGAGAAAACAGGGTCCATTCACATTGCCACGGAGTAATCTTCCATGCCTTTAAAGAGAAAATCAACTGTGCTGGCATTCAATTTCACTAGACCTTGCCATCTTGCTGTTCGTGACTCAACTGCCATATTTACTCGAATGTAACGCCAGTTTTTTTCGTGGTTGTTGGCTCTCAAAGTCTACCCTCGCATTATAATCGAACCTTACAATTCAGTTGACCTAAAACAGAGCCGGGGAGCAGCCATAGTGAATCCATCACCACTCGGCTTCGGTTTCTGTGGTTTTCGTGGTTTCGGTTTCCGTGGTTGGCAACATGGGTACCAAGGAAGCCATATCAGCCAGAAGGGAAAATGTTTGGGCGTGTTGGTTCCTCGTCAATACAGCGAAGCGCTCAAAATCACAAAGGACAAGGAGGGAACAGGACAATAGCGCTCCCAATCCCAGCCAAATCCCAATCCATCCAAAGTCAAAATGTTGCACTTTTTGCCGCCCCGCCGGAGTGGTGCAGTAGTAAGACGCCCAACTACTGTGCTGGAGTACCTGGTTTCGATCCCGACCGCGGCGACTGCGTTCCGATGGAGGCGAAACGAAGAGGCGTCTGTGTGCTGCGCAATGTCAGCGCACGTTAAAGATCCCCAGGTGGTCGAAATTACTATGCAACCCTCCACTACGGCTCCCTTTTCTCTCTTTCCACTTTCACTCCCACTTTCCTCCCTTCCCTTACAGCACGGTCTAGGTGTCCACAGAGACAAGTGTGATAGATACTGCACCTTTCCCCTTCCTCTGAACCAATTATTATTATTTTTGCTCGTAGGCTCAGAATCAAGACACCTTTATCACGCGCTTGTCGCATCTTTCGCAGTGGATTAGCATGGTTTCTTCTCTTATTGCATTTCGCACGATGGCAACGCACTGTGCACAGTATGATGCTCGCTTCTAAAAAGCAATTATGATAGCTGAAAGAATCGGAAACTCTGTGGCAGCTCGATGGTTAGATGTTAATTAATCTACTTTACGATGGTGGTGGTTGTAGCAGGAGGTGATTTTTAAAGCCTGACCGCAAAAGGTCGCATAGTAAGGCCTAGCTGGTTTAACGACATTCTGTCGTCACGACCACGGCGTAAAACGGGGAAAATTTAGGTTCAAGCCTCATACTAGCCTAAAAAACCCCGCCAGGGTGGCGCAGTGGTTACAGTGCTCGACTACTGTTCCCAAGGGCGTGGGATCGAATCCCGGCCTCGGCGGTAGCTTTTCTATGGAGGCAAAAAGCAAAGCGCCCGTGTGCTGTGTGATGTCGGTGCACGTTAAAGAACCCCAGGTGGTCGAAATTCCCGGAGTCCTCCACTACGGCGTCTCTCATAGCCTGAGTTGCTTTGGGACGTTAAACCCCACAAACCAAACCAAACCATACTAGCCTAAAAACAGAAGAAAGGTAGAGAAAAGAGGTGCGTCGGTGACGAGGCAACGCGGCATCCTGTTATCAGCAATCAGCGACGAAGAGCCGACGCTCCGCGATGGGCCGATAAGGGCGTAGCCGATGGTGCTCCGCACGACAGATACCAGAGCGAGTGATTTCCTCAGGGCGATTCCTGCCGTGTACGAACATCGTAATCATGATGATGCAGATGAAAAAGTGATACCTAAGCAGTTTTCATGTTCACAAAAGATTGAACACCTTGAAACGTTAGTGGCGCGGCGGCAGCGGCAATCGCAAAGTGGTGTCACGTGCGGCATGCAGAATGGCAAACTTTGTCCAAATAAATTTGCTTCTGAGTCGCAGAGGCAATTATCTCGATGGAAAACGGTGCATTCGCACCAAAAACCAGGTATAGCTCATTTTATCGAGTTGCTGGTTGGTTGGTTGATTGGTTGGTTGGTTGGTTGGTTGGTTGGTTGGTTGGTTGGTTGGTTGGTTGGTTGGTTGGTTGGTTGGTTGGTTGGTTGGTTGGTTGGTTGGTTGGTTGGTTGGTTGGTTGGTTTGTGGGGTTTAATGTCCCAAAGCGACTCTGGCTACGAGAGACGCCGTGGTAGAGGACTCCGGAAATTTTGACCACCTGGGGTTCTTGGTGCACTGACATCGCACAGCCCACGGACGCCAAACCGTTTCGCCTCCATCGAAACGCAGCCGCCGGAGCCGGGATTCGATCCCCCTTCCTTGGACCCAGTACTGCGCCACCCCGGCGGGGCTTATCGAGTCGCTGTTAGCCTTGGTAAATAAAAAATATGCCCTAAACGTTTTTCGCAGATTTCTCAAAATTGAATTTTAGACACAGTCACCAGATACATATTTCTGGCCCTGTTCTTGCTACAGTTATTTTCTTTTGCTAGAAAGCTAACCTCATGTATCTTTTGTGTAACCAAGGTAAATGTAATAACCATATGGAAAAATTTACTGATTAAATTGCCTTTGCACCAAAATGGGCCTTTACTTTGAGTTCTTTTTATGCTGTAACTTTATCTAAAATTAGTATTGAACATTAATTTTTGCTTTAATTTATTTTCCAACCATTATGATCATACTGATAAGTATATGTCAGACCTTGCCATAATTTAAAATCTACATTTTCTGAAATGTTTTCCTTGTTTTTTCAAAACAGCATTTTTGAGGGCGCTGCAATTTTGAAGAAGATCAGTATATCCGGTCCTGTTCTTTTTATGCTGTAACTTTGGCTCACATTGGTATAGAACATTAATTTTTGCTTTAATTTACTTTCCAACCATTCCTGGTCATACTGATAAGTATATTCCAGACTTTGCCATAATTTAAATCTACATTTTCTGAAATGTTTTTCCTTGTTTTCTCAAAACAACATTTTTAGGGTGCTGCAATTTTGGAGATCAGTATCACCGGTCCTGTCCTTGCTGTCGCTATAATTTTTTTTTTTTTTTTTAGAAAGGGAATCCTGAGAGTCTCATGAAACCAAGGTAAAAGCAGCGACCACAAAGGAAAATTTACTGAGAAAGTTATCTTGTCTTGGGTACCCAAATGGACCTTTCCTTTCAAAGGTTTCCTATTGCATAACTTTGGCTCAAATTGGCATAGGCCATAAATTTTTACTTTATATCACTTTCCACCTATTTCTGAGCTTGTTGGCATATTAATCATTGACATAATTTATAATTTACTGTGAAATGTTTTTTTCTCGGTTTTTTTTTTTTTTCAAAACTGCAATTTTGAGGGTGGTGCAATTTTGGAGGAGAGATCTCTTAAAATACTTGTGCTACAGCCCTCATTCTTGTCTTGATAGAAAGAAAAACTCTTGGGCAGTGCAATAGGACTAAAATATGTACAGTTATTATGTGGCAACATTTACAGAATCATCCATTTTAGCTGCCAACTTGGGATTTTAGTCATAAAAGATTGACAGTGTAACTTTGGTTCAAATTCTTCTAGCACATTAATTAATGGCTAGCGGCACTCTATGATCCTTCTAGATCGCTCTGGCAGGTCTATTCTCATCATGCCATAAAGTGTCTAGTAATTAACCCGCCTGCAAATGAAGAACACAAACTAAAAAATATTTTGAAAGCTATTTCATCTACAAAAAAACTAGTCAGATATTTGAAATCAGCATGCAAGAATATATTAATGGTGCAAGTTTCAATCAGATCCACCCATAAATAAGGAAGAAAGTTTTAAGAGGGGTGTCCCCTCTTAGGTCTACTAGGCACAAAAAAAGCAACCAGGAATCATGGCGGAATACCTTGTTTACAATTCGACAGCTATCACTATCACCAAAAAAAAAAAGCTACAGTTTTACTTATTGCTCACATGGAAAAGGGTGTTTACTAAATGCTGTCATGCATGATATATTGCAAGGTGGATGCCTCCTGACTGAAGGACTGACATCCGTGGTAGATTAATGGTGCAGGAACAGGCATCCTCAAGAGGTGTATACAGTAAAACTTCGTTAATTCAAACTTCACGGGACCGGGAAAAAGTTCGAATTATCCCATGTTTGAAATATCAAATGGCCTCAAAAAACTGAGAACCATTTGCATTACGGTAAATGTACCATATCTACTCGCGTAACGAACCCACTTGCATAATGAGCCCCCACCTTACCCCCCAACCCCCATTTTGCCTAAGAATTTTGAAAAAAAAAAGAAAAAGAAAAAAAAAATGAAACGGTGTCAGTCTTCAGCAGTTCCCTCTGTTTTGCGCTGTCATGGTCCACAATACATTTCTTGGTATTGTGGACCATGCGATAACACCACGGTGTGTTTACCTTTTGACGTTAGCTCTAGCAAGGGGAGGGAAGCGAACTTGGCAGAGTGACAGTGCTTTTCCGGTAGTGCAAGCCTCTTTTCCAGTACATTCGCCATATCATGCCATGGGCGATTAGGGTGCCGTTTTCTGCCACTCAATCATTGGAACGTGCGATAGCTGCAAACGCATTTTGAAGCTAACAATGTTAAAAGCCAGCATCATGATCGTGGCTGACCATGTACTTCCACTGACGACTATGGGTAAAAGGATGAATGGCTCGCGAGAAAAATAAAAAATGTTTTTCCTGCGTAGTTCATAGCGCCCATTTGAAGTCATACCCTTTCATAGGCGCTGACTGGGACTGCGCCGACAGTACTTATCCGTACTTTCAAATTAATATGGCTCGAATTAATCCCTACCCTCCAGCGTGTTGGCTGGCGTGCAGGTCATGGCGATATTTAGGTATTACCCACTCTTGTATGTTTTGACCTGGTTCCATCTTCTGTCCTCGTTTCGGACGTGCGCAGCCTCTAACTGTTCCACTCTTTTGCGGAGGCATTTTTTTTTTTTTTTTTACATGTAGTGTGTGCCATGCCGCCCAGACGCGGCGGCACATAGCTCAAATTATCCGTAGCGAAACCAACTCGCGCTCAAATCAATGCGCTTTTTTTTTTATGCACAGATCTCTATGGAGCTTGGCCAGACGAAGTAGTGTAATTCAAATTATCCAAAAATTTGAATTATTGATGTTCGAATTAACAAGGTTTCATTTTACTACCTGCAGCTCGTGCAAGGCTACTTTGAAGTCCAGAATAAGTTTACCAAATTTCAGACGGTCATTTTTATGAGGGTCGACTTCGCAGTACTTAAAATGATCTAGATGCCAGTAATTTAGTTCTTGAGCCATGGCACACCATTAAAAGAAACGGAGCAGGCCGATGTTACTTGCAGTCAACCTGTCGCTCGGGTACGTAACAAGAGTGGTTGCGTCGTAGAATGCATACTGCCTTGGCCACTGCCGGGCCAGAGAGGAGCGACGAGTGTGCGCACCGCTACCTTTAATGCGGCTGCACAGCAGTGAAGCACCCTTCTTTGCTGGCGTGTGCCTCGGGAGTTCGCAGGTCATACCAGATTTCTTTTTTTTGTATGTGTGTGTCGGCAGTTTTGGGGCTAGGCCGCTACAGCATTTTAAACATCAGCATCGTTTCACGGCTTAGTGGCTGTCCGCTTAACACTTTCCTGTCCACGGGAAAAGAGGTGGTTTTTGGGTGGTGTCATTAATATTTTTTTTTTCCTTCACAAAACTTGATTGATATAAGAGTGTCTAGTATCAAATTGTAGAGGAGGAATTCCTCTTCACAATGGTATTAGTGGCAATGAACATATTTACTGAGTAAGAGATGAAAAAAGAAAGCAAAATATTGTAGTTAAAAAAAAAACACAAAATCATCAAAGTTTCTTGACACAAATAAAGAAATAAAAATTTTCAAAATATACATTTTTTATAACAGGGACCAATGCAACATTGCAGCAAATTCTAGCTTTTTGTGTACAGTATTCGCTGAGTTAGGAAAAAAGAACAGTAGTCGATGTCAGCTAGGCCGAGGTCAACCATGGCTGTCCAGCCGGCAGCAATATTGCCCAAAACACGTTGTCACCCTGCAGATAACAGTTGTGACCTTCAGAACAGTGATCTCTTCCTATCAGCATGCAGCAAAACTTCTTGGGGGGGGGAGTTAAACTTATTGGGGCATGGCTGTTGATGTTCCGGGTCGGTTTGACGTAGTTTCGCTGTCAGTGCTAAAGTCTGAAGAGCTGAATCAGTCTTCAGAGTCATCACTGCTGCTGTTCGCATCCAAAAACGAGCTCTCTGATGCGTCAACTTCCACAGAACCGCACTGTTTCCGCGCAGCAGGAGCGCGCGACATCGACGCATGAAGTAAACAAGGAGCACCGATCACATGATTCCGGCAACCATCTGGACGGGCGCAGCACGGCAGAAAAAATAAAACCAAAAGCAAAACTGAAAGAAACGTTCCTCTATTTCCCACTGGATAATGCCACTTGTCAAGGAGCGCTTCAAAAGTGGGAAAATTCGAATCATGAAACCATTGATAGCGGGCTATTGATGGGAATAGACGTGGACAGGAAAGTGTTAAAGTTTTGCGAAACTGCGATTGGGTGTTCTCGCATAGCACTCCAGATCTTTGAATTAAAAGAATTAGTACAGGTCACCACTTTGAATTATCTGGTCAAATGTAAGCTATAAATTTCAAGACTGCAGAAATTGTTTGAATAATCTAGGATTTCAAATTAGCAGTTTGAGGCTTTCTTTGTGGCTCATCAAGGATATTGTAGTCACGCTCTATGTCATCCTCATCTCCTAGCCACTGTAATATAGGCCATAATAATGTCATTAAAAGTGCAAGAGATCTTGAAGACCATTTCCAAGAAATCATTATACAGCAAAACTTCGTTAAGTCAAACTTTATGGGACCATGGAAAAAGTTTGAATTATTGAATGGCCTCGAAAAAAAAACTGGCAAGAACAATTTGCATTACGGCAAATTTACCTTATTTGCTCGCGTAACGACCCCCTCACATAATGAACCCGCCCCCACTTTTACCGCTGTAAATTAAAAAGAAAAAACCATTGCTTACTTAGTGCATCCATGCGTTTTGCACCGTCACTGTCACATCCCACCGCGCACTCCTTGGCAATGCGCCAAGATGCTGCATAGCTATAACATCATGATGTGTTTACCTTTTCACTTGGCAGAATACCAACACTCGTCCTGTTGTGCAGGCCTCATTTTTACATGGCGCATTTGGGACAGGCGTCGTCCACTGCCACACACTCATTGCAACGCGTGATGGTGCAAACAACTTTTGAAGCAAACGGTGCTATCAGCTGGCGTCATGATCGCAACTGACTATGTGCGAATGGATGACTGCTCCCCGCCATCCCCAGAGAGAAAAGGTTTTTCAAGTAATGATTTGGTCTTTTATTGAAAAACCGTAGCATCCGTCCGACATCATAGCCTTTCATAGGCGTTGGTTGGGACTCCGCAGACAGAAATACTTATCCATATTTCCGAATTAACGGGGGTCGAATTAACGAGTATTTAGTTGCAAGCTTCGGAAATTGTAATGGAAGAGATGAGCAGACGGAGTGGTGTGTAGTTCGAATTATCCGTAATAGAACCAACTTGAACAAACTTGCGTTCGAATTAAAGGTCTTTTTTTATACACAGGCCTCTATGGAGCTTGGCCGGACCAAGTAGTGTAGTTACAATTATTCGAAAATTCGAATGATTGAGGTTCAAATTAACGAGCTTTCCCTGTAGAACGAAATAGAAATGATTTTTTTAGAAGTGGGCAATAAATACCAAGAAATTAGCCTAGGAAGATGTTCAGTGGCCTGAAATTTCACTGCAGAAGAGTTGCTCCTTTGAAACTGCCTCCAAAACGAAAGCCATCAACCCCGACCGCTGCACTCATTTCCCACCTTTCACTGTCCCCATTTTTGTCAGAGCTTCGTCTACTGTCACAGGTTCAGAGGTGCATTTCCTTAGCAGCTAAATGCCTCCTGGTGCCTTTCACATAGAGGTCACAGCAAGAAATAAATCCGAGTGACCAGCTTTCCAAGAGCACAGAATTAAGTTAATATAGAACCGCTCCATGACATGACCTCTTTGCTGCCCACTAGCCAGAAAATAGCTCGTTCATTTAGAGGTTGCAAATGGCAGTGCACATGTCAATGAAGCATACCTCCGGTCTGTGCATCAAAACGCTTGGTGGCGATGGCATCGATCTCGTCAATGAAGATGATGGCAGGCGCATTCTCCTTGGCCAGACGGAAGACGTCTCGCACCATGCGAGGACCCTCTCCAAGGTACTTCTGCACAAACTCTGAGCCCACAACCCGGATAAAGGCCGCTGCAAGTGAGAGACGAGAAGGCATCTACTAGTACCAATGCGCATCCAATGCATCCCGTTTAGCTCCATGCATTTTGAAAAGGATCCCCTGCAAGAAGCAACCACAGGCAACTTCGCAAGTCCAGTAAGTGAGATGTATTGTCTGCAATACTAAATAATGAAGAAAAACAAAAATAGGCATTTATTCTTATTTAAAAAGCTCAGCAGAGACACTTAAGGCTGCTTACAATATGAATGCTTGAAACCACAGGTGAAATTTTTTTGAGTGAGGATTTTGGTACATATTAGAGCTATTTGTGCTGTTATCGTATTCAGTGTGTGTGTGCTTGCATATTCCGCATAGACTGCCATACTTTCCGTGGTGCCTGGGAGCCGTATTTCATACCTTGGTCTGAAAGCATGCATTTGGAGGTATGTATGTTGTTGGTTCGAATCCCTGTCGCGAGTTAGCCTCTAACTTGACTAGCACATATATGCTCTAGATAGTGAGAAATCGTATGACATCGCCGAAAACATTTACAGCAAACGATTGCATCACACTTTTGATACAAGAGTTGAGAAAGCCGGCACCAAATGGAGACCGGTTAGTGTGAGTACATATAGATGAGTGATATGCACAGGATTGTCCAATGTGGCAGTAACCTTGACTGCGGATGGGTGTAGCTGCTTGGCTTGCTGTGTGCATCATATGGCTTTTTGATGATTTTTTTTGTTGCCATTTTTTTTGCTGTGCGACTGCTGGTGACATATTTTTTTAGCCATCTTACGTACACAACGCTGCCAGCTTTTTGCGTACCCAGAGAAGTAATGCTTTTGCATTAAAAGCTTTGTCATTATGGTCTGCTCTGTGCATAGCTGTGTGCTGTGAAATAAAAACTAGACTAAATTTTTGAAATTCCAATTGTCATGATCCTAGTCGCAGATATCTAAAAAAAAAATGTAAAGTTCGAAGTGCCTTGCTGTACAGTAGATGCACGTCATCTCTCTGGTTCCCTTTTCCTTTTTCAACCTATGCCATCTTTGCAGCACTCGGACAATATGAACGCTTATCAACGCCCAGCTTTCCATTTTTCTGCAGCAGACTTTATCGGAAAACAACACCACCCTGCTTGCACAGTTCATTTTGAAGGTAGCGCGAAAAACGAGGACCAAGAGTAGAAGGACACAACACAAGCGCTTAATGAACCAGATTCAACCCGCCCAACTTTCAACCTTACTGCTTGCACAGGCCTGAACAGTATAAGCACAAGTGTGCAATGTCAGGCAAATTAATATTGTCGCATAAATGGCAAATGTAAAATTCACTGATGTTAATTTTTCAGGGACCAACAAATCCTCTTATTTCCTGAAGCATGCCCGGACAGAAGAAGTGCATCTTAGAACTCAAAGCTGGATCTGCTCTAAGCAATTCTCAGACATAATCCATAACCTGCAACAATGATCTTGACCAATTGAAACAACATTCAAACGCATGCCACACCACAGGCTTGTAAATTTAGTAAGCACAGTGTAAAGTTCTAAACAGCGCTAAGCACTCATTGTCCACGGAGTGCAGGCTTAAAAATAATGCAAGCACACTAAGGTCAGCTCTAGATGCAGCCATCAGATTGGGCGGCATCACATCGTGGCACACGCACCAGTGGTATGATGGGCAACAGCCTTGGCTAGCATAGTCTTTCCGCAACCAGGTGGGCCGTACATGAGCACCCCCCGAGGAGGGTCAATGCCAATCTGCTTGTACAGCTCAAAGTGGGTCAGAGGCAGCTCCACCGCCTCCCGGATCTCCTGCTTCTGGATGTCCAGGCCACCGATGTCTGCATACTTGATGTCAGGTTTCTCATCTGCACCATAATGAAGGCATTTTGCAAGACACAGCAGCTGTGAAACTAACGACCAGCTCTATCAACGTGTGACAGCATCAGTAATGGCCTGTGATCATAGTACTTCGTAATACCGTGTTTACCTGAATGTGACATGACCATGACAGTAATGCAAGGGTCAACCCATTGGGTGTGAAACGAATAAAAGAAAGGAAAGAATCTGAATGTGAACATCCACTGCGTGTGCACGAAGGCAAAAGAACTTACAGCAATGCAGTACCTGGACTAGAGAAATGCGAAATCCTGACTAGACGTGTCGGCGGTCACAAACCTCGCCAGCACTCACGCAGTGTATGTGTATGCCTTATTTACCTAGGTTAAATGAGGGTGCAGTGCAGACTGAAGTTCAAGACGACATCTTTAAAAATGTTCAGTGCACAGTGCGATGTTGCAGCTGGAACTTGATGAAGACGGGAATGTTTACTGCACAGTACGACTGTGTGTTGCAGTTTTACATGAGGCGTTATTGGCTACTGTGATGGCATAGTGCTCTCGAGCGTGGGCCGAGGAAACTGATCTGTTCATTGCAACGCAGGTTCAAAACCCAGTTGCAACAATTTTTTTCTCTTAAGTGTCATTTCATGAGGACACACTCTGATAACAGGCTCTGCACACACACTCTGCTGACACCACTCATGAGACAAGAAAGGCTTAACAATGTCTGCCCAAGTTGTCTTTCCGTGCTCACAGCAACTAAATGAAGGCAGCATCAAAGTTGGCAAACTGCTTGCAAATTCAAACAAGCTTTCCTCATGTAAACAATGCACATCACGCACCAGGTAAAACAGCAAGGCATACCTCACGACTAGTATTCAAGCCTCAATTCACCAGTGGTGGTTGATTACCAGCTATGAGAAGCAGTTTCACTTTCAACATTGCCCCTGTTTCATGCTTATATTTCTGCTCCATATTAAATACTTTGCCCACCCAAGGCACACACACGCAACAATAGACTCTCTCTCTCCACATATAATACAAGGTTCCTTTTTTATCCAATTTTATGACATCAGATTTCCACCTTGTATTATATGTGAATCTGAACAAATTTCGCCCAAAATTCGCAGATACGGTGTTATTATAAATCAGCGCTACCAGCATCAGGCTTCCAGCAAGGAAAGGCGCTATCTAGCGGTGATGTTGGCGGACTATTAATGGTTTCGGTTTCACCACGCTGGCCCTGTAATCCTCATGCAATAGGAAAAAGGTCGATCGAACCTCGCATGATGAAGGGATGGCGAAAATATCCCTCAGCACGTTGCACAAGTCTCTAGCAGGCCTCTCCAGTAATGCTGGCAACACCCTACTGCCAAATCACAGACGCCTGGCCAGTATTCCCAAGGAGCGTGTGAGTTGCGCTTTTGAGAAATGTGGGATGATGAACGCGTTTAGAGGTACTGAAGAAAAGTTTCTACACAAAGACCATCTCTAATAAGGGACTCTCGGCAGACAATACATGTACCGGACGGCGACGATTGTGATAACCCTGAATCTAAGAACAATTAATGGGCGCACACACTGAGAGACTGTGTGTGGTACTAGATGACAAAATATGCGAGCGCGGGGCATGATGGCAAGCAGCTCTTGCACTTTCGTCCCGCGTCCAAACTGGAAGTGGCCGACTGGCTTCAGAACAGCCGAAGGACCATGTGGTTTCCGCGATTGCAGGGGCAAATTGAGTGGCTTTTGTTCTCACGATGCGTAAAAGTCTCCTATCTAAAGTGTCGACACAAGGGGAGGGAACCAGCACCAGCACACAAATGTCCACGGCACTAATCGACGCCTGGCACAGGGTAGCATTGGACTGGAAAGCACGCATGATTCGTGGTAAAGTTGCAAAATGTAGTGCAAATAAATACTTTCGTTGATATTTCCTCGCTCGCATTATATGCAAAGAGAACTTTTTTTCCAGTCTTTGCTATCCTGAAACTAGACCTCACATTATATGCAGGTCCGCATTATATGTAGATTTTTACGTTAAGTGGCCGCGAAACGGCCAAGGAAGGCATGCAGACCTGCTCGCAGCATGGAGATGGAACTGTCAGCCTCTGGGGGCAGCACGTCAACCAGGGCATTGCTGTGTTTATGAAGGGCAACCGAGGCACTGGGCTTGAGCAGTTCCCTGTCCAGTGTGGACAGGATGCGAACATAGTAGTTGGAGCCCGTTGTGGAGCCCACGATGCCCGTGTGGGGGTCCACGGCTTCCAGGAACTGCCCGATGACGAGGGGTACGCTTTGGATGCGCTTCACCTCCTCCTGGGCATGCAGGTACTCCTTCTTCAGGTTGCGCTGTTCGTCCTTAATGTACTCCTCTTGGACGGCCAGGAACTCCAGTTGCCGCTCCAGCTTCTGCACAAATGGAGAAAGAGCAGGAGCTCTGCTTAGTATTCTGGCCAGGGAATTTTTTGTCACCACATTATAACAAAAAAGCTCCCCAGAAAAATGAACTTTTATTCTGCAACTAGCAAAAAATAAAAAGGAAGCATGCACACACATACAACACTTCCGCCTGTTTTAAGAGCACAAGCCAGTACAATGAATTTTGACAGTGATTCCACAGCTGATAATTTCAGGGTGGTGATGACTTTTTATTTCTATAAATTAAAGTAGGGAGGACAGGCATCAGATTTAGGACAATATGTTACTTCATAAAAACTGGCCTAAAAATTATCAGGGGTCTAGCTCTGCTCAAACCGATTCCAAGATATACACAAGCAATGTCTGGCATGGGTTCGCATGGTATTTCTGGGCGGTTTAGCACTGAAAGACTGGCACAGAGTTTGGCTAAGTTGTAAATGTCTTTAGCTGGTTTGGTTTTTGGGAAAGGAAAGGCACAGTATCTGTGTTCCTTCTCGGTGGACACCTACACTTATATGTCTTCAGTTCACCTTGGCTAGCAAATGGATGCTAAATGAGAAGCAAAATGATATGACACTATCTTAAACTCGGCACAACAAAAGGTTAAGTCACTATTTTGATATGAAATCATTATATAAATATTCGTAACCACTTCCTGGTCACACTTTCGGTACATGGCACACATGAGGCAGGTTATACCTTTGCCTTACAAAATCCAGTCCACAGGTTTGCCTTAGTGAGGCATACCCTGAAATAGTACAGTAAATAGATTACAGCAGCAGTGAAAGTGGTGCAGTGAAAAGTCAGCCACAGATAAGAGCACTTCACTGTCTCTGGCACTTTTTTTTTTTTTTCAGCGGCACATATGAGGTGGCAACAGGACCCTTGGACCCCCGAATCAGACACACTACTGCTGGGCCATGCAGCTTGGTTAAAGCGGGGCCTTATATCTATGTCACTCCTGGCAGCTTGGGCAGCATACATCACACTCCTCCTCATGATAACACATGTGGCAGGTAGTAATTGGCAGGTGACATGGCCGGTCACTGGGTGATGGGCCGGTAGCAGCAGTTATCCATGGCAAGAAATTCAACAGCATCTATGGCATGAAATTCGGATGCTGTGCGATGTCAGTGCACGTTAAAGAATGCCAGGTGGTCGAAATTTCCGGAGTCCTTCACTACGACATCTCTCATAGCCTGAGTCGCTTTGGGACGTTAAACCCCACAAAACCAAACCAAACGAGAAGTTTCAGGTCGCAACGGATTAGGGTTCTCATTGCCAACTAGCTGAAATTCTACTATGCTTTGCCTTTCAATTTGAGCTGCCTATTATGGGTGTGCGCATAGAAGCCAAGAATAACAAAGCAAAATCATCATGAGCAATGTCGCAAAATACTTCAAAATATTGTGGAACATTACAGAAAACGTCTAGGCATCAAGTTGGTCGCGTCGCTTTTAGCTTTCTGTTTCAATTAAGATGTGGTCACCAGGAAACAATTTACAAGCCTTCGGTCATACTGCACGGCACAAATTTTCACCTCTCAAAGCTGAGAGAAGGCAAGAAACAGGTCTCATTTACTACGACAAAAATTGAACACACCTTGTATTTGATGTAGAAGTCCTCGGCATCTTGTTCATCCGTGCCAGTCAGCTTCGGCTCCAAGTTAAGTACTTCTTCCTGTGTTCAAAGCACTATATGAGTAACTCGAGATCATTTGACCATATTCGCTTGTGCACACACTTGCGAGTGGAATTTTCGTTTGCAAACAAAAAATACCGAGTTATCCGTGCTAGACTCTTGAGCAGATATCCGATGAACCTAAGCAAGTAGTTTTAATAGGTTTGCTAAAACAATAAGCGCGAAACTTTTCGGCCCTGTCCCAGGGTGAAGGTGTGAAATCAGCACCTGTGCCATTTTACATCTGCACTATAGCTATCTAACTATCCCATAAAAGCACGGAGCATTCGGTGCAGCAGAAGCCAGTCGCCGGCCGTTCAGCTGACATGTGACGGAAGTTTCGAGGAGTCGTCGGACGAAAGGTAGCATGCGACATGGTAATAAGAAAAGTTGCTTTAAACACTATACAACATCAGGCGAAGCAATAACCACTATAAACACAAGTCCGCCAGAAAACGTCCAGTCATGCAAAACGGGCGCCGGCTCCTGAAATATCGAGAGTGATCATTTGGGGTTCTCCAGGCAAACACACAAAAAGGGAAGCGAGCAACAGAATAGATCGCTTACTTTTTCTTGCGTGACGATTCCAATCTCATCCATTGTAAAACCTACGAGGGCCACGAAAATACTGCACTACTGCGCGTTGTTCCAAGGTATAGCTCTAGAGTCTAGAATGAGCGTCCGCAAGTCATTTAAAACACAAAGGTGCCAGACCAACCAGTGTCTGCACAACGCGCCTGACTGCCCTCCGCGGCACTAAAAAAAATTAATAAGAACTAATGAACTCGACAAAGCTAGCAGTTGTTGGTGAGCTTTTTTTTATTTTTAACTCATTAATAAAAGTTAACGTCTGCGTGGCTTTGATAAAATGTATGAATATTTCTCTCCGATAACCAGGAGACGGCTAAATTGACCACTACCTTGACGGCTATCCATAGCCTCCCCTACCTACGAACTTACGGCGGAAAAAAAGGGAGGGGGGCAGATACGGGCGAATTAGAAGCTGAAAATGGGGAAGAGATAAATATATTTCTTTTAATTTTTTGGCTAGGCGGCGCAAGCTGCCGCCCGATTCAAAGGGCAGAGCCACTATCATCCATCCACCCATCCATCCATCCTCCCCTACCTACGAACTTACGGCGGGTCCTTGGCGGGTACGGAAGAAACTACTGACACATGTTCTTCATTTGGCAGTGACTGCTAGTTGCAGTGCCGTGGTCACGCAATGTCGCGGGATCTCGTCGAAGTGGAGCGGCTGAGCTTAGAAGCGACCCTCAAGGCCGCCGTACACTACACCGTGGGACGCATTTGCGAGTCAATGGCCGAGAAAAGTCTTCCCGTGACTCGCTTAACGGTAGCTGCTATATCAAAGTTAGTGTACGGCGAGGTTTGCTGCTTTGCCCGTGACCTTGAAATGTTGTCAAGGCACGCACGCAGAACTACTGTTTCTGTCGAGGACGTCCTTTTTGCCACCAGAAATAGCAGCCAACTTCACAAGTACATGCAGAGCCTGGCTCCCCATCCCAAGAAGGCCGACGCCAAAGAAGGTTCTGCGAAGAAGCCTGCAGAGCCTTGACAGACCGATGCAACAGTGGGGTCGTCAATAATATGCCTCTTTTTGTCACGCTGCGACGTTACAACGTGTCTCACATTGGTGCACATTCCTTCAAGTGTTCCAAAGGTTTATCTACTGTGAACCTCTACGTCTGTGTACCAGGCACGGATAGCTTTCTGCCAGCCATCTTTATTGCATACAAAAGTTTCCACGTGCTCTGAAGACAGTAACCGTGTTTTAGTTCTTCCCATTTGCTGGATTGCAGGTTGGCTTGCACTTGCTGTAGCACCAGATAAATCTTTTTCTTTCAGTACAACAATTGAACTTGTGGCAATGACGGAAAAGAGAGTTCCCTCATATCAGTGTGCCTCCTTTGATTCATTCAAGCATTACGGTATGTGTGGTGCCTTATGTCCTGAAGCTGCATGTAGTCTACAAGAGGGGCAGTAGCAGGGTGCTCCAGATCAACCTCAGCCACCTGCTGTTCTTTACGTGCACCTACCTTGCACGGCGCACATTTTTGCTTTTTACTTTCATTGAATATGCAGTTAAGGATTTGATCTCGTGACCTTGAGCTAAGCAGCATTAGTTCTTTAAGCACTGATTCACAGGCACCAAGTATAACACCTCCGTAAGTCTTCCTCGTGCACAAATTTTCAACACTCCAAGTGAATCGTTGTAGCCTACCCTTTGAGATCTCATAATCTTGCTAGTGCTCATCTTTTTTTTTACCAATGCGTGGGTTGCTAGATTTTGTCATTTTGTGAAGAAATAATGTGGATTGCACACCAGAGTCCACTTGTATGCATATCAGTGCAAGAATCAAGTAAACTGTTGAGCTGGCTCAATGGCTATGGCATTCAAAAGATGAGTCCAATGCAGGAGCATCTAATAATGCAAAAACACCTGCGTGTTGCGTTAGAGCACATAAAAGAACTCTAGGTTACCGAAATTAATTCACAACACTGAGAAACTCACATGCACATGATGCCGTTCTAGTCCACAAATGAAAGGTAACATTTTTAGAAAAGATAATGACTTCCGAAGATTTCACACAGGTATCAGAGGTATGAAACTCCACCTCTGCTTTTACCTTACAATACCATTTTGGTGTTGAGATGAATAGGTAGCTTGGAAGACCTCTTGTGATGTTTTGCACTTTATGAAATGACGCTGGCATCTACAACACCTTGAAGCATTATCAAACAGGCTTTCTGGTGGCGTCGCTATTGTGGTACAAAGTAGTGTTGCTGTCCATTAAACCGAGCTCAGCATGAAATATGAAGCTGTTGCAGTCACTATGATGGATTTTAAAGCCATAATATGCTCTATATACCTCAACCCACATTTATCAATAACACTCAATGACTAATTAGATGAACTTTTAAGCCAACTGCCAGAACCTTATCTGGTAGTCTGAGATTTTAATGCACATTCATCTCTTTGGGGAAGCAAACACACCGATTAGGGGCCGAGTCTTAGAAGATTTTATATTGTGCAATACTCAATACAGACAAACAGGTATTGTCCCCCGAGCTCAGAGAAAAAATGTTTGGATTAGCCTTTTAGTTCACTGTCTGTTTTTATGGATTTTAAATGGAATGTTCTCAATAATCCTTATAAAAGTGATCTCCTTGTGGTTATTAGTCTATCATTCCCACCATCAATCATTCCAAGCGAATCGCGTCGTTGGAAGCTGCACTTGGTGGACAGGACGCTCTTCCGAGAAAAAGCCACTCTAGATAATGTATTTTCAGATCATCTTAGCACTGACGAGCTGCATAAAATATTCACAACTTGCATCATCACTGCTGCACGCCTAGCCATCCACCAATCATCTGGGATCGTGAGAAAAAAACCACAAGGTGTGGTATTCACAAGAATGTAGGGATGCGAAAAAGGAACAAAATAAAGCATAGGGATATTTCGCAGATATCCGACGCACCCTAATCACTTTTAAAAAGGCAAGAGCTAAAGCCAGGCATAGACATATCTGTTGCAATGCAGAGAAAACATTGTGGAAAATCTATATATATCATCTGTAAACAGTTCCATCACATAAAATATAGGAGAAAGTTCACAAACTGGATGGCTGCTACTCCTCCTTCAATTCCCTTTCTCACACCTGACACACAATCGAGGAGGAACAAACAGGCCAACATACTAGCATATTTCTCTCAACTTTTCAGTTCCTTGCAATATAGACTCATTTTTAAGGTACAAAAATGTAACCGAAAAACAGCAGCTTCTTACAAGTGGAAGCAATAATGAACCATATAATTATTTAATTACACTTCAGGAACTTCAAGTAGTACTTTCTGCGGGTAGACAAACTGCATCTGGACCTAACGAAATACATAACCAAATGCTTGCTCATCTGTCAGAACCAGTTTTAAAATTCATCAACAAAATCTAGGTATCGAGAAAAATACCACAATCTTGAAAAAAGGTTGTAATAATATTTCTCAAGCCTGGAAAGTTGCCAACCTCTCTTGACAGTTATAGGCTCACAGCATCAGCATGTTTCGCAAAATCATTTGAAAGTGTTCTTAATACTAGGCTGATATGTAGTATATTCTCGAATTTTGAGAACCCTTAGACATCCATCAATGCGGCTTTAAGAGGGCATATTCAGCGACTGATCATCTTTTTCGTTTAGAGAATACAGTCCACAAAGCTTTCATACACAAACAGCTCTGCCTATGCTTCGTTTCACAAGCTGTTTGCAGCACTACGAAAGCTAAGAGCGACCTGTGCCAATAAGGATAGCACGCATTGCATGACTGTGTTCCTACGTGCCTATCGCTGATGACGGCACAGAAGATTAGGACCACAGCCATGCAGTGCGCACCACCCTCATTGGCACAGATCACTCTTAGCTTTTTTAGTGCTGCAAACAGCTTGTGAAACGGAGTATAGCAGTCTTTTCTGGCATGGAAAAGGCTTATGATGTCATCAGGAAGTTCAAGATTCTCCGCGACATCGCCGACCTAGGCATTCGCAGCAGATTAATAAATTGCTCGAATGATTTCTTGTCCAATCGTTCGTTTCAGGTCTGCCTAGATTCAACCCTTTCAACTAATTTCATTCAGGAGAATGGAGTACCACAAGGTTGTATTTTAAGCACTACTCTGTCATAAAAAATAAATTTCATTGCTAAAACATTTCCAAAGTCTATTATGTATTCACTCTATGTCGACAACCTCCAAATAGCCGGCACAAACATGTGAGATACATATGTATCAGCAGCGCGAACACAATCAGAGGAAAAGAAGAATAAGAAGGACAGAGCGCTTATTCTTCTTTTCCTCTGATTGTGTTCGCGCTGCTGATACATATGGATCGTTACCAACTAGCCCGACAGATCGTGTTATTAAACATGTGAGAGACAGATACACCTGACATTAATGAATTAGCAACTTCGGCAGACAGAAATAGATTTAGGTCCTTGCCGAAAAATACAGTAGCAATTCTTTTCTCAATCAAAAGAGGCTTGCACATTAATCCCATCTTATATCTTAATGAAACCATATTACCAGTAAAACAGGATTATAAATTCTTAGGTATAACATTCCTGTTCCTACCCCACATAAACAACCTCAAAAAGAAAACGCTGCGGTCTCTTACTGAAAGCTCTGTCAAAGAAACACTGAGGATCAGATAGAACAAGCCTTATGCAGATCTATCGCTCTCTGGTACGATCCTCTTTTGACTATGGGTGCATAGCTTGCGGTTTCCGCAAGACCATCATATCTACAGAAACTAGATCCTGTACATATCTCAGGTTTGCGGCTTTCATGCAGAGCTTACAGAACATCCACTATAGCTAGATTGTATGCAGAAACAAATGAACCCCTATTTGAAGGTAGGCAAACTGCACTTACTTCCCCCTTTTTTTTTTAAATTCGATCTATGCCAAAACGCATACCGCAATGACGTGCCCCTCCAAACTAATGTCCAGTAACAAACCACAAGCCTTCAAGCCACTGCTTTTGAGATTTGAACAGGGGTACCAAAGTCTCGAAATACTTGACACTGCATGGCATTGCCCCAAGACACTACCCGCTATGGTACAATCTTCCTGCAATTTGTGACCTCACTCTCACAGTTTCCAAAAATTAAAGCGCCACTGCAGCACATTATTCAGAAATTCCTGAAACTGCAGGAAGAATACAGCAGCTTTACAGACTTTTACACCGATGGGTCAAAAATGGCTGTGTGCACTGGAAGTGCAGTTGTGTGAGGAGATTCTGAGGATATAATACACTTCGGAGAAATAGCGCAAAAAGACAAGGGACCAAGAACAAGTAGACACATACAGCGTTGTGTGTCGACTCATTCTTGGTCCCCTGTCTTTTTGCACTATTGCTCCGAAGTATGAACCAGCAAGCCCAAATTTCAACGTTCCTCAAATAAGACTTCCGCACTGCGCATCTATTTTCACTTCTGAATCCCACGCCATTTCTGCTGCTGTACAGAAAATACTAAAAGAAAACATTACAAACAGCATTATTTACACAGACTCACTAAGCGTTCTCATAGTTCTTAATGTCAGAAATGCTGTCGCTCCCCTATCATACGCAATGTAACAACATCCATTGCTTGAGGATATAACAAAATTTTGCTGGGTCCCTAGTCATGTGGGCATTAAAGGCAACGAGAAAGCAGATGCACGTGCTGCTAAAGTCCGTGACAAGCAAATAAAGTGTAAACATACCTTACAAAGACTGTGTGAAACTTGTACATCACAAACTAAAAGGAAAATGGCAGTCTTCCTGGAATGGTGAAGTGGATAATAAACTACACTTAGTAAAGCCCATTTTAGGAGAATGGAAGTTGTGCCTTCATCAGGAACGTTTCATAAAAGTAATTATAGGCCCTCTCTGCATTGTTCACACACAACACAATTTTCTGTTGACAAAAAAAGACAAACCCCAATGCGAAAAATGTGGAAAGGAGCTATTAACCACATTTTATTCTCATACACAGGTCTTGAAACAAGAAAAAAATAATTTACCCCATTTTGCAGACAACGCATTACTTTTCACCCAAAATTGATTCTAGGTAAAGATGGACTTGATTTGTTTTGTGTTTTCAGTTTTCTAGAGGAAGCAAATGTCTTACACAAATTAGTGTGCTACAAAAAACTAATTATAACCTTGTGCTTGGCCTATCTGGCCTTAGCTGCTTATGCGTCTTTAAACCAACACGGCACAACTTATTTCTAGTCTCTCCAGTAAACCTCGATAATGTAACACGTTCTCTCTTCAGTATAGTATATGTCTCATTCGGCCTCCTAGCCTCACCCGGCCCTATCACATCCCATTTCATGCCCTCTAATTCCTCTAAAAATACTCCACACTACCCTCACAAGCTAAGCTTCTAGAGTTAAACATTGCCAGGGTCAGTTTCCAATGGTGGCCTGTCCGAAGCCAAAAATTCTTAGCACCCTTCGCCGAGTTGTTGGTCTGACCGCCGCCATGGTCAGTTGCTTTGCAGCTGCTGGGGACTGAGGGCCGGGGGTTTATAAGAGTATTCATAGGAGGTTGTGGCCAATTACTACACCAGGGTGGCCAAATCTTGATCTGGTAAGGGAGTGCGTTTCCAGAGGTGTTCACCAAATAGGTTGCACCCCAAACCTGTTTATGCAATTCTATCGCCACACGGATGTCTTTCTTTTTTTTAATCCGGTGGGGAACTGCGCGGCATCGGGATTCGAACCACAGTCCTCTTGCACGTGAGGCGGATTTTCTGCCTCTACGTCACCTTTGCATAGCTTCATAAATATCAGGCACAAAAATGTATTGCATTATGAGGACTAGAAATATACAAATCAATATAGAAATGTGCGCATGTTTTTATTATTGCTTAGGCCTTCTCTGTAGCTTTTACTACTCTGTCTTGTAATCTTTTTCTTATTGTGTGGTACAGTGGTATTCAATCCAGCTCTTAACTATATATATTATTTCATATCTCGTTTATGATTAAAAATTAACAATACTATGCTTTTAAGACGCTGTTTCTAAAGTGCACTTACATACTAAGCAAAACACTTTGCAGCATGATAGTCTTGGTGGAATTATGTATTTATGCCTGCTGCACGAATGAGCCGAGATGGTGAGTCTTTTATCAAAATGGCTATCTAGCATAGAAAAAGCCAGACAACACAAATTGAGCCAGCCATCCGCCTAACCTGCAAAACCTCAGGTCTCGCGTTTTGCTTGAGACTTTGCAGGTAAGGTGGATGGCGACTTTATATATATATATATATATATATATATATATATATATATAATGTATACATATATGTTGTAGCATCAGGTTGTGTCACAAAGGTGATGTACAGAAAGAAAAACACGAAAGAAAACCATGTCTCGCTTTATTCTCTGCGACAGTAGATCGGAGGATGTTCCACTGTAATGTTGACACATAAGAACACAGTTGGAAATGTACAGAATGCACAATTTTCCCATCAGCATAAGTGATGGAGAGACCGTAAGTAAGGGCGCGGTGGAAAGACGTGTTCCCTAAGTGGCTTGGGAGCAAACAGGTAGCAGGCAGACAGTGCCTTCTGTGATGACAGAGAGGGACCCTGCAAAATATGTGGCAGATGTATTGCTGGTGTGTAGTGCCGAACAAATACAAAATTAAACTGAAACGCTAAGGTGCCACTCAGAAAGAAAGGCAACCTGGAACTACTTGCAACAATTGCACACTGTTCTTCTTTTTCTGCTGTTTATCTCTTTGTACATGTGCACGCCTGCAAATTTACAGTAATACTATTCCTGGGAATCCCAAGTGTGACGAAAAAAAATTGCACAACAAAACCATATTGCCCAAACAATAGTCACCAGTACAAGCAGAACACTGAGTACAGCAAAGTACAGAACAAAGACTTGTTTGGAGTACAGTCATAAGAGGACCAAACTACGATACTACGATAAAAGAAGTTCAGAAATAAAAAAAAAAAAGATGCTGGATGAAAACATTGCCAACCAGGAGTTCCACATAGTTGCAGGGTGTCCGCTCTGCATCCACTGCTGACATCTGCCACCAGCTACGGGTCTGCCCCAGTACAATCTGATGCAGCACCCAGCAACCTAGGCATCAAGACAACAGCCTCTAACAAAGCAGGGGGTACTGCAACACAGCACTCACATGCAAGCAGCTAGGCAGCACGCTTACAATTCAACAAACGCATCTAGCGTGTGCAGACACACGAACACATGCGCACGCACACACACTGGTATAAAACAAAACTAAGTATGACACACAAGTGCACAGAGTATAACAAAGGCAAAAGTGAAAATAAATAACCTGTGTATAATGCGGCTCTCAACAGTGCTATGAAAGCTTCTGCTTGTACAACTCTTGAGGTGTGAAACGGGAAGTGCCACTGGAATTTACTGCAAGAAGCATTAATGTGGAATGAATGTCTACTTCTGGTTGAGAAAAAAGAAAAAGCATCACTCAGCATCCTCTCAATCTACAGCGAGCAGTGGAATGAACTATAATTCCAAATCAAACGCCCTCAACAAAAAGCACACACGACGACAATAACGAGACAATAAAACATTAAGAATGCACAAGAAAAGGTCTGCGCAAAAAAGTCCTGGCTCTCTTGAGCAGATGTATAAATAAGAAAAAAAAATGAGTATTCTTTTCACAGTTCTGGTGTGAGTTCAAGCTTCTAACTGAAGCCTTTCACCAGTCAGCTAGATGGCACACTGTCCCAAGTCAGCTTTTATATTCCCAACAACTTTCAAGCTGCACATACGTTTGCTTAAAATGCCTGTTGCCTACAAACTTGCCTTCCAATAAATGGATTCATTTTCACTGCCACCTTAAATAATCGAAGCAATTTCAACTGTCAGAAGGCCAGGCATGCTTTCGTAGCATTTGCATCTGGATGTATCATGTTATGGCAGCAGCTCTACTGCAAGGCTAAAGGGCACCCGTTCATGGTGGTCACACACTGGCAGCAATAAGTACATGCACAAAATTTCACATACTTCTCATTGCCAAGGCAAGCACAGCAGATTCCAACATTACAGTGGCTGCTTTTCTCACACTCGATACAAATCCGTGTCGAAAAATGTCTGGAAGAAGCTTCAGGCTGCACATTGTATCACTTGTGCTAACAATTGGTGATGTGCAATATGTGGACGCTACAAGCAGTGGCTGAACTTGAGAAGAGTGCAAGATGCGGGAAAAAAAACATCACTTATTTTTAATCAAACCAGTTTTGTGTCCGTGCTCACATCCTGTGCACTAGCTAGACCTAATGAAATACTTTTCTGCACCAACAGCATGGGATGAATTCAGTCTGTCCCCACCAGCACTAACATGAAAACAAGCACAAGCGGAATCTAGCTGAGCATGCAATAAGCCTGAGTGGGATATACAGCTGAACAGTTAAATGGCATAATAGTATTGTATCCTGTTACGCTGAAAAAAACCCTCTTGGAAAAAAAAAAGAATACATATTGGAGCACCTGAATGGGAAATCTGTTCCCAGCAGCACAGTCCAGCAAGTAATCTTTTCTTTGGTGCAGTGCTGCAATGTCTACCAGGCAGAGGTCAGTCTGCAGCACAGTGTACTGGAACAACACAACATTTTGTCAACTAACGAGCCATGCACTGCTTTTTAACTGAGCTATTTTTTCCTGCAGTGTACTAGTGAAGTCAACATCCTAACCACGAGAGCAACAAATCACAGTCATGACAACAGTGATAAGACTGCTCGGGGTTATTGTAGAATGATGTCTCTAGCAGAAAAGCACCGATACTGGCAAAGTGTCAGATACACTTTGCCACATCCAAGGATGTGCCCCATAAATATCAATCAGAAAAATATGGGAGTTTAAACATGGCTTGAACCTAGTTATACAAACAAAAGCTCTGTTAGGCAGGGTTTTGCATGGTTCAGCAAGGCTCTACGCAGTTTGACGGTTGCAATTTGGAGACGCTCAAGCTTCGCCTTAACAATAGATGCCACAGGGTTTTTAACACCGCCTTTAGAGTCCGCAGTAGTTTAGAATATTTTTTACTGAAGTTGTTTTTTGGGAAAGGAAGGTGAAGTACCTGTCTCACTTTTTGTACCTGCTTCACTGTTCACTTTAGGACACCTAAGCTTAATTAGGTCAAGATCATTTATACACAGCAAGGCAAGATCCAAAGTTGCACCCCGTGTAGTAGAGCGCTTACACTCTAGTAGCAATAAAATGACACATCATTTAGAACAATTGTTTTACAATGAAGAATATACATGGAATATTCAAACCTTTCTATATATTTAAGTAAGGTCTGCTGCACCACTAGGTTTTCAAGGTGACATTTTGTTTCTGCTAGTGCTTGCTCTTGCAGCCTAGGTTATCGCAGACTTTTTTTTCTTTCCTGCAAAATATGCGGTTGCATTCTGAAAGAAAATACTTTAATCCTCAGAAAGCTGAGAAAAATATATTCGATTTGCCAAATGGCTCCATGCTATGAAAACAAAGAAATTCTACATCACAAAAGATAAACCCAAATTGCAATAAACTGCCAAATCATTAAAAAAAAAAAATGGGCCATTGATTATGACAAATGCAAAATGTGACTGCAGCATATGAAACAGGCAGTCGCGAACAGCAGCGGAGCTTTGGCCTTTCTGCTCGGCCGAAATTTCTCACAAGCGCTGCCTACAGCAAACACAGGAGTGGGCGCTTAAGAGGAGGTGCTTGTCAAGAAACAGTCATTTTCATTTAATGATCAGTGTTGTGTTCCTGACTGTTTTAGCAACCTTGGTCCTTTATCTACCACATATAAAAAAATATCAGTGGCAAGAATTATTGGGAAATTGTTAGACTTTAATATTACAGTACATGTGGGAGCAACCAAAGGTGCAAATCTAAACCAATTATAAGCACGTGATGAGTCAAATTGCGGTGGCAACCATCATCAGGCTTGCGCAAGTCGATGTGCCGCCACTTCCCCTCCACAAAAAGCTGGCTTTGCCGCTTCAAATTCCCAGGAGTAATAATAATGGTTTTTCTTTTTTAATTCACAACCAAAACTGAGCTTTTTTGATGACCTTTTCATCAAACACTTTTTAAACTTCTTATTTTGGGCGAAACTTGGCTTTTATGCACAATATTTTATATGCTTATCTTAGTCGCACCAAGAACAAATTTGGCATGCATTACTTTTAAGCGCTAACCGCACGAGGCGAAAATTTGCAACGACACATCGCGCGACGGGCTGAAGGCCGCCAAAGCATTGCCGCTCATCGTTGTCACTCAGTTTCTGGGTTTTTAGAAAATTTCGCGTGTCGCCCGGAAGCAGCTCGCGCGGCAGCCAATCGCAGAAGGCTTTGGGGTGCTCAGCTTCCGTTCTAACCTTTCTTTGTTTTTTTTTTGTTTGCGGGTGAAGTTTGTTTCCCTAGTCCGGTTTTGGCTGAGAACCTGGTGTTAGACTTGGTGCCATCCTTGCGACCATAAATAAGCAGAGAAATTAATTAAATGATGTGAGGCTGGCATGATTTACTTTGCAGAAAAATATGTCTCAAAGGTGCATGAAAAGAAAAGAAACCTGATACACTTGGTTGCTTGAAATGAGAAAGAACTATATATAGAAATGAGTAATGGTGTCCTGTTCATGTATGACTAGGCGCCTTGACTGCCGCATTTGGGCCACGACTGCTAGCAGTCAAAATGAGAGGCCAAATATTAAGGACTACTATACTTAATTTGAGACTTAAATACCTAAGCAGGAGTAACTTTGAAAACAAAGCAGGCAACTCTGGCTAAGTTCCTCCATATCTAGAAACTAGACTTGTATGCAGTGCATTACAAGTCATTGATTACTTGTAATAAATTACATTTCACTGAATCTCTTACTGCACTGACCATTTTTTGTATAACGCCCTTGGTGATCGAATCATTTTCAGTGATTGATTACTAGCAACCTATCGCAGCTTATTTAAATAAGTTTTTGTAACCGGTGGTATAGCTTCGAGGCCCTGCTGTTTACTAAGCTTGGGCTTTGTTCCCTCAGAGCACAAGCAGTAAACTGAACAAAGCACTGTGCTTTGTGTGTATGTAAGGTGCTCGTGCTAAGGCAATGTGCTTCCCTCCACCAAGTAAATCGATAACGATCAGTGTCGATACTGATGTTTTCACATAGAGGCATGAAAAAAGTGCAAAAAACAAACAAACTAAAAATCGAAAAACAAAATGCAGGTAAAATAAACAAAGAATGTACTGCAAGCGACTGTACATCAAGCAAGTCTTAACAGTTAATCATCGTCCATGTATATTTGTACCACACTAATAAAAGAAGAAATCACAAATAAATTTGAAAGGACATTTAGCAACAATTCTTTTCAGTGCCTAGTGCTCCCATGCGGACAACATTCGGTAAAGCACTGCACATCGCTTTGCCACAACTACACAACCCTTGCAGTGCACTGTAATATCAAGTGGTAGTGATGTTACCATTCACTGTGCTGCAGACACTTTGTTTTCTCTCAAAGAACATGTGAATGCACATCAAAGACGGGACACTGTGACCAAAATTCAAAACTACAAAGACAGTTGACAAAATGGCCGAGATAAACAATGTTGTGTGTACTCGATGCCTGATGCATTTGTGTTGCATTTGCTTACACTGAAACCTTTGCCTGCTGTGTCCAAATACCTAGTAGCATACAGATTTCATATAAGTACCTCAAAGAAATGCGGAGTGGTGAAAGCTGTGTACTTATGTATCAGAAAGAATAAATGAAGCATAAGTAGACCAGCAAATGGTTTCTGCATCAAGTGTCCAACCTCATATAATTATACGCAACAAATGCTACACAGAGAAACTTTCACTAAAAGCCGAAACTGCCAGTGTAAACAGCCACTATCAACAAAATGAGAAATGTCAAAAAGAGCAGGCACACAAACGATGGCACCCGTTTTGTGACAGACGAGGTACAGGACAGAGATCTGACTGCTAAGGACACAAATGGCTTTCCTGGCTAGCATGTGATGCTACACCCTTGCTGCCACCGGGAAGCCAGTCTCCAAAGCAACTCGCATGCTTAGCTAGCCATACAATGGTGCAATAGCTTCAGCAGGGGCCATTACTAAGGTGATCTCATAGCCTCACCGAGCACCAACTCAATATATGTGGCCTTACTATATATCTGAATGCCAAGGCATATCCCGCAGTTTTTTCTGATCAGGTCAGATGCCACCACTCGATGACCTTCAGTGCAGATGCAGGTCAAGCAATAGTGGTGGCCACAGTGACCATTTTGGGTCATTGGCTCTCCCTGCCTCAATCCACCCAGCCCCTGCATTAAACTGTGACTGACTATTTAAAAACTAAATATCTGTGCTTCTTTGCTACAATGACTCAAAATGGAAAGAGTGACAAAGCTGTGCAAGTTTGCAAGAGCTTTAGACAAGGAGGCTGTCTGTATGATCTAGTGTAAACATTTGATTGGCAAAGCAAACAATCAACAAATCACTCGCAGGTATAAGGAAGTAAGTGATTCCATTTAAAAGAGTGCCCTCAATTCTGATCCAAATGATGCCTCAGAACACCAGAGACTGACCTTTTTTTAAAAATATGGTGTTGCACGGTTTCCCTCTCACAGTTTGTTTAGCAGGATATCTAAATGGCTGGGAAAAAATATCTCCACAGCTGCCTCCGCTTCCTTTGTCAATGCAACCATCACAGCACCAACTGCGGATACCGCACACATTTTTGCCTCAGCTACAAAGAACAAAAAGGACGATAAACAAAGCAAGCAAATAGGTGTCCCCTATAATATCACAGGTTATACAGAAAAGCCACCGGCCCTGTAAGCAGTACAGTCACATCCAGGGAGCACCTAGAAAAGGTGCACAGCAGAGAACTTGTTTAGTGCACCTCCCCCACTAACTACCCTGATGCACTCACTGGTAAAGTTCAAATTCTTTTATTCTTCTTAAGCCTAGACAATTGTGATAAAAGGTCTATATGTACACACACTCTCATATTGCAGAGTACCCCCATGAAAAACTGCACAAATGACACGAAATAAAATAAAACAGAAAAGAGGAAACAACATGCACTACTTTGCAATCTACTACTCCTGTGCTGTAGTTTATGTGACACTGCATTTCACTTAGTTTCCGGGCTGGTGTGTGCAGCAGAAGCACGCAGAAACGAGCCAAGCTACAATGAGTCTGTCAAGCAGAAATTGCGCAAGCAGCACAACAAAAACTGCCAAAAAGCAGTCGTAAACCATTACACTGTGCACACACTACCACGTTCTGTGAATCCACTTCAAGGCATGCACCTAAGCAGCGCAGCAGCATTCCGTATGATAACTAACTGTGGCCTCTCAACTAGCTTGTGAGACAAAAGCTGACACAATTCTTCTGTCACAAATTTACCTCAACTAATGCCCAATTTAAAGTTGCATGCATCACAAAGAGCACGCTTTGGTCTGGCAACGACAACAGGACAGGCAGGCTTCCAAGTGGAGTGGTCGTTTGGGGGCAAACACCACAGAATGCTACATCACCTCTTTAGCCCTGGCTTCTAGTGCATTGCTAAATTAGCTTGCGACAGACGATAGCCTGGTGGACAAAGGACATTCTAGAAGGCACACAAACAATGCTAAAACATGCGCTTTCAACAGTCTAGAATACAAGTAGAACTAGCAATGCATAACATTTGGCAGCAAGAGTCCAGCCATGTTGGCATGATGTCAAGTACTGCTTTTGCTGTGTCCTGTTTAAATAGGGCAGTATCTAAATATAAGTCTAAATGGACGTGAAAGATAGCTGTCGTTCATGTATGCAATTGCCACAACAGTGCAGAAAATGTGGAATGAGGACCAAACTATTTCCAAAGATGGGTCGCTTTGTTTCCAGTCACAAAGTTAGTGAGAGTGTTCACCAAAAAGAAGCACAAGTGTGCCAAACAGCTGCCCATCAGACTGTCAGAAAAAGAATATCTGCTGCTGAATAGTGGACTACAGTATCTTGATCATGAACAATATCAAAATCCATATCACTCTTCTGCTTTACCAAACATATCTGTTGAATTAAGTTTTTATTTTCTTGGAAAAGCTTGCCTGTGTGACCTATAATAAGGTATTTATCATTAGGTACTTTTCTGGATAAATACATCTGCATGCATCAGCATTGTTTCCGTGCCTTTTAGCGTGCCATCTTCTAGCTGTCAGCCAAGTATTTACTTTTGGTGTGCCCACTCTGTTTGATAAAAGAGCTTAATAAGCTGGCAGCCTTTGCACAGCAATAGTGAGAGAATGCTTTTTATGTAGGCATAAAAATAAATGATGAAATATTTGTAAAATTTTTAGTGTACACATGGGGACAAGGTTACGTGCAAATAAAGGAAAAGTCAACACTCCAGGCACTCGTGAAACAATGTACGGCTTTAGAGGTCTTTGGCATTGTTTATGAACGTTTATCAAGCCATGCTGGACAGTGATCCCTCCATTGAACTGCTGCACAGGAGGAGTGGAAGAGAAACTGATAAGGTGCCTAATAACATTTTGTGGAAAATAAGTACTAAAAAATTCCTGAGCCACCAAATGCATGCAAGAAGTTTGTTTTGAGCATGCGAACACAAAGGCTGCAAGCATAAATGGGTTCAGAAAGCCACCTTTACAAATGTTTATTAATATGCTCATCTGGCTAGCCAAGTCTAATTTTTGTCAAATTTAACGGCAAAATAAGCTCACACAGCTAGCTATATTTTGTTTAACACTCATGCCAGGCATAGAAGCCCAGCTGCAAATTTCCAATTTCTCTCGTCAATCCTAACAGTACCACAAGTACACGACATTTTTATTGACTATGTCGGTAATCGTAACGGTCTCAATTTATGCTGTAGGGTTTTCATAAATATAAAGTCATGACAAACGACACCAACATTCTCCCACCCTGCTGCCATGATTTTCACAAATTTCCTGAATGTGTCACCGACGGATGCAGAGGGCTCAGGCTGCAGTGTGTGTTGGTGCCTCTCCTTTCTGCACAGAAAGTACTATGAAACCGTATACATAGAGAGCACGGATGTGACCTTGGAATGTGCACATGCCTATATGGGACGCCATCGCCCCATAACGACTGGTACAGCAAAGCGACTGCAAAAAAGTCTTTTGTTTTGGTGTCTACAGTTCTGTGCTTCTGGGGACTAATGTAATGAGACCTACGGCGCTTTGCGACCACCTTCTTTGTCTCCTCCTTTGTTTATTTACATGCATACGAGTTCCCTAGAGTCCCTTGCCACCCGAAAAGCATCTCATTCCCGAGGCTGGAGGGGATCAGACGCGCACAGTGAGGCCAGTGTAGTAATAAACCGAGAAGCCCTTGTACTATGTCGGTGACGCGCACGAGAAGAGAGAAGAAACAAACAACTTGCGTGCCGGACCACTTTCCGAGTGTGCCAGCAGCACCACGCAGAAGCGTCCTCAGCTGCCGCATGCGAGCGTCCAGCGCCCGTTGTAGAGGCAGCCACGGCACGCCAGTCTGTACACAGGTTGTCATCACCGCATTGAGCCGATGTGGGTGCGGGGGATGTCGGGCAGTGGCCTCCTGTGGCAATCCACCAGATTACATGCTGCTGCTGCTGCTGGGCCAACCTCAGTGGCACCTCACCGATACCCCGGCCAACAAAGGGTTTAATTTGGCTCCGGGATGTTGCCAGATTTAAACAAAGGCAGACTGGGACTCTCTTAAAGTTGACCGGGTGAATTGCTACAAAAGGTCACTGCAGTAGAATCTGTACAGGCTGCGCTTGTGACATTGGTGTAGGCGAGTCGGCACGCGTTATTGCTTCCGTGACTAGGAAGAGGATTTAGCCCCCGCCCATTTCAACAGGCGCTCTCGAGGGGCCGCCGGCGTCGGCGCAGGAACTCGCGCTTTAGCGCCGCACAGCGTGTCTCAGCATCCCAGGCAGTGCTGTAGAGCTCGCTGTCACTCAGTCCACGCCAAACGTCATCATCATCACCTAGCGCCGGACTCAGCGCTGGGTCAAACTCGTAGTTCTCATCAACTGACTGGTCACGGGGTGGCACTAGAGACGACGACACCAAGTTTACCGCGACTGGCCGTAGCTCGCCCTGCAGAGAGTCACCGCGGGCTGCACCGGCGGAACTCCCGCGCCCCGAGCTGCCACTCGTGAGGCTCGCCGAATCGGGCCGTGAAGCAGCTGCCGCCGCTGCGCTGCCGCCCGCCGACAGCTGCAGCTCGGGTGCACTGTGATGGCGAAGTGCCGTGCAACGGACCCGCTGTACGGCACCTAACAGGCGCTCACGCGTGTAGCCACCGCCATAGCCGAGGCATGGGGGAGAGCTGGTGGCCAGCGGCGGCTGCCGGCTGCTGCCAGCGCGGGGCATGGGGGCGGGCGGCGCGTGGATGGGCCGGAAGCCGCAGGGCAGCTCACGGGACGGAGGCGTAGAGAAGGCGGCGCTCGAGGGCACCGTGCTGGGCAGCGACCGGTCGCCGCCACTCACGGGGCTCAGGTCGTCTGGGAAGCCCTGCAGCAGCAGCTGGAGCCCCCCTGGGCTGCTTGCCCGCGGGGTCGTGGTGGTCGCCGCCGCCAAGGTGGGACGTCGAGGCGACACAGTTGGGGCTGCGGGCGGTGGCTCAGGGGGGACCGGCCACCAGGGCCCCAGGCCCCCCGCTGCACCAGTCGCCACTACACCTGGTACTCGGCCTTCCGGGTGTCTGCAGAGGCACACAGCAGACCATGGTCAGATCCAGCAAGGGAATCACATGCAAACTCAACTGCTATTTAAGACACACATAACCTCAACAACACCATATCTGTGTGTTAGGCAGTAAGGAGGCCAAATGACCACATAGCACATGTCTGCAGCGCAGGCACAACTGCTTACATTACAGAGGATGCATCTGATGTTTGAAATTTTGTCACACGCCTTCAGTAAGGAAGAAATGATGGTTACTTGAATCCCTATGTGAGCGTGCCAGTGGCACATGCTTATGCATATGTGAGGTACTTCCTTCACTAGGTAAGGCATGCTCCATATTACTATAGCCGGTTCTGTACACCCCATTTTCTGGGCATGGTACACGTACAGACACTACACAAACAGACACTAGTTGCATGCTACATCAGGACCCTCTTCTTTTCTTGCGATTAATACTATTTGTGCAAACTGTACGATGCTAGTGCAGATTGTGCATCCCATGTGGCTTGAAGTAACAGAAAGCATCTTTTGCTGTTTTCAACTCCTACATGCACTATGGGGATTTCAGATGCAGTACATTCAAGGTGCTTTTCAGCTGCTTGCCCCGCCAGGGTGGCGCAGTGGTAAGACGCCCGACTACTGCGCCGAAGTACCCGGGTTCAATCCTGACTGTGGAGGCTGCGTTTCGATAAAGGTGAAACGAAGAGGCGTCCGTGTGCTGTACCGTGTCAGCGCATGTTAAAGATCCCTAGACGGACGAAATTACCCTCCACTACGGCTCCTCTTTCTCTCTTTCCACTTTCAGTCCCACCTTCCTCCCTTCCCTTATGGCACGGTTCAGGTGTCCACAGAAACAAGTGTGACAGATACTGTGCTTTTCCCTTCCTCTGGAACATTTACTATTATTATTGAAGCGGTGAGTTCTATACAGACAGATTCAACTTAAGTCTGCAGTAACCACAACACACAATTTCTCCGTAACAAAATGTAGTCCATTTTGAAACCTTTTCAGATTCAGTTCAGTTCAGTCGTTCAGTCGTGTCCGACTCTTCGTGACCCTATGGACCATATCACGCCACGCTTTCCGGTCTCTCACTATCTTCCTAACATCACATAACTTCATCTGCAGCGAATCGAGGATTCCATCTAACCATCGCGTTCACTGCCTACCCCTTCTCCGGTGACCCTCAACCTTTCCCAACATCAAATCTCTCTCCAGCGACTCCTCTCTTCTCATCAGATGACCAAAGTAGCTGAGCTTTAACTTTAGAATTTGACCCTCCAATGAGCGGTCAGGGTTTATGGTCGATACTATCGACTGATTTGATCTTCTGGCCGTCCAAGGAACTCTCAAGAGTCTCTGCCAGCACCACAATTCAAATGCATCAATTCTTCGGCGGTCAGCCTTCTTCACAGTCCAACTCTCGCATCCATACATCACAACTGGAAAGACCATAGCACGAGTTATACGGATCTTGGTTGGCAGTGTATTGTCTTTGATCTTTACTAGGCGGTCAAGGCTAGCCATGGCTTTCTTTCCCAGAAGCAGGCGTCTCCTAATTTCATGGCTGCAGTCTCCTTTCGGGGTAATCTTGGAGCCCAAGAAGAGAAAATCTGTCACAGCTTCCACTTCTTGTCCCTTGATCCTCCAGGACTTGATAGGGCAAGACACTATGATCTTGTCTTTTTATTGTTCAGTTTAAGCCCAAGCTTCTCACTCTCTTCTTGTACGCGCATCAGAAATCTTGAGTTCCACTTCACTTTCTGCCATTAAAGTGGTATCATCCGCATATCTAAGGTTGTTGATATATGTTTTCCAGCAATCTTCACTCCAGCTGAAGACTTGTCCAGACCGGCCTTCCTCATGATGCACTCAGCATATAGGTTAAATAGGCAGGGTGACAGTATGCAGCCTTGTCTCACTCCTTTCTCAATCAGAAACCAATCAGTAAGACCATTCCCAGTTTTGACTGTGGCCTCTTGCCCTTCATACAGGTTCCTGAGGAGACAGATGAGGTAAATTGGAACTCCAATCTCTTGGAGAGCTTGCCACAATCTGCTGTGATCTACGCAGTCAAATGCTTTCGCATAACCAATAAAGCAGAAGTAGATGGGTTTCTGGAACTCTCTTGCTTTTTCCATGATCCAGCGAAGGTTGGCAATCTGGTCTCTAGTACCTCTGCCCTTGTGAAAACCTGCTTGCACGTCCGGAAGCTCCCGATCCACATATTGCTGCAGCCTACCTTGGAGGATTTTCAACATCATCTTGCTAGCATGCGAAATAAGCGCGATCGTGTTGTAGTTGGAACAATCTTTGGCACTGCCTTTCTTTGGAATGGGGATGTAAACTGACCTCCTCTCATCCTGTGGCCACTGCAGGGTTGTCCAAATTTGCTGACATAATGTATACAGAACGTTAACAGCGTCATGGTTGAGGCTTTGAAGCAACTCAGCTGGAATGCCATCAATTACGCTAGCTTTGTTCTTAGCAAGGCTGGCTAAGGCCCATTCAACTTCACTCTTCAGGATGCCCGGCTCGAGATCAGTATTTACAACCGTCTTATGTTGGGTTTGCACATTCGGATCCTTCTTTGTACCATTCTTCTGTGTAATCCTGCCACCTCTTCTTTACCTCTGAGGCTTCAGTGAGGTCCCTGCCTCGTTTGTCCTTTATCACGCCCATCTTAGCACAGAAGCTTCCTTTGATATCTTTGATTGTCTTATACAGAGCTCTTGTGTTCCTCAATTGGCTGTTGTCCTCAACTGCTTGGCACTGTATGTTCAGGAAGGCATTCTTATCTCTCCTTGCTATTTTCTGAAAATCCCCATTGAGAACCTTGTATCTTTCTCTTTCCCCCTAACTTTTGCCATCCTCCTTTCCTCAGCTATTTGCAAAGCCTCTTCAGATAACCAGTTTGCTTTCTTGCATTTCTTTTGCTTTGGAACTACCTTAGTAGCAACTTCTTGTATTATATCACGAACATCAGTCCACATCTCTTCAGGCTCTCTGTCTTCTATATCTAATTCTTGAAATCGATTCCTCACTTCCACAGCATATTCTGATGAAATTTGATCCAGATCATACCTGAAAGGCCTTCCAGCTTTCTGCGTTTTCCTCAATCGAAGCTTAAATTTGGCAACAAGAAGCTGATGATCGGTGCCACAATCAGCCCCAGGCCTTGTTTTTACTGCTTGTATAGCGCTTCTCCATCTTTGCCGGCAAAGAATATAATCAATCTGATTCCTGTACAGACCGTCCGGTGAAATCCATGTGTACAGGTGCCTCTTGTGCTGTTGAAAATGAGTATTCGCTATGGGCAGGTTGCTTTCTTGACAAAACTCTACTAGCCTCTGTCCAGCTTCATTTGGCTCACCAAGACCGGACTTGCCTGTAATTCAGGATATTTCTTCACTCCCCACCTTAGCATTCCAGTCTCCTATGAGAAAAAGGACGCCTGATGATGGAGTGCTGTCTAAAAGGCATTGCAGGTCAGCATAAAATCTCTCAACATCAGCTTCTTCAGCAGTAGTGGTTGGTGCATAGACTTGGATAACTGTTATGTTGAATGGGTGACCTTGGATCCGAAGTGAAATCATTTGGTCGTTTTTGGGGTTGTACCCTAGCACTGCTTTGCCCATTCCTCTGTTTACTATGAGAGCGACCCCATTCCTTCTCCTGGATTCGTGCCCACAATAAAAGACATACTGGTCGCCGGAATTAAATTCTCCCATTCCGGTTCACTTGAGCTCGCTGATACCCAAGATATCAATGTTCAATCTGTCCATTTTTCGCTTGACGACATCCAGTTTACCTTGCGTCATAGATCTTACATTCCATGTTTCTATGTGATATATCTCCTTGCAACATTGGACTTTCTGGTCACTTCCCGACACATCCACAACTGAGCATCCCTTTGGCTTTAGCCCAGCCGCTTCATTCGTCCTGGAGCTACTAGGAATCGCCCTTTGTTCATCCCCAGTAACATGTGGGACGCCTTCCAGCATGGGGGGCTCATCTTCTGGCACCCTATCATTAATGCTATTGTGACTGGCCATAGGGTTTTCTTGGCAGGAAATACTGGAGTGGGTTGCCATTACCTTCTCCAGTGAATCACATTTTGTCAGAACTCTCTGCCGTGACCTGTCTATCTTGGGTGGCCGGCCCTACACAGCAGAGCTCACGACTTCATCGAGTTTCGCAAGCCCCTCTGCCACGACAAGGCAGTGATCCATGAAAATAAATAAAAATAAATAATAAAAAAACAAAAAAAAAATCTAAGCACTAAGCCAAATTATAAGCTCAAGATTTTTTGATGCCTTTAGTGTGTTTGGTTTGCCGAAATTTTAAGGACTGATTTCGTTCGCTGTTTAGCGGAGTAATACACACAGCCCATACTGTGACCCAACATGGACCCAGGCTTGAACGGATGAGCCTTGCTGCTGTCGCAACCGATCAAACACCGTGGTTGACTGCCACTTTCACGCGCAATACACTGCACACTGTCATCTTCATCAACCTTCATCTGTGTGCAACAGATCTAAAACACAATGCTATTGCACTGCCTTCTTAAGGTGAGTGAAGCAGTCCCAAAACTTTTTAGTGTGCTACTGCTAAGGCCCCCATTAGTACCAATTTCGCCAGTCTTTGCCTGAAGCCTAATCTTGAAAATCTTAACGCCGAACCAAGGGTAAAATGAAATGTGACATGCTAGCACACATACTTCGCATTTGGTTAATTTAGCAAAATCAGCAGCGATTTTTCAGCCCTAATTTTACACACAATGAACCAAGTAGCCCAACTTTACAGGTGCATTCACATTTGATTCTGCGCAGAGAAAAACAGAACTCGGGCCTTTCCAAGCCAGCCACCTGCATGCAGGGAAGAATAAAGAATTTTTTTGAGGCTGTCACTACTGGTTGATTTTTTTTTTCAAAGTAACACTGTGAGCAACAAGGCAAGCCATGCTGGGAGGGGGGCTCTAGACTGACTTGAATTATTTAAGAGAGTTCTTTACTGTGCACCAAAATTTTGGCACACAAGTGTTTAACTCTTGTTCTTATATGGCCACTGTGGCTGGATTACACCTGTGAACTCGTGCTTGGCCATGCTAGCAAGCATGTTCATAGTGCAGTGAAGCACCAAAAAAAGCAGCGGCATGATGAAAGAGAAGGGTGGGTCACCTTTTTTCCTCCGTTGGTGGCAACGGTGTCAGTTGTGTGTGATAAAGAGAGAGAGAGAGAAAGGCGGGCGGGGAATGAACGACGTCAACGGCAGGTAGGCATGCAGAGACACCCCTGTTGGCAATGGTCAACAGCGCACACCACCAGCAAGATACCCACAATGACATCACCAACTTCTGCAGGTACCAACACAGCACTAACATTGTCAATTGTACACATATGCAGTGACGTGAAAGGTACACACCACAAAATATTACTGGATTTTTCAAGCACACTGCTGAGTGCCTCATGGTACGACTTGTTGCTGGTGCCAGAAAAATTTCAATCAAAATAGCATATTGTATACAAGCACAGTGATATATATATATATATATATATTCCTCAAAAGGTCCTCAACAAGCTAACTGAAACATCCTGTAAAAAATTACACATTGAGCTGTATGCTGTAGGATACAGGCAATAGTCTGTGATATTGTTCAGCCTGTCTTCTAAAGCATAGAACATTGCAGGGGACAATGTTTCAAGCACCCAAGTCACTCCTGTAAGGTGATGCTAGCTACCTACAGAGCAAGGCCGACCTCGCTGATATCAACCTTGAGATTAGTAATCAATGATCAATGAACCTCATTGCTTACTGATATTGAGGTCAATGCTGCCATGTAAATATTATTCAATCAAAGGCCTGCCTGCAGTATCAGAAATGCTGATCACTTTCACAAGCCACTTGCACGGTGCAGAACACTAACCACTTGTCTACAGCTGAAAGAGCATTTCTGGCATTATGTCAATGTTGCTTGTGTGTTCTTTTATTTAAAGTTATACTCCCACTTTGAATTTTTGTGTGTAATGTTCGTCACTGTTTAGTAAACTCAATGAGCAAACAAACAAACTCACTGGCCATATTCCCCCAAATGTTGCACAAATATGTTGCTAGCATTTTTGAAAGCATGAGTGCACTTTGAGAACATATCATAAGAGGGGTTTCAAAGTACACCACCATGGGCTCATTAAGGCTTTCCTTATGCCTCAACTATTGTGCTGCAAAAGATCCCTCACATCTCCGAATGAAGTGCATGAAAAGATTAAACGAAGTCAGCACCTTTAAATGAAGGGTACGCATTGCAAAACTCAAGATACAAGCAATTGAAATGCCGAACCTCATTTGCTAACTGATGACACTGGCTGCTACCGAACGAAACTCTGCCTTCCATATCTGCAGCGGATGCTTGCATGCCATGGCTATCTAGTCAGAAAGAAACATGCTCTCTTGTTCTATGCAGATGAATATAGCTCCCATTGCAGGGTAATAGTTTCATATTAAAAAATGATACATTGACAGCACTCATTATCTAAGGCACGTTTCTAACATAACTACACATTTTCAGCTTTTGACATTACCGACAAAAACACTTCCTTTTTTCATTGCAACATAACTTTTTGGGATACGATGCGATTATATGAAGCTCCCATAGATGACGCCGCTACACCATCGCCAAAGGCGCCCACCCTGCGGTTGGTGGAGTGATACAGTTGCAGGTGAATGAAAGAACAGTGAAAGCTTGTTCATTCGAACCTCGATAATTTGAACTACTCTTCAGCCAAGCTCCACAGAGGTCTTTGTAGAAAAAAACCGTTAACTGAATGTGAGTCGGTTCCACTATGAATAATTCGAACTAACCCGCGCCGCGTCTGGGCTGCCTGGTGCCAGCACATAGGGCGAAAGAAATGCCCCCACGTTAGAGTGACATAGTTACAAGTCTGTGCGTGTCCAAAAAATCAGGTAAAACACTATGGAAGAGTGGGTAAAGCCTAATCCATGACCGGCACGGCAGGTGGTGGCCCAGAGGGTAGGGGGTTGGCAGCTGTGGCGGTGGCTGCTTGCTGTCTGTTCCGCATCACCTCCGACACTCGCAACTAAATGCTCGTAAATTCGACCCCTGTGTATTTGGAAATACGGATAAGTATCTGCAGGTAAGGTTAGGATAACGCTACGCACGTCTCATACCGGTTAGGCTGCATCGGATACGACTGCACGACACTGTACGTGATTTTAAAATAGCATTCCTCAAACCTGAACTATATGCCGCGCAGTTGACCGTGCATCTCTAGCATGCGCGCAACGTCAAATGTGAAGGTACCCTTATCCAACACCACCTTAATAAGCCAATTACACAATTTCAATTTCTCTGTTATGAGCTTCACACCGTCCGCACCAACCCGCGGCAACAGTGATCACTGGCTGCGCATCAGCCAGCTAATCGATTCCAGTTGCACGGTGTTTTGGACAGCGGTCGTGGGTGTTTTTTATGCGCTTTCATCGTGGTTCTTCCGCTGCTTTGTCAGGTGCCTTTCAGTGCACCGTGCGGTGAGGCCTCACACACGACGCAAGCTATTTGTTAAGGGCCCACACTGCCACTTACGGCGTTGCACCATAAAGGATGAGTACTATCAAGGTGTCAAGGCCGCTGGCAATTGACTAAGTTTGCCTCCTCCCAACGCTAGGGCTAACATCAAAAGATAGACACACCATGATGTTACCAATGCGCAGCATCTTGGCGCGCTGCCAAAAATATGCTGTGGGCTGTGACAACGATGGAGCAAAATGGAGGGAAGCGCTAACACTTTATTTATTTTTTCAAATTCTCAGTGGCAAAAGTGGGGAGTAAGTTAATACAGTAAATTTACCATAATGCAAATGATTCTCATCAGTTTTTTGAGGCCATTCGATAATTCGAATGTTGAATAATTCGAACTTTTTCCCCAGTCCTGTGAAGTTCGAATAAACAAGCTTTTACTGCATTAGATGTAAACGTTTAACTACTGAAAACTGCCATTCAACCCCTTCTAATGGTGCTGAAAAAATCCTTTTAGCAGAAATATCCAAAACCAGTGATGAAACGATGCAACTCTTCTTCAAGTGCACACTTCATGCTGATGACAATGCGTACTACAAGTCCAAAGGTGCTGGTGACAGGCGTGTCTTTTAAGGAAACACGTGCGCAGCCTGAAATCATTTCATTTCTCGGTTCATGTGTCAGTAACGTATCCATTTATAATGGTAGAATTATTCCCTTTTTGTGTGTGTGCATGTCCTGAAACAATGGGCAACCATGCTGCTATACATGCGTCGATTTATATACAGCTGAACCTTGACATAGCAAATACAGATATTAAGAATTAGTGGCTATAACACTCTCTCCCTAAATATTTTTAACAAGAATGTGCGATTTTTACTTTGTATACCAAAACCGATGCCCACTCGGATGGCAATAAGAATTCACGCCAAAAATTTGCACTAGCATTTCCCTATTGTAGTTGTCAATAGCGGCATGCTAGCAAGACAGTCAGCACACATTCACGTTTCTCACACCCACCAGTAATTCTCTGGAAAGCAGTGACACAGTCAGTCGCAGCCTTGTACATAGTACCACGCACTGTCAGTTGTCACGGAGGTAGGATAGCTCTCACTCAGCCATGCCATCTTCCATGTAACACAGCTGTAAAGCAGGGAGCCACTCCAGCTGGCACTCGGCCTGCTGTCGTAGCTATGTGCAGAAGCCAAAACTAAGTGGCGTTAGTTCTTTGCAGCCTTCAGGAACGTTGTGTGTGATTTCGAAGTCGCACTAAATCTTGAGAAATCTCTCTATCTATCTATAAGGATTGCCAGCATTCCATCTCTTTGCTACCCGAACTGCTTTACTTTTGCATGCATTCTTTACGAAATTTAATATTAAGCATTTCTGCTATATATAGACTATTTTTCACCTGCTTGCTATAAGAAGGTTTCACTGTAGTGGTAAATATGACAGGTGTCATGCTATAGAAAAAGATGGCTTCAATAACAGTGTTATACGAGCATTTAACTGATGCATTTTAACATATACAATTTATGTAGGGCAGAGCAGCAGTTCGTAAAAACAAAATGTTTGCTCTGAGTTAAAATCAACAAGATCCCACTGCAGTTCTTTCTTCATTGTTAATTCTTTACGCTTCTGTGTCTTTAGTGGGCGCTGAAAATGCTAAACCATGCTCACGTGCATGTACACACACACACCTCTCATATCTTATCATGGAAGTGAGAATAAACAAATTGTAACGAGCAAGAACTAATGAATAAACAAATAAATAAAACCTTCCACTGTTTTGAGTGCTTTAAGGCTTTGGGCAATAATTTCTTTGAGCAGCAGATGAATATGACCCTTTTCAGCTGACGCATACCATGACTGCAGCATCGTTTCACCTATTAAAAGTCACAGCAGAAATCATCAGTGTAAAAAAAAAAAAAAACACTCACTTTTTGAGCGAGACAGGGCTGCCTCCATGTGAGTGGCCTCCATTGCGGGTGTCTGCCACAGGGCATGTCACCATCATGTACGCTGCAAAAGCGCATGCACACAGTGTGAGCCCCATCATGATCAAGTATGTTGCCAAAAGTACTGAGGTTCACTGTTAAATATGAATAAACAAGAACAATATGCTAGCTTTTATAAAGCACCTTGCATTCTTTGGGCAAATAACCCGGGCAAACTGCTATAGTAAAAGCTCTGGATGTGCTACCGAGGACAGGAATACCAGCAATGCGCGAATGGTTATTACAGCCGTTAGCTCCAGTAGGTGAAAATCAGTCTTGTGGGCTCTAATGTGTCATAGCAAAAATAAAGCAATTGGTTCCAGGCATAGTACTGAGGCATCTGTCTAGATGCCTCAGTACTACTTTCATGTCCCCACTAGCACATGCCAAAAAAATGGACTGCTAGTTACACTACGCCTATGCAATGCAACATTCAGCAGCAGCAAATTGTAGTGCTGAACGTGCCATTCGTTCTATTATACAGCAGTGCCCTCCCTTTGGAGGTGGAAATGCTAGCTTCGACTTCTGTCCACACAGGGCCTCATTCCCCTCTCCTCCTCACTTTGTGTTACGACGATGCAGAAATGGGACAAAACTGTGCCCTGAACGGTTGTAGCTGCGTAAGGAGCAGCACGCACGTACCTTTCTCGGCTTTGCGTCGCTTGCGCTTGTTGCAGATCTTGACTGCGCACACCGAAAGGATGATGGCCACAATAAAAAACAGGACGCCACCGACGACGCCCGAGATGATGGCCTGGTCCCGCTTGTACTTGGGGCCTCGGTCTGAAACACAGCAGCCTGGTGGCGCCGCCAACAAGAACACAACGTTCTCCTCTCCTCCTCCTCCTCGTGTTCCTCGTGCAAGAGACGGTGACCACAAGCAGCACCCACGACAGTCCCACTGAGCAAGACTCCCTCAGACAATGCCACGCGCTCTCTCCTGAGCACCTGCCCGCCCATCACCACCACCACCACCACTGCTAGTGGTATAACCAAACCCATGCAGCAATATCAGACACCACTACACATGAGGAATGCATCGGTCAAAAATCCCCACGGCTAGAAAACACATACTTCATGCGGACTGCAGACAAGCTCGCTCAGCAAGCCATTCTCTTGGACCAATGCCATGCACATCCTCACATGTTTAAATACACCGTTTCCAGACCACATGAGCAAGCAACCAGCATCGCTTCTTGTTATTTTGATTTAAAGTCACTCTCCCTCTCCTCTGCTCAGCAATATATTACTGACAGACTGAGTCCGAATAAATAGCCGACACATATCTAAGGGTTGCACTTTTTGCTTTTCATTTTCTGAAAAATGGGTGGCCCTTTCCTGTCCTTAAAAACCCAAGATTCTTTTTTTTTTTTTTGCAAATGTTTCTTAACAAACGAATTACTGAATCCTTCCGGTAATTTAATGGAGCGCCTATGCAGTCACAAGCAACTTAGAATATGTCTCGGCACTTTTGTTGGCATGAACAGTTTAATTACCAGCAATTACTAACAGTAATAGCATTCGGAGTTGCGTTGCTCAAATCAGAGCAGCCAATCATCCAGCATTGAAGCCAGATGTTGGAATTCGGTTTTGAGGGCAATGATCTGCCCAAACTGTCGGTGGCAGTTTGTCAACATTTCATTTTTATCTGCACATTTGATTATTCATCTCTGCAGCTCATCCAAATGCTCAGACGATGTTGACAACAATGCTAGCTCTTCTATATTAGCACGTGAGGACTCATCCAGCCATGCTTCTTCTCAAGTTTATGTGACGCTGAGCACAGAGTCTCACTGGCTGCCATAGCAACTAAGACTTCTAAAAAAAAGGCCTAATCTAGTCATGTGATGCTCCAATGTACACTGTGTCCATATGACTGGCACAGCCGAACCCCAAAAAAAACAAAAACTGCTTCTGCCTCGCCAGTTGCCATAGCGACTGCGATGCCTATGCTAGGCCTAATCTAGACATGGGTGATAAGATGCTCCAACACAGACTGCATAGTAAAAACTTGTGCAATTTCAGACTACTAGACTAACCATGAATTTAAAACCTAACATATGTGCAATAAAGGCACTTGAAACTTTGCCAAACACTAAGCCAGCCTCTCAATGGTAAACCACCAAGCAAAGCGATGCCAAATCATATGCCAAACAGTGCTTCCACATGTCTTATAATACTAATTGGTTTAACCAGAGTTAAACCCTCACTATTTTTTAATTAAGACATCAAATTCATTTGGCATGCGGAAGTACAGAAAACAGCTTGCCATGCTCCCATTATCAGGCCCAATAGGGCAGCTATAGCTAGGGCCTATGCAGTTCATGTGACCTTAGGTAGTTCTTTTTGCAGCTGCAGCTGTTGTTTTTGTTTAAATTTTTGCACATTTGATTAAATATATTCTTTTCCTCAGATAACATATCTGTAAAATAATGCTTTCTAATTTTACTACAATTCTGCATGAAATTAAACTCATGAAGTAAACACACTTCTAATTAATTTGTGCAATAAAACTGCATTTATTCAGCTTCATTTGACCTTTTTGTAAATGTAACAATTTTTTAAAACTAGGTGAAAAAAACAGAGCCAAGGTGACCAACTTAGCATATTATAATCATGAAGTAATTAGAAGCAGTTATCACTTTTGTTCAACCATTTAATCACAGCACACATTTCTTACAAGCTAATATTTCTTGAAGCAACACAAAAATAAAAAATTGTGATTGCTAAAGATAGTTGAAACCCACTGTGTGCTTCTACACTCCTTGCTGCCCTTCCCTTCTTCCTCGCCATCATTGTGAATCATGTCGACTTTTCTCAATGGCCTCACCCTCTGTGTTCTTCCCATGGCAGCCCCCTTATTCCGACCTCACCCTCCTCTCCCCTAAAGTAGAGAGAGGGATTTCCCCTCTCCCGTTTGCAACCTGCCAACTATGGTGGTTTAATATTGTATTCAGTTGTTTCAATTGACTGATATTAATAATTATATAAATTAAATATCTAATCAAGCCTTACAGTTGAGCCCGTAGATACGAGGATAGACTGCAGCTAAAGCTATATGGTTTACACCAACTCTACAACAGCTTTTACTGTAATGACTGAAAGCAACAAAAACAGCCATTTTACCCTAAAGTAGGGACAGAGTCAATGAAGAAGACAAACACACATCCAATACAATAAATGTTTCTGACAAATGGTGACCTTTAAAATGATGGCAACCTCTCTTGAATGTATGGCGACAACACAGCCAGTGCGGTGCTGCAGAAGCCTAATCAGGGCCTTCTGCCGTGCTGGCCATAATTTCAGAATGAAAAGCTGTTCAGCTGGCTGCAACTGTATGCTTCCTTAAAGACAAGAGGAGCCCCCCATCAGCAGGCACAGGCAAATGACGATGCAGTCAGACCACAGAGCCCTTCAGGGTGAGCAGCAACATACCGGTAAGGGTCAGCAGTATCGGGGGGCTTGATGCGAAGGCGGACGTGATGGAGAATGCTGACACGCGGATGTAGAACTTGGTCCCTTCAGGCAGGTCTGTGACTGCAACAGGAGAAAATTTACCTTGCTGCAACTTCACGTCATCTAAGGAAGAAAGGCAGCAATGAACCACAATAGTAAAATTTTTAAATATTTTGTTTTGCAAGTCTGTAGTTCTGTGCTTCTGGGACCCTGCAATGCGTGAATGGCTACACGTTTAAAAGCACGGGGTCTTTATTAGTCGCCTTTCCTCATTTCTTTCGGGACTGTAAAGTTTCAAATCATTTGGACAATATGACATAAATTCCTGCAGGTTGTGTGAAGGGGAAGGCTTTTTACATGAATCTAGAATGAGTTTGAGTATGTGGTAAGAATTATTGCTGAACTATTCTTTGGTTTAGTTTATGGGGTTTAACATACCAAAAAAAACTCGGACTATGAGGGACACAGCAGTCGAGAACTCCAAATAATTTTGACCGCATGGGGTTCTTTATGTGGACTGGCATTTCATATAGTACATGAGCGCTTTGCATTTCGCCTCTATTGAAACATATGCACTGTAGCCGAGATAGGACTCAGGTTCCCCAGCCCAGCAGTCGAGCGCCCCAACTATTTATATATACCGATCCACAGCAGCGGGGCGCACCATTCTTTGATAACTTCGCCAACAAAGCAAAGAAGTTCTTAGGAATTTTGCCCAAACTTTGTCACATAGTGCTCTCACGGCCCAAAGGACATGAGACAGACTTTAACATCAAAGTTTATCCCTTCAACAATTCAGCAGGAAGATTTCCCCAACAGACCCTCATCCCTCAAAGAATGTGCTGTTAACTGGTACCATTAATCCAAAGCTCTGACCAACAATAAAATGCAGCCAAGGTCCTTGTTCCCACATGCCTTATTCCATTAAGCTAACGTACACATGTCAAACCTTTGGATCATCTCCCGGGCATTGAGACTTGGCTCCAAGAGCATCACAAGGATGAGCTATGCATTACCTAAATCACGTCTAGACCACATTTTTTATGAACTGTACGGGCATCTAACTAATGGCTAGTGAGCCTTAAAAGGAAATTTGTGATGTTATTTTTAACAAAAAGAAAAAAGAAAGCATTATGAGCATAACATCTGGCTGCCGTTGTATACATGTCACAAAAAATCTGAGAATTCAATGATGCTCAACAAGACACAGTATAATGCAACTCGGTGCAGAGTCAAATGAGAGAACTCTCATGTTTATCTGTTTATCTGTTTATATGTTTATCTGTTATCTCATGTTTAACACACGCTCAAGAAAAAGGTTGCAATTTATGCTAGAGGATTGTTGACCAGCATAGTTGTTCAAATAATACCTGTTACTTTTGTACAGCTGCGCAGGATTAACAAAGAAAGGTTTGTCATAGTGTCGTTAAACTATACTTCTTGCTGAAGAGGGACTGAAGAGGGATTTGCCCTTTTGTGAAGAAGGCTTTCCAACCATGTGCACAAAGCGAAGCGCTAGACGAAACTACGAAAAAACATTGTTCTTACTTGGGTTTCATCTCAAAATCAGACATCTAACATACAAGTGTTTATCAGATAAAATTTCTGTGATACAACTGTTTTTGGCAGCTGTTTAGGGGCCTATTCGATAATTCGAGCTTTCAGTTCATTCGGACATTTTTTCCAGTCCATGAAGGCCAAATCAATGAGTGTTTACTATTCAGCAGCGATATGACAGCTCCACCCGTTTTCATGCAGGTCCTTCCTGTACAAAAAACTGGTATATGGGCCCTTCTGAAAACCTGATACTAGATTTTTCAGCAGGGTATACACTTTGATGCAGTTCTAGTTTAATATACTTTGCAAATACCGTATTAATTCTGAAATAAACAAAACTAACAGTGGTTGCTTTTTTTTTTCTTTTTCTTTCTTTCTTTTTTTTTTTTTTTTTTTACTGATTTTATATTTGAATTCAACAGACCTATGAAATTAAGAAGAAATGGGCATGGGCAGGACATGTAGTGCGAAGAGAGGATAACCGATGGTCGCTTAGGCTAACAAACTGGATTCCAAGGGAAGGAAAGCGTAGCAGGGGGTGGCAGAAAGTTAGGTGGGCGGATGAGGTCAAGAAGTTCGCAGGGGTGAAGTGGATGCGGCCAGCACAGAACCAAGTTAATTGGAGAAATATGGGAGAGGCCTTCGCCCTGCAGTGGATATAGTCAAGCTGATGATGATTCAATTCACAATTCGAAGGTATTTTTTCCCCTACTCGTATTCAATTCGTATTTGGAAATGTCAGTATTCGCACACCCCCACTTGGTATGCAAGATATACAGTTAGCCGCTGTTAAATATGAATTATATTCTGCCAAGGTGAAACATCAACTAGTCAGGGAGATGACAAGATGGCGGTGGTATTGGATAAGCAGCTCAGTTGAACCTGCCAGCTAATCATTATTTTTCCATGATTACCACCAAAAAGAGTAAGTAATTTATTTGTGAGAAATAATGTTTGCTGCCAAAACAAAAACAAAATAAAATATGTTCTGGAAGAGACACTAAAAGACATATGCCAAATTTTTCAAAAATAAAAATCTAGAAGTCTAATGCCTTGGTACACAGTATCATGTATACCAAAACACAGCACAAAAGCAAGTTCACCAGAGTGAGTTTAATGTAATCAATGGTGCTCGTTGCAATGCTGTTTCACAGCAAACAACCGGTAGACAGAAAATAAAGACCAACAATGTTTATACATATATATTACTGCATATATATACTGGCTGATTCATGTAACACGAACTGGGCTTAAAAAATAAATAGTCCTTCACACGAATGAAAAAAAGTGCATATTATTGGCATCCTAGCAGCAATTAGAGAAATATTTATTACAGAAAATAATGCCTTGAAAGCTGTGCAATGATTAATGCAGAGGAAATGTGAAAACATCTTTTTTGACTCCACTTATGGAGTAGTGAGCTACACATTAACCCTTTCAGTGTGAAATTAACTCCTGAAGAAAGTGCGAATATCGCCAAATTTTAAAAGTTTCAAAACTTTTGTACTGCGATTTTTATTCTCACAGTATACTACTTCGTTAGCTCCTGGTTAAAATTAGCACAAAAAATTTAAAGAAAGTGCATGCCATCACTCTTGGCCATCGGCTTTTTCTCAGTGTAGTCAGCCTCTGTTGGAATCATAAATAAAAAGACTAGCGCAAATAACACAGACACAGACATAGGAGAAGACAAGAAGAGCGCTCCTATGTCTGTGTCTGTGTTATTTGCGCTAGTCTTTTTATTTATGATGACACACCAACTAGCCCGGCTTCTGCTTTAACTCTGTTGGAAACAACTCTAGATAGTTAGCTATGCTGCTCTCAGAACTGCTCCAAGAAGCAGCTCTTTTTCTCAGGGCATCACCATCATGGGCATTTTTCATATGCAATGTCGTTATGAAATGGCTGTTGTCAGGCTAAAACAAGCCCTAAAAACGCAGAAAATGTTTTTTCCTGAAAAAATACAGCCCTCTAGTTGTCAAAAATTGCAACCAACGCAACTGGCAACCTTAACCCACCTTTGGCAGTAGAATCATCCCAACAGTTCACACAAGTATGACTCGTCATTGGTGATATTATACAATCACCTATGATGAGTACAGCTTGGGCTTGGCAGTTAAAGAGTTTATCCGTGGCTTTCATTATGTTTCAATCTCTCATAACATTCGAGCTTTTGTTATACCTAAGTTTCTGATCATATCCGAGTCTTTCGTTCTGAGTCTATCGCTGTGTCCAAGTGTTTCGTGACATCACAGTCTTTTGTTATATCCAAGCTTCTCCTGAATCATATCTCAGCCATTCATTACATCAATGCCTATCATTATGTCTGCCAAGTATTTCGTTACAGTTGAGTCTTTTGCTGCATTTGAGCCTTTCATTATAATCAGTCCCTTCCGCCTCTCCCCTACAAAAAAAAAAATCTGAGATTTGCTGTTACATTTTGCCACCTGTAAACCACAGTGACAGGTCAGTCTTCTATGCACCAACTGTGGTAGGTGGCTCTTACCACCTTGCCCGGTGGCAAGCGGTAGAGGCCTCAGCATTCATAGCATTCCCATGATTTTGCATGAAAACACCCGATTCAGTTGTCTACAGTAAAGTGACTCTAACGCGGTCGGTTGCAAGATGAGTCTGCACCATGTGGTAAAATAGAGAACATAAAGAGAGGACAAGTGCAGCCAATGGTGCGGCCACCCAAGCAGCCAATGCGCCCACCCATTATCGAGATTCAGCTATACAAGAACTAGCTAAAGTGAAGGAGGCTACAAGCAAGCAGAGAAAAGGCCTCAACTGACTGGTGTACTCGCTGCCAGTCATGATGTTGGTGCTGCGGGCCCAGGTCTTGTCGGGTGACCGGTACTCGACACAGTAGAAGGCGATTGGCACCGAAGAGTTGGCTGGTGGTTTCCACGTAACCAGCACCCCGGCAGGTGTCTCACGTACCGTCACATTGAGAGGTGCAGACGGCTTGGGACCTGGCAAAGGTGACGACGCGGGGGGAGGTGGGGACGGGGTTGGGGAGGAGGAAGGGGGAAGCCAGGGGGCTGCACGTCAGGCCGTGGGGCTCTGCCCCTGGACCCAGTGGTCGGAGAGAGGGCACACCACACGGCAAGCCACAGGCAAATAGGACAAAACACTCAAAGCACCATCTCAGAAAGAATCATCGTTCACTACGATACAGCACAAAACTGCAACGATGTAGCTTCTGCTTTCGCTTACTGAATGCATTTAGCCCAACAGTTTTTAAATGCCATGCACATTACTCGACAGTTGCAGTTTCCTTTCCCATTTGCTGAACTCACTTTGGGGAATCTTTAGAGAGAGAAAAGGCTCTGCAAGAGAAAAAGTACCCACCAGTTTCTTTCACAAACAAAGAATGTGATATGGCCATGGGAGCAAGAGATAATTAAGACAAAGTAAAATCTTTTCAGTACACAGTACGCCTCACATACTGCTGAAACATGGCTAGATATTTCACCAGCACACCACTTGTCGCAGAAAAAAAAAAGAATTAAGAAGTTTATTGAAAACACTATTCATATTAATTGCAAAGCAGTTAAATCTACCCCTTTTCAAACGATTCTAACCATAAAATGTTCTCTCTTTCTTTTGCTCTCTCTATCATTATTTTCTTTTTTTTTTTTGCCGAGACAATTCCAGGGTAAGAGTTCACTGCACACGGTGAAGAAATGCTAGTATATATCAGGACAGAGAGCAATTCAGACGGCGAAGTTTCTATGACATGATGTAAATCTGAGATAATCAAGCAGCCTACATTTTCGCAAAAATTACTGCACAGCTTCAACACAGATTCGTGGCGCACATAATTATATTCGTACTTCTGCTTGTGAATGACTGCAATAGACCAATTTCACCAGCAGTTGCACTGCGCCACCGCCGCCACAATGGACTTCAGGCGTTTTAGTACTCCAATTGGCGGCCACGTAGGCCCGCTTGAGCAAAAAGCAGTCTTGTCTACATTGGCACACAATATTTCTTTGCATGCATGGTGAATCTGTGGGGCAAGTTAGCGCGCCTGAAGAGCGTTATGCACTCCTAGAGCTGCCCGAGGCATGAGGCCTGGATTTCTCATTTTTTGCGAAAAGAAAAAAAAAACTAAAAAAAAAATCATAGACGCTAAGAAGATTCTGCTTAGCAAATTAAGCTCTCAGGTACGTTAGGTGAATGGAAATTTTTGAAGGTCTCAAGATCTTAAATGTCTTATACACGCCATTAATATTTGAGACAAGCAATTAAATGACTAACAAGGCGGTGGTTGTCTTTTATAGTGCCGCTTTGTCAAGCCATCAGTACAGCAATTTTTTCTTGACAAAAAATTACGAGGGACTTTAGCGACTAAAGTAGTGAAAAGCGATCTGGTACGCAACTGTTGCACTTGTAGCGATGAATGCTGCTACGAGTAAAGTGAGCGACTACTGTTTCACATTCTGCTAGTGCATTGAGCTGTCAAGGGATGCTGAGTTTTGAGAATGTTCCAAGCATTGTCCACACAACGTCTATAAACGTCTAAGTTTAGGGCATTAATCAGTCATTAATTTAATTAATTAGTTATTGTGTTGTAATTGATTAATTGATATTCATTAAGTAGTCATTAATCAATTAAGGACTACCTGATCATCTGTTAAATTACTATAAATTAATTACCTTAATTACACAGTAATTAAACGTTCATCATTAATTGGTATACTTGATAATTAGATCAGTAATTAGTCATTATTTAAATTAACCCACCCTTAATTAGTAATATCAGATTGGCATATGGCCATATAAGGCACGCATTCACGCATACTGTGGTGGTGCTCTGTGATTGGTCGAGACCTCTGTGACGTCATCCCACCTCGGCCAATCAGCACTGCTACAAAAGCGGGACACATTTTGTCCACGACAGTATGAGCCATATTACCTTCATATTTCCGGGCACAGGACTGCATGAATTTAAGTTTAATATTCAGAAGCCCATACTGGAAGAGCATGCTTTATATTAAGCACATTCGCTCCTCGTACCTCATTCTTACACCTCTGCTATTCGTGTGCTTAATGATTTGCTTGAAATGTTTTTTTCTAGAATGCGTCTATACCGATGAGTATGTTTTGAGCCACACAACAAGCACTGCTGATGTTCACTTCCTTCTGATTCACTCCTAGGCATGTACTGTGACTGCTGCAAGCTGTGACAGATAAATATCAATTTTATAAAAAGCAATTGTCCTGTCTTACACCAATCACATATTACCTTGTTATTATGAATATTTATCGCGACAAAGGGTATATAAATAGAAATATCTTGGCTTCATTTTTTCTGACTATACCTAATGATCAAAAACACATTGATTACATTACAGCCAAAGCAGTCAAAAAAGTTGTTACTAGAGGTGCACAGCACGAGTACTCCCAAAAAGACCAAATTGCTCATGAACAAAATATTAATCCGTCCTATTCTTAAAATCGCTTCAACGTGTAGAATTCGTATAAGTAGTGTCAAATTATTAGAACCGAATCTGTGCAAAGTAAAACTATAAGATGTATTTGCCGCTGCTACATGACTACCATTTTCACTGAAACCATCTATTCTGTCTTCCCTAAACTTGTTCGACCTCGTCCCACCGGAAACCTGAATCCGTAAAGCTTCTCCGCTCTACAGTGCACTCTACTTGTGGCCCTCATCTTCAACAAGCTATCACATTAGTAGCCCTTTCTTTTTTTGGCTCGTACTAACGCTTTCAAACACAGCTTATTTTCGTGCACAGTGGAGAGCTGGGACCAGTTTCAAAGAGACATTCCCTGATTTATTACTTTCTCCTATCATACCCCCAATGGAATGGTCATAAGATGCTACAATGTACTCAGGTACTGCTTGTTGTTTTTGTTTCTTTTACTATTTATATTTATTCGTTGTCATGTGCTCTTGGTGCACATTATTTTATTTTGTGTTACGCAACCCATTCCTGATATATCTTCTGAAAGAGGCTGCAGTACTTTTTAATCAATAATAATTAAATACAATTCTGTCAGAGCGATAGTGCTTTCTCTGTTTCATGCAATGAGAAAGCATGGCTACAAAGCCCCAGAATGTGAAATATTTGCCATTACTTTGTTGCACACCATTTGCTAGCCATACGTAATAATTGCCATTTGAGCAGCATAGTTTTTATGATGAAATATAATGTGCGTCTTACTCAGTATTTCCCACAATGGAAAAATAGTAAAGTAACCTTTCCTCATCAATGAAACATATTTGGACCCGTACTGAGACAATAGCGAGAGTCGGTCACATGGGAGCTGCCCTGGAAGCAGAAATTATATTATGTTTAACAAATTGCATTGAAAAAAAGTTATTTGAAAAACCAACTTAATCGTCACAAAGCTCTAACTCTTTTGTCATTCCATTCAATCCTAACTAGAAGTACTGAAAACATTCGAGATTTGATTCCAATTTCTCATTTTAAACTGAACACATGCATTTCCACAGCTCTATTTCAGAAAATGGCGCAGCTCGCTGTAATTACTCAATTTTATTGTTGGTAAGCAGAAAGGCAGTTTGGGAATACCACGTTTTAAACTTATCTAAATAGAAACAACCATGTGGCTACTTTAAAAAAAACAACAACTAAAAAATGAAAATAACACAAGTTTTGTGACACATCTTTTGAAGGATACATGAGCAATGAGAAAACTAGGAGGGCAGAAAGAAAAAAAGAAAGAAAAACAATGTCTGAAGACGTTCAGATGGGTGCATTACTTTCTGCAGATATGTTCTGCTGACAAAATGAGCTAAAGCTGCGGTCAAGGGCTTTTATTTTTTATTGCCGCTTGCAATTGCTTTAACAAGAAGTTTGGAGTAACAAACACAGCGTCACTGACGTGGTCGCCCCGCTCCAAGCAGCAACTCAAAAGCCTTTCAGCCTCGCACCTACTGCGAATCTTTACACGAACACAATAAACGACACAGAGTAAAGCTACTACGAGCGGTTGTAATGCCAATCAAGGCGCAAAGTAAGGCAGCATGTCTACGGATGGATGACTACAATTAAGATGGCGCTTGGCTGCTCCCGCTAAACGCACAAATGTGCAGTGAGCTTGATGAAATCGGTCTATTTCAGCTTTATGAAGAGTCAGTGAATCCTCACCTTAGTATCCTAGGTATCACAGAAAGCTAAATAATATGCACTCATTGCAAGTGGATACATACATCTGACACTAACTGATCCTGCTGTGCAACTGTTGGGTTGTTTTACTCATTAATGCAGCTAATCACTCCTTAGGCTTTTTCATCACACAGAGTGCAATAATAAAAGAGGCACATTCAAGCGAGCATGTCTGTGTCCCCATTTGTTCTAGGTTCCAGATTCAAAGGTACGCTCACTGTGCACACAGGTCAGGAAAAGCATGATAAGGTAGGAGAACAAACAACAGGACAAGTTACATGCAAAAAAAAAAGTGAAACAAAGGAAGCGCGAAACAAGCACAGTCTGCTGCGCAGCCTACCCATTCAGTGATAGTGCTGGAACCATAAAGAAAAAATACAATGGCATTCGTTTCTTTAAATCTTAGATGTTCCACCTTTATATTCAAACACTTTCCCCTAGATACATATCGACCAGCTGCCTCTGCCAGCTTTGCTTTCGTCTGGTCGGTATCAATGCAGATGAGCCGGCCCGAGCATGTAAAGGTACCGTGCGACCACAACATCTGCTGCCAGGGCGTCCTGATATCAGAGAAGTCTTGCAGTGCCATGGTGCACCCATCACCGTGTGAGGCGGCATTCATAAAGCTGCAGCGGTGGAGGCATGCACCCTGCAGCAGCAGACATGTACAGCAGCAGCACAAGGGAGGTAAGAGGGAACAGACAGAAAGGCACACACAGAGAGAGATCCACGAGGAAGCTAGCCTGGCACCATCTCGACAACAGGCACAAGAGATGAGGACCAACTTTCTGCAACACAAGAAACCAAAAGAAGACATGGGGGCATGCGTGAAGGCAACTGAATCATAAGGAAGTGCGCTCTGTGCAGGCAAAAAGAGAAAGAAAGAAAATGTTTACGATCAAACCCATAAAAAAAAATCGTCTTTTTAACATGTAAGATATGAACGAGTTTTGACATCAATGCACAATACTAAACAAGCAAAAAGCCGATGCCAACTGAGAAAAGGAAAAATTAAAAATAATGTAAAGGTCTGATTTGAGAAGTACACACACTAAAGAATGGGTGCTATCTGGTTTTAAAAAAATTGAAGCCATAGTAGAGTTGCATTTCTTTGCTATGCTTCTATACTGACCAAAGAAAGAAAGAAAGAACAGTCATAAGCTGTACACAAGTTGCACCTATCATACTTCCTTTGGGCGGCAATAACAAATCTAGTATATAAGCAATGTAGGAGCTTGAGCAGCAAAGGAAATTACTGTTGTTCTATATTAACCACACCAGTGAAAATGCATATTTTAGAGTGCCATTCACTATCCAGGTGGAAAACATCCCACCAGCAAAGCAGATGGTGAAAGGAGAAATTATAACCTCAAAAATGTGCCACAGTTGTAATATAGCAGCTAAGCATGAAATGCCTAAAGTGACTTGATGCAGGGCTTGTTGGTTCATTCTATAAAATGTCAACGGTGCAAAAGGCACACACACAGGAAACGACAGAAAGAAATGGACAGTAAGTGGTGCTTTTACTGTCTGTTTCTTTCTGTTGTTTCCTGTGTGTGTGCCTTTGCGCCGTTCACATTTTGTAGCCTAAAGTGACACTATGCAATGTTGCGATTCCAATCATGAAAGTTGTATAGGAGTGCTTCTGCAGGTATGTTAAACAGGCAGCCATAGCGCTGAGAGAACTGAACTCCCCAACAAGGCCAATGTGCAAGCACTCATTTGAAAGAAGCAACGGTTCAACCTGTTAAAAAAAAAGGGAAAAGAAACTATGCATGCTGGTATTCCAATCTACAGATCTCTATCGAATTAAACAACTAATGAGGTCTCATAACAGAGCGAATGTTCCCAACGATTTCATATATCTGATCAAAGTCATGTGAAGGTCCAAAATGGGATGATCTGTCAGCAAATATGGGATGTCAGTTTTTGGTTGTCGAGCATGCCAATTCCTTCAACCCCGTAAACGATAAATGTACACTTGATGTTTGCTTTGGAATGCCCCTGACCCGAAATATCTGATACTTGCATTGTTGTTCACCCACCAAAGCGCTGAGTCAAAAACAATGCCCAGAACCTTGTCGATGCCATAACGAACAGCTAAGATAAACTGCTGCTTAGGCTGCTCGCTCTTTAGTCCATGGCTTGAGGTGGGGTTAGAAGTTTGGTGACAGCTATACAGCAAATCTGCTTGTGCAGTTGGGTTGTAGGCAGATGCAGGGACAAGAAGATATTCTTTTGCACACACAAAAAAAAAGGAATGTACAAGAACAGAAAGGTCTCCAGTTGTTTAGATGCTCAATTACTAAAAAAAAAAGAATTAAATATATTGTAAAAGAAGGCTAGGTCGAGACGGCGAGGTCGTGACGGCAAGGACAGCCAAGCCTTGTCTAGCGCTTTAATCCGATCACGAACCCAGGCGCGCGCCGGAGCCGGCGCCGCGGGACGATGATGATGGTATGTACAAATGAAAGAAGAAGACCATGGCAGGTACAAATGAAAGAAGGTCCACAGAAGGCTCACACAATCTGCCCGTGGGGTCGGAAGCGGCCAGCCTGGTCGCTCCTAATTAACCGATGTACCGCGGCGCACAAACGGTTTCAGGCGAGAAACATGAACAATTTCAGTTCCACGGTGGCGTCGATGGGCTGGGGGATCAACAGGCGTGACTTTGTAGTTAACTGGAGAAGTTTGGCTGATAATCTTGTAGGGACCAAGGTAGCGGTGGTGGAATTTGTCACTAAGGCCAGGGGTGCGCAGTGGTGTATACAGCAGTACTTCGTCACCGGGACGATAAGAGACCACGCGATGCGTAGAATCGTAGCGACTCTTGCGGTCTTCCTGGCACGCTGCTGTGTTGAGGCGGGCAAGATGACGGCATCTGGCCACACAAGATAAGAACTGGGTAGGTACTGATGTGGAGTAGTCGGGCGTAGAGAAGAAGGAAGCGTTAAGAATTGTAGTAGGAGGACGGCCATAAACGAGGAAAAATGGAGAATAACCGGTAGTCCGCTGTACTGCTATGTTATAGGCGAAAGTGACGAATGGTAGAATAGTGTCCCAATTTCGATGATCCGGAGTGATGTACATGGAGATCATATCCGATAAGGTGCAGTGAAATCGCTCAGTCAGCCCGTTAGTCTGGGGATGGTAGCTTGAGGTTGTCTTATGAAGGGTGGATGACGCGTGAAGAACTTCGGCAACGACTGCCGATAAGAAGGCCGTCCCGCGGTCACTTAGGAGCACCCGAGGAGCGCCATGACGCAATACAATTGATCGCAAAAAGAAATTTGCTACTTCTTGAGCGGAACCGGTCGGTACAGGTGCTGTCTCAGCGTAGCGTGTGAGGTGGTCGACAGCTGTTATAATCCAATGGTTACCCCCATCGGAGAGAGGTAGGGGACCATATAAGTCAATGCCAACTACGTCGAATGGCGTGGCGGGACAGGGAACAGGTTGTAGAAGGCCAGCGGGCGAAGACGTCGGCCGTTTGCGACGTTGGCACAGAGGGCAGGATGCGACGTATTTGGCAACGCAGGAAGATAGGCCAGGCCAAAAGAATCGTTTTTTCACTCGGTCGTAGGTTTTGTCAACACCAAGGTGACCTGCAGTAGCGTCATCATGGAGAGCCGCCAGTATACGTGGACGAAGCACACGCGGCACGACTGGGATCCAGCGAGTTCCATCAGAGCAATACACGAAGCGGAGTAGGATGCCATCTTCGAGCTTAAAATTGCGAAGTTGTCGGCGAAGCCGAGCATTGGGTGGGTCCGAAGCGCCAATAAGGCGGTCGATGATGGGTCGGCAGTAGGCATCGGCTAATTGCTGTGAGCGGAGAGCGTGTTTGTTTTCAGAGTCATCAAATGAAACTGTTGTGATATACGTCGACGAAAGAGATGGTCGGCTGTGGTCATAGGTGGAAATGCATTGGGAAGAAAAACAGCAAGCCGATTCCGAAAGTGGACAGCGAGAAAGAGCGTCGGCGTCTTGGTGTTGGCGACCCGATTTATAAGTGACGTCGAAATTGTATTCTTGCAGGCGTAGAATCCAACGGCCAAGTCGGCCTGTCAAATTTTTGAGAGAAGACAGCCAGCAAAGAGCATGGTGATCGGTCACAACTGTGAAATGCCGACCATATAGGTAAGGGCGAAATTTTTGGACAGCCCAGATGACGGCAAGGCACTCCTGCTCGGTAATGGTGTAGTTTTTCTCAGCTGGAGTCATAGTCCGACTGGCGAAGGCAATCACTTTCTCACGCGAAGTTGCATCGCGCTGCAGTAGTACAGCTCCAAGACCGAGACCACTAGCATCAGTGTGCAGGATGGTTGGAGCGCCGTCACTGAAGTGGCCAAGAACAGGGTCTGATGTGAGGGCGTGCTTCAGATTAATAAAAGCGGCTTCGCACTGTTCAGTCCACACGAAAGTGCTGCGTGCTTTAAGTAGTTCATGAAGTGGAGCAGCAATACTTGCAAAATGCCTTATAAAACGCCGGAAATAAGACGCCAGGCCGAGAAAACTGCGCAATTCTGTAATCCGTTGTGGACGAGCAAAGTTCAAGACCGCGATGATTTTTTTCAGGGTCTGGACGAATGGCGTCATGGCTGACTAGATGTCCCAATATTTTAATTTCTTTCTGTGCAAAGCGGCACTTCTTTGTGTTGAGCTGAAGGCCTGCTGAAGCGAGACACGTGAGGACCTCATTCAGGCGCGTGAGATGGTCGTTAAAAGTTGACGAAAAGATGACAATGTCATCCAAGTAACATAAACAGGTTCTCCATTTTAGGCCACGAAGCACAGTATCGATCATTCTTTCAAATGTCGCTGGTGCGTTACAAAGTCCGAAAGGCATAACATTAAATTCGTAAAGGCCATCGGGAGTTGAGAAAGCGGTTTTTTCTTTATCGTCCTCGTGCATAGGTATTTGCCAATAACCTGAGCGGAGATCGAAAGTCGAGAAATATTCGGCGCCTTGGAGAGAGTCAAGGGCGTCATCAATTCTTGGCATTGGGTATACATCTTTGCGGGTAATTTTGTTGAGTTCTCGGTAATCAACACAAAAGCGTACCGAGCCGTCCTTTTTTTTAACTAACACTACTGGGGAGGACCATGGGCTTGTCGAGGGACGAATAATATTGCGATGGAGCATGTCATTTACATTTTCTTCAATTACTTTTCGTTCAGAGAGGGAAACCCGATAAGGCCGTCGGCGAACGATAGAGTTACCTTCAGTAATGATGCGATGGTGCGCAACACTAGTCCGTCCCAGTGGTGGAGAAGTGGCATCAAAAATGGCTTGGTGGTGTCGAAGCAATGTCAGCAGTTCTTGGCGTTGGTTCGGCGTGAGGTTAGGATTAATAGTCTTTGTGAGAACAGAAAGAGAGACGTCTGGCGAAACACGGCGCTGAGGCAGAGGGGCGGTGAGCACCATCAAGGACGAAGGTTGAACATCCACAATGCAGGGGAGAGAAGTTCCTTTTGGGAGCACGAGGGATTCACGTGAAGTGTTAGTGGCCGCTACTGTCGCTGAGCCGTTGCAGAACCTCACAAGGCTAGACGGGAAGGCGATACCGCGTGCAAGATGACGATGAGATGGTGCGATGAGTACGTCCCCGTCAGTGATGTGGTCAGAAACAACGGTAAGCAGTTTTTCGCTCTGAGGAGGCAAAACAGTATCAGCGGCGGCAACTAGGGGATGATGTCGTTCAGAAACTTCAGATGAAAAATCGCTGTCTGTCATATGGATAACACGGTCGCCACAAGAAATTAACGCCGAAGCGGTTGACAAAAAATCCCATCCTAAAATCATCAGATGCGCACATGGTGAGAGCACAGCAAACTGCACATGATGGCGGACGCCGTCAATAACAATTCGTACGGTGCACTTTGCTAAAGGGCGCAAAGGGACGTCATTGGCTCCACGGAGTTCAGGCCCATCATATGGTGTCGTCACTTTTCGTAAACGGTAGCACAAATCAGCGTGAATGACAGAAATTGCAGCTCCTGTATCAATCAATGCTTCGACCGGTAATCCTTCAGCGAAAACAGAAATCACATTATACGGGCGATCTGGAGGACTTTTGGTAAGTTCGCAGAGTGCAGTTTGACCTCCGGAAACTGCAACGCTTAGTTTTCCGGATGGCGGACAGGGATATTGTTGCGGGTCGGAGAGGGGAAACTGAGCGGCGGTATGGGGATAGGGACCGACGTCGGGATGCATGGGTTCCACGAGGCTCAGACGAGGATTCTGGAGGTGGGGATGACCTTCGAGGTGGGCTTGGAGTAAACTGGCGTTGATAATATGACGTTGGAGGGATGTCACTTTCAAAGGTATCTTAACCACGGCGCTCGTTCTGGAGGCGGCGACGACAGACGCGAGATATATGTCCTCTAATGCCACAGTAATAGCAAATTGGTCGGGAGGGGTGCCAAGGTGCGTAATAGGGTGGTGCAGGTTGAGCCGTCGTTATTGCATTGACGTGATTGTAGTTTGGTGCCGTTTGGTGCCGGTCGAGGCGGGGGAACTAAAGGAGGGGGGGATGCTGCGACGTGCGCGTAAGTCGGTACTGAGAGGGGTGCCGGAGGGCCAGATGTTATAGGTTCGGTGATTGTTGCCAGCTCTTCTTTGATGATGCTGCGAAGACCTGCGTCATTAGATGTTGCGGAAGAGTGTTCGCACCCGTGTCGACAGACAGGCTTGAGCGCCTGGAGCTCCTCGCGGATGATGGCTCGAATAAGTGCCCGCAGGTCGAGATCAGCATAGGTCGGGCCAGTAGCGCTGGTGGGCTGCAATCGGGTGGACTGCAGCTGGTCAATGCGTTGGCAGGTCGTAATAATGGAATCAATAGTTGAAGGATTCTGAGCAACTAGGATGTTATACGCCGTAGAATTGATTCCTTTCAAGACGTGGTGTACTCGTTCATGTTCCGCCATGGTGGGACTAATACGCCGGCAGAGTGCAAGTATGGCCTCTATGTAAGACGCATATGACTCATCAGGACCTTGACGGCGTGAAGCGAGCTTGGTCTTCGCGATCTCAGTCCGAACTGCCGGGTCGGCGAAGTACTGTCGGAACTGCTGTTTGAAGGTGGCCCAGTTAGTTGTGTGGGGCTCGCGGTTGATGAACCAAGTCCTGGGGACCTCAATAAGGTAGAACGAGATGTTGAGAAATTTCAGAGCATCGTCCCACCGGTTGTAGGCACTGCAGCGTTCGTAGGTGTCAAGCCAGTCATCGACGTCTTCATCGCGACGACCAGCGAACAGCGGCGGGTCGCGCTGTCGTGTGGGCACAGTCGGAGGGGGTGGTGCAGCCGAGGTAGAGGGTCCAGCTTGTTCGCGGGTACTGTCGGTAGACATAGCGATGGTGGCAGTTGCCAAACGGCGACCGGAACGTAGCTCCAGCGAGAGGCAGGGCCCAAGGCAGCAAGGGGATCAAATTTCGCCTCCACCACTTGTAAAAGAAGGCTAGGTCGAGACGGCGAGGTCGTGACGGCAAGGACAGCCAAGCCTTGTCTAGCACTTTAATCCGATCACGAACCCAGGCGCGCGCCGGAGCTGGCGCCGCGGGACGATGATGATGGTATGTACAAATGAAAGAAGAAGATCATGGCATGTACAAATGAAAGAAGGTCCACAGAAGGCTCACAATATACAAGTTGTGTCCATAAAACGTGAATCTTGTGTGTCAACATCTTGCACATTCTATGGAATGATTACTGTTCAGGCAGGTTTGAATGTTCTATGTACGTCTAGAATATAATTCATAAGAGCACTTTAAAACTTTTTATGGGGTACAGATTCTACACCGTAAATTTTATCGGGAGGTTTTACCGCTGCCCAAAAGTTGCTGACATAAGGGAGCCCTGACATTGTGAAATTGTGTTAAGTTTAGTATCTGCCAGTGTTGACATGCAGAACTTAAATCAATTTGCCTCAATTTTTAACATAAGCTTAGTTTATTTTGCTGCACCATGAACCTTTAAACATGAGTGCCAAGAGATAAATTTATCTATACCAAAGTCCATATAAGACATCAGCAAATTTATAAATACATTTTTGAGTGAACATTTGCTGTTTTCAGCACTATACTGAAAGTGTCATTTGTTTTCGAGAAAGTCGTCAAGTTTACTGGATAAAAAGCTAATTTCTTCAGAACCATCAGCACTAAACACCAAACCTGTTTTCAGGCTCTAAAAGGCAAAGGTAATTTTCCATACCAATAATCTCTTTTTTATTTTTAAGGTGCCAAACGGTCACCTTCTGACTGTCCAATATCAAAAAAATTTGTGTTTTAAACATATCCACTAGAACTTTAGTTATGAGCATAAGCACTGCAGTGTCCAAAGCACGCAAAGGTAGTCAGTACTAGGGCATGAGGAATGCATCCTTGTTTGCCCTTTTCCGTGCCTAAGATAGTCGTGTAGGCATCCATATTCACATCCCAAACTTATAAAGAAGTCCACTGAATACTTGAACATTTAGTAGCTATTGCTTGCTTAGCGTACCTGTGTCTGTGGACGACTAGGAAGCATGAATGCCTGCCTGCAAATATCTTTAACCAAGCCATTTTACAGGACTAGTCAATAGGTAAGCGCTCAAAAAAGGCGTTGACCCCTAGCCACTATAAAGAAATTTGATTCTTTCAATCTTCATTCATCTTCACTTTGTAATGCATCAAACAAAGACAGCAATCCCACTTATTGTAAATCTGAGTAACTCACTAAGGCATAGCAAACCTGTGTAAAAATGTGCAAAAAAAAACTGTTTTCTTTTTTTCTCTCCCTCGGGTTTTTGCAGCCACACTCCATCTTTTTCACGTGCTATGAAGTTCCAGCTGTATACAAAAAAGGAAAACCTTAAGCGCCTGCCCAAACGTCCATTTAGAGAGTCATTCTCAAAATTACGTCACTCATTGCTATAAATATACTGAGCTCCAGTTCACACCAAAGACAGCAAGCGGCAAAGCCCATGCCAGAAAAACACAGCTTCCAGCAGTTCCTACCTGTCGGGGTCCTGTTCACAGTGGGGATGTAAGTGGAACCGTAGGCATCCGTCGGGTAGGCTCCTTCAATGTAGTTCCACTCTGCACAAGCATCCAAGTCAGTTTCAGCCAGAAACCTCATTGCAGCAATAAATGCAGAACCACAAGGATGAACAAAAATATGCAGAATCAAAGCCCTTTTCAAGCAATGGAAAGAAAGAGCTGCCACCTATAAGTATTTATCTGAGCAAAGGTATGTACATCTGCAAAGAAAAAAATAAACATATCTATCTAATAAAAAAAAGAATGTCTGATCACAACCTGGACCCAGTCACCAGGTTACCAACTGTATTGTCATTAAGAATGTTTATACTTTTATTTATTTTTTGTTTTGAACGTTTAATGTAAATTAACGCCAGCTCTTTGTCGATCTTTTTTTTTTTTTTCATTACTATTTGAATCGTGTTTTACCTTCAAACAGAGAAAATGTTCTTATCACTGTTTTTCATAATTTCGCATGTGTTATTAACACGTTTATTCATAAGTTCCCGGCACATTTTAACTTTAAGGTTAATGTTCTTTGAGCACTCTTTTGTTTTGCAGCCTCTCTCTCAAATTCTTACTGACACACTTACCAACAGATTTATGTTGGGACTTCTCTGTCCAGCATATCTTCTCTCATATGCAATTCATATGTAATGCATCACACACAAAAAAAATCAAATCCTACCATAGCAGTCTATTTATCAACTATACTAAGCAGGGTATAGCTACTAGATAACATTACGAACAGGCCAAATCTACCGCTTCAAGCAGGACAAATTTTAGACTTAAGTGTACGCGAAATTTCCAAAGGCAAAAAGAGAATAACTACAGTTAACACTCCTTCGTACCTGAAAAGCTCAGTTCAGGTGGATGTTAAGTGTGAACAACTCTTCTTTGAAGTTCTGCTTCTTAACTGATGCCACCGAAGACAATTAAGCAATCCCAAGAGTCGTAAAGGGCCGGACCTCCATGGGTGGTGTACTTACTAGTGGTGTTTGCGCGCACAATGTCGCTGTAGAGCCCATCGCCAAAGGCATTGCGGGAGAGCACCTGGAACTCGTACTGGGACTCAGGTTGAAGGTTGTGTATGGTCAGTGTGATGGCGTTGTCTGGGTACACTCGGATGGTGCGCCACTCCATCTCACCTTGCCCCACAAGTCGGTACCTGCACCATGCAATGCCCACCCACGCCTTTTGCACCTTCCTCCCAATATATCGCACAAACTATGCATGGTCCGCAGCACTGAGCGGAATTAATAGCAGCCACTTGTCATTGTCTTAAGGTGGGTCTGAATGCCGAGCGACTGACAAAACGACTATAGTGCCAGCCCAGGATCAACTTGGGCACGCTAATCAATGCACCAATACCAACAAAGAAGCAGCGCAGTAGACTCCGACGGACTCATAGGGACCACACAAATTTCTTCGTCTTATCAAAGGCTCACTGTAACAAAAGTGACCCCGAAAAGCATACCTGACCATGCCAGGTGCGTTATAGAACTTACATTGCATGCAAACGATGAATAAATGGACTTTTAGGGTGAAGATAATTGCAAATAGAGCACTTTAGGAAGAGTGAAGATGCCCTGCTGTTTCCATGCCGGCAAAAAAGTTTCCCAAATAAAGCACCCCCTACAAGGCAGCTCCTCCACACTATTGTGCCAAGGTGCTAAAACCTGTCTTGTAGGGGGCATGCTTGCTTGCGTGAAAATGTCATATTTTTTTTTAATACAACAGCAATAGAAGCATCATCAAAAGGAAACGTTTTGTCTGTCATAAAATTCGGTGAGTCGCTGGCAGGAAGTGACTTCGCCAGATCTGAAGCAACAAGTATACATTGCAGCAGATCATTACTGCTTCCATTATGCTCCCTCCAGACATCTTTGCAGGAGGCATTTAATCACCAGCTGTTAACTCGAAGAGATGTCTGGTTGGGTACTGATAGACGTGTATGGGTACGGAAAGACAGCCATGAACGAATAACACAGATATGATAGTATGGCATTCACAGCTTCTAATGCTCTTGAATTGGCTGCACATAATGCAATTATGTGTTCCTGCGAGTTTCTTTCCCTACGAGCACTGCACAGATGCCTCATGAATGCCAGGGTCACCCTTGTTCACCATGACAGTATGGCCAAAGAATTTGAGAAAGAGTAGTAAGAGGAACTATTCTACATTGGCTTCTATGCAGAACCAACCAAATGGTATCATACTGTTTATCTCATCCAAGAATCTGTCGTGATGGGAGTCTTTGCGTACAACACTTGCATACTTTACGACAGAGCCCCCAGGTGGTGAAGTACCTTTTAAGCATCCCACAATAATCAAACACATATGTACAGGTCTGACATAAGTGAGCTGAACGTGGTGTATGCATCGCAAATACTGATCCAAGAAAGGTCACACAGAGCATAAGCATGGTTAAAGCTAGGTGCACATTGAAAAAATGTTGGCTAAATTATTTGATACAGTCAAACCCGGTTATATCGAATCCGGATATATCGAATTTTGGTTATATCGAACTCACAGAATATTCCCTTGAAAATTCTATGTAAAAGTATAGGAAAGCCGCGTCATATATCGAACTCAATTTCACCGGTCATTCGATATATCGAATTCCGCACCACACATGGGAAAGTGTGCCTTCCCCAAAGACGATGGCATCACCCTTGGCCGTTTGCCGCGTGAAGTTTTCAAGCCACGCGCGGAAGGAATGAGAGGGGACAGTTTGGCGACGGCTGGTCTGGGAAGCGCCGCGCCCGTTCCCCAAAGGCGAGCGCATCTGCAGTTATCGTTTCCCGCGCGCCAACATATGACGTTTGCAAGCCATGTGCGTGGGTGTGCCCATTCTTTTGCCGAGCTCTCTCCTTCAGCACGCGCTACGCATGCGCCAAGCCAGCTCAGCCCGTTTTCAGACAGACGTCGGACGCTTTCTCCAGCGTGGGTTGTGAACCCTCTGCGCGTGGCGGCTGACGTGGCGATGGCGCCAGTGGACATTAAGAAACGGCAGCTCTTTTTTTTTTATTTATTTTTTTTTTTTTGCAAGTCAACCTTTAGCGTAAGATATGACGGCTGCGGACGTAAGTAGCGGCAGGTTTTCTTTTTTTTTTTTTTGAGGGGGTCATTTATCTTTGCATGTATGAATCAATGAAAGCACGCGGTCAGCTGCTGCGATCATGACGCCCGCCCTAAGCGCGAAGTCATAAATCGAACCAGGCTTGTGCAATCAAGCCATCACGGGCACTCTGCCAAGTTCGCTCCCCTCCACCGCAGGAGCTATCAAAAGATAAACGCGCCCTGACGTTATCGCTGCGCAGCATCTTGGCACGCAGCCAAGAAATGAGCCGTGGATGAGACGACCGAGTGACGCGCGCCATCGCGCCATCGACACGACACGCAAGCGAAAACGCTCGCGATTTCTGCCGCAGCGACACAGAAACCTTGTTTTGAGCTGCCGTGGTGGCTCGAGTGGCGAAAGGGACGCAGTTTCAAGAAGTTTGAAATGTTTCGCCCTGTCGCTGCCGCTCGTCGCTGAGATCGCTTGCATGTGAGCGAGCTGGCCTTAACGCTTTTTTTTTTTCAGATTCTCGGGTGCAAAAATGGAGGGTGGGTTCATTATGCGAGTGGGTTGATTACGCGACAAATACGGTATCGTTTTTTCGCATCGTAAGTGCCGTCACAAGCCGATTTCTGTATATCGAATTATCTATATATCAAACTATTTCGCGATCCCCTTCGAGTTCGATATATCCGGGTTCGACTGTATATGAGGAATGAAACAAACACTGGTGAAAATTGGTGAATCCTCCGTAAAATCTTACTCTTGAATTTATGACGCATGCACGTAGAGTACTGTCAGTGGCAGCTTCAATGCGAAAATGAATGGGTCTAGCAACACTTGACAAGAAGCGCATTGCCGGTACACCAACAGGCAGCATGTCGCTGCAGAACGGGTGCCTGCAGCATTGATGCATACATCATGCTCTCACTTCTAGGTTTAGATACAGTTATATACTGCCATGTTTTATGTAACAATTTATCGACATTTCAAGCTATTTTGCGATCCCCTTCGATTTAAAGTATATATTCGGGATCAACTCTATACCATATTTAATCGATTCTTAGCACTCTCTTTTTTTTATTATCGCATGCTGAAAGTTAAGGGGTGCCTAGATTCGAGAAATCTAAAATACCCCCACCCCCTCATTTTCGTGTTGGTATGTTGATAAGATGGGTGTGAGAAATATCATTTTATCTGGCAAATATCTTTGGCAAACCTGACTACACTTTACTTGAAGTTCAAGCTGTGGCAGCCCTCTTCAAAGTTACTCTGACTTTCATTATGGCTGCCAAACAACGCACACTAAACAAACGAAGCAACGATGGCCTGCGATGCCTGCAAAACCTGTAGGGCTCCGCCGAATAGTCGCCGATGCAAGATGCAATGGCAACACGCTGATAGTGTTACTGTTATCCCTTTCAGATAGCTTTTGGTGTTGTGTTATCCCTTTCAGATAGCTTTTGGTGTTGTGTGCCACGCGCTGTTGTGTAGTGCCGGAACACAGCAACATAAGAAGGCGGAGACCACGCTGCGGACGTCGCGACACCTCGAAATTCCGACAGCTCCGGCTTTATGACTGAGTGAGCTAGTGCGCTGGCAGCCTGGTCTATACATGCTCTTCGTCACAAAAAACGGGGGGAGGGGGGGGGGGGGGGTACTTAGATTCACACGCAAATCTCTTTTTCAAAATTTTTCTTGCGAACTTAGGGGAGGGTGCTAATGGGGTGATTAAAATTGCGAAAATATGGTACATATATCAAGAATATTGGTCAGTACATTGCAATGCGCAGTGAAATTTAACTAAAATGCACACTCAAAACAATGTTTTTTACTGTTCACAGTTTTGCCTTTTTCTTTTTCTTTTTCAGTTCTTCCATGGGAAATAGTAACAGACACAGCAGAATTTCATCCCTCAAGCAAACTTCCAATGCGTGACCACCCACCAGAGAACGTAGGTCTGGGGGTGGCCTCCATCGTAACCAGGCAGCCAGGAGACGGTGGCAGCAAAAGCACTTGTGTTCACCGAAACATTGGTGGGCGCGTGGGGAGTAGTGCCTGCATGACAGTCAATCACATTCTCAGCTGTCAGCTGCCACTGGTAACACTGCGCAAAAATCTGTGAGTGCACCACAATAGCTAGAACTGTTCTCAAGTAGGTCTTTCGAAGGGAAAAAAAAATGTACTCAGTTAAAAATTAACTGCCATGAATTTGAAACCCTTAACAAGCCTGAAAAGATCCAAGTGAACTCTAATAATCATTGAGAAAAAACAATATTTAAAAAAATTATTTACTTCTATACCCTGAAGAACTATAAATGAACTATATAGGGTTATTTCATAAACAGGGTATGGTATCATGCAATAATAAAACTACACTGTATGAAGTTAGACAATGAGCAAGAAAACTCAATTAGTTTAGGATAAATTACTAAACATTCTACATCCAATACACATGCATTACATTTCATTTCTACGGCTGTGAATCTTTCCTTTTGTGAGTTACTCCTACAGTGACAAGTTTTTGAGCCTTTCAGTTGGCTATAAGCCTACTTTTATCCATTAAAAGAAGTAGAAAAAGAAGGCTAATGTTCTCACAGTAATTTAAAAAATGGGCTACAGCAAATATTCTTACACAGTATATTCTTGCATAAGATGGATAACATCCATCTTCACATATGCATCTGCCTTCTTGTCTAACCGCACCAAAATTGCTGCAATGGCCAATTTTTATTCTGCAGCAGCGGTAGCTGTTCAGGCTTACTAAGTTTCAATCCACATATATGACAGAACACAGTGCACATAGTATTTTCCTACTGCAATTAAAAAGCACTTCGTAAGCAAACTGAAGTTGAATTCGTAGCATCTATGAAGTGTAGTGCAACGCAGTGCAGTGTATATTGCAAGTTCCACCGTAGCTCAGTTGGTGGGACACTGTATGCGACAAACGGAGGTCATGGGCTTGGATCCCGCAAACAGCATGTAGTCTCACTTTCTTCTACTTTGTTCGCAGCTTTTTCACATTCAGCAAGATATTGTGCAATTATTTTTTTCTCATCAGCAAAAGCCACAGTGGGAAAAAAACAACAACATATAACATTCGCCCATGCCTTTGTGGCCTTACTGGCACATTTTTTTTAAAGTGGTTCTGCAAACGAGGAGGACGCTTTCATACTAAGACCACATTCCACAGCACAAGAATGTCGCCTCCGCGCACTTCAAAGCTTTTTCTTTTTCTTACATAACTGCTGTGCCAGTGCACAGATGACACTACATGCCCTTAACATCAACTACAGCAACTGTCAAGGACAAGAACCAAAACGCACTCTCCACCAGCAGCAGGGTGCTGGTGACCAGGGTGGCCACGTCATTCTGCAGCACACACTCGTAGCGCCCGTGGTCCTCCTTCTGCAGGCTGTGGATGATCAGCTTGCCCTTGCTGACGCTGTGGCGACCCTTGGGCAGTTTCTTGCCATCCGCCTGCTCAGTACAAACAATGTGCGGCAACAATTGCAGGGAGGCATTTCTCACTCTGGCAGACACATGGAAATGACACTGTGAGTTGAATTGTTGTCACAAATACTGGCTCTATTCTGCGACAGATATGCCAGGCAAATTTAATAGGAGTTTATGCGCACATTAGCGAAAAGCTGTAGCAGAACATGCCATCAGGCCTTACACAGGATGCTCACTGTCTTCATCAAGTTACGGATTTCGTAACATGTTCTAGGGTAAGGCCTCCAAAATAGTAGAAATGTAACAAACCTCATATGATGGGCAGCACTACTGCCAGCGTGCCACAGCGTGCCACAGTGTGCCACAAAGCTACTGCACACCATCTGCGTTTCAAGGTTGCCCAGCAAACTATTCTTCCACAGAGTACAATTTTATCTCAGTGCAGTAAAATCTCGCTGACAATAAAATGCACGTAACCATCAGCACTTTGTGCTCCACAGTCTCCTAAAAGGCAGACCCAGTTTACTGGAAATGTGTACTCGGAAAGCTTACCATGAGAGCAATCTAGTAGCACCTGGTTACCTGGTTACTTGACGAAAGATAATAGCGCACCAAGAACGGAGGCAGGAGTGGGCCAAAGTCCTCGTCGAACAACACACCCAGGGCCCGCACACCCGCTACGTGGACGCAGCGAATACAAGCAAGAAGGATTCGTGGCAGTGGTCGTAGCGGTGGTCGTAGCGGCGGCTACCAGCATCAAGCAGCGGCAGCGAGCGTGCAGTGCATGAACGCCACAGACGCCAAGGAAGTTGCCATCGCTCTGGCGATCTCGGAGGCCGAGTGTCGCACTGTGCTCAGCGACTCGAGGAAAGCTGTGCGCAACTTTGCCAAGGGGCGAGTTTGCGCAGCGGCGGCCGCCATCATCGGTAAGCTCCAACTCCAAGACAGCGGCAACACTATTAGCATCAAGTTATTTCGGCTCACGTGGGAGAGTGTGCACCCTCACCGAATCACGACAAGACGGCCCATTCGTCAGCATGAGCGCTTACCATCCGCGCCCCCGAGAGTGAGCGTTCCAAGTGGTGGTTCGAAACAAAGGACCGAATGACCAGTTACAAGGAAGTGACTAAATGTTACCGCCTAGTTTGACAGACAATGCCGCCGCCTCACCCGGCACTTAGTGGGGAAGAGGCGGTCATCCTAAGGCAAATGCAAATCAGGTCACTTCTCGCCCCAGTAGTGCTACAAGTCCTCCACCCAGACATCTACACGAGTGATATGTGCAGTGTATGTCAAGTGGGTCCGACGAACCAATGGCACATCATGTGGGACTGTGCCAGGTTCGCGACCAAAGCTACACCCAAGACATACCCGCCCGAACTTCAAAGCGCTGTACAAAGCACAGACAAGGATATTCAACTATGGACCGTTCAACTATGGGCCGTTCAACTATGGGCCGTTCAACAGGCCCGGGGTGTGCTCGAAAAGCACAAGCCTCACGGCCCACCACAAATGGGCCAAAATGAGATAATGAGGTAAAATGAGTAGGGCATAACCCCAGGTCGATGCTTGGCCAGCGTCACGACGCATTAAACCGTCGTTTGCCGGCATCTCAATAAAGTTATACATACATACATACATACATACAAGACACGCACAAGTGAAGACGATACAGGACAACCCATGTCCTGTGTCTTTTTCACTTGTGTATGTCTTCCTGTGCGCTATTATCCATCGTCAAGTTTCAATGCATCCATCTTCAAGTTTTCTTAAATTACCTGGTTACATGCTTTGTTGTGCCTGCATAGACCTTTATGGTAGTATTAAATGCGTCATGCAGCTTTGAAGACAGTACCAGTATGCAAATATTGAAATTTTTTAATACAAATCGAGTACAAAATATGGGGGAAAGATGCCTTCGAATATTGAATACAAAAAAAAATTAAAAACTAAAAAGTAGCAAACGCTGCTTGACTTGTTTATTTCAAAATTCAATTGGTATTCGCAAATAAAATTAAGCTAGAATTGCACCAAAGTATGCATGCCCTTACTGAAAAATCGGGCACAAATTTTATACAAGATTCCATATAGTACCAGTTTTTTGTACAGGAAGAACCTTCATGAAACCAAGTAGAGCTGTCATATCACTGTTGGATACTTTAAACTCATTAATTTGGCCTTCAAGGGACTAGAAAAAATATCAGAATTAATTGAAATTTAGTATTATTGAATGGGCCTCCGGAAACTGCCAAAAACTATTTGCATCACAGTAATGTATAATCTGATGAACGCTTGCAGGACGAATGTCCGCATCTGGGATGAAACCGAAGAATGAACGGCATTTTTTTCACGGTTTCGTCAAGTGCTTCACTTTGCGCACTGTTGGGAAGGCCTTCTTCACAAAACGAACCCCCTGTGTTTTGAGGTTGCTCCACTGCACGCGATCAAGTGCTGCGGTGAAGCGTGAAGTGCGGTTGAACTGCGGTGAATTTGAAATTTTTCGGTGTATTCGGTAATTTTCGACTATTCGAAAATTCAAAACATCAGCTTTTCTAATATTCAAATCGAATAACAAACATATTCGATTCATATTCAAAATTTTGAATATTCGCACTAGACCTCATTCACTTCACTGCTCATCTCGTAGCTGTCACTAATATGAAAACTGATTAATCTACGAATTAGCCAACCGATCCCGTGGCAAGTTCATCTGAAGAGCATACAACCAAGAGCGTTTTCTGCACAATATGATTTAACACAGAAGACTAGAGCAGTTTGCCAAAACAGCTTTGATTTCAAACAAATTGCCAGGTATGCAAGTTCTATTGGTGCCTGTGCTCTCTATAAAATACTCATGTATGATATGCTTCCTAAAACTCACGATGTACTCGAAAGAGTGCATTAGGTGTAGTAAATGCCTCAGAAGCCCACTATGCAAATGTCACTGTGCAAGTACAAAAAGAACAGCTACCGTGACAACTGGTGCAAGGTGCAGGCGTACAAAATGAGAGGGAAACGTGTTGACAAAAGGTGGCTGAACTTGTAGCTGTGCTGAGCAACCATCATCAAACAAGGAGAAGGAGCTGTGTGGTGACATCATGCACCTGGCTGCCATTCCAGCCCTCAAAAGACTGCCACGTATAAGTTGACCCCCCAACTCACAGCCTTCACTGATGCTTAGGCATTCGTTAGTAGAGATGGTAGCTTTTTGGTGGAATGACCGCCCCAGATAGGCGGTAGTCCCGGCTTTGGACACAAAACCGTAATGAATTTTTCGTCAATCACAAAACTTCTGTGAAAGTTCTAAAGCTTTCCTTGTGTAGCCGTATGGATGTACTTGGGTGGACGCTAATAAATAACTACTCCCTTACCACAGATCACAACTGCACTGTAGATTTGCAGCTTCACTTCTTGAGGCCAGCTAGTTAGTCAAGTATCCCCATGGCACAACTAGTTTGCAAATGACTGTGAGTTTACATTTGTAACTTAACCCCTTCACCGTTTTGTTATATCAACGAATTTCTTAACAAAACTGCTTATTTTTTTAGTGCTGATTTCGGTTATTATGTTGCCATATGTAAAAGACGTTTATGTGGTAGAAAAAAAACGAAGTTATCAGGTCAGTGCTGCCATCTGTCGAGCAAAATGCCATCTAAGCCACAAATGAGCGCTGCTCGTTCAAACGCTGAAGGGAAGAACCTATTCAGCGAGGACGAGCTATAGTCGTCCAAAACGGTTTGGTGACGGCTTTGCAAGGACGAGCGCAGCTCGTCCGAAATGGTTAAGGGGTTAATTTATGTTTATGACTATTCTCGGCAGCAGCCACTACTGTCCAGAAGCCTATGTGCCCTATTTAAATCACCAAAAGCTGTGCTCATCCTAATCCCAATGACGTGTCCCTACCACTGATGCTGGATTCCTTTTTGTTTGAGGCTGCAAGCCTTCACTTAAAAGCTCGCTAGCCGGACTGCTTGCCAGTCTACCTGCATACATGTTGTTACTCCCAACACAACAGTAACAGGCTAGGGGAAAATTTAATCACTAGATATAGCCCAACAGAGGCCTCTGGTCCTCCAGGGTGAATCCACCAGACCTAACAAAGGCACACAGATTATAGTGAGAGATGCAACCTCCAAAAGGGAAGTGCTGAAGCCACAAAGGGGCATCCACTCAAATGCAGGTTCCACAGAATAGTTTTTCTTTAAACAAATTCAGTTACTTTACAAAGTTACATCATTTGAGACACACGGCAACCTTTACTTCACGTTGTATGCAACGCTTTAAGCAGTTTCGTTTCAGGCGTCACATTTCACGCGGGCATTATGGGGTGTATGAAATTCCTGCAAGAGGTGATGTGACTGCAATGTCATGATCCTATCGCCCAATCAGAATTTTTGCAACACAACAATGAAGATGGCAATGCTGATGCTGGGGTTTATGCGAGTCAGGATTGTTACGCTATCACGCAATATACCCTACCACTGTTTGGAGAAAGAGCGCATCTAGTTTCCATTGTTTAATTAAACTACGCTACATGAGCTGCTCAACAATGAAATTATAGTTGCAGTGCTAAAATCCAAAAGTGAGTGGATTATGAAGCTCTTGATTTTCATTACAGGCTGCGAATGATGTCTAAGAACAATTTCCATTCACATAATGTCGTTGCTAATTTCACTAATTATAACTAGTGTCATTTTGTTTTCTTAATCATGTAAAATTATGACAATAGCCAACTCTGCCATGTAATACTGTGCAACATACACATGCATTTGTTTGCACAGAGAGGGACAGAGAAAGAGCAGGCGTTGTTTTTAAATGTACGCTTTTGAAGCCTTGGCACCATCTTACCAGTCCTGAATGCGTCGCATGAAGCGGAAAGGTGAAAATAGCTTACCCTTCTCCAGGAGATGGTCGGCGTTGGGTGACCTTTTCCCTCACAAGGCATGGTGACCTCTGCATTCTTAGGCTGCTGGTAGAGCTCCTTGGGCTTCACCGAGAACATGGGTGGTTCTGCAGGGAAACAGTACAAGTTCAGCTTTATAATTTAAGGGACTTCACAAAATGCGGGTATACCACCAAGTGAGAGTAAAGAAGGTCTAAAACAAGTCTGAAGAAAACAAGTCCACTCAATGCATGGTTTCAAGCAGGCACCAACCTTTCTTTTGCTTTAATAAAAATTAAACAATTTTGAACAATTAGAAAAACTGTGGAATTCAGATAAACACACTATACTGGAAATTGCACCATACACAGAAACTGCCACAACAGGCAGTGCAAGATGCCTTTTTTTTTTTTTTCCATGCCACGTAAAATACATGTTAGAACAGCCAGTATAATTGCTATATAGTATTGTGTGAATATTGAAATTTTCAAGCCAATTGATATGGAGGAAAAATGCCTTCGAATATCGAATTGAATATTGAATATCTGATCAGTGAAAAAAAAATTTAAGATAGAAAACACTGTTCTTGCTCATTTCAGAATCCACATGGTATTCGCAATTAAAATAAACTAGAACTGCACAGAAGCATATAATCTACTTAAAAATTGAGCGTAGATATTATGAGGATTTCTTATGCCATTTTTTTTTTTTTTCACAAGGACCTGCATGAAACCGGGCAGAGCTGTTATACCACTGCTGAATATGGCAAACTCTTGTTAATCCAACCTTCAAGGGGCCAGAAAAATAATGTCCGTGTAAGCAGTGTGCAAAGAGCTCATCTTCATCTCTACATATTCATCATCATCGATCATCTCGCCCTGAGAAAAAGACGATGTGTGCACCAAATGCTGCTAGCTGCTGCTTCGGTCCAAATTAACCGCAAGCTCGAATGGGCCTGAAAAAATGTCCAATACCATTGCCACCAGAGTAATTTTATCTGATTACACTTGCACGATGGTTGTCTGCATTTGAGAAGAAACCGAAGAACAACATTTCTTCCTAGTTTCATCAAGAGCTTTGCTTTGCACACACTGTCGGGGAGGTCCTTTTCTACGAGTCCCTCACCACAAAACGGCCCCATCACGCCTTGAGGATACTCCACTGCACAGCCCATGCATGGTGGTGAAGTGCGCAGTGTGGTGAAATTACTCTGAATTCGAAAATTTTCAACGTGCTCAGTAATTTTCAAATATTAGAAAAATTACTGATAACAGTTTTTCAATTACAAATTAAATAACAAGCATATTCGATTTGCATTCAAAATTTTGATTATTCAAACTACCATATTGTTAATTCATAGATCAAGTCATTGTTTGAGGAGTCAAAAGACGACAAAGGTAGACAATGAACCTGCGATAACACACAAGTTTCATGACTTTCAGCGATACCCCCCATCTAAGTTCACCAAGTTCTTAGCTGCGCCCGGATTGCTCAAGTTTCCCATGGTACATGCTGGTCAATATTGCCCAGCTATCTGCAATGTCTTGCCAGGTAGCCAATGCCAATGTCTTGCCAAAACAGATGCATACTTTTTCTTTTCAAACTGTCAACACTCGCTGTCTATGTATAGAATCAAAATACAGCACAGTATGCAAGCATATAAATTTCTGCAATCTGCAAAGGGCCAGTTCAAAGGTGTATCACCTATTAGACCATATATATACTAGGGCTGCCAGTGCGGTTTAATTCGTAGTGCGGAGGTTCTAAATCCACACCTCGTAAATTTGTGTCCATGACTGCAAACACATATGTAAATACTCTATTTATGCAGTATTTTATTTTCAAGGTGGAAGGAAATTGAGAACGACCAAGTGCTGCAAAACAGAGGTTGAAAAGGTTGCGCTAGCGAAAGAAAATGTGACACCATTTTGGCAAGGATGCCAGCTGGCTCTGCCACTCAGTGTCAGCACTGACTGTAATGCGCCTGACTGCTAGCTGTTCTTATAAGCACAGAAGTTGGGCTAGGTGCAGAATCTTTTGTATTGTGATATCAACCAAAGATAAACAAGCACTTTATTCCTACATGCCGGCGCACTCTGCATTGCGTGCTTCATCAAGGGACAGATGTGAACAAACCTGTTATACTGTTGCTACAGCATATCCCATAAGGTATATCAGTCCACAGGAAAAAAAAATATAAGCACTATTTTCTATAACTTCTCTACTTGCATCAGACAGAGAAAGAAATCTAGTTTTAACTCTCAGTTATTCTGGAATAAAGTTGATTTAATTCATTGGGATCATACACTGGCAAACGTTTTACTTAAGTTATGCACATGTTTTGGCAGCTGCTTAAGTAGTTTGAACTAAACGCTTGCAGATAAAAATTGAATATCTCATATTTCATAAGAGAAAACATTGAAGAAACTGAAGCATAGCAACCCCACCACTGGGGACTGAAAATATGTGGCAATGAAATTTCTTTTGTTACAAAGCTCAGGAGACCACCAAAACATTTGTCATAAAATTATTATTGCCTGTTCATGCTGCTCTTCAAGGAATTTATTTTTGTCCTAAAGGTATTAGCGGGGCATACAGCTCTCATGGAGTTGCCTTCGAGCATCTTAACAAAGTTGCTTTAACATCATGCGTTTAAAAGCTTCTTCCTATGCAGTGTTCGAAGAAATTTCTCCATGCTTCTATGGGATTATTATCAAAACATATTCCGACCAGACTGAAGGTATTTCAATATCGAAAAAGACGTATGCGTTGAGCAGGCAGCTATTTGTGATGCAGTGATATCAGCGCTCGCCGGGACAGCTCTGACGTGCTTCATTCCCATGACGTGCCTCAGAAGCTAAGTAGTGAACACTGGTGGAATTTGAACTAGAGGTGTCATATGAAACCCTGCAGATAGCACTGCCGTGCTCACGCGACTGGTGCGCCCTTTGCTTCTCTTCCCTCTTTTCTCTAGCAGCGTCAGTGCACGCCTCACGGGTTGCCTGCTGCAGCTCCGCTTTCACTCAGAGAATAAACGGAAGAACCACCGACATGCTTCGTCCTGTTTCGCAGACTTTCAAACAGTCTGCACCTCAGTGTGAGTACAACTGGCCATTTATGTTAAGATATATGTTTGTAACTGAACAGGTTTCTGGGAGCATTTGTTGCTTTATTTGCCTGCCAGGTTGCTATACTTCCCTGCAGGAGAGAAAGGCTTAAAGTCACTGGGATTGACTCTTGCATGCCAATTCCCTTTCGAACTGCTTCGGTTGATGCTGCATGCTAGACTGTGCTGGCGAACGGTGAGATATCTATTTTTGTATATGGTGCAGTGTTTTAACTGGCAATTAATGACCTTGTCAGTCATTCTCACCTGATATGATTGAGAGAATGTGCTTATCTGCTCTTCACACAAGCCGTGAATCAGAAAAGCTTTTATTTCAGCTCTGTCGTACCAAACAAAAAATAAAAACTATTCATGAATTCCATTCTCAGCACACTAACTTGGATAATTAACTGTTGTAGCGACGGCAAAATTTACGGCTCACGAACAGTTTGGTCAATTTGTACTGAAAAAAAAAATAAAAAAGAAGGAAACCCTAATTTATGGTTTCTTATTGTAGTTTTTATGTGCAGATGATTTCTCTGAAAGGAAAAATGATGATATGCAAGCTGCTCAAGCATACATCGCCAAGGGCCGCTGGAAGCTGCTCTCCGTAGAACCGACAGTAAAAGGCACGTGCTAAAGGTGCTGGCTTGGCAGACATCTGAAGCTGCCATTAATTCGGCATCTTTCTCCAACCTGGAATCAGCCAACACGTTGTCAAGGGAACCAAACGCAGATGAAGTCATTGAAGTCTGAAAGAGTCCTGCCCAGGTATCTTTTACACCACTATATACATATGCGCACCTAATAAAATATCCATGCAACGAACCATTCTGGCTTTATTTTGTGTGCATGTATACTCTCAGCATGTTATATAATATAATAAGGTGCATGCAAAATACCTACAGAAAAGTGAACTCAACCCTGTGATTGGCGCTTGATGGCCTCAGTTGCCTCTACGCTAGGACACCCATCACAGCACAAAATAGCCACCAATAATAAAAACAAACTTTCAGCAATAATGGGATTGGCTGGATGCCAATGATGCAAAGCCAACGGGCAAAAGTGGATGGATGTTAGATAGCCGACAAGTCTAGCTAGATACCAGTTGTTAAAAGCCAGTGATTAAGCTTGGTTGCAAGTACTGGATAGCCAGTGAGAGTGGCTAGTAAGCTAGTATGCCAATAGCGGCCATTGTGGGAAAGCCAGTCAAGTAGATTGGCTCAAATCTTGGATTGGGTAGCACTGAATGAAACGCCTTTATTGGCATATTATCGCTGTTGGTTTTTCCAATATTGGGCTGGGGGTGGCCCATTGATGGCATGCGGCTTCGGTTAACAGTTACACAGTGTGTTACTTCGGTTAAGTTCAGCATTGTAGGGCATAGGATACTAATACTTCAGCAAGCGCAACAATGCCATACCCCATATAAAAGTCAAATCAAAGACTGAAAGTAAGTAAATTGTGTGGTCAATGTGAAGTGCAAAAAAGAAATGAGGACAGAGCGCAACAATGAGGTATCACTGCTTTGAATTGCCTGCACTTCCCTGTGCACTTTACTTTATCATGAGTTACCACATAGTCTGGATGAATACTCTACTAAATCATGTGACTGTTTTTTTTTTTTTTTTCGGCTTTTTTTTTTTCTTTTTTTTCATGGAAGGGGGCAAAAGTTGGTCAAGCTGTACTCTACCCTTTTTCTGTTCTCTTCCTCACCGTCCTGACAAAATTTAAAGGCAATGTCGCTATTAAAGGTATCAAACGATACATACACCTAATGTCCATGCATTCAAAGATCAAAATTCTTGGTGTGCCTGTGAACCATTAATGCATCAGGAAAAATGCACTGACCACGCACGAGCACCTCCATGACAGCAGAGGAGCCCCCTGTGGAGTGAATGTTGAATGGGGAGCAGAGATAGCGGCCCTGGTGCTCGTACGACACCCTCTGGAAGAACAGCGAACCGTTGCTCAGATTGACAACGCCATTGAGGGCGTTTGCCTCAAATGGCCGGTTGTCCTTGAACCAGGTGACAAACTGGATGGGTGGGTTGGCCTGGATGTAGCAGCGCACCACTCCCGACAGATTCAACGGCATATACTGGAAGGCCGGCGTGAAGTTCACTCGCGCTGGATCTGCAGACAGGAAAGCAAGCTGGTCAGCCCTGCAGGCTGGCTTCGCCACTTGGAGTCCAACCGCAAGGAGGCTCATGTCACTCCTCTCACACACAACATCAGACGTATGCATGAGGCAAGGAAGCAAAGCAGCGTGCAGGACCCGCTATCAGCTCATGCTGAATGATGTAGTAAGCCAAAAACTAGCTCTACTAATTTTTTTTTAGCTGTTTGCAGATAATTTTAAACTCTGTGAAAGGTATGTCAGTTCAGTCTGTGCAGGTGGATTGTACAGCAAGGTGCAAACATTATATACATGATAGAGCTTAATGGTTACACAATTAATTATTATAGGTAAAATTAACTAATCAATGCCTTTACTTTTGAGTTGAGAATAGAAAACTGAAGGCCGTCAATATAAAAGCGAAGCCCAGTTCTTAAACTACAATACAGTTCGAAATATTTAATGTCAAAAATGCACATTTTTAGTTTGTAAAGTTGGCTTCCCAAAATGCACAACTTTAAAACGGCCTCGCTCGTTTTGTAGCGAGAGCTACATTTGGCTACCAGTTGAGCATTTCGCTGTGGAACCACTCTGGAATGTGTGGAATGGGCCGTGGAGAGGAGGAGCAGGTGCGAGGGGCGTGACATCAGAGCTTTAGCGCGGGGTGTGGCCACCACTGTCGCGTGTGCCGTCATGCGGATGCCACGTGCTAGCTATGCGCATAACTGTGAATGCACAACTGCAAGTATAAACGAAGGCAAGAAACGGCGGTTGCAGCACAGTCGTTTTGCATGGTGAGGAAGAGTCGGGCCACTGCTCAGCAACAATATCGACAGGAGATGCTCAATTCCTTGGATCCAGTAGTTGTCGCCTGGCAATTGGCCATCCAGCAGAGAAAGAATGAATATCGAAAGGCCAAGCGAGCAGCAGAGGCGCCTGAACAGAGTGAAGAATGTCTCGCCAAGTGGAGAAGTCATGATGCAGAGCGTAACAGGCAGCCCATAGCAGCTCAGATGGAGCCTTCGGAAAATCAAGGGGAACTGACGACAATGACAGAAGAGGACGTAAAGGCCCGTCGTGCATGGTTACTGATGCCTACTGATGCCAGTCATCTTGAACCTCATAAGAAAGCCAGAGTCTGCATCTATGTAAGACAAAGTGTCGCTGCTGTCAGAAAGCTCCACCAAGTTTCATGCAGGTCCTTCCTGTACGAAACTTGGTGGAGCTGTCATATCGCTGCTGAATACAGTAAAGCATCATTAATTTGGCCTTCGAGGGACACCAGAAAAAATGTACGCATTAACCGAAGCTTGAATTACATAACAATTTTATCTGATGAACACCTGCACAATGGTTGTCTGCTTGTGGGTTGAAATCAAAGTTAGAACAACGTTTTTCACCAGTTTCGGCAGGTGCTTCACTTTGTGCACACTATCGGGAAGGCCCTAGTCACAAAACGGCCCATTGCATTTTAAGGATATTTCACTACACAGTAAACTAGTAGCCTTAGTCACCATTCATGGCCTCTCCTGTTAGAAAGTGGTAAGTCAGGCAACCCTGCCAAAAGGAATGTCTGAAAGTTGTTTACAAAAGCAGAACTGGAATCAACATAAAACCAAGTAAAAGCCGAACAATCCCTATGCATTTCCAACTGATTCCAAATGTGTTTTTACAACTCACAAAGGTTTTATCTTTTTTTTGCTGAGAAGAAAAAAAAGGAACCAAATTCAGCATACATATACCGTCAAGTTTAATCCACCTGAACATACACGTGTGCCTGCTTCCCAACTCACATTCAATGTTGAGGTAGGCAGTAGCAGACTCTGGAGTGCCGATGCCATTGGAGATCTCGCATGTGTAGAAACCCGAGTCATCGGCTGCAGTGGGGTTGATGAACAGGGTGCCATCCTGCCGCACAAGCGTGCGTGTCTGCAGCCAGGTCAGCTTGGAGATCTCGACACCATTGTAGAACCAGCGGTGGGTGATGTTCGAGGGCAGCGCACGCGCTTCACACACAAACTCGGCAAAGTTCCCCTCCAGCTTGGTCAGGTTCTGCGGAGGCGTTGTGATTACCGCAGGACCTGTGCAGCACATGCACATCACCATTTAGTGCACAATATGTCTCCTTCCTTTGCAACTTAATGAAAAGAATGAGCTTGATAAGATGCTACGCTATTGTCATAATGTATTCCTTCACAAAGCTTGGTCCTCTGCTTTTAAAGGGACAGAACACTGGCCAAAATATGTCATGAGATTATGGTCGAAATGAAAAGACCTTGCCTCATATAGTGCAGATCGAGCACTACAATATCAAAGAAAAGAGGCTTTACAATTTTAATTTGCCATTGAAAATCGCATAAAAACAACAGAGGCACTATTTAGCGGAGAAACCCTAGTACTTTCAGTGTAGCCCCCCACATGACTACATGTCAGCAAAATATCGCTAATTTTCGTAACTGCACAATGTTCTTTTTTTTTCTAGGAGTGCTTGCCATAATTTATTATATTTTGCGCTCTCTCCAGTGCGTCCTTAAATAAAAACCACCCCTGCTTTCGCACTGCAAAAGGCATGCTTTCAGGTTTTGCCACTAGATGGCGCCCCAGTGTTTGCAATTTCGTGAATAAAGCAATGACAGTGCCCACTAAAACTTTCGTCGACGAGGGCGTGCGCTATTGTGAGGTAACAGCATTGAGTGTGAAACTGAAAAGGACGTTACTCTACACAAAAAATGTCTGATTACTGTCTGGCAAGTGAAAGTTATACTTGTTTTCGGTACGTCTTTTTTGTCGACCACCAGTCGTCATCGGGGTCGCTGCTCATGGTTTCCAGCATCGGACTACATAAAACCGGGCACACGCATTGATCGAAAAATTCGCAGTAAAAATTTTCTGCAGCATTTCTAACAAAACCGTTATGGAATCTAACATTTTAGACATCAATCTTTTCCCTGCGGCGAAAAAAAAAAATCGAGGACTAAATTCCGGTGTTCTGTCCCTTTAATCAATTTATGTTATTTCATATTTATTTTATTACATTAATGTTATTTTGGGGGGCAGAACTGGTGCTGGCCATATCTGCAAGCATGGGGTACCAAATATTAGCCACATAATGTAGACAGATAGCAAAGAGCAACCATTGTACAGCAAACATCCTTCTTACATCCGAAATCAGACTATCTGACATCACCTTAGGTTTTCGCTTAATAACCAGCACTCAAAAAATTATTGCAATGGACAAAAGTAAGAAACAATAAAAGCTAGGATGTTCACAAGATGGTTCAAAACAAAGTGATACACTGTCATAGCATGGCAAAGTCATAGTCTCGTACTAAAATTTGTCTTGTGCCAGAGTCGCCAATGATTTCGATGTGGAAAGTTGACTTCTTGAACTACACAAATGATTGCATAACAAGCCTGAAAGTTCATTGGTAGCAGTGAAATGATGTGCAATACCTACAGGTCACTGGTGATCCATACTCAATGGGCTTGGTATGCAAAGAGTTAGAAGGCTTCTGAAATACTATTTGTGCTAATATTCTAATGCAAGAAATCCATAGAGGTGGTCCTTACAAGTATTCAAGTCAAATTTGAAAGCTTTGAGAGGAGTGCATAATTTACAAATATTTTTTTCAAATGTGCTCCTAGCAACCACTCACGACAGATTGGGCCGAAACATCCCCTCATTGGACGCTCTCAAGTTACGCGGGTGGGACGGGACATGGGGGGTCGGGGCACTTTTGCAACTTGTTTACTTGTTTTTTCTCGCATGCCGGCAAGGGTTGAGTTGAGGAGGTGAAGAGGAGCATCATTTTCGATCGCCCATACCTTCTGTGCTAATAAAGATATCTTAACGATTTTTGTGCTGCCGTGACGACTGAAGGAATGTCTATTGCTCATGTGCATTTTCTAGTTTTCGTAAATAGCTTTTCGTGAGCCATTTAAGCTTATGAGCTTTAAGCTCAAGTTTTGCTTCACATTGTGAATACCCGGATGAGGGGGCCACGAACAAAAAAATGTGCCCACGTGCTGTGCTTTTGAGTACAACAAATGCTAAGAATCCAGGGAAGCCTTTTATTTTTGCAATCCCAAGCAGGAAGCCCGATGACTGGCACCATTCTATTTGGCTATACTGAACAAAGCAATAAAAATTCGAAGGGGCACTTTGGACCCCTAAAGTGTGATGAGGCAAAAGCTATTATAGCGCAGTGGTTGTTGAGTCTTTGCACACTCGTGAGCCTGTAAAGGCTTTTGCCTTGGCATTCCTTGGCATGCATTCGTTACAGTGCTCATTCAACTGTCAGAATGGCAGTATGGTGTCACTCCTATCTCGCTGCATTCTCAAACCCATGTGACATTCTGACATAAGCCGCAAGCGCCTGAAGCAGATTCGACGCACATGAACTTTCTAGAATTTTCCATCACGCCACCGTTCTCTCCCCATGAGGTCACGTTGTTATGCACCATGATGTCAGCGGCGATGGTCTCCATGGCAACTGCATTAGCATGATGCTAGACAAGGAGAACAAAGATATGTTTTTCACGTGCCCAGTGTGGCTTGGTCTGTTAATGCGCTCATCTGGTGATCGGAGGGGTAGGAGTTCGATTCCCGGTGGAGGACAACCTTTCGTCTTAAGATTAAACAGAAACCCCCGTCATTTGATTGACAGGTTGAATGCGACACCTTCTGGGGTGGATACACGCACGCATGCACACTCATGAGCCTATAAAGGCTTTCGTCTTAAAAAATTTGTTCCCATAAGCAATGCACAATTTGGTAAGGTAAGCATTTGATTAGACCTTGTGTTTGATGACAACCCGGAAATAAAACAAGAGAAATGAAATGGAATGGACTGACCATTAGACTTTGCTAGCCGCCCTCTGCTTACGTACTAGTGGCAAGCAGCAAAGAGTGGACCAATGTATCGTGCATACTGCACATCAGCACTGTAAAGTTCACAGTGCAGTTATAGCCTCTTCACACACTGTAGGATAAATCTCATGTGATGCTCTATGTACAGAAGGCAAAACGCTTGTTCTGTTAGATACCGTGTTCAATGCCTGATTATGTGAACAAACGATTGAAAATGTGTAAAGTACTTTTGTCTCGAACAGAAATGTGGCAAACATTCTGCCCTAATTGGGGAATATCCTTCTTTTAAAACTGTTTGATGAGAGTGTCAGCATGGGTTTATGACTAGTATGGCCACTACAGCAATGGACTGCCTTCGCTAAAGTTGTTATGCTTGCTTTATCTGTTCCTGCTAGAGTACTTCCTCTGCTGGAAGCTGAAGTTTGGGCTGCTGCATTTAATTTGTTCGATGAAGAAAACGAGGCCTGCAATTCATGACACTGGACACAGAGTAACTAAGAGTATCAAACTCTGCAACAAATGCATCCTAGTTTTAAATGGCTCAGCCAATGCCGCCAGTCAGTTCAGTGCACTAAGAAACTATGTTTAAGGACCACAGTCTTTTTGTATTGCTTCAAAAGCTGCACTGGCTTTTAAAGGGTGGCGAGGACTATTTCAAAGCTAGTGACAAAGAAATGACTGCTGTGCTGCGTTGACACGACTGAACGCTAGTACTTCCACCAAAGAAACTGGCATCTCCCAGCCACTTCCCTACCTACCACAGTGTCAGTGAATTTGTCATTTGAAAGTTTTCTTTGTGGGTTTGCTCCACATGAGAGGAGTGATACCTTAGTGAAGGAGCTCAATCCGAAACCCAAATGTGAGTGCTTGAATACGAGTAGCTTCTTCTTGTATGATTCTTGTCATATATGTGTGAACGCCAAACACTAGCTTTCGAACCAAATATCAAATTGAGTTGAATATCGAACTTTTTGCAGCACAGTCCAACTTAAACAGCCCTTCAAGAGACTTTCATTCAGCCTTTTGAGGGACCAGGAAAACACGCTTGAATCTGAATTATCCAAAAGTTTGAATTATCAAATATCCCTAAAAAACAAAGGAGAATTGTTTACATCATAATAAGTTTACTAACAAACACTTGGAATATGGATGTCTATACATTTGAGATAATTAGCTGAAGATGACATTTTGCAATATAAAAAGTGCTTTGCATCGCGCATACAATTGGAAACGTCGACCAGAATTGTCAATGCCTCCACAGATCTTTTAGCAGTGCTACACAGCAGCAGTGGTGCCTCCGCAAATAGCCATTGCATCTTGAAAATGCTTCACCGCGTTCAGTATAGTCGAGCTACACAGGAAACACAATGATGCAAGGGATGGAAATACATATATGTGTAGGTGTGAGAACGGCATCATGTCATCTCTAGAAGTAAAACTACCATAGAACTAAAATACCGGTGATGCACAAAGTAGTGTCTGAAATGGCACGACTGGCTAATGCACACGCCCGATGGCAGCGGCACTAAGGTCTGAATTTAAGAGAAGCGTAACTGAAAGTGGGCTATATTTCATCTATAGGAGATTTCCAATGGTAGTTGCGCTTGCTACAGAGCATGCGCCTGATGTGTGCGGGCACCAGTTATTCCATGCAATTCATGCTCACTGAATTGATGGCTTCGTGGGTTACGCCTCAGTGTGACCCCTTCCCCCCCATTAACAACTTAGCGAGCATCTGCCACCACAGATTTACACAGGCATTGGCCAGGACCACCCTCCTTGTTCGAAATATCAGAATTTCCACATTTAGGAGGGTCGAATTAACAAGATTTTACTGTACCTCATCTTCCCTGCGCCGGCACTGAGCATGTCGCAAAATATATCAAATATTCAGTCATCTGAACATTAGGTATTCGATTCAATTGAATAATTCGAGGGTCGAATTAACAAGATTTTACTGTACCTCATCTTCCCTGCGCCGGCACTGAGCATGTCGCAAAATATATCAAATATTCAGTCATCTGAACATTAGGTATTCGATTCAATAGAATAATTCGAGCACTTGTTGGATTCGTATTCGGTTATAGAGTATTCACACACCCTTAGGTTTGACCTCCGCACGCACACACACAAGAAAATTTGTGCTTCATCCTGTTTATTTAGATAGAGCAAAATCTCGTTCATTTAGCCGCCAAGGAAGGAATCGAAAAAAAAATATTAAATACCAAAGTTTGAGTAATCGAATGGCCCTTAGAAAACTGATGAAAACTGTTTGCATCATGGTAAGTTTATGTAATAAATGCCTGAATATGCTTGTCTATGCATTCATTTAAAATTAAAACTAAACAACAGCAACTTTTTTGCAATTTAGTCAAGTGCTTTGCACACATTGTCAGGGGTGTTGAAGAGCTGCTCCAAGGTCATAGGTACCTCTGCAGCCCTTTTCACGATGCGATGCAGTAGCTATAATGCCTCTTCACAAATGGTTCTGTTTAGTATGCTTCGTGAAACGTGGGATGGTTCAGTGCACTTGCGCATGGATGGAAGAGACTCAGGCATCAGAAAGGCGTGACAACATTCCAAAATAAAGATAAATGACCAGTGACGCCAATGAGCATGCCTAAAGACAGTGGTAAAGTGGCGTGAATTTAGGAGAAGCAATACTGAAGCTATGCCTAGGATATATTTCGGCACTGGGGGCCTTCTGACCCCCAGACTTCCGAGCGAGCAGGCCTGAGATGCGTAGGCATCAGGAGGTCTATTTGGATGATCAGTGCTTCAGGAATCATACCTCGACATGACCCCCTGTATGAATTAACCATTGCAAGCCCAGTTACATTCGAATCAATGAGTGCCTAAAACCCCAGACTCATATGGGCATCAGTTGGAACCGCACTCCTAGTTTGAATAATCTGAATTTTATAATTAATGGGCAACGAATTTATGAATTTTACTGTATCATAATGTTGGGACTTGCCGCAGTGGCTCAGCGGTTTTGGCATTTGCCTGCTGATCCCAAAGCTGCACGAATAAATCCAAGCGTTGTCAGTCATATTTCTATGAAGGTGAAATGCAAAAGGCAAAATAATTTCGACCACCTAGGTATCTTTAATGTGCATTGACATCGTACAGCACATGGACGCCTTTGCATTTAGCCTCCATCGAAATGCAGCTGTCGTGGTTAGATTCGAACCTTTGACCTCTGGTTCAGTAGCCAAGCGTCTAAACCACTGAGCCACCTTGGCAGGTGCACAACATTCCTAACTATTCCAACTGCTTTGGCAAGATGAAATCCCCTCACTATCTATTCCCGGCTTGAACAACTCATTTTAGTTTGTTTGTTTTTTTATATATAAACATCATGGTAGCCCTACTTTATTTTTTCTGAGTGCAAATATGCATTCCGTTTTCTGCTCGCCACTTGTAAGGCTATTCAATTCATTCGTGACCAAAGAAAGTGAAGCTTTCCTCTCCCACAGGTACAAAGCCTGCATGACTTGGGCTGTGAAATGAGCTGAGCAAATTCCAGTAACCCACCAGCGACGATGACCTTGGCGAGCGCAGAGTCACTGCCCTCTGAGTTTCGAGCCATACAGGTGTAGTCCCCCACGTCTGTCTGGCGCAGGCTGGAAATGCGCAGCTCTGTTGGGTGGATCTGGATGTTGCTGTTTTCCTCAAGGGGAAGGTTGTCCTGCATGACAGAGGCCCAGATCAGTCCAACATTTGGGGCGACAGCCAACCGGCACGCCTAGTACTTCATGGAAAGACATCCCTTCCATTTAGTGCAGACATAGTTCCCATATTCCCTCTTCATTCTGTGTCATCAACAGCGCATTCTCAATTCCCTCAACCGTGCATGTGCAACAGCATAACTAGTATCATTTCTTTATACACCTTTATACACTCGATAAAAAACTCGCCAATGATTACCGTGTCAACGTAACATGCTCTTTCTTTCCTCGTCTTCTTCATTACTGTTGTGTCGCCACAACACTAACAATACCACAGAACAGAGAGAAATGTGGCCCTAACCACTGTCGCTGGAGAAATGCCACTGTTCTTCAACCAGGACCACTGAAGGTGCTTTCCCTAGAATATAAGTTTCCTGAATGATTACTGCCAAAGCATACAAAGCCATTGAGCTTGGAGAAGAGTACATATTTTCAGAATGCCCAATTGTTTGTCTGTACTGAGTTACTATAACGTGGCAGCACATATTCTACTACCCTACCCCAGCAGCTTTTTCAAGGCACATTAATTACGAATAAAATTTTTCTCCTTCCCCTGCCGGGTGGCAGCAGCAAAGGATGCAAAGCAGCAACTCACCTTGTACCATATGATGGTGGGGGGTGGGGTGCCCTCAGCTTCGCAGGGAAGCACCACCGACTCGCCCACCTTCACATAGATGATCTGCTCTGGCTTGGACTTGAAGTGCGGTGGAGCTACACAAAGGCAAAAGCCACAGCCTCATCAGAATCCAGCGACCGCAATCAGGAATCCCAGAGTTCAGTTCAGCCCTCTGCACTTCACAAAGCATACAGACTCACATGCACATCACATCTATAGGAGCTGTTAATGCTTTAACGTCAAGATTTAAAGCTGGACCTTATTTAACCCCCCAATTTAGGTGGCGTGATATACAGCAGATGAGAATATAGCAATGCCATCTACATCGCAGTAGGATGGCAAGTTGGGCTAGTTGGGTTATGTTCATCTTGAGGAAATAGCACGAACAGAGATGTCTGTCTTCTTTCATCATCTCTGATCGCACTGTATATTTCCTCAAGATGTCATCTACATCGACCATCTACTAACACAAACTACACCGAACTATTGCTTTCGCATGGTACACTAAGCTTAGCCACGCTAAACCTCTGCAATTTTTTTTACAATGGTTTCTGAGGGTAACCAAAAAATCATTAAATTAAACTAAACATTGTGCAAGGAGTGGCATGAGTGGGGCACGCACCCAGCACATCCAGGTATATCCAGGTCCCATTGCGAATGGTCTCCCGGTTGAGGAAGAAGACCTTGCACTCGTACCAGCCCTTGTCCGACTCACGCACATTTGTCAGGTTCAGTGACGACTGGCCCGAAAGGGAAATGCGCTCCTTGTAGTCGTCGGCCGCATGCGGAGGGTAGCCATCGTACCTGCAAAGGCAGATCCTCCCACTTGACACACTGACGAAACGTCTGCCTCTACCAAGAACAAGAAATCAATAGTGACAGTGCTCCAACGGCCTAGTTGAAAATCGAACTGTCATCTGCCTGCCCAAGTGTAGCGTAAACCTGGCCTGACCGAAGGGCCATTTTGTAAACCTACACCAGCCTACACCAGTGTAGGAAAACACCACTGGAGGTATGGGAGACAGTGTAGGTTAAAACAAAAAAAGAAATGGCGCTATCGATATGCAACTGACAGAGCACGCAGCACAGTGACTGGCCCACACTGGGAACATGTGGCGTGTTGAATCAGTACGGGGGGCAATGGATGTGCCCTTCGCAGCTTCTAGCCCACAAGCAAGGCTGAGAAAAACAAGAGAAAAATGAACAGTAATTCATGGGCCATTTAAGATATAGTACACTTGCATTGCTTTTGTGGGCAGAATTTTTTTTATTCTTTTATTATATATATGATCAATGGTACCATCTATAACTAGGCCATCAACTTTCCGGTGCTTATTTTGAACAAAAATCGTAGGATGTCTTTGGTGCTTTTCGGTTAGTTGCACGGGCAATTATTAACAAAAAAAAGCTTTTGAAATTTTCATGAGAGGCGACAGCATTAAAGAGATTCAGTATTTATTTCATCTCAATGGCATATACACCATGCACAATTAGCTGTATTAGTTGGCCTGTATAAGATGCTGACTATGTTGCAAAGTCTCTGTTAGCAGTACTCAACTTAGAATGCTCTTTCAACAAGAGTACTTGAGAGACGTAGATTAAAAGGCACCTGGGTCTAGCTAGGCTCATGCATGTAGTTTCTAAAAGCAGAGCAATGGTGACATTACTGATGTGAGTACAAGTTTGAACTTTTGGCTGAAATGTTTTTGAGTGCATTCATTCTGAACTTCGAGTCCGTAGGTCTGTTCGTAATGCACAAATTTACCTGGCAACTAAATTTTCCGCAAGGATAAAAAATATGAAGATTGATCTAGGGATCACCTGTGAACTACTAGTCACGATGGGTACCGCACTCAGCTTTCTTAAGCAGCTCATCTGAGCACTTTAAAGAAGAACACTGCAAAATTTCAGAGCTAGCACTCTTAGGTCCTCATCTGACGAGTTCATTATGCACTCTAATATTTATTAGGGCAACAAGTTTCACTCCAAAAAAAGAGCACACATAATATGAGGTCCTTCTCAAAATGAAGCATCTCCATAACTCGGGTAACAAAGCCAAGGTCTCTAAAGGACAGGCCATTTCAAGACGCTTTTGCAGATAATGTTCACTTTATACAAACAGTTGTTTTTTCTGATAGAGCCAATGCTCTCAAGAAAATGTAGAATTAATATGTATTAACGCCTCATAACATCATCAAGAGTCAGGTAGAAAACCATTATGAAGGAGCTCACTATGAAGAAGCTTTTTTGTTTTTTTCCAAGGCTTGATAACTGACAGAGAGCACTGAACTAACACCGTACATGAGAGCTTTGCAACTCCACATGTAGCAACTCTACATGAGAGCCTTGACTAAGTAATCTTCTTTGAGATGGCTAATCCACTGCTCATGAGCCCGGCTAACTCCGCTGCAGACGATGAAAAACTTCCTTAGATTCAGTAGGCTGCCTGGGCTTAGATGCTCGGCCATGCCAGTGCACTCTTTGAAGGAGGAAGCAATATCTTACGGCAAAATTCTCAGAGACTCGAGTTTAAAATATCAGTGGTACAGTGATCTGGGTGCCACCTCAACATTTGTGCATTTCCAAGAGGAATGAGGTAGGAAAGTCATTTGGACAAAACAACCATCGATTAGCCTCAACATGCCCCAAAACAAGTGTTTTTCGGTTTTAGCCGACCCTTCATATTTTTACCTGAGGACGTCTGTCACTGTTTCTGAACAAAACTAGAAAGTGCACAGTCCACTTATGATCAATGATGCAATCCAAGATTTCCCTCTCTCTCTCTCTTTGTGATACCGCTTTCAAGGTACACACAGCGATAGCAAGAGGCAGTTTTACCACGGTGTACCCATATATGTGTCAAAAAGTAGCATATCGTAAAAAAATAACTCGATCTATAATGTGCATTCGCCAAACGCTACTTAAAATTGAGCCTTACCGCATGCTCATGTTACGTACGCTATTTCTTGAGTTTAGAGTGTGCTCCTCTTGCATACGCTAAAAAGGATTTACAACTTGCCAGTGCGCTTAAGAGCAGGACCCCATCTTCGGAGTGAGTATTTCAGTATGTTTGCTGGTCATAAATGAGGCATTGAGCTTTTGCTTCACCTCACCTCACTTATATTGAAGCGTATCAGCCATAAATTCTGGCCTAGACAACCTAAAGATCAGTTTGGTGACAAAAATTGTTCCAGTTTTAACAGCCAGATGGCACTACTAAGCTATCACTCGTATACGCTAAACTAAATGAGCAGATGTGACATACAACATAATGTCCCACAAAATGCTTGCATTTAGCGTAAGTGTACATAGACTATTCTGAAGCCCAATATCAAGGAGATTTCGGTGAAGTAGAAGTGGATTTCCTTTCACTCTACTTACAGCAGTTCTCGAAAATTTATCTTCAAGTTTAGCATGACTTTTTTACAGGCCTATCAAATACGTAATTAATACTGCACTTACCAAGGTGAAATTAGGTTTTGTCCACTAAAGTCAAGGTACTATAGCTTATGCCCCGTAGGTTGCAGTTTGTTAAACAATCGCTAACAGTAATTAACTGAAAACCAAGTTTATGCCAGCAAACTCCAGCTGAATGTCACCACCACCTACGGCTGAACACAACTCAAGAGTGTAGCGGCAGGTTCGCCTGAAACGAAGTTCCCCAGCTGATGCCGACTTTCAAAATGTTGCACTTAATCCTCTTAATTGCGGCATCACAGGTGGCTTGCAGATGCAATGGGATTTAACCGAAATATAGTGACAATCAGTCCAAGCAATCAGCTCAAGGAGCCCTCAGAGAGGCACTATCAGCTGCATTCTCCAGTGGTACTTTGCAGGGTAACCGGCTCCAGAGTTGGTCCCTATCCCAGAAAGGGCTCATATTAAAGTGACACTGAAGACAAATTCATCCAATTATTGTTTTCAGCAAAACCTGATTCTCTGCCTTTTTCTGACTATGCTGATATTTGTCTGGCAACAAGAAATGCATGTAGAGGCAACAAGAATTGAAATCACAAATGTACCTGCCAGTCAACTCAGACTCCTCAATTCCTTACCAAGATGGCCACATTGCCACAGCGTTGAACTTGATGGCTGTGGCATAGCACAGCCTCCGAGACCCGCACCAAACATGGGTGTTGGCACACAGTTTATTTGTTAAGTGGGCTTGTGATAACAACACCCATATCTCATTCTTTTTTTTGTCCACTTTCGATGAGTGTGTTCTCGTTGAGATTAGGGGGATGCAGTACCCTGGTGGTACAGACTGACTTCTATTTGTCCCTAATGTAGTCCCCATCGCTCCATGTTATGAATTGTCCTTGTTCTACCCTTGCATCTCTCATCAGCTTGTTTTACAAGACCACTGCTCTGAAGCACAAGGCATGCAAGCACCATGGATGTGAACAGTGAGTGCCCACCAGATGTAGATGGGTATCTTGTGGTCCTTTTTGTGCCACTGGACCAGGTAGGGCACGGGCATGCCATCGGGGTACTCGAAGGGGCAGTGCAGGATCACATCCTGCCCCAGCAGAGCGGTCATGTGTTCCGGCTCCTGAGATGGCAGCCCAGACGCATCTGCACAGCATGCACAATGACAGAGGTGGCATGCTCAGGCTCTCGCACCACTAGGTGTGGGTCACAGCATAAGATATGTCAACAAAAAAATGCACAGATTCCCAAATGAGCATGGGCTAGAAAATGCACTTTTACAGCGGAGTTTTTGACTGGAATGGCTGGAAGCGGAATTTTCCGCCTGCAAGTGAAAGAGATTCTAGCTGGAGCTAACTGAACACTATCCAGCTAGAAGCAAGAAATGTTCTGGCTGGACATGTTGTCCAGTTTCATATTACAGCTGAACATTTTCATTTGTTTTTGAGATTTTTTTTCCCACAACACCGGTCTTGGTTTCTCAAGGTGTCTTACCTACTGAGGAGCATAACAGTAATAGTCTGACACAGCTATGTGATGTATGGTGAACCCACAATCAGGCTTCCCATACTCACTATGTGCATGAAAATAGTTTATGGGGCGCTGAAGCCTTCGGCCCGGCGAAATTTCATGCCAACGTTACTGAAACACCCACAACATACTAATCTGGCTAATAAGACATATGATGTGTGGCATGAAAAGCAGACAATGCGCAGTAAGCTCTTTACCCTTTTTTGCTCAATCAGGAGTGTCATTGCTTTTGACCCCATGTCATTTGAATCTGTCATGTCACATTCAGCGCTAGACTCGCAGCAGTTAGAAATGTGTCTGGCCCCGGAGAAAGCTCGTTTAAGGTGTGGTGATGACAAGTCACATGACAAGTTCTCAGATTAGAAATGAGGCTGCAGGTATTCAGTGCTAGAGGAGACAACAGCTGGAATGGCACTACTGTTGCTTTTGTCACTAACAAAGGCACTGTACACAGTATAACAGGTTGAGAAGCACGATCGTGCTGCCCTTTCACATTTTGTTTGCTCCTGTGAATGCATGTCTTATTAGCTCTGTAAGAGCAAACACACTGTGTGGTGTCACACTGGGTACTACAAGAAACTGGTGTATTGTCCAGCCAAGTAGAAGCACCACAGATTTTAACTTGACGCACCAAAGAGCTGATGAGCAAAGTCTCAAAACCTCATCTTAGAAAAAGCTGAGAAAGCATTAGTTTCCATTTTTGTAAGCAGTTCTTTTCCTGCTACCGTGAGCCATTCGTTCCAAACTAGAGTGTACTAGTATAGTGCTTGTACTGGTGTCTTGTGTCCTTAGCTGTAACACATGCATGGTACACCGCTGCTTTCGGTACACAACGGAGAACAGTAAATTTCACCTGGTGCATTATGATGCAGTTTAATGCAGTTTAATCATATCTCGTGTTCCTTCCAAGTTATATATATATATATATATATATATATATATATATATATATATATATATATATATATATATATATATATATATATATATATATAAATGTCAGCTATAAGAATGATAAATTATTATTATTATTATTATTATTATTATTATTATTATTATTATTATTATTATTATTATTATTATTATTATTATTATTATTATTTATCACAATGATGTAGACAATCATCATTTTTGCATGCGCAAGAGTGACATTTGTCTAATTTCGCAATTTTACCATCAATCAGGTCCAAAGTAGAGCTGTATAGTATATATATATCTGGACGCAACATTCGGAGGTCGTGGTTTCGAATCCCACCATCGGCGTGTTGTTTTTCCTTCCGCTTGTCGTTTAATATTCTTTATCCCGATAATCACCATAGGACTATTCTTGTCAGATACCAAAAACAAAATAAAAATTAAAATCCCCAATGTTTGCCTTAGGCTCTTTGACTGTCAACTCCTTTAACTCTGTAATAACGAGCCCCTCATTTCCCTTTCAATTATCTGCATATATATATATATATATGCACGCGGCGTATACATGCATCGTGAAGGTGAAAGAGGCAAACTCGCTCCTATAAAAAAGGTCCCTCGTGTTTGTTTTCACACCAGCACGAAGGATAAACGTGCACCACGTGCTGCCATATCCAAACACGGCTTGCAGCTACCCTGCTGCATGGCTTGACCGTCGCTTCATGCAGCCCATATATAGATGTACACATGGTCAACTGGTTGCCCACTCGTAAGGTATGAGCACAACCCTCTTCTCAAACCGGCTGGGCTGTGAAAACAATGCACGTCTGTGACAAAAAGCAGCCCTCTAGCTGCGCAGTTTTCACCAGAGCCATATGTGGCTCTGGTTTTTGCATGTGCTATACCATGTGGCAGCTTTCCGTTAACGACCACCTATGTCTCATTCGAAGCGAAATCTCAATGCCACTCTCATGCCACACAACGCTCACCTTTTGCTGCACAATGCTGCTGAGTTTAGTGAAATGAGCAAGCTGCGACATAAGTGAGTGAGCTCCATAACATTTCTCAGCTTTAAAATATATACTTGATCTTCAATTAACTTTCTAATTATGCAGTTCACTAGTTAGTGCTAATGAGGAATTTGAAGCCGTTAACATTGATGCCATGTCAGTTTATGAACTGAAGAAAAACTTATTTTCCAAAGCAGCACAGAGCAAGGAAACCCGGCGCTCTCTTGCTGACAAAACCAAAACTAAGCACGCTGGACAAGCAGGACGCTCTGTGCAGATGGAACGGATGACCATGGCACCAAATTCAAACTCCCTGCACTGCTGTGCCATGTCATGCGCTTTATTTTGTTTTGTCACTGTCAAAAATAATCAGTACAATATGCACTTGACGATGATCGCTTTTCCTTGCAGCAAGTTGTGAAGCGAAATATTTTACATGACATGACACAATATCACTTGCAGTTCGAACTCGGCGCTGCAGTCGCTGCAGCGAGTCAATCGCAGCCCAAGCTTTCTGCACGTCTAATGCACTTACAATTCATTTTCAAGCGGAAAAAAATCATTTGAATTCCTCGCATTACAGGGCTTTAGAAAATTAGTCTTTTATAGTTTCAGAAATTAATACTGCAACATCTTGTCATCTGCTTCAAACCCCCCATACAGCCGACCTCTCTGTCTTTCCTTTCAAACTCCCCATTGCTACTAACTGAACTGTGTCAGCGTTGTGTTGTTGTTCCCTTTCTGTGTCTGTGTTTTGAAGTGCGCTGTTTTGCTTTCCAAGATGATTTACCAACTAGCCCGTTCCTTCACCCTTGCAAGTTCGCTGAAGCACCTGGTATGGTGAGATAGAAAATTCAAGAATGAAGAGGTAAATGTCCCTTAAAGGGTGCCTTCCAGCTAATGGATCTGACCTGTCGTGACAATATCGCCACCTGAGAACACCAGGTTGTGCGCTGTCTGCGCAATGCTGCTTGCTCATAAAGCATCGCCTGTCTTTTTCGTGAAGTCTATCCCTGCTTTTCGTGACAATATGGTCAAATCATCTTATACCAAACAGCTACCTGCAACACCATATGCTGCAAGACCCATGACATCATGACGGTAAATCAACCTCCACCTTTGATTGAAAGGTTTCATTTTGGGAGCATTTGCTGTTCCATTCCTCATCTGCATCCAGCAACAAGAAGAAATTTATGTGCAACACCTTTCTAACAAACAGTAGAAATTTATCCAACATGTAAACAATCTGATTACTAAAATATACACCACTCCTTTCATATCTTGAGCTCAGATCAGGCCCAGAAAAACAAGAAGCTATGTTTTCATGCACATTACCAAGGTAGCAGATATAAGGAAATATCCTTTGTGGCAATAATTGCAATGATGCCTTACATCTCACGGATGTGTACTAAAGTGATGCTTGATGCCCATTAAATATTTAAGCTTCACATACATTATCCATGTATAACAGAAATTAGCCTATACTGGCTTTTGTTACCAAGAATCCCCATCTAGTATTGTTGGCAGCTGCAACAGAGAAGGCTATGCACTGTAGGTGTTGCGAAGTTGCATTTACACGATAGCTGTAGATCATTTTCATGACATATGATCAAGCATTTTGACTGTAGCATAAATTATCCTAAAGCAATGAAACCATACATACTGCAAAAAATGTCTTTCAGAGGTACAACACCAAATGTTGCATGAAAAAGAATAAAACAGACTGGTTTACTCTAGCAGTCATTCTTCAGCTTTACACAAAGCAAAGCTACATAATTCAAGAAAAGATATGGAGAGATACTTAAGCTCCAGATTTAAAGGTATGACATGACAGCATTAACGGCTCCCATTTGCCGGCTCCCTTTGCAAATACTTGTTTGTGTTCATGCCCTTTGCTACTCACTTAATCAGCAATCTTTAAATTTGTGCCTCTGTTGTCTTACACATCAGTTCAGTTCAGTTCAGTCGTTCAATCGTGTCCGACTCTTCGTGACCCTATGGACCATATCACGCCACGCTTTCCGGTCTCGCACTATCTTCTAACATCACATAACTTCATCTGCAGCACATCGAGGATGCCATCTAACCATCGCGTTCGCTGCCTACCCCTTCTCCGGTGACCCTCAACCTTTCCCAACATCAAATCTTTCTCCAGCGACTCCTCTCTTCTCATCAGATGACCAAAGTAGCTGAGCTTTAACTTTAGAATTTGACCCCCCAATGAGCGGCCAGGGTTTATGGTCGACAATATCGACTGATTTGATCTTCGTCTTACACGTACTCCTTAGCAAAATAGTAAAATACCTCACTACACGAAAGATCACCACACATATTAGCTATAAATCGCCACTTTAACCAAGCTGTACAATCACATTGCCTGCAAGGACATCCTGTCTAACTAAGGATGCAAGCATCCTGAAAGGCTTGATTTCGATCTCACCCCCATCTCAAAGGCGACGACCAAGTTGGAAGTGCCATGCTATCTTTTTCCTGTCATGTGTTGTCTGCCAACTAGCAACTGCCATGCAGAGCTGTGATTTTTCCCTCACACTGCCAATGCCTACAACTCCTATGCCAGATGTTATGGAGAATCGGGCGCCTTTAAAGCGATAGTGTTAAAATCAGTGTTAACTAACAAGCACCTCATATCACAAGCAACTCACTATAATGTGCATATACAATGCAATAATAATATGCATAATATGGCAAACATAATAATAATAATAATAATAATAATAATAATAATAATAATAATAATAATAATAATAATAATAATAATAATAATAATAATAATAATAATAATAATAATAATAATAATAATAATAATAATAATAATAATAATATATGTGCTCTATAATGTGCATATTACAAGGAACTAACTATAATGTGGTCTAATTGATTCAGATACCACAAAACAAATGCATCTCCTGTTTCTCTTTCACTAAAGACTGCTAAGTGGGACACTTTGAACTCAAAAACTGGTCAGCAACAAGCATAACTGCAGGGTTAATACATGTTTTGGTCAACGTGATATAAATATGAATAATGAAACTGTGTCCCTGCTGCCTCACTGCTTAACCTTCCAGTGAATACTGCTTGAGCAATGCTGTTCTAGATATGTCTTGAGTTTCTAGCACTTCAAACAACAGCACAGTAGGCTGGTCACCCTGGACAGCCACATATCAAGACAAATGCAAAAGGCTTCAGCATAAATCTAAAAACTCATGAGGGCACTATATTTACATGCACGTCTACCATGAGAAGTGAGATTATTTGATTGAACCAATGCAACCTAACTGGTTGGGCAAAATTAACCCACGTGCAAAATGATGCCCATTTATACAAACTGAGGCCAAACCACTAAAATATTTGGGAGAACTCTGCTGGTACTTCTTCTGTTTTTCTCATTTTCTCATCACATCACATGTGCGCTGGCAAGTATAGCGATATCATGTATCAAGCTCCATAACTTGTAACGCACCCACTCCAAGACAGCTATACTTCCCACTAAACAATTGCATATAATTTTTAACTAAGAAACTCTTTAAAACTGATTATGTAAGTGCTGTCATCCAGTCATACCTTAACTTCTTAGTCTCAAACAATGGAACCAAATCTTGTGCTTTGTGGCTAATGGACAGCCTTTGCAGGGAATGGGTCCAAACTTTTTGTGCACACACAAAATCAACCTTACATTTGATGTGTGTTGAATAGGCTTGTCACAAAGCTATTTTTTCACTGACAACAGGCATACTTTATCAAACTTTGTCACTGTGAAGAAATGGTGCAAGGAATGGTTAATAAAAGTAAATATTAAGAAACAAAATTAACACCTCATCATCGTACTACTAAAATAACATTTCGCTGGAATCAGTTTTATCATGCAAATATCCCAGTATTGTATTATACTTCTAACCTAAACTGAGCACATACAACCCCGCGTATAATATGAGGGGTTTTTTTCCCCCTATTTTATCATGTCATCTTTCCTGCTCATTATATTCAACTATCCACTTTGTATTAACTATATGCAACTAGCAGCATCAGGCTGATGATGATGATTTCGCGGTCGTGTCCTTTGTAACGGGTGGACGTCGGTTTACACGAGTCCGATCAAAACCAAAACGTTTACCGAAATAAAAGGAAAGAACAATAAAAGGAAAACACAGTGAAAGGAAAACACAGGATTGCGATGAGAGAAAGCGCTATCTAGCGGTGATGTCGGCCGACGTTTTCGGTGGTGTCCGTTTCACTACGCTGACACCACGGCGACCACTGCCCGCGACGCATACGCGACCGGAAGAAGGTCGATCGCACCTCTCAAGATGTAGGGATGCCAAAAGGATGACTCGGCGCGTTGCCAGGGTCGCCCGCTAGCCTATCCATCCATGCTGGTCACGCCCTACAACCAAATCGCGGACGCTTCACCACTATTCCCAAGGTGCGGTCGCGCTTTCGAAAAATGCACGGGGGGGTTTAACGTCCCAAGGCGACACAGGCTATGAGAGACGCGCCGTGGTTGAGGGCTGTGGAGTAATTTCGGCCGCCTGGGGATCTTTAACGTGCACTGACATCGCACAGCTAGCACACGGACGCCACGTACTCTGTTTTGCTTCGCTTACGCAAGCAGCTTTCTCTCAGAAGACTCAAGCTAAATTTCCTAGAGACAGAATCCCCAGTCATCAGGACAACAGGCAGAGGCACACCACAAGGCTCGTTGCTCTCGCCATTGCTCTTCAACGTAGCAGTGATTAACCGATCCCTTCCCTACTAAAAACAATACCAGAAATCAAGTTTAGCCTCTACGCAGATGATATCAACATCTGGTTAAACACAGGCTAGGACGCAGAAATACAGGAGAAACTCTAGAGTACGCGGAAAATATAGGGCTCAAGTGTTCACCGCAAAAATCGGAGCTCCGTACTAATCTACACGAACAAAAAGGAGAATAATAATAATAATAATTGGTTCACTGGAAGGGAAAGGCGCGGTAACTGTCACTCGTTTTCTGTGGACACCTGAACCGCGCCGTGAGGGAAGGGAGGAAGGTGGGATTTAAAGTGGAAAGCGAGAAAGAGTGGAGGGCTACGGAGTAATTTCGACCACCTGGGGATCTTTAACGTGCGGCGTTAAAGATCCCCAGGTGGTCGAAATTACTCCGTAGCCCTCCACTACGGCTCCTCTTTCTCGCTTTCCACTTTAACTCCCACCTTCCTCCCTTCCCTCGCGGCGCGGTTCAGGTGTCCACAGAAAACGACCAGCCTTCGAAATCACAGTGGACAGTCAAAAGTGCCCGAGGTTAATCAGATCCGGAAAACCGGATCTCTCAAAACCAGAACTCAAAGAAAACAACCTGCTAAGACTAGTACAGGTTTATATATTCAGTAGGGTAAGATATGCAACACCCTACCTAAACCTGGCAGTAAGGGAAAAGGAACAAATAGACGTCGTAATAAGGAAGAGCATCAAAAGCGCACTCAGCCTTCCCAGCTGCACCTCCACGACCAATCTGCTGGGAATGGGGGTACACAACACATGGGAGGAATGGAAGTCACAAGAATAGCGCAAATGGAGAGACTCAGTCAATCCGAGACGGGAAGGGAAATTCTAGAATGGGTCGGGCTCCAGCACGACAGAGGGATGGACCCCAAGATCAACCTCAGCCAAAACTGCAGAGCCAACCTGTGAATCCCACCCATGCCATTGATGGATTTATAGGAAGGGAAAGACGCGGTAACTGCCTCACTTGTTTTCTGTGGACACCTCAACCGCGCCGTAAGGGAGGAGGAAGGTGGGAGTGAAAGTTTGGTTTGTTTGGTTTGTGGGGTTTAAAGTCCCAAAGCAACTCAGGCTATGAGAGACGCCGTAGTGGAGGACTCCGGAAATTTCGACCACCTGGGGTTCTTTAACGTGCACTGACACCGTACAGCACACGGACGCCTTGCTTTTCGCCTCCATCGAAAACCTGCCGCCGAGGCCGGGTTCGAACCCGGGTACTCCGGCACAGTAGTCGGGCCGGTCGGGCGTCTTACCATTGCACCACCCCGGCGGGGCGTCCTACCCATGCCATGAAACACGAGCCCCATTCACAGCAAAGAGAGGACAGAGCCAAAGCCATCGAAAAGGAGATGGCAAGCTTGACCCGAACTCCGTGGCGTACACTGAAGCAGCCACCGGGAAATTGGGAGCTGCAGTCGCAGCAGTGTTGTTGTTGTGGCTGTAGGAAGAAAGAAAAGAAAATGCACGGGCCTGCTACTGGCTCTGTAGCTGAGCCACCTCCGCTGCCTCGTGCAGATAGAAGAGAATATAGATAAGAAAAGGAAGAGGGAAAGAAAGACGCGCGCCGCAACAACAGCTGTCGTCCACCACCAGCGGTGGCGTGTGCAATGACGGCCTAGAACAGATAAAAATTCGGTGCCAGGCTAGCCCCCGCCGCAAGCGGCGGTGACCCACCTGCACCAGCCCCATCAGTGTGTGGTGGACGGAGCCGGAGCCCCTTTAATCACGGCGTCTATAAAAACAAGAAATGCAGTCATCGCTGAAAAGGTAGCAATTGCGCTAGCCTGCGTCGGCACAAAAGCTAAGTGATTGTAAGCGACAGCAAAACAGCCATTTGGAACTTGACAAAAGGAAGAGTGTCATCCGCGGCTAAGAAAATTCTCGAATCCAGGGAGATCTTCACAATAAAATGGATCCCAGGCCACGGATCGGTGTCTGGAAACGAAGCCGCTCACGCGCTCGCCCGAGATATCTACCATCGGACGAACGTCCAGCAGGTCGACAACCCAGAACCCGAGGAGAGGTTAAAAACCTACCACGAGATCTGTGAATACTACAAACAAAAACGAAAAGCATTCTCCACTCCAAATAAAGAGCTTAACAACGAAGAGGCCAAAAGTCTTCGCAGACTACAGGCCGGAAATTACCCCAACCCGGTATGGCTGCACCATTTAAAAGTAGATGACAGAAAACACGAAAACTGTAAACACTGCGGACAGAGAGGTACACTACAACACATAATCTGGCAATGACCCTTTTCGCCTGGGACAGTGGCCAACATTCATGACACGAAAGCTTGGGAATCCCTTCTCCATAGCGAAACCCTTGAGTATGGCCCAAAAAGAAGTCTGCCTGGCGGCTGAGGCCGCGAAGAATCAATGTATCTATCCTTGCGCGCTTCTAGTCGCGGAGTCCCAGCCCCCTATTCGGGTCTGCGTACCTGGGTGGGGGAGTAGGGGAACCTCCTGTATCAGTGACAATTAAGTTTCAAATAATAATTGCCTCCATCAACAGCCGCCGGCGTTTGGGTTCGAACCCGGGTGCTCCGGCGTAGTATAGTCGGGAACCTTAAACCACTGCACCACCGCGGCGGGGCGGTATAGAAGAGTTTCTACAGGCTTTCTACAGGAAGATATGCAATCTCGGCAGACGATACGCGAACCGGACAACGACGATAGCGAAACCCCGAAGCGGCCGACCGCTCGTGCGCCGCCGTCCCGCATCCGAGCTGGAAGCGGCCTACTGGTTTTGGACCATGTGGCCGGGGCGAATTTGAGCTGCTCTTCTCACCACTGGACGTGAAATTCTCCTCCGCGAGAAGGGGAGCGCGACACAGAAGGTTCGTACCTAGCGCGGGCCCCGCCGGGGTGGTGCAGTGGTAAGACGCCCAACTACTGTGCCGGCGTACCCGGCACAGTACCCGGAGTACCCGGCTGCGTTTCGATAAGGCGAAACGAAGAGGCGTCCGTGTGCTGTGCGATGTCAGCGCATGTTAAAGATCCCCAGGTGGTCGAAATTACTCCGTAGCTCTCCACTACGGCTCCTTTTTTCTCGCTTTCCACTTCAACTCCCACCTTCCTCCCTTCCCTCACGGCGCGGTTGAGGTGTCCACAGAAAACAAGTGAGACAGTTACCGTGCCTTTCCCTTCCTATAATCAAATCAATCAGTACCTAGCGCGGGGCAGCGTTGGATGCGAAAACGCGTATGATTCTCGGAGCATATGCGAAATGTAGTGCAAATAAATACTTTAGCTGATCTTTCCTCGCTGTTTTCGCTATTCCGGAATTACACCTCGTATTATGTGCGGGTCTGCATTATAGACGGGTTTTTACGGTAATTAAAATGCTAATCGCATGCTAGGCTATCTTATGACATAACATAGCTCTTAATGACGCGCGGCGTCGCCATCAGAGTAACGAGTAGGCAGATATACACGGTGGGCCTGGCGGCCACCCACATAAGCTCACCTCCCGACCTACCATAGGTCTAGCCACCCTATCATACTTGGCGTTGCAACCTGGAACAAAGGTTCTGTTCGGCCTTCCGCACCCTATGGCCACCCGGAACAGAGACTGCTCAGGCAGACAAATGACAGCTTTGGGATACAGAGTGACGCCTTAATGCAGACGTCCTACACGTAAAGACGAAGCTTAATGAGCTTAATGTGGATGCGAAATAGGGTGCCCCGGGTGTCCATCTTACTGCAAAAAAAAAAAAAAAAAAAAAAAAAAAGCTATGTCAAGCTTTGCATGGAGAGTGAGGTGGTGGATACCAGTGGAAAAGGGAAGGCAGAATAGAGTGTAAGGCAGAGTAGGAAGAGGCGCCAATGTAGTGGCGAGGTGGGCATCGTGAACGAAGGATAAAGATCATAGCTCTAGCAGTCTGGACTTGGCAGGTGACATGGATTGCAGGCATAGAGGAGGTATAGATTGCTATTCGAGTGCCAGATTGCCAACTCGAAAACTGTCAGATGGGGTGATGACATGGAAATCGGACTGAGGCTTGTGTCGAGAGGTCTTTCATATGATGTGGCAGTTTAGAACTGTATCTTACGTATGAGATGACATGTGGTGTAATTGGGGTACAAATTTGGGAAGGATAATACTGAGTAGGCTTTAACTGCACATGTTTAGAAATGTTTCTCATATTTTTTTTATCTCAGCATATTGCAAAACTAAAATACCTGCAAAGCTGCGCTCAAATTTTGCATTCTGAGTATTGTAATTGACGGACATTCTCTTTAAATGTTCTTTGTTAAAACCTGTTATATAAAATTAATAGTGTCATACAACATTCATATGACAATAACCCATAATTACTGATATTGATGTGGTTAAAAATAACTGTACATATTCTTGCAGAGTGCAATCCCATGCAGGAGGTATATATATACGCAAAATCTTATATCTGCCTCCCATTGCTGAGATCACATAGAAAAGTATTCCACATTGTCCTTTTCTACAAGTTGTATCATCCTCCCACTCTATGTGATCACCTCATCCTCTGACCGAACATTATATCATACGACCAGAGGTAGGCATGTCCCCGATTTTGGGATTTCCTCAATTCCTCCCTCACCCTCAACATACCTCAGTATCAGTACATAGTGCACCTTAAGATGTCTTGTGTAAGCCGCCTTGTAACTGTCCTGTGTAGATGGACATAAAATACTTCAAAAGGTAGCTTCCAGACACCTTCCGAAGCAGTCTTCTAGATAAGCATCGAACATCGTCTTGTAGATGTCTTTTGTAGCCCAAGATATTCATGACCGTTATAAATGTTTCTAGACATCTACAAGATATTCTGTGCCCAATGGGATACTTTCGTTCTGCTACACGAGAAAAGAAAGCCTAAAATGAGTGCATTTGGTCACCGCTGCATATGACATTGAATACTTATTGCAATCATTCCTGTCGCAAACTTCACACATCTGGAACTATACCTTCCCACAGAGGTTGCTAGCAATATTAATCAGATGCGCAAAGTATTAGCTAACATAATACAATTCAGGTGGTTTTTAACCACTGCATTTTCTTTTCTTTCCATTTGTGTTCTTTTACCACTCCACTGCTTATATATCTTTGAATTAATAAGATGATGAATAAGATAAGACGATTGAGAGTGGAATTGTAACAAGTTTTATCACTCATGGTACCCAAGCCCTGCATACACGAGAGTAAAAATTTCCTTGATCGTGCTCAGTGGCTATGTCAGTTAAGGTATGCGGGCAATGTTATGTTATTGGGCTGCTATAAGTAACATAAAAAATAAAGTAGACTTGTTCTGTTCCAGGAAAAAACAAGGACTCAACAAGCAGGAAGACCGTTGTAGTGCCTTTCTTGAACCGGTCTTCCCCCAGTGTAAAGAATGCTCTTAAATAGCATGAAGTTGCTTTTTTTTACAGTTCTCAACTGTAAAGTTTGTGCATTATTAACAAGGACACTGAGAGAAAAGATATCACAGAGAGCTCTAGTGAACAGCATTCAACGAAGGTGCGCAGGTACCTTGACCAAACAATCCAGTCTATAAACATCCTTTCAAGACAACAGCATTTTTTGTATACAGCGCCATAAGCACATATATATGTATGACACCACAGAGAATATGGATGATTTTGTATACAGCGCCATAAGCACATATATATGTATGACACCACAGAGAATATGGATGATCCCCATATATTTATTTTGCAAGTGACATCACCTAGCTACATCACTCATAGCAGTGTAAAAATTTGTGACACATACAAAATAAAAAAGAAAAAAGATATAAATGCGAGCCAGCCCGCAAAGGCTACACACAAGCTCATTTTCCCAGATGCCACGTAGCAATGAGTGTAGCAGTATCCCCATCCGTTTATTTCTATTGTTTCTGGTTGTGTGGTTGAGACCAGCTATTTATTGTGTATGTCCTTCTGAACAAAATTTAGTTGCAAGTTGGTACTTGTCTTGTGCCCCTTCACATTTTCCTTTGTCTTTCATACACTCATGCTACTGTGACTAGAGAGCTAAACTCATACATCTATCATACATTTCTGGTTGAGTGGAGTGGGAAAATCTAAAGTAGAAATGCCATTAAGTTCAGCTCTGAAGACTCTACACCTAGTCATTTCACCTGGCTTCATGTCAACTTTGGGTGTGGCAGCTTCATATTACAAAACTCTAAGAGTTATCCATATGCTTTAGTTCACTTAATTGCAAAAAAAAAAAAAAAATTGTTAATACTGTTTTGAAGCTAGCCTCGAATATTATGGTCTGAGATAAATATTTTTTTTTTTTTGCTCCTGCAGATGTAGCCTAATGTGCAGAAAAATATATAATGTCAAAGACTAATACTGATCTCAATAAAAAATGCAGACGATTTGATCCACATGGTTAGCATTATTCATAATTTTAGTGCTGGCAAAATGGTTACTAAGGAAATGATGTAAGTGCCCTTTTTACATACAAGTCACACAGATTCACCACAGCAGTTTTTCGTCCTTATCATCAAGTGCAAAATATTCTGAGGTTTTCACATGCGAAATGTGAAAATGTTCAGATATTTTGAAGGACCATGTCCTTTATCCTGAGTGGAAGCATTGGTGAACTGGATTGCATGTACCAGTGCGGACAAAAGTAAACGGAAAATGCTGTTTCCTTCTAAAATTTTCACATGTTGCATAATTAAAACTGGAAGTCATGGTACGTTCAAACCAGTAGTAGACTCCAGTGTCCTTTGTTGTTTATCTTATCTCCAATGCAGAAGGCGTGATTTTAATTTGAACGGAAAAGCGTGCTCTGTTTATACTTCGGTACGTAAGGGCACCTATAAAAAATAGGACGCTAAGAATCAGATTTTAGGATATGATGGGCCATCGTCCATTTGCATTTGCAAGTTATCGTTTCGCTGTTCTTCTGTTCATATACGGAAGTATCAAATATTTTTACCTTTAGGTTCATTTCAATGTGGTCATCCATGGTACATGAATGTACATACATTAGCATACTTCGCCAATACCGTGAAGGAGAAAGCATTTGCTGTGGCATTATTTTTTCCGTGTGCATGATACTTAAAAAAAAAACGAAATGAATCTTCGAAATACATAAGTGTAACACATTAAAGTAGGACTGCTTCCTACATTGGTCTAAAGTTCCAACTGGGAGCCTAGCTATACTGCTGCGCATGTGTGTTGCTGGCTTCACTGGAGGCAATAAGCCCGCATGGAATCTCGCGTCAAATGCTAAGTCCGCCAGAGAAGAAATGTAATAACCCACGTACACGCACCGGCAGTATAGTGCCTAGAATATTTTAGGCGCTATACCGGCAGCAAGAAATACAGCTCCGGCTGATCGATCGATACACGCAGTCAAAATATAATCTCCGACACGCAAAATACGGAATGCTCTTCTCGCCTGCCCGTAGAGAACAAACAAATCGTATGTTGCGGCAACCGGGATAAATCAGGCAAGCTTCGAGATCGCTTGCACAGTAAAATACGCGGTAGGCATCGCGCGCAAAACGCCGGAGTCCCGGAGGTCCTTCTTGCACACCGAAGTCGTAGGAGGAGGGTGCGAACAATATAAGCCGCGCATCTACGCGGCGTCGCATGTCCGGCAGCTTCGGGGACTGCGGAGAGCGAGGATGAGGGTAACACGTCTCGCGATATCCGATCCGGAGCGATATCGGCGCGCACGCGACAGGCGCATCGCGCGCCCGCAACTGCGGCCGTCGATCCGCGCGCGCTTCCTCCATGCACTGCACGGGATGCAGCCTCTAGATGCAGTGTCGCACGCGCGCCAGTCGTGTACATCACCGTGGTTCGTAATCTCGTCATCACTTTCCGGCAGCACTCGTTTGTCCCGCCTATCGGTATGCTGCACGCGTATTCACCGGACTGCAGGCCACATACAGCGCTTGTCGCGAAAAAGCGGTACCGCCCTTTCCCTCTCCTGGAGGGGTGCAGACGCTCGATCGGCCAAACATACGCGATCGTGAGGACCGTCCGCGGCACCGTGGCGCTTTCGATCTCAGCCCGACTACGACGCTCTCAGGGTCACCCGTTAGTCAGGCTGCAAGCCCCGCACGGTCCAAGCTTTTTTATTATTATTATTATTTTTTTTTTACTTTTTCCGCGAGCACTGAAAAGAACTCGCGCAACCCAACGGCGTAACGCGATCATGCGGAGTACATATCGCTCGATGCAATCGTGTCTAGAGGTGAAGCGTGCTTAACGTTGTAATTTTCTGCATTAACGCGACGGAATCCATGCAGAGTATAGCCGCATAGCAAGAGCGACAAGGCGAAGACCAGATGTGAACGTCCCTCGCGAAGGAAGCGACGATCTAGCGGTCAGCGCCGTTTTGATAGCCGAAGCTGCAGGACCAGCAGCGTCCAGTGGAGAAACAGGTTCGCAAGAGAGACGAGCGCGCGTCCCCGCCCCCGTGGAGAAAGCACAACGAAACCAGGCAGCCCCGCGGACATGCAGCCCCAAGTGACGACGCCTGCCACTGCGTCGGCCGGGGCAACGGAGCCCCTGCTTGGCATGCACGGTGTCTGAGCGGCGAATGAGCACGGTCGTGATCGCGAGGTGTGCGCTCAGCGCCGCGGCTAGGCTTAGCGCGCTGACCGGCCATCAAGCGGTGACAGGCGCGAGAGCAAGCGCCGATGCCTTACCTGACTGGGGGCTCCGTAGGCAGAGGAGAAGAGCCACTAGTAGGCATGGTTGCTTCACAATCATCTCATCGGGATTGCTGGGCCGTAGAAGAACGTTCTTCGTGCGTATTCCAGTGGGAAAAGAACGCGCTACGTGCAACCTTTTCCGAGAGACAACACCAACCGCGTTTTCAACATTTTGCCGGGAGACTCTCGAGGAGTCCACAAACCGCAACGCTTCCTCGACAGCCAATCGCAGCGCGCTTAACAGGGGAAGCTACGAGCGCGTGCGCGGGCCAATGGGAGCGCGGCTATCATCGGTCCTCCGTGCGTCTGCGCGCTGCTCTGCGCTAGCGGAGCTCGACGGAAAACGTAGGTTTCGGTTGTCACTGTGCGGTATCTTCTCATCATACCATTGTCCTCTACACCTCGGCGGGGTGCACGCATCTTCTCCGTCCCCAGAACGCCACCTTTGCCTATATCGCTGACCAACCGCGGAACACTGCACACCCGGATCGCCGAGGCGTTGCCAACGGGTCGCGGGCCCGTCTGCTGCAACCGCACTCGGATGTTTGCTTTCGATTTTCTTTTCTCTCTTGCTCTCTCACTACATCTCGGCATTCCTTATTTTGCACGACGGTTGCCTTTCTGCACTACCAAGATCCGCTCAAATAAAGATTCTCACACTGCGCGGAGCCACCCTCAGACTCCATTCAGGAAGATAAATTTATGTGTAAGCTTCCCTGCATATACCACTGGCGCGGTATTCAAATTCAGGACTGCGCTTCTCTGAAAGAAGAGCAGGATAGCAGGCTGGTTTTCTTCTATGTTTTCGTTTTTGTTTTTCGGCAGCCTGCCAGTAAAACGAACTAAACCGAAAAGTTGTTTGTTGCTTTTTTTTTTCTGTGAATGCCCATGTGGCTAAAACAATTAATTATTCTATCTAGTCTCAGAGAGCAGGTGTCACAATGAAAAGCTTTGCAAGTTCAGAGCAGTACATTCCAAAATAGCTCAAAGATGCTGCTATCACCTGCCGTAGAATGACACAAAACGTCTAAATCAGAATCGGCCGGCACCGTTTACCTGCTTTTTTTTTTTCTTCGGATTCCTTTTCAAACGTCGATGGAGCGAAAAAAGGAAAAGTTACTAACCGATATTTTATAAATAAGCTTCTAGCAACACTCATTTGATTTCAACATGAGAAGACCGTATATATTTTTGCTGCGCAAACAATAAAAGGCTGATCACCACTACGGAAAAAGCGTAGCGGTTCTGAAGCCCCTATCACTTGACAGAAAAGCGGCGGCGTCGTTCTGAAGCGCCTGTCACATGGCAGGTGACAACAGCCGACTGCCAAATACTACTACTGATACACTGATGAGCCACCTGGTACTGTTTTGCTGGTAGTACAGTGGAGGGAAGAAACTTTCCCCTTTCATATTATAGGTGATAGTCAGAAGAGATGAAGATCTGGATAAGACTCGGATACAGCAATAACCTGCATTACAGCGAAAGACATGGGCATAATAAAAGATACTGAAAGCTGAAAGTGAAGCATAACGAAGACTTCAGACGGATACTGGACCTCGTTTTTGGTGGAACTCCCGAAAGAAGGCAAAATGACCACGAATGAAGACGAGAAGAAACGAGAATACATGTTAGCTCACGTAAGCAAATAAATATATTTCATAATCACAAATTTAAATGCCTCCACAGCCCAAGTCATCCCAGTTTATATAGCTGCATTAATGATAATCGTAACCCGCGATATTTCCTTTTTATATATTTTTGAATCATTTTAGCCGAAAAGATATGGCGACTTACGTAAAGCTGTCGAGAAGGTTGTTCTACATTCAGGCTGCAGTGGAAGTTCTAGGAGCTAAGCTTGCTCAAGTCTTGCCTCACTATTAACATACACGCGCTAATTATGTGGTGTTTCATCGAACAATTTTAATCTTCTTTTCTTTTTTAAGATGGAGAGTTGAAAATAAAGAAAAAGTTATGGAACAAACACGGACCCACGGCGGACGTAATGTATACCGTAAGGAATTCTAAATACGACATTAATTCATTAAACCTCGCTAATTAATTTTCGCGCGATAGTGTTAAATGACCCGTTTACCGATTCACCTCTATTATGTTACGATTTAACTTCACTGTGTTATATACAGTATTTTTTTCCTCATATCAACACTTTAGCAACAAATATTATATATGCGTTTCGTCGCGCAAATATCATCTCCATCGTTTTCACCGAATCGTTGCGGCTCCCATATGGTCCTGGAATTTTCGAAAGCAGTGCTATGAACCCTTTAGAAGTGTTCGTGCTCACATAATGAGTTTCGTCGTACCGCAGTTAGTTCTTCGTTATTCCTTTTTCCTCGAACATTCTCAAGCGCATCATCTGAATGTTCTTGCGGCAAACCTTGCAACCGTATTGCTTAACTTAGTGAAAAGTTCATGAAACGCAGCATTGCCGAAAAAGCTAATTCCATCGCAGAATTCGCACACAACCTGAAATTAACTTGTGGGTGCGCGAACTAAAATTACAAAGGCATTGAAGTCTGCTTCAGAGCAAAATGTGGAAGTTTTGCTTCTGCCGATGCGTGAACTATAGCTGCTGATTTCTTGCTATCATGCAGTTGCTTCTCTTTCGCGACTACTTAGTCACTTGAACCCGATGTGACGTCGTCACACTTGCCATCCATCCCGGATCAGTTGACTTGATCACTAGTCAAGTGACTGCGATGTGACGTCGTCACTTTTGTAAGTCATCCTAAATCACGTGGCGAATATTGTTACGTGACTCCAGTGTAACATCATCAGTTTTTGCAAATGCTCCTGAATCACGTGACACATCTTATCATAACATAGTGATGTCGTCGCATTATTGCCAAGATAATTTAAACAGCGCGCACAAGAAGACACAGGACAATATAAAAGGAAGCCACAGTACAAGCGCTGACTCACAACTATGCCTAAGCCTGTACTCCAAGACCCAGATAAAAATAAATATGAAGAAAGCGGAAAAATCCCGAGAAACAACCCCTGGGTTCACCTGCTGCACAAAAAGTCACTCAAAAAAGACATCTTTGCTTGAAAGAGCAAGAGAAGTCATACTGACGCACTTATTGTCCGTTGAAATAAAATATTATTCAACTATCTCTCTCGTCATCTTTTCTTTGTGGTGATACAAAATCCTAACCTGGTCATACATAGGAGCACACTTCTTCTTCTCCTTCTTCATTGTTTCACAGGAATGGCAATGCGAGACCAGAAATGTTTTGTCCTTGCCACTTTCCAAGTTGTTCTGGTGTTCCAGTAGTCTCTTGTTAATACAGCGTCCTGTTTGTCCTATATTACAGGCTCCACAAGAGAGTGGAAGCCTGTACACAACACCAGTCTTGCAGTTTTTAAAGACAATTGACAATAATTACAAAGGCCGGTTATCAGGAGTCGGTTATTAATGAGGCCAGTTGCCGGTTACTGAAGAACCTTAAAGGAACGCTCAGACAGAAATGCCTGCCCAGCATGGGTGAGAGGAAGAAGGTTGCGGTGGTACCGTATGTGCACAGAATTTCAAACGGCCTCAAAAATGTAGGCAAGAGGTATGGTGTTCACGTCGCATTGACCGCCCCGCTCAAGATGAAGAGGATTTGCGCGGCTATTCAAAGCGAAAGAGAATCGAAGAAGCAAGAATGTGGGGGTGAAACATAGAGACCCATTTGTTGGATGCAAGACTGGTGTTGTTTACAGGCTTCCACTCCCTTGTGGAGCCTGTTATATAGGACAAACAGGACGCTGTATTAACAAGAGACTACTAGAACACCGGAACAACTTGTAAAGTGGCAAGGACAAAACATTTCTGGTCTCGCATTGCCATTCCTGTGAAGCAATGAAGAAGGAGAAGAAGAAGTGTACGCCTATGTATAACCAGGTTAGGATTTTGTATCGCCACAAAGAAAAGATGGCTAGAGAGATAGTTAAATCATATTTTATTTCGACGGACAATAACTGTGTCAGTAAGACTTCTTTTGCTCTTTCAAGCAAAGAGATGTCTTTTTTGAGTGACTTTTTGTGCAGCAGGTGAACCCAGGGGTTGTTTCACGTAATTGTTTCGTTTTCGTCATATTTGTTTTCATATGGGCCTTGGAGTAAAGGCTTAGGCATAGTTGTGAGTCAGCGCTTGTACTGTGGCTTCCTTTTATATCTTGTCCTGTGTCTTCTTGTTCGCGCTGTTTAAATTAATAATGGTCGCGTTATTAGTATGAAACCACATATAACTCGCATGATGCCATATAGGCAATTTTCCACTTTTATTTTTGCGCAGCATGACATAATTATGCGACTTGTAACCTTACGTGACTCGACTTACGGGACGACATAAACGTTCGTACTACGTCACGTGACCATTAGGACCACTACTTCCGGCGACACATTTTGCAGAAACTTGGGGCGACGGATTTTCTTTATCGTGTGAGATATTAAGACGCAAATTAATGGATTGGTAATTAAGCGATCAGGTACTACATGGGCGCGAAAGAGGACCTGCAAGGGGTTTCGGAGACGGGGGCCATTAATGATATTACGTGATACTTCAAGGGCGGAGCTTAAGTGTCCCCCATAAATGTTTGTTTTATTGCCTTTATCATTCATCGAAATGAAGGACGTCAGAGATGGCGTAGAAAGGGTTCTGGATTAATTTCGCCCACCTGAGGCGCACGGCCTTTTTAGCATTTCGCTTCCATCGAAATGCGTCCGCTGTAGGCGAAATTCGTTTCCGTGACCTGACCACCAGGAGCAGGAGAGTTCGATGTGCAGCTCAATATCGATGACGCTGAACTGAAAACAAAGACATGGCAGCGATGAAGGCGATGATGGCGAAGTCTGTGATAGATCGTTCGCAATATAGTGATAGGCAGTCTACCAGTACCTAACGGGGGGCAAATAAAACTGTTTTCTTCTTAGGATCGATAAGACTGAACCGGTTCGGGAAATTCGTTAGGAACCAGAAAATTCGTACATAAAGTGCACGTTCCATTCTATACTTCTTCTTAGCGCGCAGTTCTTTGACGCCCATATTCCTGCATTGCGCGTTGTCGTTGTTACCAGTCGTTAGCGCAGTCTTCGCTACCAGCTACCTATCTGCTCTGGCGGGTAGTAGTACAGCGAAACGTCCCCTTTCATGGATAGCAGGTGGCAGAATGGAGAGATGGATATCCCTTCCTACATTTTGTAGGGAAGGAGTAAGCACAGGCAAGAGGACCTTTGATGGATACCAGGTGGCAGAATGGAGAGATGGATATCCCTTCCCACATTTTGTAGGGAGGAGTAAGCACAGGCAAAAGGGCCTTTCATGGATAGCAGGTGGCAGAATGGAGAGATGGATATCCCTTCCTACATTTTGTAGGGAAGGAGTAAGCACAGGCGAAAGGGCCTTTCATGGATAGCAGGTGGCAGAATGGAGAGATGGATATCCCTTCCCACATTTTGTAGGGAGGAGTAAGCACAGGCAAAAGGGCCTTTGATGGATACCAGGTGGCAGAATGGAGAGATGGATATCCCTTCCCACACTTTGTAGGGAGGAGTAAGCACAGGCAAAAGGGCCTTTCATGGATAGCAGGTGGCAGAATGGAGAGATGGATATCCCTTCCTACATTTTGTAGGGAAGGAGTAAGCACAGGCAAAAGGGCCTTTCATGGATAGCAGGTGGCAGAATGGAGAGATGGATATCCCTTCCCACATTTTGTAGGGAAGGAGTAAGCACAGGCAAAAGGGTGTTTCAATGGCCTCGGCTTTGCCACGAGAGCGAAGGAATGCGCAATCAGATTAGGGCTGCCACAGTGAAGAACCCGCACGGTGACTATACCGCGAAAGGCGGTTATGACAAAGGATGAAGGAAAGCAACATGAGGATGGTGCTAAGAGAAGCCAGAGGGTGACTACCGTGAAAGCAGATGGTTATCGCCAGAGCACAGGATTACACCCTCAAGAAGAGCGAGAATGAAATGCTTGATCAAGGAAGGGGACGCGGCTGGAAAGTGAGAAGAGCAATTTTGAAAGAGGGAAAGGTGAAAGACGGAAAGTGGAGAAGGAGGTTCGGAGTGGCTGAGGAGAAGGACAATCGCTTTTGGCCAGCTAATAGGACCTTACACCTATAGTGCCTATAGAAAACAGTACAGCGAAAAACCCAGCGTCGGTGTTGTCGGCGTTGTTTGTAAGATGCCAACTATGAAGGCGAGACGGGAATCGAACCTGCAGGATTGGATCCCGAGTCAAACATACGACCCCTATACGTTACGCAAGGATAGTTGGGCGGTTTGTATAAAGCTGATATTTATATCAATGTCGGTTGGTGTTTTGATACACTGTGGTATCTTACGGCTGTATGCTGATGAGCATATATCTGCGATAATAAAGGCCCAAATAAAGGGATCATAATGATTAAGCGAGTAGAAAAATTCATGTACGCTAGCGAGGATATTAGGGAGGCGCTGCAGGAACCATTACGTCTGTCGCGTCATGCCCGTGTCCGCCAAATATTTTTCATTACGAGCTATTTTTCTGAACGCAGAAACGCAGCAAATAACACAGGAATGAAAAAAATTACCGACGATTACGTTACTTCCTAATGCGAAATTTGAGCGTAGCAAATAAGCTGTTTCACCTTTTCGATAGATTGAGGCAAAGAAATCGAGCAACACATGTATGCGCTATCACAGAATTTTTTTTTTATTTTTCACACGTATTCCTTTAACAAAGACTCCACTAACAGTTCTTGACAGTCATGAAGGAAGCTTTGTGGTCGGAGAAATAGACTGATATATGTTCGACTTGGTCCCTCTGCTCTGGCAGCTCGTTTAGCAGCAGCAGCAGCAGACGGAGGACTTCCACCGGTCGTCTCGCTCATGGCTCAGAAAGAACTGGCAGATAATTTCGCAGTGGCGAACGGCAGCGGCAATTTCGGCTCGGGCGGTGCACATATACAGATCCGCCGCCACCGATCTGGCTCTCTGATTGCCACCGCACAGGGGTTGCATTGGAGGAGGAGCGAAGAAAGGAATTAAGTTCGAGCCGGCGCTTTGACAACCGGAGACTAGCAGGAAGAGGGGGGCGGCGTGTACACCCAGCGGCAAACGATGGGGGCAGAAGCGCGCGCAGCAAGCGGACAACGCGATAAAGGGAGGAGGGAAGAGATAGCAGCGACTGACTGATGCTGCTGACGCCGATAGTGAGTCAACCCCAGCTGCGGAGTTGGTTTCAGGGACAACGCCGCCGATGCCGACGCAAACAATATGATGCCCTCGCTTCCGCAGCGCCAAGAACCAGGTCTAGCCGTGGGAAGGTGGTCACGTATTCGTCGACGTGCCGGGGCCTACGTGAAATAACCGGCGCGTCGGCAACTGAAGAGCACCCTATCCGCCACACAGGAACAGGGGGGGGGGGGGGGGGGGGACCCTCCCCTCCTCTTTCTGCATGGCGGCGACGGTGTTCTATGCAGTCACGTTATCTTGACTCTCTAGCGGCGTCAGCGGCATCCAGCGGTATCAGTCGGTCGCTGCTAGCGCTGGGGGGATGAAAGGGGGCGGAGCTGGTAACGAGGCCGACGCCGACGCGAAACCCAGGAACGGACGCCAAAGAGCTGCGCTCTAAAATGCTGTCCATATGATATGCTCTGAGAGGGTGCATAACATATGACCCTACGGGCAAAATTTGCCGTAGTAGTTCGGTAAGTCAATGTTGATTCATGCATGAGGGAAAAGAGCGCAGGAAACGGCAAAGAAAAGAACAATTACTGCTCAATGTATTCCACGCCTGTTTCTAAGCTTCGGCTCTGGCCATCCCTATAGGGCGGTTGAAATCCCATTTGTTTTCGTGGCTCAGAAGCATGGTAACCAATTCACGCCATTATAGTGGGTGTTTCACCGAAGAGTGAAAAACATTTTTTCATAAAGATAGGCATTTTTGTTAGAAGATAGCTTTCTTCGGAATAGCACTGTCAGCGGTCATGTGCGTCAGAATGCAGCTAAAAACGTACACTAGCAGGCTTGTTAACTAATATTACATTGATACCATTTTAAATATTAGAGTTAGCTTTTTATTTATTGAGAGGTTTGTAGCCTACCGTAAATACTGCCCATAAGTCTTTTTAGATTTTTAAAAAGTGCCGTTCTCGCGGACAGCCGCAGACAACGCTACGAACCCACTCGTCGTATACAGCAGCGCACCTGCTCGGCTGTTCGCCGCTTCGACTAGGGCGTTGCGAAAAGAGTCTGCGGTACATTCCTTTTTTTAACCTTTGCTGTCTGTTCTGCCAGACCGAAGTTTTATTAACTTCCTTGTTTTAAATTCTCATTGTAATGCACTCATTTGTGTTTCCTTCACCCTTGTTATCTTTGTCATGACTTAGTTTCATTGCGGCCCCACCACCTCGACTCCGCTTGATGGCATCTACCTTGTTTTGTGTTTTGCTATATATATATATATATATATATATATATATATATATATAATACTATGATAATACACATACACACTTAAGATGCTATACAGGAGTTTGCCTCCCCGTTCCGTTTGACTTTACTCCTTTTTCTACTCATTTGCTTTTGCTAGCAAATCGCTTTTTCTACTTAATCACTTGTTTGCTTCTGACATGTAGCTATCAGGGTACGATGTTTACCCCTCTATCGATACATGATTTGATGATAGTTTTTCTCGGTTTTCTAGCCTTTATTTACCTATGCTGAGATGTGATCACGTGCACCTGGGTTCCCGCCTTTATAGCCTTTGCATCTGCTATGAATAAACAGTTCTCAATAGAACGTTCTTGCGGGCTAGTTGATTCATTGCATTTAAGGGTAGAACTGCGGAGAAAGACGGGGAAAAAGACATAGTTGGCAGTCTGTTCCCGTTGGCAGTATGCAGATGGCAGTTGGCCGCCTGCGGCCGTAGTGTTGTGTCTGTTCCGTTGCCTTCTGTCCTTGTCGTTATGCCTTGTTTTTCCCTCCTCTGAAAATGAACTAACTAACCCTCAAAGACGTTCTACGAAATCCTTGATGGCCATTTGATGGAACTAATTTTCTCGATACTGTGGTGTCATGAGTAATAGCAATGCCTTTTAAGGCTGCTCGAGTGCGTTACGCTGACGTCGCGGCTGCTGTGAACGGTCGCCCTCCATTCTCCATTCAAAAAGCGCAGCTGACACCGGGCGTATGGTGTTCTCTGCCTCTCACAGCGAGAAGCAATGGAGCGCAGGATCTTCAATTTGTCAGCTGCCGTCTGTGTGTACCGAATAAGAATATCCTGCACAGGTTAACTATCTCCGTTTCCTGTATTGATTTGTTTCCTCGGAACATCCTCGCAGAGCGCGCTCGAGGAAAAGGTCTTCCTTCCGGCACCATTTCGCTTTCGTTACAGTGGCCGCTTGGATTGTGAAGCACTCGTGAAGGGCTGGCGTTCAGATAGCCGTCTCACAAGAACGGGCACGGCATGCATGGTGGGTTTACGTACAGCGAGATGCGAGGTGCTTGCCGGCCATCGCAACCACATCGTGCAGTCAATGATCGAAGGCAGCACGTCGGAGACGGGCGTTTTGAGGGGAGTAGTATATGAAACACAAAGAGGGCGGAAGAGGCGACAGTTCCTAACAACATACAAAAAAAAATAAATGTATAGATGTGCATAAAACATTACACAAGTGTTCTGTTACAGCCCGATAACGAAACGCATGGGGAGGACGAGAAAGCTGCGCCTTCAAAAGCCGGAAAGCTGCGTCCGCGGTAGCGTAGATTGCACAGATATGTGTTAAGCGCTGCCGCGATTACGTGAGAGGAAAGCGGTGCGTTCCGCCTGGATCAGGAACAAGTTCTTAGGAGACGCTGCTCTTGCTCACTGCCTTTTTTCGCGGAGGCTGACACCGCTGCTTGCTTGTGCACACAGCGAAAAGGAAGAGTAAATAAATCTGCCCTGCCCACATTAACAACAGCCAACTAATTCCCGCAAACGGCGAGAAGGTGCATGGAACGGTGATACGTGACTTGAGCCAAATATTAAAAAAAAAAAACGAGAAACCGTGAGTGGGTGAAACTAGGTGAATCCAAACCGGCTGAAACCATTATTTGCGGTAATGCAGCTGTGATAGGAGCATCGCTTTCTACGCGATCTAATTAATAACCTATAAGGTGAATTATGAACAAAATGCAATATTCAAATCAATCTCCTTAAGTTCTATATGATTTTCGGAAACAACTGATCAATTTTAACGCGACTATTAAGGATTTCATATTGGTCGAGAGGATCATGACGCCCCACGAAACTAAAAGCGAATTATAAAGAAACAGATAAATATTAATTATAACGTCTTAACATGGCTCGAACGTCATTATGATATGCGAAAATATAAAGTAAATAATTGCTCCTAACAGAAACATTAAGTAATCAAATGCGATTCGAACTTTTCCTACCTTAATGTTTCTTTTAAGAGCAATTATTTACTTTATATTTCCGCATATCATAATGACGTTTGGGCCATGTAATCAAATGCGATTCGAACTTTCCCTCACGAGCCTCGTCGGGGTGGTGCAGTGGTATGACGCCCGATTACTGTGCCGGAGTACCCGGGTTCGATCCCGACCTCGGCGGCTGCGTTTCGACGGAGGCGAAACGAAGAGGTGTCCGTGTGCTGTGCGATGTCAGCGCACGTTAAAGATCCCCAGGTGGTTGAAATTACTCCGTAGCCCTCCACTATGGCTCCTTTTTCTCTCTATCGACTTTCGCTCCCAATTTCCTCCCTTCCCTTACGGCGCGGTTCAGGACTGAAACAAGTGTGACAGATACTGCGACTTTCTTGTGAACCAATTATTATTGCGATAGCAATACTGCTGCACCAGGTTTCGAGTCGTCGCGTGGTCCCGGTGGCGGCCACGCTTGACCTTGAACAGCCGAGGAGGAGGAGAGGAAAAAGAAGACTGGTAACTTATACGCTCTCGCGTCATACTCTTAAAGCATTAGATTAAATGTCCCCAATAATGTAGCACCTTACACCGATAGGACGTGATAGGGGATTAATGTAGCAGGCAAAAGAAGCTTCCGCCGTTGCTATCGCAATTCAACTAGAGTTAACCAGAGTTAACCAAGACTAATTTTTACTATTATTATTTCCCTCGCCCCCTGTTCCAGTTTTTATTTTAAGAAGTTTCGCTTGAATAACAATAAACGTTTTTCTGATGCGTATACGCTTCACTCTTCTGGCATTGGAGCGCACGATCCTTCCTTTCTTGACCGCGAGAGCTTGACGGAAGTCACAGGTGCACGCGATTTCGTTACTTTACGAGGTTCCCCTAACCTGTGGAAGGGCGTACATCGGTCAGATGTTTGAATCACCGCTTAAGGGAACACCAGCTTTCTATGAGGGCTAAGACAGGGCCGAATTTAGCCTTGCACTGCGGCGCTTGTCCGGAAGCTACACGCGACAAGCCATGCCTACCTTTGGTAAAGAAAACAAAAATTTTAAAGAGAAGCAGAGATCAGGTCGCACGTGAACTTCCCAAGGCGTTTTTCATCGGTAAGCGTGGGGATGATTGTGACCGTTCAATCAACCTTGATAAAAAAGAAAGCAGATTTCTGAACTGCGCATGGGTCCAGATATGACGCTTGAAGGCATATAAGATGTTTCCTTCCATATTTTAGTCGCGAGTCTGCGCTTGTTGTGTACCTTTCTCGTCCTTGTTTTTGTGTGCGCAGTATACCTTGGGGAAGGGAAGATATGTCTGACCGACTCACCCAACAACGCACTCTTAGATTTTGTTACTGATCGGCGCATGCATGTCCTAGATTCATTTTCTCATCAACGGTTGTGTGAAACTATTCTTTTATTATTTCTTTCTCAATAACGTTGTAGTGCGGGTGTGGCTTCGCTCCAATCGAAGGGAGATAACGTCAAATGAGAAAATAATTAGACTAGAATGGTTCGACTCCGTGAACTCATGGGCTTGAAATTAGGATTTAAAGCAACTCGTTATGTGCCGATGTGCAAACAGAGCCTAAAAGGTTGGCTTCCGCGCCATATATATATATATATATATATATATATATATATATATATATATATATATATATATATATATATATATATATATATATATATATATATATATATGAAGGAAAGAAGCCAACAGTCGGCGAGGCCAAGGAAAGCATTGGGGATTGTACATTACTAATTTATATGATTATCGAAGTAAAAATTAAAAAACAATTAGACAAAGTACAATCCCCAATGCTTTCCTTGGCCTCGCCGACTGTTGGCTTCTTTCCTTCATGTATTATAACGAGCACCCTCATTTCCCCTTCATTTATCTGCTTATATATATATATATATACCGGGTGTCCCAGCTAATTTCGACCAAGGTTTTAAAAAATACGGTTTGCCCTAGCACGGTGAAACAAATTCAGAGATGCTCAGAGTCGCCTATGCTAACCTTCAGTATTTTTTTTCGTGCAATAAAGCTGATTAATTAGTATATATATATATATATTTCAAAATACTACAGGCCAATATTTTGGCCCAGGCAGGAGTGGATATACAAGGCACTAAAACAACAAATAAAAATAAAAATAAAAACACGGGATTAGAGTAAATGAACAAGTCAACAAAATACAACACTGTATCATTAAAAAAAAATGCAACTCTAGAGCTTTAATGAAATTGGAAGACTGGAGAATGGCCTCAGGAAGACAGTTCCAGTCGGAAATGGTTCGTGGAAAATAACTGTGCTTGAAAGAGTTAGTCCTTGCAAAAATGGGTTCGAGCAGGTTACTTCTTGAATGATGTGTCCTGCGCGACCATTGTTTAAGAATTTCAGGGCGAGGTATGTTTAATTTGTGTGTTAAGAGGTTGTGCATAAACAATAAATGGGGCATTTTTCTGCGTAGTTCAAGTAGTGGAATATGGTTAGCTTTCATTAGTGTAGTAGGTGAGTCTGACCTCTTGTATTTACTGTAAATGAACCTAACCGCTTTCCTTTGCACCATCTCTATTTTATGTATGTCTTTTTTAAAATAAGGATCCCATAAAACTGAAGCATACTCTAGACCTAATAAATTATGTGTATGCAAGAAGTTTGAGTTTACTTGGAGCACCTTTAAGGTTCCGCCTCAAGTAGCACAGCTTGGAAAATGCGGAGGAACAAATGTCGGAAATATGATGGTTGGTTGGTTTATGGGGTTTAACGTCCCAAAGCAACTCAGGCTATGAGAGACGCCGTAGTGGAGGACTCCGGTAATTTCGACCACCTGGGGTTCTTTAACGTGCACTGACATCGCACAGCACACGGGAAGACCAAGTTAAATCATGAGTTAAGGTTACCCCTAAATATTTATAATGTGTAGTTTAAATGATTAAGCAGGCTGTAAGAGAAATGACTGATATGTTTTTTACGTGAAATTCGCAATAGGACTGTTTTGTCGAGGTTTAATTTCATGTCCCATTTAAGACACCATTGGTGAACAGCTAATAGCGAATTTTGCAAGGTGTAGTGATCGTTGGGCTCATTTATGGTCTTAAAAAGTATGCAGTCATCTGCAAAAAGCCTTAAAGAGACATTATCAGGAAGAGAAACAGACAGATCATTAATATAAATTATGAATTCTTGGGGGGTGGGCATGTGCTGGAGTTCCTCCATTAGCAGTGCGCCTCGTGGCTTAGATTGGATTGGAAAACATTTATTTCGTCGCTCAAGCAGGTCTAAGGAGAGTCCATGGCTAGCGGCGACCTCAATAGCCCGCTCGATGGCCCGTAGTTGAATCTTCGGGTCCGAGCTGATCAGCACGGGAACGCTGCTCGGGAGAAGGGAGCTGTATTAATTCCGCCTGCGGCGGATCATTTGCGCAGTTCCAGAAAATGTGGTCGTATGTCGCTCTTTCGCCGCAGTTTGGGTTCTACTGGCCTGGGTATACATGAGGGCAAGCATCGCCGGATTTAGGAGGGAGCGTGTTTGTAGTCGGCGCCACGTAACTTCCTGCGCATTTGTTAAGGATTTGTGGGGAGGCGGATAAGTGTGCCTTTCCAGTCTGAAGTGGTGGGTAGTACTCTCTCTCTCTCTCACTCTCCCATGAGGAGCGCTTGCCCCATGGAGCGCGCTCCGCGGCTGCCCATCCCAGCTTCACGCCGTTTTCACGGCGGGAACCAAGAGCGACGTATGTCACGACAGAGAGCTGCGGAGATCGCGGACGGCTGTTCCTTGCTGGGCCGGACGGCGTACACCGGCAACACAATGCCGTGGTTTGACGAAGAATGGGCGGCTTAAATGCGCGTTGACGCGGCATATGACCAAGGCGGCGGCGGCGGCGGCGCCCTGTGAAAGCGGCGCGGGGGTGTTGCCACACGCGCATCCGCGTTGGGCCGTGCCCCCACCTTGACGGGGGCCCCGGCCGGACCGTGACTCGCGCGAGGTGCGCCGCGGACGCACCTTCAGCTAGAAATGGAGCCGCGTCCTCGCGAAAGAGGTGCAAACTAGGAAATCCTTGTGTGGTTCAGTGTTGCACCTGGAAGGACGGATAAAGGATGAAAACTGCAAATTTCAACAGCCCAGCAATGTGTGTACGCCTAAAGGCGCGTGCACTGAAAATGCTAAAGGCGAAAAACGACACCTGCGTTTCGATGGAGGCGAAACGAAGTGGCGTCCGTGTGCTGTGCGATGTCAGCGCACGTTAAAGATCCCCAGGTGGTCGAAATTACTCCGTAGCTCTCCACTACGACTCCTCTTTCTCTCTTTCCACTTTCATTCCCACCTCCCTCCCTTCCCTTACGGCGCGGTTCGGGTGTCCACAGAGCAAGTGTGACAGTTACTGCGCCTTTCCCTTCCTGTGAACCAATTTATTTAAAACGACACCTCTTCCCTTATGCGTCGGTTTTTCTTCACTGTACGCAGATGTGTGCACTGTGCAAGCTATACGCTCTAGATAAAAAGGAGGCCGTGTGCATGTTCCTTATTCGCACACCGCCACAGGTGACATACGACACTCGTCCAATTCATATGCCATGATAATGGGGCTGAGATAAGCAGGGAGAGAGCAATACAGAAAGGAGAAAAGCAGCAAAGATCTTGCGCACTAAGGTGAAAATGTGACATCGTAGCTCCAACAACTCGTCCCCATTGGATCGGCTCGAAACCTCATCGTTTAACAATTCATCGCGGGAGTTTTAGGTTCGAATCCGGCCGCGGCGGTCGCGTTTCGACATACGTAAAACGCAAGGAAAGTCCCCGCATACTGTGCGGTGTCCAGCGCAGATTAAAGAACCCCAATTAAATGGCCGAAATTATCTGAAACCCTTCACTAAAATGACCCTCATAACCTGAGCCGCTTTAGGATGTTAAACGCCAGACACAACTTAATCCGGCGGCGTTTACCTAAAACGCTGCTCTCGCCAACAAAGCATGCAATGAGGCGCATTCGCGCGTATCTGTCGGTGATTCTTTCTCCTCCGCCACGCGCTGGGGAGCGCGAAGTCTCACACGGGGTGTGAGCGAAGCCGGAGGCGCCGAGGACCCCCCGTCGGTGTATATCCTCATTGATTCGGTTCACTGTTCAGTAGTAGCAGAACTCCTAGCTGACCTCGAGCCGCACTTCCCAGCGGTGGGGAATCTAAAGTCACGGTCAAAAATACGCAGCACCCCTGTAGCACCCTCTTGGACGTCTTTTAAGCTCCGGATGCGGTGAGGACGATGGTAAGCCTCACATCCTAGAGCTTCGGAGCGCTATACAAAACTAAGTACACCGCGAAGCAAACCCGCTGGGCTGCGTATTTTATCAGTTTTATGAAAGTTTACAGATGCGTTGAACGAAGGCTCCATCAAAAAGGTTGCCTCAAGGTGCTTGGAATTTCACTTCCGTTCAGCGGTGCGCACCAAAGGGTATGAGGCTGCGAATTCGCCTTTCACTCTGATACCTTCCGCAAGCATCCGGCTTCAACACGTATACGTGAGCTTACCTGTGGCTTAAAATGCAAGCTGCTTCTCTCTTCATTTTTTTTTCTTTTTTTTTTTTTCGTGCCCGCATCATTTCTGCCCAGCGGGGTCTCGCCTGTTCTTTAAGTTCATACAGTTATTGTTGCTGTTGGCCTATTGAAAAATGGCACGGGGGATTGCCCAAGATGTGGTGTTGACCACAAAGTCATTTACACACAAGCTTGTTGCAAAGCGAGAATGTAAAGAATTATAACAATGCAGCTATAAGAATTGTAGCTATAAAATAACAACAGTCATAATAATTTTGAGTAAAAAAAAAATCCTGGAAGAATTTCTAGAAGCGTTAACAGGTTAACATACCAGTTGCTATAATGTATAGTCATGTATAATTCCATAAATAGCGTCCAACGCAAATCTCTTGGCACTCGCATCGAACGACAGTAAAGCGGATAGTGACAAGGGGAGCCCTAACCTAGAGAGGGGGACCTCCAGGTATGTCCTTCTCTGAAGTGTGAACCACCGACATGAGAGGAAAAAAATGTTCAATGGATTCGACTTCTCCGCATAATGCACATAGGCTTGTTGGTGTCCCAAAATAACGGCTTGAGGGGCTAGTTGGTGCATCATCGTATTCAGATATGTGGCGCAAACAAACACAAACACAGGAGAAGATACACAACACACGCGCACACTACCAACTGTAAGAAGAACCGGAAAACACTTCCTCTTCTACACTCAGGCACGTCTCAACTTCCTCTTCTTCTCATCTTCCTCTTCTTTGCCAAGGGGAAAAATGGCACTCTCTTCCTCGCAGACCATAACCTTGTCCAAACATGGCGGTGACCAATCTCTTCTTCCTCTTCTTCTATTCTTCCTCTTCTTTACCAAGGGAATAGTGACACATTCTTCCTCTCAGCCCAAAAACATCGACCAAACATGACAGTCACAAATTCTATACTGTCTTGTAAATCCACACCTCTGCATTGCCCAGTAACTCCTACCACGCTGGACAGGCAAATATCACCACATAGTCACAAGTCATACACTAAAACCACCACCACACAAATACAGTAGGACATGTCCATCTACACCCCATAACTTAAGTAGTCCCTATGTATTGAGAAACTTTATCTTGCCAACATCTAAGAAGCCACGAGGCCCATGTACTTGAGGGAAAAAAATTCTGTAAACTCCCATGGCCCCAAAAACGTAAGATGAGTCCAAGAATAACAACTTTAGGCCAAGAATAACAGCTTGGGGCCCGATAATAGTCTCGTTCTTTGCATAACTCAAGAGGATTGCTCAATAAAATTAAATTCTTTTCTACGTAAACTCAACGAAGCTTCACTAATGCATCTCTCATCTTTCTTCTGTATCCAATACGCCTCTAAAATTTCGCGTGCCATCTTATCCCGACTCTTGCCTAATATGTTTAGCCTGCTAAACAACGGCTCACACTTGCACTTTTGGCAGTGCAAGGTTAAATTTGACCCTTTGCCATTTTCTATGGACTTCTCATGTTCCCTCATTCTATCATTAATACATCTTCCTGTTTGCCCAATATATAGATTACCGCACGTCAGAGGAACCTCATAAATCACCCCCACCCGACATCCAATAAAACTCTTAACATGCTTCTTATCGCATTGCCCTTTGTTTTTTCTCCCTATTATTGCACATAACCCACCCAGTTTATTGGGGGCAGAAAACACAACTGGCACCTCAAACCTACTAGCCACCTTTTTCAGGCAGTGTGCAACTCTATGTATATAGGGGATCACTTGTGGTCGTTTATTCCTCAACACATCTGGCGATCTTTTTTTCCCTTTCATTTTTTGAAGCAAAGACTCTGCCACCCCACATATAATCATACCCGGGAAACCAGCCGCATCAAGCCTTTGTAATTGATTATTAAAGCTTTCCTCTGCCATATGTACACATGGTTGCCATATGTTGGTGTCCACCCACAGCTGCACAGGCATAAATGCAAGCCCGAAATTCTGCACTGCAACAGCGTCGACCATTGTTACCTCGCACTGCCTGGTTTTACATAAACGGACATTCCAATTATGCGATGAATGCTGATAATCAGTGGTATTCAGTAAGGGATCCCGCAGCCTGGCTGATATATTGGAACTGATTGAACTAGAAAATCGCCGATATACTAAAATTAGGGACGGGGTATTACACTTACAAACGCGTTAAGGGCCGATCTCGCTAAGCAATCAGCCACCTCCTTTGTATGAACCACTGCACGACCAGGGACCCAGACAAAACGGACGTTTTTCAAAGTACAGAACAAAAAAAAAAAAAAAAAAAAAAAGAAAACGCAGATTTCGACTAAAAATATTTTTGTGAGGTTTCAAGCGAGATTAGCACAGATAAAAAAATTGTCAAGAATGATTACTTGTGATAAATGCCCCGTAATTTTGCGCAGAGCCAATCCAAGAGCTAAACAGTGCGCAAAGAATATAGGAATCTAATCTGAGATACGGACAGAATAACTCCATGTCAAATCCTGTGGAAATATTCCAGCTGCAGCTTTTTCTTGGCTGACTGAGGCATCTGTAGAGATAACAGTGTGATGGGGATATTTTTCTAGATGATCAGAAAGAAAACTGATTACAGTGTTTGAACGCATATATTTCGCATAAGAGGGGAAAATGTCGTCAAAGTGAAAGTCCACTGCGGCCTGCGTGTCATCAACCCCATTGGAAATAACTCAGGTCAACATTGGTGCTAAAAGTTTCTCTTACTTGTGGCTGTTTATAGCGTGGCCAATGATCAGATTAGAATAAGGTCGGTTGGTATACAAAAATGAGATGAATGACTCCAGAGGCCTGATGAAATTTTGTGCCGTGAGTAGTTGGAAGCGCCAGGTTAAAGTAGGGATACGGGCTTCCAGATAAAGCAGAGCGTTTGAAACGAATTTAGGAAGACCAAGACAGGGATGTATAGTGCACGCCTTTGCAATAACACTAAAGGATGATGTTTGTAATTTGCGCTGCCAGAGAACAGAATACAACCAAATTCAAGTATTGGTGTTACGTAAGGCTTTGTAGAGAAACAATAAAGTAACGCATTTTAAACTTTTTATTGCTAATTGGTATCAGCCGCCCAAGAGCGCGTTCTCTTTTTTTATATGAAGTCTCCAATCAAGTGTTGGATCATACGTAACACCTAAATATTTAACCGAATCTAGCTGTGGAATCTGGTATAGAGCGATGAGTTAAAGAAATGGGTAAATGTAAATCCAAACACACACACACACACACACACACACACACACATCGTTAGCATGTCTTAGATATATTATGGTGTGCTACACCACGCTGACAATGCTACGTCAGAACGAGCGCTCTTAACTCAAAAAGCCTATTTCTCAAACCTGCTCACAGTTATAGCTGAGGCGGTCTGTACAACGCTGTCATTGAGTGCCACGTAATGTATGCGTTTTCTAGCAACTGCAGATCAAGTTTTGCGTGTTATACATATCACCTACCAACGGCACACGCTGCAACTGTGAGCAGCACAACTTTCAGTTAGATCAACGAAGCGAGCAAAAGCTAGCACGCCTATCCCGCAGCGTAAGGAACGTGCAGCGGCAACAAGTGTGGGAAAAGGGTTCCGTGTGCTTCCGCCGTGGTTCCCACGGTACGGGGCGTGGGAAGCTGGAGAGCAGGCAACAGCCGCTTCACCTCCAGACGAACAGTAGACAACGCTGTTCTCGAGAGTTGTTCACGGGTGCCAGGTTGGCAATTCGGTATTCCTAAAATGACACATGCTTTAAACCGGGGCAATGCAATGATGCCAGTTCATTGCACAGGCTGTCCATGTCCCTTCGTTATTATCAAGACATTTCCCATTCACATGCTGCAGACGAGATACGAGTGTTGGCATTACATGCATATATTTGGGCCACATCAGTGCTTAGTAGGATCTTAATCTGCATTTTTTGACTGCCTAACAGAGTTGAACACTAAAACTGCCCTTCACAAGGTCGATATTCATATAGCTACAGCAAGATTTGGCCTACGCAATACACTCTAGAATGCGTGTGGTGCGGAGAGATAGCCACCACTCCACATGGGGCTGTCGGACGTGCCCGATAGAGCCCAAAATTACAAACCCGTCAGTCGAGCAGTGGGAGCGGCTTCTGTCCAGCTCCGGCCCGCAAGATCAGCTAGCGCTGGTTGAGCGGGACGAAGGCAGCAAGAACCAATGGGATCCTGTACCTAGGAACACCACCCGCAGCTCAAGAACCCAACCCCTAAACCCCTTTTCATTTTGCGAAATAAAGTTTTATACTACTACTACTACCACCACCATTAGCCCAGCAAGGCCGTGATAAGCCCATAAATGCTGTCGCATTTCACACGATAATCAGCAGTCTGATTTTGACAGCGACACTTTTTGAGGCGAAACCCTTTCTAGGCTATGTCGGCAAGGTCGTGTATGTAAAACATGTTCACAGCCGCCGTGTCGTTCTCAGAAGGGTTAGGATCAAACGAATGGTCAAACATCATACATCATCAGAATATCTACCTCACAAGTGTTTTTCAATAGAGCATGGCAATTTTTTGGAGAGTTTGGAGTAGGAAAAATACATTTTCGGTATTTCTAATTTTACTTCACACGGTAGCACGTGGTATCAATAGATAGGAGGCTGCAAACTATTAGACAATTATTTCCGTGCTCCTACACCAGTTATGGAAACGCACAGCCAATCCATGAAAGAGTTTGCTTCAGTTTTAAACTACCTTTTGTCTAGCAGGAATTTCTACTTGGTGCAGCAGTTCTACCCCTGTATGCAGGTAAGCGGAATCAGTGTGCAGCAGACCAGATAGCAGGTATTTTGACATCCTTTCCCAATTCAAAGGTCCATACCACAGCTCACAAAAGTTCAGTGAATGAAGGTACACCAAAACTCTGTGCGCAAGATGCTATTTATTCACAGCTTAGGCATCCTCAGCCTTAGTAGTCCTTGTGTAGATGACTTGGCTGTGGTGCTTGACAACCTGTTTTATGAGCCCTGCACATAGCAACACGCAAAGAATGAGAAAAACCATCATAATACATGCCCGAAAACACTCAACTTCACCCTAGTAAATGACAGTGGATTCAGTGAATGGGATGTAGCGACTATACAGAATAGAGTTCATGCAGAGCAGTGATGCTATTGTAGAGCATATAAAAGATGCTTACTTCTGAAACCCAGGAACAGGCCCAGAAAACAGATAGCTTCTACCAACTATCCAAAAAGCGTGATCAATGATCCGAACCAACAGGGGTCAAATTAATGAGACAAGACAGTATCAAACAGCCAGTTTCTTCATGCAGCATGCCCATGCTGCGTGGCTTCTGTGTTTTCAGAAGCTGATTTTATCACATTTACCGATTTGGCATTAAAGGACTACAGACACTTTATTTTTGGGTTCGTGTTTTATCATTTGCAACGATGCCTAGGGCATTACTGTGCACCTGTTTCGGTTTCAACAGCCGAGCGAATGCTGTGATGTCAGTCAAGTCTAGGTCACGCAAGGGATGAAAATACAGCGATATACTCATTGCTGTGTAATTTGAATTCACTACAGTGATAAAGCCAGCCTGTCTCAAGAACAAGAATCATTACAAGTGAAGAATGAGCCATTACATTGCAGTTTTTTCATGCCGCCATGACATAATTGTGATGTCACTGCCATCTCTGATAACGAAACCAAAACTGGTGAGAAAAGAAAATTCAGTTATAAATTATTTAGCAACTGCAAACTAAAACTGCGTGCGGATTGACATACAGCAATGACTTAGGCATCGTTAACGAGAAGAAAAATGCCACCAAAATTTGGTGTTTATAGTCCTTCAAAAACACCCGGGAAACACCATGTGAGCATAATATACAAACTCATTTTTGCTACATAGTGTTTGCATTATATTTGAAGCAAATACACATCCACATGCAGAAGAGAGCCCACACAGTCAAACCTTGATACATGCTTGCCAACAGCATTTTACGGATATAATAATTTAACGGTATAATATTCAAGAGCACGATCGCGAAATTTCTGCTGAGCGTTGAATTGGTGCATTACGGTTCTGTGGCCTTTGGGCTGTACAGCCATAAAAATTGTCTAGGAGTATAGTAAACACGGACTTAGTAACTGAAGCTCCAGCTTGTCTCCTCTACACTGTAAACTTTTTTCTGTGTCTAGCAGAAATCTGTCATAGTAGAATGCTCCTTGCTGCAGCAACATATATAGCAAATATATACATACATAATTTTCTGTAGAAAGATAACTATAACGCGGCGCTAGCACCCCCCCCCCCCCCCCCAAAAAAGAGAGAACTACCCCAAGAATCACCAGTGTCGAGAAACCAGTAAACGCAGCTCTGCAGTATTCATGTTAAGGCAGTACTTCTTAAGGGCACAGGGTAAGTCCTATACTTCCCATGCATTTTCGGCCATTTTGAGGAACATGTTTCTCAGTAACTAAACGAGGTATTCTGGTAATACATGCATCATTTTGTTCCTAATTGTGTGAACTTTCTACTGAACTGGACATACCAGAACCAGTTGGAAATTAAGTTTTTTTATCAAATAGTAACATCTAGTAAAAGAATTTTGGCATTCTTTGTGCATTTAAAAATTCGCAACAAAAAACGTCTGCTGGAAATTGTTTAATTCTAGTTCAGTAGTTGCCAACCGTTAGGTAGATGTGTGAAAACAAATATCAGCAGTCTATCTGAAATGGTTTAAAAAATAATGGTACCTTTCGTGATAAACAATTTCTGAGATAATTGAGCTCAAAGTAGAAAAAGAGGTTAACAGCAATTTTTTATTTACACAAGCACTATCAAAGTAATTGGCTTAATAGCCCCCAGCTTCGTAGTCACTGCCAACGTCATTTCTTCGCTTTTCAGCTTCTCACTTCGCTTGCCGAGCCTCTTTTGTGAGCTGTCGTGCCGCTCGGTCGGCAAAGTACATTCGCTTGCGGTTAGCTTCCTTCAGCGACTTGATGGTGTTGCGGCCAGAGTTCAATTCACAAGGCTTCAAAACATCGGCTCGTGCGATGCTACCATCATTGAATGAAAGGACAGCATCTAGTGCTGCCATTCTCAGGGTCTGAAGACTAAGAAACACGTTCTTTGGCGCGCGTTCCCAAACAACATGATTGAATGACTCATTAGCGTTTTGAGTTCGCCCATGAAGGCACTTCTCCAGGAGCTCAGCCCGAGATAGCTGCCTATACACGGGTTTGATCGCCTCCAAGACAGATGCAGGCAAACTCTCCTTGTGGACAAACGGTTTGCCCTCTAACTGACTTCTGTTGAAGGCACACCACGTATCAGGGCCCTTTGGGCAAAGTCCATGGCATGGGTCATTGTCCGTGGATGATAAGTGGAAGTATGTCGCCCATACAGCCTTCCGCATTTCCTCTAAGTTTCCTACATTCCTTCTGATGGCCAACCCGTAGTATGTCTGGAGCTTGTCTATGACTCCATCCGTCAGTCAGCCTCGGCCGGAGAGGCTTTTTCCATCAGTTTTCCTGCTTTGTTTTCCTTCTTCAGCCTCCGTAATCTCGTGCCCATCCTTTTTTGGACATGACCTATGCACTCCAACTTCGACATTTCAACGGAATCACCGTATGGTTTTTGTGCCTTCACCGTCCCCAAGGTATTTGACGTACTGAACACCATGGAACTCCTCACTTCTGCCGAAAATGTTCACTGCCCCTGCGACTTCCATTCCACCGCTGATGCCTTGATAATTGCTTAGACACTCCTGTGTGTGCTGGGGGTCAACTGTTTACACCCTTGATGCCACACTTTGGACAGCGTTTAGACATAACCTCCACATCCAGCACTTTCCCAGAGTCTACGCTGATCGCAGAGACTATACAGTTATTGTAAGTGTGGCCTCACTTTTGCCAGCTTCCATCCAGAGCAACTGCTATGTCCTTGTCTCCCTCATTCAGCTGCCCTTTTCATCGACTCCATAGCAGCAGCTTCGATGTGAACTAAGAGCTCTCAATTATATTTCGAAAACTTTGTTGGCGGTTTAGGAAGGTTTAGCATGGCACACAGTATATTTCCTGCAGCCATTCCCTTACCTATGCACCTCAAGGCGTAGACCAACCTGAGGTTGGCTTCATAGAGGCCAGAAATAGTTTTTTTCGACGTCTCAAATCGATTCGCGGCACTGCATGCTTCACAGTTCAAGCTGTAAACACTTGCAACGCCTACCCGTTTTGACGCAATTTCCACGAGTTCAACACTTCCACCGCAGAGCCTACAAGCACAAATCTGTAATTGTGCCACTAATAGCATCCATGTCCATTAGGGCATACTCCAGGCTGCTTTGTAGCACGTCATCTTCCTGGAAACTCACAGAAAAGCTTGAAAGCTTAAATGCTGAGGCGCTGGCCGGTTCTACGTTTGGCGTCTCAACACGTCGCGGGCGTCCAATTCCTTTTACCGGACGACTGTAACGGTTGCCGTGAAATGAACGCTTGTTGAACGTTTTCTTCGCCCTGGGCATGTCAACGAACCCAGGCACAGTGTATATTATTCCTTAGGAAACGCACTGGAACGCAGTTGCTCGAAGTTTGGAGAAACGTGGAAAAAAACGTGCGAGCGTCTATAGATTGTCTTGGCTAAAAGAAGAAAAACAGTTGCCAGACCGTTTTTTATATGTCGCTGATTCCAGACAAGCTTTGAAATCTGGTGGTGAATTTTGTTTGGTAAAAATTCATGATAAACGCGGAGGGTATTCGAAAAGGGGGCGTGGTCGCTCACTACTTGGTTTCGGAAAGAGTGTTTTTCAGCCCAAAATAAGAGTTTCCAAAAAAACTGAGGCTGTGAAATATGCGTAGAAATAGATGAACTTCTCAAATTCCAAAAGAAAAAGATTATTTTTTTTTTTTCATTTTGCCTTACCCTGTGCCCTTAAGAGGGAAAAAAAAAATTGATTCAACATTCTGCGGAGGCCTTCAGGCCGTGTCGAATGAGTCTTAATCACACAAGCAACATTTTCTCTTGGTGCCATCAGCACGCAGGTTTAGTTATAGCTCTGGAAGATGAGTTATCCCGCTGTCATCAGGCATAGTGCAACTCGGTAACATGATGCATGCGGCCGATCGCAATAAGAAAGATCAGATGGCGTGATGTTTGTGCATAGTTGTGGTAATGACCATTCTACGCCAAGCACTTTTGCTAAGTTCGAAGATGCTCCTACATATACTGAGGCTGAACACCGCCATCACCGGATTTGCAGCCGCCTACAGGAAACTACCACCGTGCCGCCAAGCGACATGGCACTCTTACGTGGGCAGGGTCCACTTATTGAGAGATTTAGGGCAGTAATTTTACAATTGGAAAGTTCAGTCAAAAATAGGAAGTCTTCGGGCAAATCGGAAGGGTTGGCTTGGCATGTACTATATTAACAGGATTGTAAAGAATGATTGTAACATTAACATGATTGTAAAGTTCAGTAAAGAATGTTTGACTGTGATTGTACTTGAATCTGGTGAGTCCTTCACAGCTAAATTTTCAATTTCGTGCTCTCCTCTATGCCACATGTTTGCACTGCGTATGTCAAGAAATGGCTAACAGTCACAGCCAAACCATTGAGCCACTGCAACCTGTGAAGGATGCCGAAGTTCTTATTGGAGGATAAATGTAAGCAGATCCCAGGTATGTCATAGCTTTCATGAATCTGAGCACAGGGACTGAAGGTGCGAACACCACAAAAATGCACTTTCTCCCACGGCCTACTTTTGGCCACTGTTGTCCCTTCTTTAAGACCGACATAAAAGGTAACACCAACATATACAGAACATTCTAAGACCCGAAAATGAAACAAAGATGACCCCCTGCCTTTTACTCACTTGAAAGGCTGTACTTAATTTATCTGCACATGAAACTGATGTTCAACAGTAGCAGAGATCAGCACTATGCTGCCACATGTGACTACTATACAATCCAGTATACTTCAGACAACACATGTACAGGGTGACCCACTTCTAGCATCATTGCGTCCGACCCGGCCATTCCATAAAGCTAGGCAGCAAGCCACGTGAAGCATCACCGCGTCTCACTGTGCATATATCGCTTTGCTTCGATAAGCGCCTGCATCCAACGCAATGCTGCATTGAAACCATTGACCGTGTTATAGCTAGAAGTGGATCACCCTGTAGTGCCAATAATGGATGTCGTGAACATAATGAGGCAGACTGCATAAACGTGTGTAAGGGCTACACCCAATCTTTTCACGACCCACGCGGGAATAGCCTTCAAGGTGAACAGGAACTTCCGCTTACGGATGGCACACAAAGTCGTGGGTCATCATCATTTCCCCTCTGCCGCTAGCTTCCGCAATCCATACCGGCATCAGCGTCACTAGTCCCGGCCACCTCAGCTTTGTTTCGAGACTATCAAAGGCATGTGAGCATAGCAGCATGGTCACCCGCTGTAGTTGCAGCTCTTGTATGCCCTCTGCTTTATTTTTTGCGAACTGCCGCCGAGAGCTGCCATTCTAACGTTGGAAGATTTCGAGTGGCTACTGAACGGTAAATAAACTGCGCACATTCGCCGAGGTGTTTGTCCTTATTTGGAAAAAATAAAATAAAAAAAAAAGCTTGTCAGTTATATGGGTCGCACCCCGAAAAATGGCCCTCGAATGAGGGGAAAAAAAAAAACAAAAAACAAAATCCTGACACGCAATTACACGGTAATACAGTTCAACATGCAGCGAAGAGCCCAAAACTAGGCTCAAAGTTGGCAAGCCCTTTAATATGGCAAGCTGCGAGGAGAAAAGGAGCTCTCACCCTTCTGCAGCAATTCCTCCAGGGCCTTGCGGGCAAGTGAGCCTCGGACCTTTAGTCGCTCAGACACCACTGAGGGAGTGATCAGCTTGTAGCTGGGAACTTCCTTGAGGAGCTTCTCATATGTGCCTTTGTCGAACAGGACCAGGTTGTTCAACTTGTCGCGCACTTTTCCCTTGGACCACTTCTGCACAGCGGGTAGCAAGTACAGGAGAACACAATTACTCGCATGCAAGATACTCAGACTAATGGGAGATCAAACAACTTGGGCACCCACAGGTCTAGAAGCCTGCAATCACCTACACCCTGTATGCATCACAACTCTAAGGGGGGTGGAAGGCAGCGAAGGCTTTCGTCAGATGGGCCATCCTAAAACACGACACTGCAGAAATTGTGTTGTACATGAATACAATTCTAGCTGTACCAGAAATGCATACCCCTCTCTCTGCAGAACCACTGCAGATAATGGTTTGCCCTGATGGGGTGCGAGATCGTACGTGTATACGTGTACCACAATTTATAGTACTGCAGCCAAAATATGAGGACGCAGTAAGATCTCATGCGGTCATTGATGTGGCGCGATGTCTGGCCTGTGGGGGCATTCAGGTGCTCACCCAAGGAATTTTTTCGCGCGCAGGTATAGTAATAAGACAGCATATGTAAGCCATCAAGCAGCACAATCAACCGCTCAGTAGTCTGAAACATGCCTTTCACAAGCTGTGCAATCAGAGTTACCAGAAGTTTACCACAGAAATATGGGACACTGCTTTCAAGTGACTAGTCGTGATTTTCCAACCAAAGAACTGTAAATTAACAAAAGTCAATTTGAATACAGCACCCAAACTCCTCCGATGACATGAAATTAATCTCAAAGTGTAAAATCATGGGAATAGGTAGCTTGTACCGATGTGCTAGCAAGTGTCACATTCAGGCTCTAGTGTGCCCAGAACCCAGGCTGTAACCCGCTTTTTAGCACTTACTAAGGACTGCTACATGGAAGTTATCCATTAATATCAAAACACTATTACTCTTCTCAACATGTGAAGCTCTAACAGTGGGCCTCGTGCAACTTTAGAAAAGGGGTTGGGGGTGTTCCAAACCTAAAATAAAATGCAAAGCTATCAGATTAATACCATGGTATATAAAAAGAAAACGATAGCCATAGACTGACCAACCCGAAAGTTTCTTCTGAAGAGAGTTCAAGACAGTTCAGGGTAGAGCATGATAAACATAATTAAGATTGCAAACAGGAGCTTATCAGCCTAAACCAGCTGTACAATACACATGGAATTAGCAAGTCATTTCAGCTGCCAAAATCTGTCACCAGCTAACTACCCGAGTCAAAGAGCCAGAGTAGAAATCGCTTGCCTTCTTTTTGGCTTTGCCTCCGGAGGATCCCTCCTTCTTCTTGGCAGTCCCTTTTGTGTCAGTCTTCTTCTTGCTATCCTGTTTTGGCGGCTGAAAGGGAAACAAAAATCAAAAGAACAAAATTAAATCATGCGGGCAAGGGAAACGTTTCTCGGTAACGAAAACGCAAGGCAACGACAGCGGTACTATCGAACGATCGCGACACTGTGGTATGCGAGAACTGTTGCTGACTGTCAAACATTATGAGCAGGAAAGCAGCAAAGAGCAGCACCAATCTTCTATGCACAAGAAAAAAAGAGGAGAGGAGAGGAAAGGGGAGGAGGGGGGGCGCAGTAGGAGCCCATCGGCGCTTACTGGCACAGGCATTCTGCTATGTTCCAGTTTAAAGCAAAATTTAAAGCCAGGCGTGTTAATTCCCTGCCTTGAAAGAGTCGACACGGACAGCGCGAAGAGTTTAAAAACCCAGTTGATTTCACTACGAAGTGTTCATGGTCAGAGCACGCTTGCGTATCCACAAAATGCACCGCCGCACGCCAACGCAGAGGCCAACATAACCGGCATGACGCTAAGCGACCGGTTTGACAGCAAGCCATATTAAAACAGCCTCGATTCAACGAGAAGCATGCAAACGCATACACAGCATGCGATCGGTACTAATTTCAGACGGTAGCGTATAAAGTGGCTTGACGGTTGCCGTGTTTCAGACGCTACGAGGCTTAGGCCTCAAGAGCCAACACGTGTCGTGTGCCTGGTTTAAACATAAAAAAATTGTCAGATAATCGTTGCGTTGTCAGTTCAATTAAGCCCACATACTCTACAATATATTAAGAAACCATGACTGAAAACTAGCTGCTATGATGCTAAAACACCATAAAACAAATACATACCATCTTCGCCGACGCTGCCGCTCCGAAAGCCGCAAAAGAAAAGACCTTTCCGTTACCGAAGAGGACCCCGTGTCAGGGGGAGCAGTGAAATGGTGAAATGGTGAGATCGGTGAAATGGTGAAATATGGCCAGGACAAAATAAATCTATAAAAAATCTTCTTTAATAAAGCTTTCAAAGTTGTGTAAAAAAACTGCTCAATTTAAATTATAATATCAGTTGAAGTTTGTTAACAAAATTGTCAATTGTGGTAATGTACTTTAAAGTAAAATAGAAAACCAACGACAAGAAAATATAATGTAACATTTACATAACAGCGATGCTTCAACAATTTAGTTCCTTATGTGCCAAAGTTTAAGTTGTTTTGGTACATCATTTATTTCGACACAGTGGCAGGTGGACTGGCAGCGTACTAAGCAACACTGGGCAACACGTTTTCCCGTCAACGTGAGAGACCCCGTGCCTTTTTCTCCAGATCGGCTCATTGCAGGTAGGCGCAAATTTCATGTTCTCTTCATCTCATTTGTTTTTGGCCTATATAAGTGCGTTGCTGACAGGCCATGTCCACTAATAACAAATCATAGTTCGAAGTCTCATTTTGAGAATTAAACTTTTTCGGAATTTCTGCAGGATTATACTGTGGAGTTCATAGCGAATGCGTCTTAACAAAATGACGTCAGGGCCGGCGTGGACGGATTGCCGTAAATGGCACATTTTTCTGCCCATGTTGTGGTATTCACAATGCCAGCAGGTCGCTATATGGGCTGCTACTCGTAATTACCTGGGTATTAAAGTTGGGCGTCCATGCAGCCTTTACTTGCTCAAGCAATGGGTGCACAGACGTTTCGCTAATTTGGCCTCGTGTAATGCACTGCCGTCTCCCTTTCTTGTAATGTTCTCCCTTTCTTGTAATGTGTAATGTGTTACACATTACAAGAAAGGGAGACGGCAGTGCATTACACGAGTGTAGTACTGGGTGCCAAGAAGTACGATGCTGTACGAGAATTCGTACCTGAGACGCTTGAGAACCGGCACTGAAGACTTCATTCGATTGTGCTGAAGCGGTCATTAACTTTTCAGGATTGCGATGTGTGGAAGGCTTCGTTCGATTGTGCTGAAGCGGTCATTAACGTTTCAGGATTGCGATGTGTTTTCATTGCCGGGGTGCTACCAGTGACATCGCAATTGCTAAACCGCTGTGTAAAGCCTGCTCATGCTTCTATACAGGAGGCGACATGCACCAGAAACAAGTGTTTGTGCGTGGCCTTGATGGCCGAACGCTGGTTATGGACTTGGCGTCCGACGCGCTGGTGTCCGAGCTCAAGGAAGGTCTGCGTGCCCGGCTGGGACTGCCGTGCGACCAACAGCGGCTGGTGCTGGTGTCTGGGCGGCCCCTGGACGATTCCGACGCTTTGGAAGCTGGCTGCAGCCTGGACCTGAGCCTGCGCCTGGTGGGCGGTGTCATCGAGCCCAGCTTGCGCATCCTGGCCCAAAAGTATAACTGTGACAAGATGATCTGCCGCAAGTATGTTCAGCTTCAGCCTAAACTCAGTCCTGTTTGGTATAGCACCTGCTGTGACGGTTGACTGCGAAGATTCAGCAGCAATCCTTTGCAAGTAATAAGCGAAAAGTGCCACTATTTCTGGTTGTTTTAATTGCCAGTTTTCGTATTTTTTTTAACACGATTGCGTTGAAGGTTTTGTTACACAAAAAATGTTGTGTTAAAGTTGTGAGCAAAAAAATTACAGGCATGGTGCGGGGCATGCAGTGACTTGCACTTGACGTTGCAGAGCACTGATTCTTCAGTGGTTTGTGTGATTTATGAGACCACAGGATATCGGGAAGTTGGGAGGAGCTGTAAACTGGGATTGCTTGTTTGAGGCGAAAAGGAGGAATAAGAATCAACCTTCCATTGCTCTTGGATGCCTAGTCGGGCATGCTGCTCCTGGGCCATATTCAGAGACATTTATAGAGCTTGATTAAAGTGGTGCATTATATGTAGGGTGTAACATGCACTGTTGCATCATGCCCTTAACGGCGAAGCTTGGGTGTCTGCCACATTTTTTTTTGTGTGTGTGTGTGACAAGGTAGCATTTCTTGGAGCTTACAAATCTTCTAAGGATTTACAGAATGAATGGTGGCAGCTGGCCATTTGTCCAGAATGTAGTCATTAATTTTCAGTAGCCTTCTTTTGTGGAAGGAAAATAAAACTGCCACATTGTCAGCTTGGGCATTTTCCTTGATTGAAGAAAAGCACGTGCTCAGTGTATTCAAGCTAGTGGTGGCACACATCGTGTGTTGAGACACAGAGGCAGCATTAAGGCAATGGAAAAGGGATGGAGAGCACCGATAGTCTGGCGGATAGTTCTCCCATTCATTTTCATTCAGTAAGGACTAGAGAAAGCCTGAATTGACTGTCGAATTACTAGGTTGGAACTAGCAAGAAGTAGAAACTGTCCTGTATCAAATGCCAGAATTCTTTAAAAAAAATCTTTTGGTTGTCTAAAACGAAAAATCTGTATGGCAATAACTGTTGAGGACAGGTAGACCAAACGTGTGTACACAGTCACACATGAACCAGCACATTTTGTCTAGGACAGTCTATCAAACTTGGCATGGAAAAAAAGAAGGCACTTTGCATAAACACATGACACTGATAAAAACGGCTACGGGATTCACATGAACCTGAAGAATGTGGACTCCTCAGTCTACAATGGTCACGCAACGAAAAAAAATGAAACCCACACAAAAATGCATTCTCATCATCTTTACTCACCATAGGGAGCATGTACTCTGCTACACCACAGACCTTGAGCACCCACGCTTAGCCGTGCGTGGCATCGCCATGTCCGGGGTAAACAGGCTCCTGGTGGTTGAGCCGGTGCCGAGTATTCGGCCCTTCCTTGGCGAAGGCAACGTGTCACTATATCTTCAGCTTCCCATAGAAGCCACTTCCGGTCTCGCCTGACTGGCAGTTGCATTTTCCTATCCTCCCCTCCACCTTTCACATTCCTATTTTTCTTATAGCTGTCCGGTCCCCACCTCTTTTCTTGAATTTTTCCTTCTTCTAGGCAGTTAGGTTTAACATTGTAGGATATAACAATCCTCAGTTATGCTATATTTGTTTATAGTGGCATTGCACATTGGTGAGCAGCAGTCTAGAGCGCCGCAGAGCAGCAGTGCTCTGCAGTGCAGGTCGGCACCATCTGATGTTAGGCTCCGAGAGTTCGCATCCGGTGCACATGCGCTGCAGAAACAAGGGATGCCTTCTCATCACTTCCTTGTTCCGCCTTTTTCTTGAGAGTTCGTTTTGTGCTGCCAAGGCGTCTTCATTCTGCTATGCTTCATGAGTGTAATGAGGCGGCCAGGCAAGCAAGCGCGAGTGATAGCGGACAATTCTTTTTTATTGTAGTGGCATATACGCTTCTTTGCATTCCACATTAAGGAAGCCAAATTCCTAGATCTGTACGGATGCCAAATGCGGTGCCCCCTGTAGCGGACAACGCAGCACAGATATGCATCATCAGACAATACAGCTGCAACACGTGGTGTGTGGTGGCAATATGTTAGCATTATATGAGCATTATATGGACAATGCGAAAACAGACCAAGCATCCAACTAGGCCCAATTCTCGCACTCTTAGCTTGGTACTAGTTTGAAAGGCATGATCACCCCCATTTGCATTGCCTTTGAAACTCACAATTATTCATCATCACTTGCACTTGCTTGCCTAGCCGCCTTAATGATTCGGGCAAAGCGCATAGTTTTTCTGGACGCTGTTACATATCACTCGGTGTGGCCCTGGTGGCGGAAAGTGAAAATGAGGCCGCCCACAAGCAGGCCTTATATGGCCGCACGTGCACACCGGATACATAACTCAGACCCTACCACTAGATGGCGTTGATTTGCTCTGCAGATCACCATAGACGCGCTCTAGACAAAGTTGCTCACCACTTCACAGCTGGCGCCGTGACCAAAGGTCGTGTATTTTTATGGCGTCAAAATTCTCTCTTCATAATCGCCCTTCCCTCAAAAAGAAGACATATTGAGACCCCTTCTCCCTCCACAGGAAACACATGGAAATGACTGCCAGACTTGTCTCCATTTCTCGTTACAAAGATAGGCCAAAGATACAAGATTAAAAGATGACAAATGTTGACCTTTTCCAGCATCAATATGATAAGTTCTCTGTAGTGAATTCATTTGGAGACATCCTTGTGACTGTTAGCCCAGAATGCTCCTTTAGCACCATCCGTGGAGTCATCTCAGATAACGGCTTTAAATATGTAAGCGAACAAGAGCTCGATGGAACAGACTGTTACAGCTGTTTACAGGGTAAAATTCGGACAAAGCACATCGTCACCCTTTTTTCATCCAAGATACTCTATGTGGATGTAGACTACACAAAAATTGAATCCAGGCAGTATGGCCACGGCTCACAGCTGCCGGGACAATGTCACATGTGCGAAATGTGCTTCCTGTGAGCATTCTGCCGAAAGCTATGTGACTGGGCCGCACCTCTATTTAAACTGGGAGAGCAATCATCCAGCCTACTCACGGTCTTGCCCAGCCTATAAGAAAGAAAAAGAAATAATCCTACTAAAAGTAACAAAATCTAGTTGCGTAAATTCTAAGGTGTGAAATGCTGGCAAAAGGGCACCAAGTCATAGTAGTTTAAATGTCTTTATGCATGCGTATGTGGCAGAAAGCGTGGACTGCTTTGTGTAGTGCAAGAAATGCGGGCTTTTAAAAAGCGTCCTCACTCTTTAGCCTAGTTACTATGCTAAAAACTTGCAAATCGTGTTCTTTTAGCAGATTTTTTTTAAATGGCAAAAACTGCAGCATATAGTACAAAAATCGCTTACTTTTATCTTTGGGGTTTGTGTGTAGACGTGGATGTAGTGTGAATACTTTTTGTGTTAAAAACAAACTGCCAGTCAAAACAGGAGTGTTCTTGTGAAGGGAAAGTGACAAGCTATCTGCTTGGGCAGGCCTTGGGGGCAGAGCTGAAAGTCTGGATGTAACTGTCTTGTAAGGGTACTGCATTGAAACTATTCCTATCTGCCCAGGTGCTATGCTCGGCTGCACCCAAAGGCCACGAATTGCCGCAAGCGCAAGTGTGGCCACTCCAACAACCTGCGCCCCAAGAAGAAGCTCAAGTAGACCACCTGTGTTTGTGCATTGCCTCATTCTGTGGAGCCAGGAATAAAGGTTGCTAGTTGGGCCAAGACTTTTTGTTTGTGAATACAGTGAGTTTGTGGACATATCCCGGACCTGTGATGCCCGGCACATACTTTCAGTGCAGCTGGTATAAAAGCTGCATGAAGTCTGCATTAGTGTTCGTTGTAGTTGCAGCCCAGCTTGCATACTCTTTTTACAGGGTGCTGTTGCAAATTATTACATTAGCTTGAGAAACAAGGTCACATGGAGCTGACAGGGCAAGCATTCAGCTTTTGTGCAGTGCCCAGATCTAATGCTACTAGCTGAAGCTTTTTTTAATAGGATAGAAAAGTGCTCTTTTGACTGACCTTTATGTGATAGCCGAAATGTGGTTGCACGCAAGTGTAGGAGATAATGAGAAAGTGAACAAATACAAAATAGCTGAAGAACAGTCGATGATGTGTTGCTGCTTTGTCCATAACCAGCACGATACAACATATTTTGTCGACAAGGATGTTAGCTTAAATGAGCACCTCGACGTGGACTCCTGACCGCTCAACATGAGCTTCTCGGGTCTTAAGTAGTCGTCCTCTTGAATTACATGCTGGTGTCTGGTGCCTTTGCACTTCCTGTGGATCAGCGAAACACCATGGTGATGCAAAATGCAAACTTTGGTTGCATAGCCTAGTAAAGGTGAAGCATCTGAACATGGAAAGACTTCGTCGCTGGGTCTTGGGCATTATTCAGGCATACAATGTTATGAGCATTGTCTTCGCTGATGTGAGGTCATGGAGAAAAATCGTTTTAAGGGAGGGCCTTGAAGCTGGAACTGGAGACTGGTTAGCAGTTGAGCACCAACCCATTCGATTGGGTTGGTGCCTAAGGGGAAGTATCGTCTGTTTTGGTTTAGCAACATCTGAGCATGTGTCGGTAAGTCCGCAGCAGCTACTGTGGAAAACCTCTTGGTCAAGCTTACTGCAGGTGCTGTTCCCATGACTGGGCCAGAGATTGGTGGTCCTCATAGACAAAAGTGTACAGCTTCTGGCATTCTTCTTGTGGCATAACTCGACAGCTGCAGTCCCTTATTTTCGGTTTTCTTTCTGTGCTATTAAATACCTGTGGTGACAGAGCTGTGCTTGCGGTAAGGAGGTAAGAAGTGGAGATATGAGAATGGCCTATAGTGCGGCAGTTGGCAAAACTTGCTGTGAAATTATTGTATTGGCACTGGGAATACTATTTCGTATGACTTGCTGCTTGATGCACATCTTAAAAACCTAATCCACTTGATGGCAGCGAAAAAGCTTAGCATGCAGAGCACATTTTCGATTACTTGTAGATAGATACTGTTACCCAGAATGTGGACTCTCCACATACGGAATATTTTGTTTTCTTGTGGAATTATGATGTACCTGTGCTAGCAGTGGTTCAACAGTAGTACCATTTGTGCCAAATGGAAAATACTCTCTTGGGACTGCAATTACGGCTATGATAACATGTAAAATTTTAGAATAGTTTGTGAGAACAGTTTGTTCGATTTGAGTTGTACCACGCTAGTCTGGATTAAGAAAAATAAGGGCCCTAGGCTAATGCGCAGGTAACACCCCTGTGCTACACTACCACAATTTCATTTTAAGTGCACACAATTTAGAAATGAAATTCGATCACTAGGATTTGCACGACACTAATGCACTTGCATTAGTTTTACAGATCATAAACACAACCACTAAGGTAATGGGGGACTTGTTCGGGAGGCTCTGTGCCCTGCCCTTTCCATTTTCTTTTTCCGAATGCAGGAGAGAGGAAGTCTGGCAGCTATATTTGAGAAGTGCAGGGTGGGGAAAGGAGAGAGACCTTCATTGAGACCTTTTTTTGTTATTTTTCTTTAAATGTTTTTCTTCGTAATTTTTTTTTTTTTGTCAGATTCCTTCGTGTCGCCCGTTGAAAAGGGTACGGCCACATCGCCATCACCATAACTGACCGTGTTGGCGGTGGTATGGAAAAAAAAGGCTTCGTTCCTCATTTTACAATTGCATATTTTGGATGTTTCATTCCACTGGTCATCTGATGCCACTGAACGGAGGAGTTCATGGCAAACTGTGAAAAACCCCTTTCTCGGTCAGGTATAGTGGCTCAGGGCCACTTACAAAGCTGGTGTTGACACCATGTTGAGTTTGTGTTGAATCAACAGGAAGCTGACATTAACCTGAAGTATGTTTTCGACTTAACACCTGATAGCCAAGATATTCATGGGCTTTGGGGGATTTTAGTTGATTTTCTGTAGCGGTTTTACGGAGCAAACGAAAGCCAAATTTGTTCGTTGCGACAAGGAAATGAACTCACTTCGGAAAGTATTTGCAAGGACATGTATGCTGCTACGTTGCACGTATCCATACATTAGGAGAAAAATTCATATATAATCTCAAATTACAAAAGAGGCATATGATGTGGTAGTTCAGAGTTCTTACTAAGTTTAATATATCTTGGTAATGGCTTTATTTTCATGGTTAAAAAACAAAGCACTGTTTTCAATCAAGAGAATGTCACACACAAACCTGATTAATTTTGCTGTGCACAGGACATAACTAGCAAAACTTATTTCGTATAACTTGGGTGTTTGGTAGTTCACAAATTGGCGCACATTGGGGCTCCCTTGTGAAGGAGCATATATAAGTGATTCTCCAACCATCGCTTTTTTATTTTACAAAACCCGACGTTTCGGAGCCGGCTCGGCTCCTTCTTCAAGGGTGGATGACGCGGGGCTTCAAAGGATTGGTCGTGGTCGAGGGTTAGAAGAAAGGGGGGGGGGGGGGGGGGATTAAGACGGTGCTCGCTGGGGTCTTTTTTCTTTTCTTATGTGAAGTGGCCAGGAGGTAGCGAAGACCTTGTAAGTATACAGCAGGAAGGCTGCCTATTGTCCTGTTGATATTATTTGCGGTCGACTGTATATGCCATGACTCGAGAAGGCGTCTTTTCCGGTAATTGGTCTCGATCTCCAGGATGAACGTTTCCTCGAAATTTATTCTGCGGTCGGAGAATGTTCAGCTACTTGGTTGCGTTCTCTTGAAAAATTTCGAAATGGCCGATTTTTCTGCCATAAGCAGCCAACTAACCACCGCACTTCGTAAGGTTCTGACGCCTTGGTCTGGACCAATGATGCGCACCGCCAGTGGTAATGTGATGACGACGATTGGCGTGTGCCCTTGTCGCACAGAGATTCGCTGTTTTACTTTCACTGGCATCTTTATCGTATTACAGCAGTGCTCAAAAGACCTGATTCTCGGCATCGATTTTCTTCAAGGGTATGGTGCAGTATAGACCTTCGGGAGCAGCTCATGGTATCATTTTCAATCAAATGAGCCGTTGATAGCAAAACAGGCTCGGAGCTCTCCACCTGGTGGGAATGATCGAGAGGCCTTACTGCGCGAGCGATGGACCCGCGTTGGCAAAAGACCGCCATCAAGTGGGCCGCGGATGTGCTGCAGCGACATAGACTGTCACACATCTAGTGCAATGAGGCCGTGTCTGGCCAATGCCACCTATAGAGCTTCTAGAGGGGGCTGCCCGGGCTTGCGGCCCACATCAGTGGACAAAAAAGTGTTTTCTCTGCGTAGAGAATCTTATCAATTCTTCGGCGACTGTTTCGCATCAACCTCCAAGGTCAGACAGACACCACTAACGAAGCACCTCACTTTTTATGCATCAAATACAGACTATTTTATGATTTAGAAATTTATGATTTCAACAGCGATAGCACATGAGCGATGCCATTCTATAAATGTGCATTGCGTGAAACGCGATGTGAGGTGTCGTCCTAATCAGTTGCGAGTGGTTACCAGGAGCAATTATTGAAAATTCAAATACTCAAAAAGACATTCTCTGCGGATTTTTTTTTTTTGCATCAGAATATGACCATCAAAAATTTGGGGGGCGCGCTCAAGCTTTGCCTTAAGAGTAGACGTGATCACGTCTTTAACGCTGCCCTTTCATCCGCAAATTTAATTCGTTTGTTTAAGATTATTTTGGGGGAAAGGATCGAATGCGAGATCTCACTTCTTATTGGACGCTTGCACTTGCATTAAACGGCATAAAATTGGAGGTACAGCATTTGTCAGAAATGTAGAGCACATGGGGTCTGCTTCTGAGCAGTGTAGTGGCGCTGATTTAGCATTAGTGAAGGTCCTTCCCATCGGAGAAGGTAGGACAAAAAATTTTACCATCAAGAGATTTGGAAAACTCTTAATGTATTATTACAAGCCGCACGAGGTAGCTCGGAAGCAGACCCTCTGGGATCTATACTTTTGACAAAGACTGTACATGTGCCTTCGGTTCGAATTTCTATTACAAAATCCGCTTCAACTTGACTAGCAGATGCATGGATATGCTAAATCGAAAGTGCGATGTTACGACACCGTCCTGAACGCTCCACAAACTGTTGTATAATAATTTTAATAATATTGCGCGCGTAATTTTTTTTTTTTCGACATGTTTTCCGACACACTTGTTTACGCGATATCTCAATTCTTGGATTACGGCGGCGGCTTTTCGGCGGAGCGAGCCCTACACGCCTTCGGGGAAGCGCGTCTGTCCTTCGCCATTTACGATGTATTTATTTTTAGTGTTAGGTGCCAAGCTCAGTATGTATCTCTCGCTTGTTTTCCTTTTTTGGCGAGCCATTTTGCACGCCAGTACCTTGGTGGCCTAGTTATCTCTACTAGTTTGCAAATATTTGAGTCAATTACTTTGGCAATAGTAGATAATGTCTGACGTCGGCGTGCACGAGCACGGCTCTGGCAGATGACATGGCAGTGCACCAGCTGGGACCTTATTCTAGACAATTTGCCACTTTGTTCAAATTGTGACGTACGCCTGATGTGTTCAGTAAGAAAGTGCCAGATTACGTAAGCACACAATCGGATTACGTATTCTGAACAAAAAGCCAAGACAATTGCAGAAATAGAGCTCTGTCGTCTGCTATTATATATATTGGCGCCAAGTATGGAAAACGACGATGCTCCAGGAACCGAGCCTCTACGGTGCATTTCCGTGATTCGGACGCCACTGGTTGCAGTGAGGGCGAGTGAAATACGTTGCGGCGTTGCAGTCTCAGTGTATCATGACATAGTTGCGATCGGACATTCGGCAGCAGCTATGCACGTTAAGGCTGGGCGAGTTTACGAGGCACGAGGAGCGACAGCTGAAGAACAAGAAAGGCAACGAAATAACAGTGGTTCGATGCAGAATGCGAGCGGAAACTGGCATTGCTCCTCATAAGCGCCGATATCCTCTCACTTTCACTTATCAGCGGCATCTGAATGCAGGAACTAAAGCGCTTAAGGACAGCGCCATAAACAAAAGGAATCGACAGTTTTGCGAAGTAGCTCTAGCCCTGGCGAAGAGGCGCCCGCGCAGCCGGCATGGACGTCCATGTCCGAGGACAACGCTCGCACTCTCAAAGTATTAGTTAGTGTTAGATACTGAATGCGCTGCCCACCTTTTTCGAACAGCCGCGTTATGACCAGCTACATTCAGGTCAGCAAATCTGCTTAGTTTCTAACTTTTGTCGGCCTGAGGTGTGTAGAGCGCAGAGAGAGGGAGAGAGAGAGAGTGTGCATGGCGTTTGTAACGGAAGACAGCCAGTGCCCTTGTGCGGCTGTTAACTTGCGTCTTCATTGCTGAAAAATGCTCTTGTGACTTCGGTTCAGTGCTTTCGGCAATTACAACGAGGTATCTTAGCTTCTCCACCCAGATTAATTTTCTACCAAACTGCGGTATTCGCCATGATTTTATGTGCTTGCCTCAAACTGGCCCCAAACGTGGCGCCCAACTTCTGCTGTTTACAGCAATGGCAGCACACCCTTTATGCCTTGAAACGTTATTTTGATATCACTGGATGATGTGCATGCATGACTTATTTCCCGCTACGCAATGTCACCCAATCAGATTTCAGGAAGCGTCTCTTGACAGCAAGCAGTACATTTCACCCCATTCGTAATACAAGCCCAAGTGTTTTCCTTCCTACCATGTATACCGTCTTTTCCCCTCCACAAGTACTTATATGTACCATCCAGGCAGCATAAATAACTCTGCTAAAATTTCGCTTGTAAGGTCACGTCGTATCGACGTCACCGCAAAAAGCCATTTCGACAGCTCAAAATTTCGCGCTACAAATTTGAAGCACGTGGCTATTCTGAGAGCCAATAAGAAAAACAATAAGGCGCCGAACAGAGCCTATGAGTGTCGAGAATAGGGCCCCTGGTCGTCGAGTGGTGTGATGTCACTAAATCACATGACATTACCGCGTGGGCAGGCGCTGCCAACTCCGGTTTCGCCTTCGAGATCGGAGGGTGCTATAAGAATTCAACATTCCAGGTGCCTCGGATCCTGATTTGTCTGTTCACGCAGACACCTTCGTACAGCTTGGTTAATTTAATCTACGTCGGATGATTTTTCACAAAATTGCGCATCTTAAGACTAAAACAAATCAACGTCCGTTATTTTCCATGTGACCACATCGTGACGAGGGGGATGTCTCAACATCCCACTGGTCTGCCTAGAAGTTTCCCTTCTCCAGTTACGCTCGCCGATCGTTGGCGATCGCTGCTATGAAACGGCACGGCGTTCGGTTTTCGTCTGACAGCCCAGAAGCCTCGCCTACCAGTAAAGCTATGTAAAGCTACTGTGCCGGCGGCCATGTTGAGTTAGACTCCGAGTGCATTCTGAGTACTTTTTGTGTTCCTGCAGGCGATATCGTGCTCTAAATAATGACAGAAGCTCTGAAGCTTTGCACCTTCGCTTTCTTGTCTTAATTTCTCTACAGACGGAAGCGTCACGGATTGGTTGTTCGTGCTTTCAAATCCTTCATTTGTTTCGCAATCTTTTCAGCTCGCAGGTCTGAAACCGTCGCAAACGAACTGCTGTGTGCTGGTTCAGCTAACGCTTACTATAAATGACTTTTCAAACGCTTTCGAGAGCAGGGAGCTGAGCCCTTGGAGGAACAAACCCTTCACTGAGTTCTGCAAAACACTTCGTATTCAGGCATGTCGCGCACCGTTCGCAAAAAACACCGATTGACCGGCGCTGTGTATCTATTTTTAGTGTTCCACGCACGTCAAAAGATAAACATGCGCACGGCGTCACTAAGAAATAACTGAGTCGTGGTGACATGATGGTTGGCATCGTCTGCTAAAAAAGCAAACGATGGAGGGAGCTTGCCAGGTCATGTGACCATTACGCTGCTTCCTGTTAGAGCGGAAGGCGAGACATGTCAGCAAGTAGTCCGAGACTGGAAAATAGAAAGTACCCAATGTGGTGGTGCGTGCTAAGATGCAGGCTGTCTCAAGCCATGTGTTATCGGCAGGCGTCTCAAGTGCAGATAATAAAGGCAGCCCGTCGAGCTATGTGCTAACTATACCGTACCTAGACCACACGGGAAACTCATTTCCTCCACCCTTCCCTCCTTTGGGCTTTTTTGGTTTTTGTTGCCGTGACTTTGGCTGTGAAGTTTCCTGCTTTTGCACCATATGTCGTATGTTACTCAGCACCCATATTAGGTATATCTTAGCGTATACGGTTTTCTTGACGTTATCATGTTTGTTCTTTTGGTTTTACTTCCATGAGCTGGGTATATATTCCGCGTTTTTCTATTAAAGCTTTATTTTTGAAATAGCTCTCGTGTTGTGCCTTTCTCTTATACCTTGGTCCTCGTTTTTTGCGAATTTCATTATTATTCATATACAACTAACTATAAGAGGCTTGGTACCGGTGATCACGGAGTCTCTTTGTCGTGATGTCACGAGTGTTGATCAACGTTCTCAGGAATCAGTGTGCCCTCTGGTGCCGACCAAACAGTCGCAGGAAATAACAATATAATTGGTTTGGTAAGTGGGGTTTAACGTCTGAAAGCGATTCAGGCTATGAGAGATGCCTCCATACAATTAATTTTTCGAGGTCGAAATAAGATTGAGTTATTATGAGTACACCTGTGCGCCCGCACGACCTTGCCCGCACCTCTTTAATATAAGTTACATTCCCATTTTTTAGGCTCATCCTAACTTTTTGTTAGCGGTTTTGGACTTTTTCGTGCCACCTTCAGCATTGACAGCCGAGCCGGGTTCATCGAGTTCTGCAGAATAACTGGCCAACATCAACGCTGCTCCTTTTGTCAATGGACAGATGAATGAGTCTTTGCAGTTCCTATATCGATCACCAGCATGTCATAATTATTGGCTGATTATTGAAGGCCTTATTAGCAATCAAATTAAGAAAGACGATGAATCAGATGGCCGGGAGCCTTGAGCCCCGGCCAGGCCACTACCGCCGACTGAACGGCAAACTCTCCCACTGCTTCATGGGTGGATATTACAGAGTGGGGTTGGTATTCGCGGACGTACCAATGCTCCCACAGAACGTGGGTTAGAGTTGCTAGTTCGCTGCAGCTCTTACAGTATTTAAGCATTGGTCGAGGTACATGTAGGCATACAGATTTGGATGCGGGCATAATCCTGGGTCTTGGACAGCGTCTTGTGTCCCGCAGGTACCTGCGGCGTATACATGGCCATTTGATGCTTGATTGAGCTGTCGTCTCATAATGGTTCGAGAGCACGTGACGGTGTTGCAAAGAAGAAGAAGAAGAAGGAGGAGAAGATAGGCCCTGTTTCCGCTTCATTTCGACCGGTCCAGTTCAACGCCTGAAGAACAGCAACAAACGACGACCAGTCCGCTGTGGCCATGCCCAACGTTATTAGAACGTCCGGCCACCGAAAGAGGAACCCTACGCCGTCGCGCGTGCCGTCGGCGATACGAAGCGGGACCAACTGCAGGACCGAGGTGAGTTTGCCTCTAAAGGAGCCCGACAGCAAACGCAGACGCTACGAGGCTGCTACTTTGTGGCTCATCGGATTACTGCCCGAAGGCGCAAACAGAGAGCCCATGGAATGTGCAGTTCGAAGGGAAGATATTTACGGTCTCTTTGAGGGGAAGGGGGAAGAAATATCTTACAAGTGCGTGACAGATGCGTCCCTTTGGTGTACTAAACAGCAGTGTTTGATGCATGCCTAACCTGTGAAAGGTACTGGCTGTCAAGGCGCTCGTGTGCATTTAATGTGTTATTCCGCGCGCATCAAAGTGATCTAGCATCCTCGAAAATAAAGTGCATTTCAATTGCCAGTTGCCTAGACCAACAATACGCTTATGATAGCGAGTGTATTTACTTAAGGCGTTTTGCATGCTCTACTTTCGTTTCCAAAACCTTCGTAGATTGCTTGTTGTGGCTTCAGCTAAAACACTTTCTTTCAACGCATCTGATTGGAGCCATGAAGAATATTCCCTCCTTTTCCAGCAACTTTACTGAAAGCATGCCTATCCTACAGTGAAATAGACCATCGTACAGTAAAGTTTCCCGGGTTTACATGGCTACGCTAGCAAGTTTTGACTTTGTGTAGCTTTGTTTTCCTGGTTTAGTTTCCCTTAATTTGGTTTGATTATTCTTTTGTTGCACAGCACTAAAGCTTATGTCCAGTTGTTCAAGTAGCCGGCATGGTATACTAGAATACAACCGCAGTTGGTGGTACCCAAATCTTTAGCAGGCCACAAAAGTCCCTGTTAAGAGCTAAATAAATACATTGAAAGGCTATGGAAAATTACGGCGTGATAGCTTAAAAGAGCATTAAAATGAAGGATAACAAAAAGTTATATACTTCTGTAGCAGGTAAACAAACGCTAAAGACTGCGTAAGAACCTTCATATAGCTATTTGGTCCACATGATCCTAGCCGCGAGCGAATGATAGTCTCTCTGGCACGCTGTGAATAGCGTTCTTCGGCACCAACACATTGTCATCGGTGCCACACCGTCTGAGACGGTAGAGTCCACGATAACTGGCAACAACTTGACTTGAGGGGAAAAATGAACTGAAATCTTTATACAGGAATGTACATATTGTAAGGCAACGCGAAGGTCGGACTTGGGGAATCAGGCTTTATTACAGACCTGAAGCCTTGGTCGCACACTGCAGCCAAACACACTCCGCGATGACGATGGGTATCTACAAGAGGGAGCAGGATGAAGATGAAGCAGCACGTTCAGCAGTGTGGAAGATGAAGCGCCACACAGTGCTCACACTATTTCGCCCGCGCAGTTCAAGCGGCCAACCTGGCCGCAATTAGTCCGCAGGATTGCGCCGAATAAAAGGTTTCATACGTGAAACGTGGACAACTTCAGTGCCACGGTAACGACAGTCCGGAGGAGGGTAAACAGGGGAGACGCGATAGTTGACCGGGGAGGTTTTTGCAACAACTGTGTAAGGACCAATGTAACGGTGCTGTAACTTGTCACAAAGGCCAGAAGTGCGTAATGGGGTCCAAAGTAACACCTCGTCGCCGGGACGGAACGAAACTTGGCGATGGGTTGCATCATAGCGGTACTTGCGGTCTTCCTGGCTAGCTTCCGTGTTGACGCGAGCAAGCCGGCGTGATTTGGCCACTCGGGAAAGGAACTGGTCAGGAAGAGAGGATGAGGAACTGGCATGTGTAGAAAGAAAAGAGGCGTCAAGAAAGGTAGCGGGAGAACGGCCGTAGACGAGGAAAAACGGGGTGTAACCTGTGGTCCGCTGTACAGCCGTATTGTAGGCGAACGTAACAAAAGGAAGTATTACGTCCCAGTTTCGGTGGTCCTGGTCGACATACATAGACAACATGTCAGAAAGCGTGCGGTGGAACCGCTCAGTCAACCCATTGGTCTGCGGGTGATAGCTGGAGGTCAATTTGTGATGTGTGGTTGAGGCCTCAATAACTTCGGCTACAATCTTCGACAGAAATGTCCGACCACGATCGCTGAGAAGCACTTGAGGGGCCCCATGGCGCAGTACGAGCGATTCCAAAAAGAAGGTCGCGACCTCATGTGCTGAGCCATTAGGCAGGGAAGCGGTCTCAGCGTAGCGTGTTAGGTGGTCGACGGCGGTGACGATCCAGCGATTACCTCGTGCGGACAATGGAAGTGGCCCGTATAAGTCTATGCCAACAACGGTAAAGGGAGTAGCAGGGCAAGGTAGCGGCTGTAGTAGGCCAGCAGGAGGAGAAGTGGGCCGTTTGCGGCGCTGACATGGCAGACAAGAGGCGACGTATTTTGCCACACTTGAGGCGAGGCCTGGCCAGAAGAAACGGGCTTTCACGCGGTGGTAAGTTTTATGAAAGCCTAAGTGACCGGCTGTAGCATCATCGTGGAAAGCCGCCAGGATACGGATGCGAAGCGCTTTCGGAATAACGGGGACCCAACGGGTGCCTTCGGAGCAATAAATATAACGGGAGAGCACGCCGTTGTCAAGTTTGAACTTTTGGAGTTGCCTGCGCATCCTAGCGGTAGGAGGGTGAGAAGCACCGGTGAGAAGGTCGATTAGGGAAATACAGTAGGGATCTGCTCGCTGGTTTGAAATAATGGCGTAGCGATCTGGAGCAGCGGCAAGAGTAGCACAGGTTAAGGTTGGGGCTCTGGACGACATTGGGACGTCGAGGGTGCACACAGGAAGGCTCGAGGAAGCACTAGGTGGTGAATCTGAGAGCGGGCAGCGGGAAAGAGCATCGGCATCTCGATGTTTGCGTCCCGATTTGAATACGACATCAAAGTGGTACTCCTGCAAACGCAGAATCCAACGGCCCAGGCGTCCAGTCAAATTTTTGAAGGTTGATAACCAGCACAGAGCGTGGTGATCGGTAACGATCGGGAAATGGCGGCCGTAAAGGTAGGGGCGGAATTTCTGAACTGCCCAAACGACGGCTAGGCACTCTTGCTCAGTGATGGTGTAGTTGCGTTCCGCTATTGTTAGAGTTCGACTGGCAAACGCAATTACCTTTTCCCGAGAAGCTGTATCACGTTGCAGAAGTACGGCGCCGATACCGAGGCTGCTGGCATCGGTGTGAAGAATGGTGGCAGCAGTGTCGTCGAAGTGAGCGAGAACAGGGTCCGAAGTGAGGGCATTCTTTAGGGTTTGGAAAGCTTTTTCGCATTCTTCGGACCAATTGAAAGTAGTACGGTCTGTAAGGAGGCGGTGGAGCGGTGCAGCAATGGTAGCGAAATTTGGAATGAAACGGCGAAAGTACGAAGACAGGCCAAGGAAACTGCGTAGTTCCTTAGTGCGCTGAGGGCGTGCAAAGTTCAAAACTGCAGCAAGCTTGTCAGGGTCGGGTCGAATGCCATCGCGGCTGACGAGGTGGCCCAGGATCTTGATTTCTTTCTTGGCGAAATTACACTTTTTTGTGTTCAGCTGGAGACCGGCGGATGCCAGGCACGTTAATACTTGATCAAGGCGGCATAAATGATCAGAAAAAGTCGCAGAGAAAATAACTATGTCGTCTAGGTAGCACAAGCATGTTTTCCACTTAAGTCCTCTAAGAACAGTGTCAATCATGCGCTCAAACGTAGCGGGGGCATTACAAAGTCCAAAAGGCATGACATTGAATTCGTAAAGCCCATCGGGAGTAGCGAATGCGGTTTTTTCTTTGTCGGCTTCGTGCATCGGTATCTGCCAGTAACCGGAACGCAAATCCAAAGTGGAGAAATATTCGGCGCCCTGAAGACAGTCGAGGGAGTCGTCAATTCGTGGCATAGGGTAAACATCTTTTCGAGTGACTTTGTTAAGTGCGCGGTAATCAACGCAAAAACGCACGGACCCATCCTTTTTTTTGACCAAGACGACCGGAGATGACCAGGGGCTAGCTGATGGCCGAATAATGTCTCGCCGGAGCATATCATTCACATTATCTTCTATGATTTTACGTTCTGATAAGGAAACACGGTAAGGGCGGCGGCTAACAATAGAAGTACCTTCTGTAATAATGCGGTGCTGTGCAGAAGACGTTCGGCCCAAGGTCGGAGAAGTGACATCAAAGGAGGCTTGGTGTTTTCGAAGTAATTCCTGCAAAGCTTGGCGGTGAGTCGCAGGAAGGTCAGGATTGATGGTGGCAAAGAGAACACAGAGAGAAGCATCGGAAGAAGCTGCTGGTGAGGAAGAGGGGGCGGTAAGGGTGGTGAGGGACACCGGGTGAATGTCCAGGACACAAGGAAAACATGTCCCTTTAGTCAGCACAATGGGCTCTGGGGAAGTGTTCGAAGCAGCGACAAGCGCTGTGCCATGCTCAAACCGAACAAGACTTGGTGGTAGCGCGATTCCGCGGGTCAGATGGCGATCAGAAGGCACGATTAGCACATCTCCGTTATCAATGTCAGTAGAAGTAAGCGCGACAAGTTGTTCGCATCCAGGGGGCAACACTGAGTTAGTAGCGGCAAGCAGGCGATAACGGGGCTCGGGAGGTTCAGAAGACGGATCGCTCTCGTTCATGTAAATGACCCTGTCGCGACACGAAATGCTGGCTGATGCGGCAGACAGAAAATCCCAGCCTAAAATAATTGGGTGAGCGCACGGTGACATCACGGCAAATTGTACATGGTGGCGGACACCATCAACAAAAACTCGCACAGTACACTTTGCAGAAGGCCGAATTATTGCACCATTAGCTCCGCGGAGTTCAGGTCCATCATAAGGCGTTTTCACTTTTCGCAAGCGGGAGCACAAGTCAGTGTGTATCACAGAAACAGCGGCGCCCGTGTCAACCAAAGCCTCAACAGATAATCCTTCAACCCGCACTAAAATAATATTCCAGGGACGTTCCGGAGGATTTTTGGGATGGCCGAAGAGTGCAGTTTTCCCTCCTAAAACTGCAGTGGTCAGTTTTCCGACAGGCGGGGAGTCGTCAGAGAAGCTTGACGGAGAGGCGAGGTGGAGCGGCGAAAAGGCGAAAGAGAACGGCGTCTTGAAGGCCTGTAACCAGCAGGCGGAGCGGGGCTTTCTGGCGGGGGTGATGAACGTCGGGGATAATCAGGGAATGAACGGTGGTTAGAGCCGGAAAAGCGAGGAGGGTAGTCTGCTTCAAATGATTCGTAGCCGCGGCGTTCATTCTGGAGCCTGCGACGACAGAAGCGGGAAATATGGCCTCGGTACCCGCAGTAATAACACACAGGGCGGGCTGGGCGCCAGTTGGGGTAGTATGTCGGCGCGGCGGCAGGTGGTGCCAATGCAGCGACATGAGCAGTGGTAGGCGCCGGTGGCGTACGTGCTCCAACTGCGGGCGGCAAGGACGTGATCTGGGCGTACGTTGGCACCTGACAGATGGTAGGAGCGACCGATGTTGGCGGGGAATGGGTCATTGAGGCCAGCTCTTCTTTAACAATGCTACGCAGGCCGGCACTTGAATTATGTGGCTCAGATGCAGGGCGGCACAAATTACCTTGAGCCGAGAGCTCTTCACGAATTAATTCGCGAATAAGCACACGGAGGTCAGCTTCGGCAGTGAAACCAAATGAAGTGGGATCAGGCTGCAGGCGTATTGACTGTAGTTCGTCAAGGCGTTGACAAGTCGATATGATGGCGTCAATTGTGGTTGGGTTCTGCACGGCCAGGGCGTTATAGGCGAGTGGACCAATACCTTTAAGGACGTGCCGAACCCGCTCGGCCTCTGGCATGGTGGCATTTATGCGCCGACAAAGTGCGAGAACGTCTTCGATATAAGAGGTATAGGTCTCATTGGACCGCTGAAGTCGGGCTTCTAGCTTCTTCTTGGCGGACTCCGTGCGAACAGTAGGAGCGCAGAAAATCTGGCGTAACTTTTGTTTAAAGGTAGCCCAATCCGGAATCGTCGACTCATGATTTAGAAACCACGTTTTGGCCACATCCGTCAAATAAAAGGACACATTAATTAATTTAAGAGAATCGTCCCATCGGTTGAAAGCACTGACCCGGTCGTAGCTGTCGAGCCAGTCATCAGCGTCGTCGCCGCGGAGACCGGCGAACATCTGAGGGTCGCGCTGACGGCTACTGACAGTCCAAGTGGCAAGGGGAGCTGGAGTCGAGTTGGTAGCAGCCGGAATAGCGGAGTGGCCCTCTTGTGTCATGACGATGGTGGTCGGGATCAAACGGCGGCCAGAACGAAGCTCCAGGTGGATGCAGGTGACGAAGCAGCGGGGAAATCAAGGCGCACCTCCACCACGTGTAAGGCAACGCGAAGGTCGGACTTGGGGAATCAGGCTTTATTACAGACCTGAAGCCTTGGTCGCACACTGCAGCCAAACACACTCCGCGATGACGATGGGTATCTACAAGAGGGAGCAGGATGAAGATGAAGCAGCACGTTCAGCAGTGTGGAAGATGAAGCGCCACACAGTGCTCACACTATTTACAACAGGGGAAACAACAAGCACGATAACATGGAACTGGCTACACTCTCCGGCATGGCCGAAGAGGCGAGGGATCAAAATCTAGCTCAGAACAATTCTGCAGGCCACGGGCCCGGTTTTGCCACCTTCGGAGCCCGGCCCACATTTTTCATCATCCGATCACAACGATCTCGCACATGATTGGTTCATAAACACTTTCGGCGGCGAGAACAAACTGCCTGTCACCGCATCTTCGAGCGCGACCGCGAAGTCCTCGGAAAAAGGGACCGCTTTTCCTCTCTGCCCCCGTTTCCATCGTGCGCTCCTTCCCGACTCCTGCTCGAGGGTAAGTGGGAGACGGCCGCAGCTGGGCATTGAACAAGTGACCCAAATAGAGCGGACGGTCCTAATGGCGCCGCGCATATCACCGACCCCTTACAAAGCGGCAAAGAATTTTCTGCGACCGCCAAAATAAAACTTTTGTATGGACCAGCCGAAACGTTTAGAGGTCTTTAATATGAATGCTTGCCGCAACTTCTGCGACACATTCTCTATCGCCGCCAGTTACAGCCACTTGACGTAGATACAAATGTCTGCTTTAATTTGTAGGGCTCGTGGCGCGCCGCGCTTTCGAAGGCCGCGCCACTTCCCAATGCTCCCTGCGCGGTGCCCGTTTCCCTCTCCCCGCTCGCTCGGGGATAACCGGTCCCGCGCGAGGGGGCTATAAAAGAAGGCACGCGCCACCGTCTGTCTCTCTTGGTCTCTGGCTTCTTGGTCCCTGGCTCGTCGCTCCTGCTTTGCTCCCGGAACGACCCGCAGCCACCCGGACGACGACCCCGGAGAGCCTCGACGACGCCCGCGCTTAACGTGAGATTAAAGATGTTTATCATACGGCCCACTGTGTGTTTGTCGTGCGCATCCCTCGGGCAGAGGAATCGCCCACAACTGGCCCCACGTTGGGCGCCAGTTGTGGGCGATTCCTCTGCCCGAGGGATGCGCACGACAAACACACAGTGGGCCGTATGATAAACATCTTTAATCTCACGTTAAGCGCGGGCGTCGTCGAGGCTCTCCGGGGTCGTCGTCCGGGTGGCTGCGGGTCGTTCCGGGAGCAAAGCAGGAGCGACGAGCCAGGGACCAAGAAGCCAGAGACCAAGAGAGACAGACGGTGGCGCGTGCCTTCTTTTATAGCCCCCTCGCGCGGGACCGGTTATCCCCGAGCGAGCGGGGAGAGGGAAACGGGCACCGCGCAGGGAGCATTGGGAAGTGGCGCGGCCTTCGAGAGCGCGGCGCGCCACGAGCCCTACAAATTAAACCGTACGAAAGTACCGGCGTGGCCTATAGGAAATCGTGTCTGGCTCGAGATGTACGTCTCCCACGGGCTCGAATACAGTATCCCTCTCCGGTACCAAAGGACAAATAAGGTACTCCTGTCGACTTGGACATGTCATGTGGGCTGGGGACGTCACACAGCTCAGCTATCACACAGGGCCAAGCCATGTCATCTGCCAGCCACCACCCTGGCATGCGTCACACTCGTGTTGAAGAAGTACGCAGTTCCGCCCTTTCTGCTGCATCAAGAGAGACATGAGCATGCCGCGCGAGCTGTCACGCTCCGACTTCCGAGACTTCGCCACGACACATAACGGCTTCTTCGCTTTAGGGACGCACATATAAGTGTAGCGCGCTAAAGGATAACATAGCTAACATAACATAATGAGCTAAATATAGTGGCCGTGTTTCCACTGTTAGCTTGAACGCGCCTTCTGTTCATCCTGTCTTTTCTTTCAGCCTCCCGGCAGCAACGGTCACGGCAGGTCGGCTGCACATTCACCGGCTACCTCGCTCTTGTGTCAGGGTCACGATGATAATGCGACAAACAAAAAACGGGTAAGAAGCGCTGTTGTGCCGCTTCTATAATTTCAGTATAGAAATAAAATGCCTTTGCGAAGCTTGTGGAGTGCACACAGATCCTTGATGATCATATGCGTGATGTCGTTCAGGCTGCACATTATGTTGTTAAGAACTTGTTTCTCTGTAAACAGTACAAATCGAAGTGTGAGCCGGAATGGCTTTTTAAATTCTGCGGCTGACGCTTCTGTTGGTTCGAGCGACTTTTGACTTGCCCGTGATGTATGTATACCGTCAGTAAAAGTGGTATTTAACGCGCAATTGGTGGCGGAGCTCAGAAAACTACATCTTATTAAACGCCACTTAGCTACAACGACAGGGACAGCGAAAGAGACGCTGCATGCCGATAAAATAGAACACCGTCGCGATTGTCTTAATCTCAGACAGCTGTTGCTATAGGTGGCTTTTTGATGCAGTTTTCCTCAACTCTGTCTCCGGCTGTGTGTTGTATACCACTTTTGCTTACGACCCTACATACATACGCTTCATACAGTGGAGTGCATTTTACACCGACGGAAGTAGCTGGTTGTAGCATTTGATGAACATATCTAGCATCATGGTACTCGTATTATAAACTGACGCGGTCTAGTCATATATTATGTCGGTGGCGATTGCGTGAGTGCTTAATGTTGTTGGTCACTGAGCCCTTTAGTTCCGCAAGGATTGCGCGGACATCCGACGTGAACACGACGCTCGTAAATGTTTAATTGACGTGATCCATGCATGCTAAATTGGGGCCTTTCGGAATAATATTGCGTTTCTGCGAAATCGAGGCCCTGAAAAAGAATACGCAGTACAGTTGAACGTGGACGCACTCTGTCCATTGCTTTCGCCAGGCACCTCCCACCACCAGTCGCGGATTCAGTCCGGTCTCGGCGTCGCCTGCTCTGTCCCAAGCTGACGTCAATCCCGGACCGTCCAGGGTGAGCGTGGCTGCCTGATGCAGAAATACTCTCGCGTAATGCTTACGTACAGCGTCACTCTCTCAGTGCGGATGTGCATTAAACGCTAATCTGGCGCATTTTCCTGACCATCCTCGAAAAAGGTGATACTTATAATTGTTTTTCAAGGCATGGCGAAGATAAATCGGCCGTGGAATATAAATGTAGCGTAGGCCATTTTCAACGTTCTCTTTTGTGGAGTTTTATACTGCAGCGCACTGATCGTTTATGCTTAGCCAGTAACGAATGACGTGCGGTGGATGGCGCCAGTGCTGGTAGTCGATCCACTGCACAGGCACCAGCAGAGGGGACCAGTATAACGAGGAAAGCAATACAATTATATGGCAGTCACACATCTGCGCGGTCACCACTGTTCTAAATATTTTCTACAGCTCTTTCTCTCTCACTGTCATTTCCATCCTTCCCACACGGCGCAATTGAGGTGTACACCGAAATGTGAGAGTTACCGCGTCTCGAGTGCCTGGCTCTCATCGGCAGATCTGGAGGAGGAGGAACATTATTTGGTTTCGAACTGGAGTTGGCGCCGCCTAGTGCTTTGGTGCTCTATAGAGATATTTTGCGGGGGTGGGCACACGGAGGGTATACCTTCCTGAAGCGGAGGGTGAGATCGTGGTAAGTGGTCATGCTCTCTCGGGTTGATCCTGGGTTGGTGTTACCTACTGCCTGTTTGACTGATCCCCGGGCATAGTTGCGAGATGCCTAGTTTCCCGGATGGGCCGAGTGCGCATGCAGGTACCCAGATTAACTCGATATAAGAAAGGCTTGACTTGCCCAGCCGGGTGCAGGCTCTATTTACCCCTTAATCTGCGCTTTTCGATGAATTCTCTCCTCTCTCTTCTCACTTCCTGTAAACCAATTTACATTTCATTTTTCATCATCATCATCATCAGCCTGATTATACCCACTGCAGGGCGAATGCCTCTCCCATATTTCTCCACTTAACCCGGTTCTGTGCTAGCTGCATCCACTTGACCCCTGCGAACTTCTTAACCTCATCCGCCCACCTAACTTTCTGCCGCCCCCTGCTACGCTTTCCTTCCCTTGGAATCCAGTTTGTTACCCTAAGCGACCATCGGTTATCCTCTCTTCGCCCTACATGTCCTGCCCATGCCCATTTCTTCTTAATTTCTACTAGATTGTCGGTAACTTGAGTTATTGCTCTGACCCACTCAGCACGCTTTCTATCTCTTAATGTTACCCCTACCATTTTTCGTTCCATAGTCCTCTGGGTTGTCCTCAACTTAAGGTGAACTCTCTTGGTTAGCCTCCACGTTTCAGCCCCATACGTGAGTACAGGCAAGATGCAACTGTTGTATATTTTCCTCTTGAGCGATTTGAACATTACCGTAGTCTTCTGCATATTGATTTTCAAGCCTACCTTTCTACTTTTCCTGTCTAGGTCATCAATCATTATTTGCAGTTCATCCCCCGAGTTGCTTAGCAAGGCAATGTCATCAGCAAATTTCATTTCATTTCATTTCATTTATTAACCTTAAAGGCCCCTTTCGGGGTATTACATAAGGGGTGGGGTAGACAATCATAAAATATTGCACTTTTTTTTTTTTTTTACAGATTTTCACGTGATAAACACATTTCAATGTTGGCACTGAAGGATGATGGACAGGTGATGGTAACGACGGAGTGGGATTACTGATTACTGATTAAATCGCAGATTACTGAGGTATTCTCCATCTACCCTCATCCTTAACTGCTCCCATTCCAAGTCTCTGAATAATTCCTCTAAGCAAGCTGTGAATATATTACTGGGGAGATTGTCTCCTTGCCTAACACCTTTCTTTATGGAAATTTTGTTGCTTTCTTTATGCAGAACTATGGTTGCTGTGCAGCCATTATATATATCTTCCAGCACTTTCACGTACGGCTCGTCTACCACCGGATTTCGCAATGCCTGCATCACCGCCGATGTTTCAACTGAGTCAAATGCTTTTTCGTAATCAATGAATGCTATGTATAAGGGCTGGTTATATTCCGAGCATTTTTCTATCACCTGATTGATGGTATGGATATGATCGATAGTAGAGTACCGTTTCCGAAAACCTGCTTGATCCTTTGCTTGATTGCAGTCTAAGGTTGTCCTGATTCTATTAGCGATTACCTTAGTAAATACCTTATACGTAACAGACAGTAGGCTGATTGCTCTACAATTTTTAAGGTCCTTAGAGTCCTCTTTCTTATGAATGAGGATAATGTTTGCATTCTTCCATGGTTCCGGTATCGTCGATGACACCAGGCACTGCGTATACAGGCTGGCCAGTTTTTCTAGCACGATATCCCCCCCCCCCCCCCCCCCGTCCTTTAGCAAATCTGTAGTTATCTGATCCTCTCCAGCCGATTTCCCCCTTTTCATAGTTTCTAATGCTTTCTTGACCTCGTCCTTCGTCACTGGTGGAACGTCTGACTGTTTTTCCCTGCCGCTAATCTCGTTACGGTACTAATCGACTACTTTGGCTACTGTAGAGATCCGTATAGAACTCCTCGGCTACTTTGACTATCTTTTTCATATTCGTGATGACGTTGCCCGCCTTGTTCCTTATCGCATACATCTGGTTTTTGCCTATGCCCAATTTCTTCTTTACCTCTTTAAGGCTTCCCCCGTTCTTTACAGCATGCTCAATTTTCTCCATGTTATACTTTCTTATATCGACCACCTGGCGCTTATTGATTAGCTTTGATATCTCGGCCAATTCGATCTGGTCTGTTGGATTGGAAGCTTTCATACTCTGGCGTTTCTTAATCAAATCTTTCGTCTCCTTAGACAGCTTACCGGTACCCTCTCTAACTATCCTACCGCCTACTTCTACCGCACACTCAGTAATGATATCTCTGAAATTATTGCTCATTGCTTCTAGGGTAATGTCGCTATCCTCGGTTAGAGCTGAATATTTATTCTGTAGCGAGATCGTGAATTCTTCTGCCCTCGATCCCCCTCACCGCTAATTCGTTGATGGGTTTCTTTCTTACTAATCTGTTGCGTTCCTTTTTCAGATTTAGGCTAATTCGGGACCTCACCATCCTGTGGTCACTGCATCGCACATTCCCGATTACCTCTACATCTTGCACAATGGCGGGGTTGAACACATTGTTAAGTCAATTTCATTTTTAGTCTCCCCGTTAGGACTTTTCCATGTCCATTTCCGGTTCTTCCGTTTGCTGAAGAAGGTATTCATGATTCTTAAGTTATTGCGCTCTGCAATCTCAACTAGCAACTCCCCCCTGCTATTCCTAGAACCAATGCCATAGTCACCTACAGCCTGGTCTCCTGCCTGCTTTTTCCCTACCTTGGCATTGAAGTCGCCCATTGTATACTGCGTCTTTACTTTTCGCATTGCCGATTCTACATCTTCGTAGAGGCTTTCAAATGCATGGTCATCATAACTATACATGTAGGTGCATAGGCCTGTACAATCTTCAGTTTATACCGCTCATTAAGCCTAATTACGATGACTGCCACCCTCTCAATAATAGTATAGAATTCATCTATATTACCCGCTATATACTTATTGACAAGAAAACCGACTCCTAGTTGTTGCCTCTCTGGTAAGCCTCGATAACACAGTACATGCCCACCTTCAGTACAGTATATGCATCATTCGGCCTCCTAACCTCACTAAGCCCTATGACATCCCCTTTCATGCCCTCTAGTTCCTCTAACAGCACTGCTAAACTAGCTTCACTAGTTAGGGTTTTAACGTTAAACGTTGCCAGGGTCAGTTTCCAATGGCGGCCTGTCAAGCGAAGCCAGGAATTCTTAGCACCCCTTGCTGCGTCACAGGTCTGACCGCCGCCGTGGCCAGTTGATCCGCAGCCGCTGGTGACTGAGGGCCGGGGTTTTATGGAGCTTATCATAGGAGGTTGTGGCCAATTACTGCACCAGGGTGGCCAACTTCTGTTCTGGTGAGGGAGTGCGTTGCCGGAGGTGTCACCGGCATCAGGTCGCACCCCAAACCTGTTTATGCAATTTCATCGACACGCGGACTATCTTTTTTATTTTATTTTTTTTTTTTTTTAATCCGGTGGAGAATTGCGCGGCACCGAGATTTGAGCTCCGCGGTCCTCTTGCATGCGAGGCGGATGTTCTACCGCTACGCCACCGCTGCTATTCATTTTTCATTTTTATTCGAGGTCAATCCTTATTGCCCCGCTGTCCAGTCCGTTTTGTGTGAGTTACGTGACAATTCATCCTTGCAATAATTCTTCGGTTCTTATTTTCTCTGTACCCTGTAGGGAGCAAGGTCCCCTGAATATCATCCTTTCGTCTCATCCGGTTGTGACAACCCTTCGCTGAAGAAGTCACGCAAATCGGTAAGCATCAGTTGAGGCTGGCACGCCAGAGCCTGCGGCGCCGAGCAGGTTAAATACTGGTTATGGTCTTAAACCGACTCAAGCTCAGCTTTCTGGGTAGTTTTTAACTGCGAGGCAATTGCTGTGAGATATTGTATGCAAACTTTCGTGAGAATGGTTTAAGCTCCAGATGCGTAGAAAAAAGTGCCTTAAGATGCGTAGGAAAAAGAGTCTTGATTTCTTTTTCCCACGCTCGCACCTTAAAACTGCCGCAGAATATCAAATTGGCTGTGTTATTGAAAATAATAATGAGACCTGCCGAATATCGTAAGCTGCTTTTATGAACACGTTGAAAGAAATGCTCTAAGCTTCCAAGCCTTAGCAAAATTTGACCCTGAAATTTATCACTCGCTTACAACTAGTAATTAAGACTTTCATAAAAAACCAGCTGGGTGCGTGCTAACAAATCGCAGAAACGGCAAGCCTGACAAGGCTACATCTTCGGATATATTGATTTTTAATGCTCCTTTTATATAATATATACGAAGTTACGTGCAATGTCTCTTTCTCAGAATTGGTTCGAAATTTTTGGTGCATATTCTCAGTTCCAACTTGGCTGATGCGCGACACGGAGGCAATTGTTTTAGGGCATATAACAAGCAATGGAGAAAAGTGTGAGCTGTTTTTTTAGCTGTACGTGTTAAAGCCTATGCCTTTCGGTGTCACGTATATATATATAGGCGGTGGACGGATTAAAAATTATTTAGGTAAAACGGCGCGAAAAGAGACAGCACAAGACACAGGGACGAAAACTACACTACCTGTGTATTTTATCCTGTCTCTTTTCGCGCAGCTCTACCCCGATCTACGATGAACCAACCAGCCCGCAACAACGTTCTACTACGGACCGAAGGAGCCTTGTCGCAATGTATTCGTTCATTTGCTTGGCGCATTTTGTATCCGTTAAAAAAAAAAAAGAAAAATAGGAGACTCTACAATCTCCTGAATGCACGAACATCACATTCGCCTGTGAAAAATACCGTAATATCAAAAAAGAAAAACCCCAAGGCCAAACACACATTCTTTTAGTGACAGTTTCCTGATACGCATCACCTCTGGCCAATTTTGAAGGAAAACAAAAATTCTGAATGATATTGCAGTAAATTTTTCGCTTGATTATCAGAAAATTTTAACCAGAGATTTAGGGGTTTTTAAGTACTAGTATTCATCAGTACCTACTGCTGAACCCAAGGATTATTTTTCTGACTTCCACTTTAATCACCTGCCGCGGTGGGGCAGTGGTTAGGGCGTTCGAAAACTGTGCCCAATGATGCGGGATGAAATCCCGGCCGCGGCGGTCGCTTTTAGGTGGAGTCGCAAAGCAAGGCGCGCATGTGCTATGCGATATCGAACCCCAGGGGATTGAAATTTCCGGAGCCCCCCACAACGGCATCGCTCATAGCCTGAGCCACCTGCGTTCGCGCGTCTTAAATGGTTTAAACGAATAGAGTTTACCACGGCGATTTTTTTTTTTTTTTTTAAGCAAGCGCTTCTATGCTGCAAATGTACTGCTATCATGTACGACGCCTTTGTGGGCCCGCACCTGGAACAGTGCCTTACTGAGAAGCCTGGAACCAGTCGAGGTTCTAATCGCTGATTACGTCATTTCAAATCCCAAAGAGACTTCGCATGCTTCACCTGCCAGAGTAAAGCCTAAACCAACTTGCCTGAGGAAACCTGCGCCGCTTGACTGCATTTCCACCCAGGCCTTATCGAATTTTTTACTCAAGATCACGGAATCGAAAAGGACCTCCAAGGAGAAAGTCGTGTCACCATCGAGAGAGGCCAGCCGAGGAATTAAGTCGCCGAGAGCCAAGGTGGGAAAATATCTTTTTTGTGCCTACCAGGGTGTGCTGGAAACGCAAACGTACAAAATTCATGGCGCACTACTTATTTCGGCGGGAGTTCATTCAATAATCTTTTTTTCGCAATCTGCGGAACTTTACATTATTTTTCATGCGAGCAATAGACTCTTTTCACTGCGCAGGAATAGCTTCCGGAAGAGCTGCTTCGCTTCGCTTTGTTATACCTTAAAGACCATTATCAGACGGTATTACATAAAGGGTGGGACACACAGGAATTAATAACACAGGAAGTGCATAATAATATGGCAAGAAAAAGTTATACAAAAATTTGTCATCAAGCTCACGTGTAGTGCAGTTAAGAGACGTCGATGCGAAGGCGATGGCTGCAAGATCTCGTGGAAGGCTGGCTGCCCGGGGGAAGAATGACGAAGCGAATGTAGCGGTGTGGACGCGAGATGCTGCTGATGGCCGATTCGAAGATAGATGCGTGGTGGGTGCTCGCAAATTTAAGGTTCCTGCCTTACCTCAGGATAAAACAGTTTGGTGAACAAACTAGTAATGCGGCGACGATGAGCAAGGAACTGGAGATTGGATTGCACGATTTTAAAGATCATATACTATGTCAAAAGAGTAGGACGAATGAATGAATCTAGTTGCCCTGTTCTGAAGTGATTCAAGTGACTTAGATATGTATCCTTTTTTCGTAGACCAGATGGGAGATGTGCATTCTAATTTGGCTCTAACTAGTGATTTGTATGCCAGAAGCGTTACGGGAAGAGTGTCTTAAAATGCCTCGGAAATGCAGTTCCCCGGATAGCGAGTTGTCGGCTTGTGGCCTAAAGTATCGATATAGAACATGAAGTTTCAGGACAGCCAATAGCTTCGGAGTTGGTTACATGCTGAAGAAGAGTACACATTACTAAATCGATTTTACTGGTTTAGTGTTTTAATTGTTATTATGTATTTCTGCCGCGTAACCTTCCTTGTTCACTAGCATTCGGGGTGGCGCAGTGGTTACGGTGCTCGACTGCTGTTCTCAAGGGTGCGGGATCGAATCCCGGCCTCGGAGGCCGCTTTTCGATGGAGCCGAAAAGCAAGGCGCCCGTGTGCTGTGCGATGTCAGTGCATGTTAAAGAACCCCAGATGGCCGAAATTTCCGGAGTACTCCACTACGGCGTCCTCCATTATGGCGTCTCTCATAGCAAACCAAAACCATTACTGAAAAATTTAAGTCGTACACGTGCCCTGCCTGAAACTTTGGCCGATCCGAAGGTGAAGAGTTAGGCTCTAGCACAGCGGTCTCTGAACGCGAGATCATATAGGCACTGCGTGCAAGTCCGAAGGAAGCCTCACGAGTAACAGAACAGTGAAATGACAGGAAACACAGTGAATAATAATAATAATAATAATAATAATAATAATAATAATAATAATAATAATAATAATAATAATAATAATAATAATAAATTGGTTCACAGGAAAGGACAGGTGTAGTATGCAGTATATGTCTGCTTCCGTGGGCACATCAAAGAAGCCGAGAAAACGAAATTGAAAGGCCCAGTGATGTCTCGAGTCTGAGTCGATACCGCTGTGTATACCATGCAGTGCTGAAGAGCTGTATAGAGACGTCAACTATAATTTCGTCCAATGTGCAAACGCTGCTCTGAAATATGTTGGTATGTGCGGTCCCTCTTGGCTGTGAGCACTAATCGTCTGCGCTGCATTTTCCCGCCGGCATCAAAAGCACATCGATGCCTCGCGTCTCCGGGAACTGCTGGACAGGTCTGTGCTGACGCCCGAGACGCATGCGACTACAGCGCTCACAGTTCCTTTACCGGGAGACAGGATGACGAGCCAGTGCTTGCTTTGGGGTGCGCTGGCTACGGAGGTGCTGGTCGTCGCGCTGCTAGTGCTGCTCAGTCGCCGGGGCTCCACAGTGTGCGACACCGAGGCGTGCCGCCACTACGGCAAGCTGCTCGCGGCAAGCCTTAACACCAGCGTGGACCCGTGCAACGACTTCCATCGCTTCGTCTGCTCCGGCTGGGAGTCCAGGCGCTACCGCTCCGTGATGGACACTATGTACGAAGAGTGAGCGCCGCTTGTTATTATCCGGAACCTGTTAAAGCTACCGCCGGTGGTTAATCCCTCAAGGTGTAACTGCGCCGGAATGGCCATTATTTCCTCAGTAAGCAGTCTTTATCCCTTCAGACACTTGCCGCAAGGGTAATCGGCCCCAGACTTCCAGTCATGGGGAGGTGACATAAATCTCTACGTCGCTATCAGTACTATACTGCTGTTCTACTCACCTTGTGGCAAACTGCGGTGGTCAACAGTTCTTCCCCCAGTGAAAGTGCTGTCACAGTACCTCGTGACCTTTCTCGAAGCCAGTCTGTCAGTTTTGACGCTGTATTTCACAGCGGGGAGCCGGCAACGTTCATTGAAAGCACTTCTCACTGAAAAGAAATGCAGATGCAAGTGCGAGTTTGTAATGTTCTAGTTCTGCATGCCCACGGCCTCCGGAATTGATATGCTTATGGTTCTGAGTGTCAATGACGTGCGCCCGAAATATCATCGTAAATCGCAGAATTGAAACTAGAAACGTTTCATTGTTCGTTGGGTGGTTTTGCTTTATATGTTCCATATAGGAGAGATCCAGAATGTCAGCTCAGGGGTCAATAAATGCAACGAAGTGAATACATGCGATTTTTCATTACAAGCACAATATAAGAACGAAAAGAATGCACGAGCACTATGAAAATGACAAATAATTAAACGTTGCCTAGGGGTTTTCCTCTATATTTAAGTTTTGCATGGCGTGTCTATTGCCCTGGAGTAGGAATCGAAACGTCTTCTCCGAATGTACGCACCTGAATTGTGGTCCTTGGCAGTCGCCCTCTCTTCTCGCTTCGAGGAACAGAGTCCCACATGAGGCGCAATAGCACATAGAAGATATGCCGAGAAACATTCATCTCCGGCACCTTACATGGAGCGCTGGAAGGCTCAAGGTAACAGCCCATCGCTTGCTGCGTCTCTCCTACTCAGATTCATCAAGAAGGTTGCCGAGAAGATAGGAAGGATGCATGTGCCACCGGAGCACCAGACAGCAATACAGAAGGCTGCCAAATTCTTCCAGTCCTGCCGTAAGATCTACAGGGAACGCAGCAGCGACCTTGGGGCTGTTCGGGCTCTACTAGCTCGTGCCGGTGTGCTGTGGCCCGAGATGAGCACCTCGGCGCGGCTCCTGCCCACACTCTTCTGGATGGCAGCGGCCTGGAATTGGGGAGCGGTCATCGAGTTCCTCACGGACAAACCTGGCCTGTTCACAGTGCGGCCGTCTTTACTCTACTTCCTCACTCTGCAGGTCTTGCTCGATTACTCTGTTCAGCCGACTTCAGTGCACTCGTCAGTCCGGCCCAGTCAATTTGGGGGAAAAAAAAAATTCAGTGCTTGTATAGTGACGTTTGCCTCCCGATTCCCATTGCAAATAGGTTGTTAGATATTTAAAGAACACTGGAAAACCCTAAAAAAAAAAATGGGGGGGGGGGGGGGGGACATGTGATTCCGCCTTCTTAAAGGAAAGGCTGGAACTTTGGAATTCTTCGTACACAGCAGTGCGGCCAGTTCGCTCCAGCGAATGCTGAGGAATAGCGAAAGGCGCCCTGTGTGATTTGCGACTTCAGTGCACGGTAAAGACTCGCACTGATCTAGATTAACTCGGAGCAGAGGCGTCGCGTAACAGGGGAGATCGTAATATCGCGCTGCTTAGTTTTACCTGAAAACAGCGAACAAATTTAGGAAAGCCAAGATCACTAAGTTCAGTTTTACGCTGTCTTGTATAAAAGGTGCAAAACGGGGGGCTAATTGCGCTCCATCAGCTGTCGGAAAATGGCTCCTTTGTGTTTTCAGATAGCGCTGCTGCCGGAAGCCTCGATTTGGTTGTTTTGAGAACAGAAAATCACTCGCAGAGGAGAAACAGTGCTTGGAAAACTCAGAGTCACATTTTTCTTTGTATATGGCCTTCATGGTGCCAGACACACGTAAGAACGATCATGTAATATTGGTCCGTGAGAAAGGCGTCATCGCAGTCCTGAAAGATTAGGCACCTGTTGCGTGGGAAATAAGACATTCACCGAGATGTATAGGGCTCCTACCGTGTAATCCACTGTAAAACTAGTAAGCAAATGACCAGAACTAGCGTCCGGCATTTTTCATGCGAAAGCACAAGGGCCCCTTGTCGCATAAATGGCGGCATTCACGTCGTCGTTGGCCGTTACCGAATAATCCTGATTGGTCGACAGGAACAGACGTCACGGCCACATGACCTTGCGTGGGAGTTCTCGCAGCGCTCGAGTTAAATGTGACATCACTCATGAAATAAAAGTGATTAAGATATAGCATGTAAATGTGAATAAACTTTCGTCGAATTCTCGAACGATTTAACTGTATTAAGAAATTAAAGCAAAACTTAAAAACATCAGGGCTGGTTTCGAAGCCCCAGTCACCCTGCTGCGAGCCAGGCACGCTGCTGACGTACACGAAAGGTACTTTTTACTTTATTACACACTTGGCAGCAGGAACACAAGCAAGAAAAAGATTTTTAATTGACATGACACTAAAAACTCTAATCATTTTTTGGCCAGTGTAGGTGGAAAAATGGATTAAATGATTTCAATTTGTCTAAGACAAGTAGCCACCCAGGTTGAGCAGTTTGCTTTCCGAAAAATTAACTTGTTTAGATCACACTGGTAATGAAACAGGGATGAGCAGGACGAACAGCAATGCGCATGTCTGACATTCATTTGAGTACACCGTACACTCTGCATGCATAGAAACATTAAAAGATCCCAAGGCACTCCACTTGGATCGTCTTGACAGCAAGCGGATTCAGAACAGTCTTAGGGGCAAATCTTCAGGACGTTTTAAAGAAAAACTGCATCGCGGGAGTCAAGAGCGATATGCTCTGTTGACTCTACTTTTTTAAACATATTATACAGTCAACCGACCAAGGTACAAAACGACCTTTGCTTTGTAACTGCGGGTTCATCGGAAGAGCACGTGTGAAAAAAGGAGAATTCACTGAAGACCTCACAGGCATTCTTTTGCCTCTTCTGAGCACGTCGCTTTCTGGCCCCAAAAATATAAACATAATGATAAACTGGCGTTGGCAGAGATACTTGAAGCAGACCTTTCCATAGCCTTTTCCACGTAACGCGGCCATATATTCATTTGAAAATTTCGGCGATACGAACTGACTCAACAACTCCTCACGTCACCCAATTGAGCGCGCGAGCAGTAACATCTATTCACTGGATAGGTTAAAATGGCTCGTGTTAAAATTAAAAGCACCTTGATAATTAGTTTCGCTGAATTATATTATGAGCAAAATGAAAAGGACGCTATCGCGTAATCCCCGTAAGGCGGAGTTTGTGTCCCCTATTTCTTGCGGCAGATATGATGCACCCTATGTAGGTAAGGGAAGGAGACTAGTGTCCTCTTCTTCTGCTAGGAGGAGTGGTCGCGAGGTTTAGTCTGCAAAGAAACAGCCAGAACCTTAATTTTTCCTGAGATATTCTAGAAAAGCACTTCAAATCCAATGTCGCAGTGTGTCCGTGTTCTTTCATGCCTCTAGCTGGGCATACTGGGCACTTAGACCTCGGGTATGAGCGCGGGTTTACCAGGAGGCATATTCTCGCTGGTGACATAAGCCGGCAATCTGAGCTCGGCGTAGGACAGCCTCTATCCATCGGAACGTGCTAGATGGGCGACATTCGGAATTAGTTTCCGCATATCTGCCAGGAACCTCCGAAAAATTGGTCACACCAAAATATTTTGTGCAAGCGCATGTTCTCAACGGGAAATTGCTTACGAACGCAATTTTTTCGTATTGTGTAAGATTGCACAATGACACCGCTCACGCAATTGTTTTTTTTTCCTGCGGCAGTGTTAACTTTGCGAGCGCAGGAGAGACATCAAAAACGAGATTTTGCTACTCATCTGAAGATAAGACCATTCTCATCAATATTTTCACAAAAGTATCTTACAATAGTGGCTTGTCACAAACCCTTGCGAATGATGAGTACTAACACATCTGCTGCCTTTACCTTGCGTGCAGCGGAGGCGGTCGATGCTTGGAAGTTCTGGCCAAGACAAGTACCGCCAGTACTTCGACAAGATGTCGAATGCTTTCAGGAGGCCAAACACGAGCGTTCTGCCTTTCGAAGAGCTGATGAAGCTGGAACGATGGGTGGTGCCTCGCCTTCAGAAAAGCTACGAGGCTCACTACTTTAACTCGCTGCCCAACGCCAGCCTGGATCAGGTGGTGCTCATGACCGAGGGCTTGACGAACCTCTCCGTGTGGCGGGAGCAGCTGGCGTCCCACTTTAACGATACTTTGCCGGCCGGCGGCCGCTACTTGTTCACCGTGGAGAATCGCGAGTTCTTCTCGGCATTTTTCGGGCTGGTGGCCGATGTGGGCGAGCCGCAGATGACCTACTACGTTGGCTGGGCTACTGTACAGGTCATGGCGCTGCTTTCCAACGCGGAGCTCATCAGGTTTGTATAGGTGCTGCAAGAGGACGCGCTTTTCATTTTGCGTCGATAGCGGTTAATGACATGTTCCTCAGTTCTGTGGCGTCATCGTAAAACGGAGGGCCAAGGGAAGGAAACAGGAGTCATACGGTGATTGGTCAGAACACAAATACATAAAACATGAAGTCACTGCAAGTTGCCACGTTGAGTGGTCTGAACGTAGTGACGTTACCGCACTCCATCCGAGAAGGAGAAAAGTTTTAGCAGTGTAAGATGCGGCTTGAGGCGCCATGTTCAACGAGAAGAAAAGAATCGTGACCGAGAGTGTACGTGCTCATCGATCGGAATGGGAGATGGGAAGCTGTCATGGGGATCAATGACTTCTTGGCATTTTGCGGTCTTTCCGTCAGGTGACCAGTGTGTCTGCAGGTGAACTTGCAGTTGTACAGCAATGCCGATGCTTGGCTTGATCGCGAAGCCTAATGTTTGGATTTTGCTGTTACCTTTTTATTCTTCTTCATATGCGGGGACGCCAATCCTGTATGATTTTTCTAACCGGCTTCGCTGCATTAGTAATTAATAAGCACTCCTGCAAACAGCTGATAGATGAATCTTGCATTACGCGATGGTAATAATCATCGTGAGCAGTTATTGAAAGAAAAGCAGACAGGAAGCGCGTTAGTCATGACTGTACTTTTGGTAGCAATTTTGCTAAATGTGCATTCGATGTTCTCAGCATTATCTCTTTAGTGAGTTTTTTACGCTGAACACGTAAAATGCGGGTCAACTTTGGAAGTAAGGCACCCAGATCTGTGGAGGCCAGATTTCCCTGTGTCGCGCGTGAACAGCAGTTGCTGAAACATAGTAGTGCCGAAACCTACGTGCAGTTCATGGTGCATATGCTTTGACATTGGTGACACCTAGTTGTCTGATTAGTGCTGGGCGCATACACTTTTTGAGGATCTTCCTGCCAACCACGATGGTTGGAAATCTGCGTCATCTTCTGTGATGAGAAACTGCTAATTTGTCGAAAGTATTGTGCGTGCAATCCGAGGACTGTGAGGGTGTCGGAGCTAAGACTAGGAACAACCAGCTCCGACAGCATTCGGGTTCGAACTGTTTTTTTATTGCACTACTCACTCTGAGGCACTTAGCGCCAACATCTTCTTTGCCCGTGGCTTGCGATAAGCGGCACGAAAGGCGCTACAGAGCTCCCCCCCCCCCCCCTCTTCCGTAGATAAACACATGGCGAAGAAACAGGACACAGTTGGTAGTCAGCGCCAGTCCCGTCTTGTGTCTTCTTCCTGTGTCCTGTTTCTTCGCGTTGTGTTTATTTAGTGATAGTTATGAAGCAACTAGCGCAGACCAAGATCCTAACTGAACATGCAGTGGACGAGTTTGGTGGCAGATTCGGCAGAGTCGAAGCGAGAGTGAGTGGAGGGGTCAAGGTTGGAGGAGTGGCAATATAGGCAAGTTTCAGCCTAGGGTGAATGTCTTCGTCGCCCGCTAGAGCACACGGAACGGTCCGTTGTAGGCCGGTCTTATGGGAGGACGGACATGGTAGAATGTACATTGTGTCTTTCCTTTATAAGCGCTAAGTGATGGCATTAAAAACTTGGTTGAGAGTCAGCGCTCGTTCCGTGTCTTTCTCCTTCTTATCCACCATTGTTCGCGCTGTTTTACAATTATAATTACGGACATGGTCACAGCGAACGAAAACCTGGCTGCAGAAGTTCAGATCCTGGCTCACAAACACAGATTGAGGGTGGCGATTAGCAGGGATGACCGGAGCGATGTGTCGAAATGTGTTCCGGAGGTAGGGTAAAGCATCATAGATGAGAGAATGGGACGAAGGAGAGAATTCCCCAGGAAGTCGCAGGGGAAAGCCATAGACCAGCTCAGCAGAAGAGTAGCCCAAGTCAGCCTTTATTGCTGAGCGGATGCCCAGAGGAACGAGGGGAAGATTGTCGGACCAGCTTTCCCTCGGTTGATAAGTGGTAAGGGCAGCCTTGAGTTGGCGATGAAGACGTTCTACTATGCCATTTACCGAAGGATTGTAGGCGGTCGTATGAATGTGGCGGACGCCCAGGATGTGGTGGGCCGACTAAACTGGCGACCGCCGTCGGTGGCGACTGCAGACGGACAGCCGAAACGAGACGCCAAGCCGGCCATGAAGGCCGGAGCAATTGTCTCTGCCTAGCGTCAGAAATGGGCATAACCTCACGCCAGCGGGTGAAACGATCCGCACATGCGACCAGTTATGAGGCCCCACGTGATGACGGAAGAAGTCCAACAGTGTCTACGTGGACGTGGGATAACCTCACATCGGGAGGCCAAAAAGGAGAAACAGGCGTGACATTATGCCGTTGAACTTTCACGCGCTGACATTGAAGGCAGGTTCGTAACCAGCGACGGACATCGGCATTCATGCTCGGTCAAAGAAAGCGCGATGTAACCAGCTTCTGTGTGGCACGAATACCAGGGTGGATGTTTCGCACATAATCAACGTGGAGGAAAACCAGCGGACATTCAGCGAAGGACAGGGGTGTGGACGAGGAACGAAGGTGATGTAGCTGTGGGTCGTAGCGTTGTGTGGCTGCTAACTCCTCCATCCACTTGTGAGTCGAACGTCATGGCACGTACATTGGAAAGCGCATCATCATAAGCATTTTCCGGCCCATGGACGTGATGAAGATCCACTCTAAACTCGGAGATAAAGGACAGTTGCCGAATCTCGCTTTCAATGTAGGTGCTGTGATTCCATTGGAAGGCAAACGTCAAGGGCTTATGGTCTGTGACGACGTGAAAGTCCTGACCTTCCAAGAAGTGGCGGAAATGATTGATGGCAAGGTACACAGCGAGGAGTTCTCGACCGAAGGTGCTGTATTTAGCCTCTGGTGACTTTAGCTTTTGTGAGAAAAACTCGAGAGGCTGCTAGCTAGAAACGTGCTGCTCAAGTAGTGCGCCGACTACAATGCTATATGCATCAGTGACAAGACGAAGGGGAGCGTCAGGAACGGGATGTATTAGAAAAGTGGCGTCTGCGAGCGCGTTCTTCGCAGCAGCGAATGCAGCTGCAGTGTCAACATGCAGTCCACTCAAGTGGCGCACCTGGATCTTTTTGGTAGCCAAAAGGTCAGTTAGAGGCTTCAGGAAATTGCACACTTGGGGAGAAAGCGACAATGAAAGTTCAGAAGGCCCAATAATTCCCTGAGCTTCTTAAGTGATATAGGGGTGAAAAATCTTGAACGGCCTTTACTTTGCTGTCGAGAGGCCGGATACCTTGTGGAGTGACAAGATCACCTAGAAACGATTGTAGCGACGCCGAAAAAGCACTTGCCCGTATTGATAACGAGGCCGTGTTCGTCAAGGCGTCGGAGAAGGGCGCGCAGGTGAGCTGCGTGATCATCCTCGGAGGAGCTTGGGACGAGATCATCTATGTACGCGAAAACGAAGTTAAGGCCTCACGTAACCTCGTTTATAGTTACACACACACACACACACACACACACACACACACACACACACACACACACACACACACACACACACACACACACACACACACACACACACACACACACACACACACACACACACACACACACACACACACACACACACACACACACACACACACACACACACACACACACACACACACACACACACACACACACACACACACACACACACACACACACACACACACACACACACACACACACACACACACACACACACACACACACACACACACACACACACACACACACACACACACACACACACACACACACACACACACACACACACACACACACACACACACACACACACACACACACACACACACACACACACACACACACACACACACACACACACACACACACACACACACACACACACACACACACACACACACACACACACACACACACACACACACACACACACACACACACACACACACACACACACACACACACACACACACACACACACACACACACACACACACACACACACACACACACACACACACACACACACACACACACACACACACACACACACACACACACACACACACACACACACACACACACACACACACACACACACACACACACACACACACACACACACACACACACACACACACACACACACACACACACGAGACGCTGACAAGAAAATATATATATCCAGCAGTAGGAAATTCACTATACAATAGAGGCTTGCCACCGTCAAAAGTAATGCGGCCGAGACCGGACCGGCATTGGGACCTTCATGTAAAAATCCGCAGCTGAGCTTGTTCCCGGTGCTTCATGCCCAAGGTTCTCGCTTCGGTCGGCAGAAAACAGCCAACTCAGAACTGGCAACTCAGCCTTTCGTTAGAAGTATGATGGGGAGACCTTATGTCGTCCGGCACCCAATTGACAAAATAAAGCGGAATGGGTATGCAATCCGGCTGATTACAGGGCATCATGCACAAGCTGAAGTGAGTCCTCTTCTCTTATACCATAGCGGTGTTTAGTGATGCGCCTGATCACGCGGTTGATATGATTCGCCGTTATTTTGATGGTTTGGGTGGTATGAGATAGCCATCCTTTACTCTGAAAGTTGTCCTGACTGATCCCGAATTTTGATTGAGCACGACGGTATGGACCTGTATAGTGTCCCTAGACATCTTGCTCCTTATCGGCTTCGCAGAGCTACTCTCAATCGCCGTCTGGGATTCGCCGTTATGCTGTATCTGACTATGCGACATTCTGTGGTGCCCTCTTGGCGAAGAGGCACGAATGGCGTAGCACGATATGTCACGGCCGCATTGAGATGGCAGTCGCGCGCTGCCGATGCTTCATTCTGGTCGCGACTGTAGTTTCGCCGTTGGCCCACAAGTTCAGGTTGCTGCGCACAGAGGATATGAGAAGTCCGTGGCGCGCAAGACCCCTAAATTCTGTTACTATACTAAAAATGCGGCAGTGCGTCTAGTAGAGGCAAGCGCAGTGCTCCCTCCGCTGCTTGTTTGTCCTTCGTGTTGCCCTAATGGCGCAAAACAAGAAAGCGTGCCCCAACAGTTAATTGCCATTGTAAAACACTTGCGATTTTCCTCTGCTCTATGTTTTCCGCTGCAGGTGATAGCTGCTAGAACTGACAGGCCAAAAGTGCCACTGCTTGATACGTGTACATACTGGCCGACGCCGTTCGCTATACTGTCGACGTCTGCTCTCAGTTTTTGGTCAGAGGGCTCTTTCCGTTATGCCTAGACGTCAAGCTGCCTGATGGAGAAAACTAATCTCGGTTGAATTTTACATGCTCTGGGTGCAGTTTCGGCTAATGTTTCTCGCTATAATCGTCCTGGTCCTGTTACATACCGAAAACATTGCACTTTCTCTTTCTGCATTGCCACCAGGTATTATTACCTGAGCGACGCAGAGGCTTATAAAGGGCACGTGCAGTTCTGTGCTGGTCTGGCGCACATATACATGGGCTTGAGCTTCTACGCCGAATACATTCGACTCGAGATCAAAGAGCACGAGACTCGGGGCGTGACAGCCATCGTGCGCACCATCCGGCAGTCGTTCGGCAAAAGATTGCGATCCTCGCCATTCGGGAAGCTGGCCTCCGGTGTGACGTGGCTCGCGGACGCCACAGATGGGTCCACCATGAACCTCGTGAAGAACGCCCAGAGCGCGGAGACCTTGGACGCGTTATTCCAGGAGTTCCCCAACATGACCAATGACGTGCTCGACAACATCGCTGTCGCCACCCAGGCGCGACGCCGCACACCGGCCGACACCACGATGGAGCGGTTCACGGCCAACCAGAGCCTCCGCGTCTACTACTTGCGCAGCGACGGCCACTTCGAGTTCCTGCCCACGGCGTTTGAGGTGCCTCTGTACCACATGGGAGCTCCACCCGCGCTGAACTACGGTGCACTGGGCAGCGAGATTGCGAACGCATTCACGGAGCTGTTCTACCATACACTTCTGCAGTCGGACAATGCCACACTGCGGGCTTTCATAGACAACGCCTCTTGCGTGCTGGATGTGCGTTTGCCACCCGGTGCCGGACGGTCCGAAGGATTCAACCTCCAGGTTTTATCTTTTTCTATATAGTATACCATAGATGCACTTTCAGCCCACAGAGGCTTGCTTCGGCTTCGATGGCCTAATTAAGTTGTGGAAGCGAGTGGCAGGAGGGAAAGTGGCGTGCAATGTAGTCCACAACGCGTTCTATAACAACAGAGTCCCGCAATTTTGGGTGGCAGCTAGACATGCAACTTCAGTACCACGGTCTAGTCCGACTGCATGATGCGTCTAGTAGTTTTCACCCAGCTGAACGCATTACCTGCACTGCATTTGATCAATTTCGGCTTTTGCAGGTCTTGTTTTTTTTCTTTTTTTTGAAGGTGACTTTAGTGATAACAGGCACAGAAAGCGATGGGCGCACTACACGAGAATTCCGTCTTTCTAATTTTTATTTCTTTCTGCTCGGGACAAAATAACGAAGCGAGCATCCATTAGAGTTTGTTCGTTTGTAAACTAACTTTAGTGCTTTTTTAATCTCTGATACACACTGTTTCTGTGGCGCGAATTTTTAAAAAGCCGTAAGAGAAATTTTGTTACTTGCGCGCAATCGCACTTCACCCACCTAACCAGCTGCTCATATGTGTGTCGAGTCTCCGGCCTTTTTCTATTCGCACTTGAAAAGGGAAGCACAAAATGAGCCAGGTGCGTGCTCGTATGCTCGCTGATTTTGTAGCGTGGAAAGTGGAAGTAAACCTGGAATAATATGACCATTCTTTTTTTAATTACTCTATAATTTCATTTATTTTCACCGCTTGTTGGTGGATCATACGACGCCACACCAAAGTTGATTTTGTGTGGGATGGTTCAGGAGGGGGCGAAGGGAGAAGGGAGGAGAAATTTTTGCGATATGCATGTCTCGAGCTAGCTTTGAAAACACTCGCACGCACGCACGCACGCACGCACGCACGCACGCACGCACGCACGCACGCACGCACGCACACACACACACACACACACACACACACACACACACACACACACACACACACACACACACACACACACACACACACACACACACACACACACACACACACACACACACACACACACACACACACACACACACACACACACACACACACACACACACACACACACACACACACACACACACACAATATATATATATATATAAAAAAGCACGCACGAAAAAGACTATAGAGAAAGACTATAGAAAGAAAAAGACTCAGGCTATGAGAGACACCGTAGTGGAGGACTCCGGAGATTTCGACCACCTGGGGTTCTTTAACGTGCACTGACATCGCACAGCACACGGACGCCGCTCCGTTTCGCCTCCATCGAAACACAGCCGCCGATTCGACTGGGGTTCTTTAACGTGCACTGACATCGCACAGCACACGGACGCCGCTCCGTTTCGCCTCCATCGAAACACAGCCGCCGTTCTTTAACGTGCACTGACATCGCACAGCACACGGACGCCGCTCCGTTTCGCCTCCATCGAAACACAGCCGCCGATCGAATCGGCGGCTGTGTTTCGATGGAGGCGAAACGGAGCGGCGTCTGTGTGCTGTGCGATGTCAGTGCACGTTAAAGAACCCCAGGTGGTCGAAATCTCCGGAGAAAAAAGAAACATTCTCAGTACAGGTTTCCCACTCAAAATTTCACTTGAAGGGCGTTGCCTGCCTCTCACCCCCTCATATGTACCCATGCTAAGTTTGCAACATTTTCCTTAATCATGCAATAAAATAGGGAAATAACCAATTTTAATTAACACGGATGTCTTGGCTGCTTACCGCGAATGTAGCATCATCACAGTCCGCATTGCATCATAATTTGAAACAATGGTCCCAGAATCCTGACCAAGCAGTCCCGTGCATGTATTAATATTGCAGCCAGAACTCCAATGTATATATAGCATGCCTGGTAAAGATAGAGAGAACACGATACTTGTAGTGCATAAAGGTCCTGCCCACTGTACCTCATTCGTAGTGGAGTTTGGCTTGCTAAAGGGACTCTTATGCACGCAGTCTTTATAAAATTGTATAGTCCAAGGAGGTTTGCTTCTAAGCATCGCAACGGCGTTTTTGGAAGCACCCCTGGAATACACAAGTTCGAGGAAAGTGACGACAAGGATTACCAGCGAGATTATGAATGCTGGAGAAGAGCGACGACATCCGTTACAGCTAGGCTTAGAGGAAAGCCCTCTGGGCGGTATATTTTTGATGAAGACTGTCATGTCCGAACTATGAGGCCGAAAATGGGAAAAGGTTTTCGCCGTTTATGTCGCCGATGTTGCATGATTACCGCGGACGCTCTGGTGTGCATTTAATCATGGGTCTGTCTGCCAACCGCATTCTCAAAATGCTTTCGATTTTGGTTCCCTAGATGCAGCATATCTTGAATCTCAACGGTGATAATTGGCAGACAACTATCCGTTCCGAAAGTATTAAGCTGCTTTCGAAATAACTGTGCCAGTTTCGTTCGCCATCGGTCTAAGGTATATTGCATCCTCTAAACAAGGCCTGTGTAAGTAATCCTTTTATACTTTCACCTGCCACGTCCTCGGCTCGAATACTTTAGATCGCCCTGCTGTAAGCTGAGTCAAGACGTGAGCTCGGGAAAATTGGCACATGTCAAAGAAAGGTAAACCAGCGCAGAAGACGCTACTACAAGATTCATCTGCACGCCTACACTTACGTTATTCCCTCAAGAGAGCTGTGGACTAAATATCTTGAAGTAAATTGCTTCTTTCTCGTTTCTCGGGTTCATTTCTTTGTTCTGAAAGACGACCACATCCGAATCTTGTGTTGAGTCTCAAAGAATCTGATCTTTGCGGTGGCATCATGGGGTACTTGAGGGCTCCTGGATAAGGCCGGTGCTCTATACTATTTTTAATGCGTAAGGCACAGCGGCAATATGTATAGCCAGCGGAGGCGACCCCCTTCTGGCCCTTGCGCAGGTGATACAAAGGGCCGCGTCGGTGAATGTGCTGCACCGGGCGTTCACGGGGGCCGTCGGCCTTGCGAAGCAGCTGCGACTGAAAGACCTGGATCGGGTGGACGACGAGCAACTGCTGTTCATCGCCTGGTGCTACACTCAGTGCGGCCGATCCGACGCCCACAATCTGTGCAACAAGCCGCTTGCTGTGCTTCCCGCCTTCGGGCGAGCATTCTCGTGCGGGCCGGGCAGCCCCCTGTACTCGGAGCACAAGTGCACCGTCCTACCTTGATTTCGCGCCCTCGGACGCCAGCCGAAACACTGGGCCTTTCTGTAGACATCACGTGATCTGACCGAAGCGAAATCGAGTGCGCGTATAATTCTCGCGCATTCATTCCTCCGAGTGAAATAAGCTGCACAAACTTTCTTTTTCTTAAGCACGAACTCGAACCTTGCTCCTTCCAACAGAGACGTTGAAGCGCTCTTCGTGGTATGCGCTGTTCGATTTTATTTTTGGGCTCATCCGCACGTGTGTTGTCGCTTCAGTGGCTGCAGGAGGGAGCCCCTATATGGCATGCGCCTAATTGAAACTGGATCATTCACGTCGCATAGTCTTATTTAAGCGTACTAAAGCCTGCGCGATTCCACAGGGGTTTGGAGTATGACTTGCGATGGATTAAATAAGGAACTATGCAGCGCAAGCTTGCTTTTATTGTACTCTCTCTCTCTCCTGTGGTGATATATACTGACAGAAAAAAAAAAAAAACAACGGCAAACCGCAGCATTTCATGTGACAGAGCATGGCCGAGCTGCATGTATGGCGCTTGTCAAGCTTCGGACAGACATCATTTGCACAGACATCACAGAGCACTGACATCACACGAACGCCAGTTTGGACAGACATCAGTTGCAAGTACTACCGTGTGCAGTCGCCTCCCTCTGTCCTGTGTCTACTGCGGGTTTTGATTTCTCAATGTCTCACCAACTGGCCTACTTATGTACCCCCATAAACATCGTTTAGGCGCCTTGAAAACGTTCTTATTTGATATTTTCGCGCCCGTACGACATTGTTTTCCGTATGGCAACGTGACTTGCATTGATTTATTTTATTCAACACTTCGTGCAAGCAATATTCCACGAAGTTACAAGGGACCACTTATTTGACTACATACTCGACGTAGTACACCTCCACATTTTGCGTCCTCCTGTTTCCAAGAACCTAGGTATATAGCATTGCGCAGGAGCAGCTGCCGCTGGCGTTAAGGAACTTTAATAGCGAAGCGTCATAGACTTAAGCCATTTCATGCTCAAGGTATCCGGAGGCACAAGTCGTCTTCTGCAACTGTCGCACGTGGACGAGGTGCATTATGTTCTAGCTTCTTCGAGACAATATATATATATATATATATATATATATATATATTTTATAATGTTCTAGCAAAATGTTTTATCAAGGGGAATCGAATGGTTAAGGCCCACGTCCAAAAACGCAGCTCTAGTGTATCACACCATTGAATCGCTTTTTAATTGTGCTTTGATCAGTTGTCATAAAATTGTTGTTTTTTTACCTACCTAACCAGAAACTTGAGGTAGATGTCAGCAAAAGACGGCTGAACGACTGGTAGCCTGAAGCCAGGACAGTGACAAATATATGAGTTAGGATTCAAAATTGGAATAGCGTAGAAGTAACACAATTTGTGTATTAGAGGAGTGTAGATATATTTTGGTGGCATTCTCTTTGTAAATGACAGATATGACTGCTGTACATAGATAAGCACGCGTTTTTCGTCTACAACTACCAAATAATTTATCAATTTTTTTTCTCACCTGTCTCGGCTTCAACAGCAGACTAGTTACCCTGACGTCAAAGTTAAGTCTAGCTCATATGATCGCATGAGAAGCCGCCATATAATTATTTCTTCCCTGATTGTGATTTTCTGTTCTTCGGGCAGGCTTACTGAGATTTGCAGTAGAATTAAACGGTGAAGGAGCGATTATGTCGTAGTTTTTTTCACCCCTCACGTAACCCATAGTGAACTTTGATAGGCTGTTGAAACCAAGAAAGAGACGGAGTAGGACCGCACCATCGTTTACTCCTGGACTTCAGTCAACCTTTCTTCATTCATTTGACCATACTCTTCGTCCTTCGTATCATATCCTTTTATGTCGCGAGGCAGTGGACATCGCAAAAAAAAAATTATTTAGCGGTGCAGGGAAATATCTCGTGGTTATTCGTGCACAGTAGTATCTTACGCATCGCTACAAATAATAAAACGCGCAACTAAAACTAGTGTCTCAGTATTTCTCAGTAGCACATTTAAGTTTGAGAAATTGGTTACGGAAATTTAAAGGAAAATAAAGGAGCGAGCACGGTGGCTCCTGCTACCACCCCCTTTCAAAGACGATTCTCATAACATCCATCTATCGCACACATCTCGTGGAACTGTGCCGTTGAGCGCACGCAGTGATGGTAAACTGTCCCGTGCCAACTGGTTCAGCATCGGGCTGCACCATTCCGCGCGGCACATGGCTCAGGTGGTGCCGCACTGCAGCTCCTCTTCGGTGAGCGTGTGCACATTCCGCCGTCGCAGAATTTCCGGGGCATGGCAGTCCGCGCTCAGCAGCTCTGCTGGAAAGGCACGCAGGTGCGCCACGGAACAGTCGCACACCAGGGGGTTACCTGCGTCCACCGCAGAACACATGCTCAACAAGGTTGCCTTTGCATGCTCGTTCATTAGTTCTCTGGAAGGATCCTGCTTGCAATTCAGCTACCGGTGCAGACAAGGAGGATCATTCGAGTGCATCGAGATTCTCTGGCGCGTGAGATTTTCACTGCTGGCTGTGCAAGCATGCGGGGCTGTACCACATCGTAGAAGAATGCTTAGAGCAGTGGCGTTATCACCAAACTGTGATTCAGAGCAATTTTTCGGAGCACCCCAAAACTCGCTTTGGAGCTCAAAGAGCCATATCGGTATTTTAGAGCAGCTGTGCTCCATGTACGGACATGGCTTGCCTGCCAAAAGCAGCAAATTTGAAACAGATAATTATGCAGCCTAGAACTTGGCTACCAGCTAAACTAATTGCTTCAAGAGAATCCATTGGATGATAGATCATTATCGAACAGCTTTATGTGTGTTTTTACCATGCCAACGCATGCTGCAATGGCGCGGTTTGTTTGTTCATACTCTACAGTACATTTGTTCTCATTAGAGTCACATCCATATCCGGAATAACCAAGTGTCATGAACAACAAACCACGTACCAGCAGAGAGAGAAAGGGAGCGTCTTGAATATCACTTGTTACGCATGCCAGGCTACCCCCTTTTTGTCGGTTGGTTCTCTTGCACATTTCATAGAATAGCCTACGGTACAAACTTGGCTCTACATCTGAGCCGAGTGAACGTCAAGTCACGAATGTCATCTTGAGCCTGTTTGTGCAACGAGACCCAGAAGAAGTGAATTTTGACGCGGCTTGCTCTTTCGCGTGGATTTACTTCACAGGTGGGATGGTGAGCATTACAGATATTAACAAAAAGCGACGATTATATGGAGGTTACAGTCACTGCCCCAAGGCTTGTATTGCTTGAGTGAGCAGCACGTCAGTGGCAGAACAGCCATAATGAAACCCTGTAAACCCTATTAGCGCTTGATCCTTTCACTATTCAGCCATTGGACAGCCATTGTTGCAGCAAAGTTCATCCGAAAATTTACTGCTTGCTGTGGTGAGGAGGCACCCACCCTTCTCCTTCTCTGGCTGCAAGGTGGCCCTTGGAAAAAAAATGCACCACTCTGACCGCATTTTCCCATTGAGCATTTAAAAGCACCCACCGCCGAGCTCGATGGCTTCGATGGGCGCGTCCAGAAGGGGCGCCAGACTGGCTTTGGTCACAGTCATCAGAAAATTGCCGCCCAGGTCCAGGAACCTCAGAGCCGGGAAGTCTTCGCCAAAGTCGTCAGGGACTGACGTCAAGTTGTTCCCCCTGCGCCGAAAGTATTCGAGTTAGAAAGCGCGTCTTCGTTTGAATTATCACTCATTGCAAAAACTTCACCATGACTGTATTGCGAAGATTTTTTTGTCCAACTGAGAAACTCAATCTTCACTGCCCAGCCCCGGCGTCTTGCCCTTATTCCCAGCAGTGGACAGCTATATATATATATATGTCTCTCGAGTGAATACTTAATTGTAACTTTTAGCGTAAATTATTGCCTATTGTCCCAGACGGAAACACCCAAAAGGAGATGTCAAGCAGTGCATGGATTCCAACGCAGTGCTATGCTGCTGCAGACTGCATGTATAGTGCCATTCATACAGTTTCCGACCAGTCATAATCAGTGCGTTAGCAAATTATTACTTTGATACACGTCGTAAGCCGGTACTTTACCCAGCCGGTCATCCTGCACCACTTGTTCGGAGTCGCCATAACCAACTTTCTCCACCTGTTGTTATTAAAGAATGCTTCTTTCTCTCTCCTCGCCAGCCGGTTCTCTGTTTTCTTAGCTTGCCTTCGCTACTGACACGGCTGCTTTTCAATGTATGCAAGAGTGAGGAGCACCTGAAATGTTGCCAGCTTGCAGGTGTGTTGTGGAAAAACATGAGCGACTGGGTGATGCACGTTGTTGCTATTAAAATCGTCACTTATGCGGTCACTCTATTATTTTAAGTCGTTTGTTTTATTCTCTGAATAACGGTATGCTCTGTGTTTGAAGAGCATGTACCGATACTTACGGTCTGTACTAAAAGAAACGTGCACGCTGTATGTTTTTTTTTTCTTTTTCTCGCTCGTCTATATGGAACCCTTACGATTTAAAGGGTGACGATAAGAGCGTCGCTTAAATGCTGCTCTCTACGACTGACAAAGAGGCACACAATACAGCCTGGTTACTACTGGCGAAGGCGGGTTGTATGTTGTTTCTTGCAGTGCTGAACGTTCGCATGAGGCGTCGCAGCTACGACTTCGTTTTGTGGTAGTTCTATGCTGCGCCGAATTTTCTGCTTGGCTGGCTGCGCGTTTCTGAACTCGCGGCCTTCGTCTTCTGTGCGTCGGGCACAGGGTTCAGAACGATGCCATTCATTCTCGTCTGAGGTCGTGGATGGGCTTCCCATGCTTGCATGCTCAGTTCAATCAGACATGTGCTCTGCTAATATACTGCAGCGCTGCTACTCCTACTCTGCTATTGGCCACAAAGTTGCTGAGATAGCTTGACATCGTGAACCGCATTGTTACTTGAAGCCCGTGAGTGAAATAAACGTGATTTCACTCTTTGAAGAATGCCGCCAGCCTCTTCTGCGCGTTCCCTCGACGTTCTACTTTCCCCTTGGCTGAACGCCGTTAAATGGTATCGGTACGTTCTTTTTCTTCCTTAAATTTTCCTCCTCACTCATAACCATGACCATCATCATCATCATCTTGTGACAAACATCATTAGTGCACATAAAAGCACTATATGCTTTGCGACTCTTCGCTGTTTGTACATAACTATGCCTATATTATGTGTACTCTCTCCTTAAGCGTACTTTTCGAATTTATTCCTAAATTAGACCGCATCAGCAACAAAAGGCGCTGAACATGAGTTAAGATCATTAGTATATGGTTATGCTCCCACCTGGAATAAGCACATTATATGCGCTTATTTTTACTGTGATGTCATCAGATATAGAAAACATGCATCCCGTTGAAGCAGAATAAGGACTTGACATTTAAGAAGCCTGTTTGGGATGCACGAATGAGGCTAAATAGAATTTAACTTGAAAACGAAGGCCTCTGCATGAAGTTTTGCGGCAGTCCTACACAAGAGTGCCAAGACAGCAATATCATTATTCAACACAACATTAATTCCGCTGGCTCATGGGTGGGACTTTCAGCTGATTCGATTGACAACTTTGAGTCCACAATAACAATAAAAAAGAAAGGAGTGCAGTTAATGAAAACTTTTGCCTCAGCATGCGGCTTCAGAGCAGAACTTAGCTAGTAGCTGTAGAGGTTTCGCGGCAATATAATACAGGTGGCCCATATAAAGCTAACCAAGATTTAATAGACTTCATAGTGTCCCACGAGAGTGACACAATTGAGTGTTGTCGAACGGTTGCATGAAATAATTAGCATTTTTCTTGCCTGAATAATTAACAACGGCGAATTGGCGAATTGAGAGTTTTTAAGTTATCAGTAATAAAGTGTCAATACGGTAGTTTCGGATATCTTTAAAAAACAACCAACCGAAATATTTAACCAATTAAGCATTTTCACAGCTTTTTCCTGCTTTAAATGTGTGTCCTTACAATCTAAAAACATCCAATCGATAGTGGTGCTACTTTGATGTCTCAAATAAAGCTCTTCTCAGACAGTATAATCGCCTTTTCTCCCGAGTGCTGTTCCTGATGGGCTACGTGCGTGGTCCGAGCAGGATATGTGAGCCAGCAGTGGTCACTTGGTGGATGTTCTGTTTCGAGGGCCTTCTTTTAAGGGCAGCAAATAAATCTGAGCAATAGTGCATTGGTACAAAAATTCAATCAGCTTTCAAGATGGCGTGTGGCTTATGAATTGACACTTCCTTCCTGGAGCCAACATATGCAACCTGAGCTACTTGGTATGCACTAATTAATGGCCCTTACAGAATGTGAAAATAGCACTGACTAGGTCCCGCGACTGTACACAGCGCTCATTGGGCACGTTCTGTAAAAATATATGCCACGCATTATTAAAGGCTTGGTGTACTTATAACTCACTTTTGAAACCTTGGTATTTACATCTGGTACACCAATACCGTGTATTGAGGATCGCAGTGTACATCCGTATCCAACCGACAAGCACCTAAGGCTTTCAACAAATTTGACGTGGTCAGTGTGATGGGTGCCACGTTTTTAGGGAGCTGATTAAGGTCACCGATAGCGACTAGAAGCAGTGAACAAAAGAAAATATTTCTACGAGCAAAAATTTGCTGTACTTTGGGCTCGTAATCTATTCGCAGAAATACATGGATGGCTGGTGCAATGCGTAGCGCAGAAATGGTGAACTGCCATGTTGAAGCTTGTGAAAGAAGCACAAGAGTTAAAGAAACCTGCTTTTAACGAGGCGCGGTAAGTTACAGACCCTCTTATTTCTGTTACGCCATATTTCTGTGACGAGTTCTTAGAGATTAACCGAGCAGCATTGTTTTGAAAGTGTCCAAATTTATTCGTTATATCTATTGACGTGGAGTCCATACAAAAGGAGCGTACTTAACGTTTGAGCGACCTAATGCCATGTGAGCCGCAAGTTCGTGGAAGTTACGTCTCATGAAGCTAAGAGCTTTAGATGCTGTGCTCAAGATCGCGTATGTTCCGTGACAGTTCAGGTAACAAAAGAACGTTTAAGTACGTTTTGTAAGATAGTAAATACACTTGCGCGTTGTGTCTAGCGTCCTATAAAATCACTCAGACTACGTTTAAGTTGGACATTATTTAATCTATTATAATTACATTTAAACACATATATGTTTCTTCATTTATCACTCTCTCAACTAATTATTAACCTTGATCAGATAAGATAGGAGCCTCCAGAGTTAGTAGCATGTAACAAGTATAAGCGATCATCTGCATATAGTCTGGCTGTAGAGTGTAGGTCGGATCTTGTATCACTGATAAAAAATAGACATATTCCCGGGTACGAAGCCTTGTTGTAGTCCAGGTTCCACGCGGGAAAGTGGAGATTAATCTTCATTAACAAACAATTACTGAGTGCCGGATTTTAGAAATTACCCTTCCGTGTAATATCATTTGTACTTCAGCTGAAATTTGTTAATGACGAGCTGACGAGTAACCAGCCAAAGGCATTTTGCGAAGTTTATAAACATCGCGTCTATTTCGATAGGGAGTGCTTAAGTTCGATAATTAACTGAAAAAACTAGATTATACCAGATTTACAGCGTAAACAACAACAAAAAAAAAAAAAACACGCTGGTTGTCAAAAAAAAAAGAGGATTTAGTGATGGATCTTTGAGGTTAGCCGAGACACTTCATGATTATTTGCGTCAATGATCAAAGAGTAGATACGCGATGCTGATGCCATCAGCAACACTGCAAGACTGAACTGGAGCTCCAGCGGGAATCCACGGCTCCAAATTTTTCAGCAATTCATGCCTCCTTTGCTCCTTAGCAGTAACAGGAAGGGGACTGAATTAAACTGCGTTGTTTTCGGTGTCACTTTCATCTCGTAGCCGAGAAAACGTGTGCAGTTTGCTTCCTTTCGTCTCGACCTGATAAGTAATAGCTTCCCAGCATTAAATTCTTTGCAGAAAAATCAGCCAACACCATAGCACGATAGCTGCAATAAAAAAAAAAAAAAAAGAAGAGTCGCTGGCTATACTATACCATCAAATAGCTAATACTTCTATAACTGTTCTCCATAAATAACTTAAACAACAGTGTTGACTATACTGAGCTGCCTTCTCGCAATAGAGGTCGCCACAAACGACGACGCACACTGTGAACCTCGGTTTCATCTTTGAAGAACGTGCTGACAGAGCGCATATATATATATATATATATATATATATATATATATATATATATATATATATATATATATATATATATATATATATATATATATATATATATATATATATATATATAGCCGTAACTGTATGTGACTGTCCTGAAGATTACCTTCACAGATTCTGCGTTGGAGCTAACGCAGTATTATTTTTTTTTGCATACTTTCAATCTTTCTCATTTTTAGTATGCTTGCAATATCCACTTGTTCTTCCTATAGGACCTGGAAGCCGTAAGATTTTTTTTTGTGTCATATCGTAAGCGGCATCAATATTTTTTTGAAAGCCGCTACTTCGACAAGCAAGTGCAACATTATTCTGTTGAACAACACTTTGCCAGACTGACCATACCGCTGATGCGCCTTATGAAGCGAAATGCCAGCACTCCCATGCAACAGTATTTGGGCTAGAATTAATATCTACCAGCGGTAGAAACTGATCACAAAACGCCTATGATGGCATGCTTTGTTGTCCGTACTGTTACTCTGGCTCGTGAACACTCATTACGATTTCGCGACACATGGATATAGATTGCAGGGACTTACGGACAAAGCGAACTTACACCAGGTCCAGATTCCAGAGGCTCGGCGCCGGCCTGGGCAGCATGGACCTCTGGAACAGTTTGAGACTACAGTCGCGAATGACGAGCGACTCCAGATTGCTGAGCTGCGCTAGCCAGTCGTCGTCGATGCGTGCTATGCTGGACTGAACGACCTCCACGACTTTGAGGCTGCCAGAAAGTGCATTGTAGTCCGTCGTCAACTGCAGCGCGGCCATGTTGAACAGCCTGAGAACCTTCAGCTTTTTCAAGTTTTGCAGCGAAGTCCATGACGCTGGCAGACTACTGCGGTCACGGAAGACTATCTTCTCGAGTGTCTCCTCGACGTCTCCGGCGAGAAGGCCCTTGCCGTTGTCGGCAATACCACCACCAGGGGAGCCGAATGATGTCACTGATACGTTGCTCAGTTCCAGAACGTGGACTGGGACACCGGCAAATGCACTGGCTGGAAACTGTGGAAGAACGCTGTCGGCAAGAACGAAGGTAAGCGGGTGTTCTTCCAGTAGAGACCGCTCCACGTAGTCGTCAAAGTGCTGCGGTGAGGTGAAGCCGACGCACGTGTAGATAGCCTGCATAGGACGGCTAGTGTTCTGGCAGCGCGGGTCAATCGACGCCGACCCGACGCCCCTAAGCGACGAGGCAGCGGCGATGACGAACAAAACGCCGCGGACAAGTTCGAGGATCGCCGTTCTCATGCCACCTGACGACGCTCCTCGCTGCTCGACCGTTTGTCACGAAGCCAGTCGCACCCGCGCAGAGTCCCTGTGCTCGGCCAACAGACGAGGAACTCCGCTCGGTATCTTTGGCGACGTTGTCAAAAAGTTCTTGTCCTTTGAGGCTTTCCGCTGTTTTGAAGAAGCAGGCAGTACCTACTAATTCTGGCGTCGGTTCGCAAGTTGCAACTCCTATTGCGCCCTCAAGGGGACATTTTTTCGCTGACGCGCACTCACTCAGCGGTCTGCGAAGACAAGCACACCAGCTTGAATGTAACGCGTGGAGAGCGAAAGCCAATCCGTCTGATGCGAAACTGACCAGAGCTTGGCGCTTTGAATCCGCCGCTGCTGTTGCGGAAACGGGACACCACGTCTCGACGTCTCAAGGAGTCCCCGGAAGAGGAGACAGAAGAAAATATTAAGAGAGGATCGCAGGCGCCTGCTCAAATCACGCAGGCGCACTGTTGACTAGCGACTCGCAAAGCATACGGAGCTGATAAAACGGAGGTCTATATATCACCCAAGGCGCGGCCGCGCTATCTGAACGTCACTCAGACGTTGCATCACGTGGCCGTGGTTTCATCTTCCCGACGGTCTATTTTGGCATGCCTTTTGAAAAGCGCGAACGCAGCGCTCGAATAACAAAGATTGTAGCGAGTGTTGTGCCTAGCGATACACATTAGAAGCAAGAAGCGGCCAAAAGGTGATCTGTGTTTTTTAAACACGGCTTACTTTCTTTCTATTACTTATGTGGCACAGTAAACCAGCTCTGCAGTGCAGACAGCATCTGACGCAAAATATGAAACCAAAAGATATGGGTCACAGTTGAGAAGCACAGCTCAGAGTGTCTACAACAAATAAGAAGGGAACCTACTGTTTAACAGCAATGACGTAGTTAGTATATTGCATAGAATGGGCGTTCTCCACGCGGCAGCAGTTCCAGTGCAACGGCTGATAAAACTTTATTCACAATAAGTGGGAGGAACGGAAAATAAGTGCAACGGAAAAACCGGGGAAGGGTATGTGGTTAAGTGTGCGTGCGTGCGTGCGTGCGTGCGTGCGTGCGTGTGTGTGTGTGTGTGTGTGTGTGTGTGTGTGTGTGTGTGTGTGTGTGTGTGTGTGTGTGTGTGTGTGTGTGTGTGTGTGTGTGTGTGTGTGTGTGTGTGTGTGTGTGTGTGTGTGTGTGTGTGTGTGTGTGTGTGTGTGTGTGTGTGTGTGTGTGTGTGTGTGTGTGTGTGTAAACGGGGAAGGCCCCCCCCCCCTTCCCCGTTTCATCCTGCACCCAAGAAAACGTTTACATGTGAAAACCATACTGAACCCAAGTCTTCGACGAGAAATGTACCATAAGTCTCGCCCTGTGCTAGAGCAATCCATAAGTCCACTCCTAAACAGAAGTGCAATACAGGCCGAATTTTCTGCGGCTGATGCTGCAGAATAGGTGGACGTGATGCTCCACGGTATTATGTACCATGTCAGACCTTCAATCTTTTTTTTTTGTTCATATCGGTGAGCATTACACAAAATCATTTTTACACTTAGGTTATACTAAAATGCGGGCGCGAGACTAAATAATAATCGTGGTCATAGATCTGTTGACCACTTAGGATCATTACGCAAAATGTTAGTGAATGTAACTTATATGTTTATAATCTATACAGGCTGTAGCGCTGGTTCACTACCCCCTTTGAAAACAATTTTCGTACCTCGCCTGTGTTCAGATACATTGACGTTCAAACTTACAAGCTGAATTCGCGTAATTACGTAATCAAGGACTGTGAAGATTGGAACAAAACTTCACACGGTGTGATTTAGCTGTTTCGGGAAACTTTCCGGCTGCCACTAGAGCTAAGCTTTCCTTTTTCCCTTTCGACTAGCAAACGTCATGCGGAACAGCTTCACCAAACCATGAAATTTCGCGCCAATCGTCACAACCTTGCGTACATGAGTTAGTGAATGGAAAATCAGGAGATGAATGTCTCTGAACACGTGCGTGATGTGGTAGCGGCAGCACGGCAGTCAAGCGAAATGCTTCTAAACAGTTTATCAGCCACCTCGAGCTCACACAAACTGCAACAAGGCAGCAGCGAGCGACAAACGTAGTCGGCTCTCATCGACAAACAAAATCCCCGCCGTCTCAGCTCAGCTGACCTTAAATCTGTCAAGAAATCTTCGAGCCAAAGTGTCAAAAATCAAACGCGACAACTTCGAACTGTATTGAAGCAGCGTCTGAGCTCAGGCTCTGGGCGTTAGTGTTGTGCGAACAAAAGGCGATCTCATCGGCCTCTTCCAGTGGCTTGTCGACAGGCAGTCTGCTTTGATGAGCTTGCGCCCAGGACGATGATTTCGAACTCCTGGAGGCGCAAAGTACAATGTGCGAAGAGGCCTGAGGGCAGTCATGTAGAAACTTATGATTGCTTTTACGATAACCTACAACGTCGTGCTACAACGATGGTTATAGCCATAAGGGTCCTTAGAACTTGCACGGCAGCGTGGTTCGTCATGATCGCTGACAAACTTGAATTGGTCGTTCGTATAGGTGGTAAAGGAATTTCGATGTAGCACAGATGATAACGAGACGATCCTTCTCGGTCGTCGAATAATTAGCCTCGACCTTACATGGTAAGCGATTAGTTTCTCTAGTCCATTTCCTTTCGGAACGGGAACTACTCATAAGCCCACGCTGCTTAGGTTGCTATGAACTTCAGCCTCGGCGTGTTCATAAAATTGTCTGGGGTTCACGGAGAGGACTACAAAGGACCTTGAATTTTGTTGAAGGTTTCCACTCGCGGCGCTTCTAATTCAAACGGCACATCCGATTTTGGCAGCAGGGTCAAGGTGTCGGTGATGCGCGAACAGTTTTTGACAGATCGTCTGTAATACGCGCACTGCGCGAGGAAGCCGTGCAAAGCTTTTTTGTCGGCATGGCGGCGGAAAAGCAGCTCTCTATCTTTGCTTACTATATGAATGAGAAACAGCAGTTCATCGCAAGTGAAGTGTCACTTCTCTGGTCAGGTCAACCCAGTCGACTTGAATGTCTCGTGATACTGTTCGAATCTTTTTAAAGCAGTCTTCGAAGGTCGAGGCGAACAAAACAACAGCCTTATAAGCATGCTAAACAAGTAAGCCACTTCATTCCTGTCAGCACCGCCGCTCAGACGCTTCCGTATCTCTCAGACCTGCTCTAACACTGAGAGATATGGGAAAGCTTTTGTCTTAAAGTTATCAGAGCCCCCTCCCCCTCCGCTCTTTATTTCTCATAACCTTTCACCTACAATTTTGCTTTCTATACCACGCGGCGCTGTTCGCAATAGAATAATTTAATGACGTCTTTTCGTTAGCTCCTGGGCTTTCACCTTCGAAGTGAGCTCGCAAAAGAAGCGACTACTATAAATACTTGCCTCTTGAGGGATTACAGGTACACTAGCTTCATCTTATTCTCACGACTATTTCACTCACGAGGTCATGATCTGCGCTCGCCACTTGTCATGCATAGATGTATTCTCCTTCTATACTCTAATCCTAATCTGCTGCCCTACATAGCAGGCTGTTAAACGCTCTTCAGCTTTTCTTCTGGCCTGGGCACGTAATCAGTGAAATGCTATAAGCAAATCGTAAGCTATCGCGGTGTTTGCTATTTGCATTTAATCTCATCTCTAGCCGACAAAACACTGCGAACACTTTAGTAAACACGTGGTCAATAATAGCAAAAAGGCACTGTCACCTTGGTGCCTCACCATCTTTTCTGTAGTAGATCGAGGTCGTTGTAGTTCTCCTCTGAACTGATGGCACACACCCACACAGGGGGATCGGCCAAGAATTGGGGTACAGAGATATTTGTTTTTTAGATGTATAATTACATCGTTTAAGAAAAAAAAATGGAATGATTGCTAAGGAAGAAAGAAGGAAAGCAAAATGTGTAAAAAAAAAACGAAATATAAAGGAGAATTCATAACAAGTACAGGAGGAGAACACTGGGATTTGTATTTACAGATAAAAAAAAAAAATTACCAAGGTCCCTGTGCGGTGCTCACAAAAATATTTCAACATTTTTACGTCTGCTTCTTCCACACCTTCGTTAGGCAGTGCATGCTTAACCAATAGTTGTTTTCTGTTTACTTTGTTAAGGTACGTGCGTTTTTCGCAATCGGTATTGACTCCATAACGGGGCTGTTATTTTATAATTAGATAATTTTTCTATATAACCAAATTGATTCCACGAACACAAGTGATTGTTGAGAATGCTGCATGGGAACCAACCTATACAACGGTACAAAGCAGTAAAACCCAGATGTGTACTAGTTTTAAATATTTTGGTATGAATGCTGCCTCAGGCAGCGTGCTTCAGTGAAGTGAGGCCCTCAGTTCCGTCCATTGCACTCTAGGAACAGGGCTTCATTGTATTGCATACCTAAGAGACTTAATGTTGTAAAGGATGCACGATGCACTATCGTTGTAATGAAGAGAAATGGAGAGAAAACATTTTATTACGGTCGTATATCAAGTTCCCAAGTATATTATTGATGACTTGGCTGACCGTTACAGTACACGAACACGGGAGGGGTGCAGACTTAAATACCGAGCGAAATATACAAATGGGCTCGTTCGTTCCGTTACAAAGTTTTCACCGTGTAAGAGGTGACAGATTAGAAAATAAATCGGGGAAGAAAAAAAGCTCTAATAGTTCCATTCGAAGCTACTGCGGTGATGGCAGCAGGCGAAACGAGAGTGCGTATCGATCCGTTCATTGAAAAAGTGGACCTGCCCTAGCAACCACTTCTTCTCTTTCACTCCGCATTATTTACTATTTCTCTTTTTGTTTCCGCTGTCGTCCTCTACTTAGGCCAGCGGTCGAGGGCGGTCAACGTGCCTCAGCAGGACGGGGACTGTGCCTGGCGGAACGGGCGTCCATCGAAACAGCAGCGTTACAGTGGTCGAAAAATAAGGGGATCAGCAGCAGGACACGCGCGGATCGCATTTATTCTACGCCGTGAGATGGCAGCGGCGAGCAGAGGTGGCGGTGGAAGCATCGAAGCGTCCACCATGAAATATTGCTGCGATGTCGACCTACCTATCGTGCGGAAGGCATTCACCAAACGGAACTGGACAAGGGTCGAGCCACACCAGGACTGGAATATCTACTGGTCAGTACTCTGACATAATGCGTAGACCGAGGGCTCTGGACAGTGTCAGGGCGACTAGAGAAACATCTACGGGTTGCTTTTTAGAAGCCAAGATGTGTCTCATTTGAAAGGGGAAGCATACGCGTATACGTTTCGCTGTGATTAAGAAGTTAGAAATTAGCAAATTATTGCGGTGTGAGGAGGTAAAGAATGATAGTAAGCACATGACGAATTTAGATGCCCTCTGTATTTCAACTGCGTGATAGGAAGCGCGTTCTGCGAAGAGCGAGTTTTAGCGGTTAAGAATTAGTCTTCGGACTATACTATAACTTATACAGAAGGAATAATCAAGCACTGACACATTACCAACATTGGGAGTGATGATGCTGAATATATTCTTACACCCGGTTAAACCTCAGCTGCGAAGAAACAGCAGTGAACCAGTGGCGGGTGTCGCCCCACCGTCTCTCTCTCTCTCTCTCTCTCTCTCTCTCTCTATCTATCACACACACACACACACACACACACACACACACACACACACACACACACACACACACACACACACACACACACACACACACACACACACACACACACACACACACACACACACACACACACACACACACACACACACACACACACACACACACACACACACACACACACACACACACACACACACACACACACACACACACACACACACACACACACACACACACACACACACACACACACACACACACACACACACACAAACATTAAGGGTCACTTAATGAGGCTCACTGAGAATAAGATGGAATTAAGGTCTGATATGCTATCGGCCTGCTCCTCTTCCTCATCCCTCACTGTTGCTTGCCGCATATTCTGAGCCCTCTGCTGCCGCTGATACTTCATGCTCAACTATACATGCACCCGTGTGTCGCCGTTATATCCGTTTGCGGGGATTTTCCACTTCGGTACTGTGGAAACCCGCCCTTCGTTCTAGCTCCAGTCCAACCTAGTGCGCGGAGCTGTCAGACACGTCGGCACAGAACCAAACGCAGCTGCCCACCGACGCCAAGTGGCGCTGCTTACGAAGTAAATGTTTTTATGCAGCACCAGATGTAGTTAAAATTATGTGACGTCTGTGTATGGTGTCGTTATTTGTGTACGTGTGCATTTTGTCTTGTTTTCTTGTTAACATTCGTTTTGGACACCTCAGTGTATTTTTTATTAGCGCTAAATGCATTTAATATTACTCATGTAACACCATTAAGATGTCCAAGTTCTAGACGCCCCTTTTGTGGAGGGGCGATGACCTACGCGACATTTCTCAGGCAGCGCTAAACGCAGTATGCATGCAGTACACTCTCGTTGGCGAGATGGCTGTTAAAATTCATTCAACTCACCAGATTTCCCGTTTCCTTGCATATTCCTTTTCTCAATCAGGCCTGCGATAGCGCCGACCGGAAACTAAGCATCTTTAGTGAATGAAATCCTACGGAAGTCGCCAATACGTATCGCAGAGGATAAGGGCTGGAACAAAAACGAACAGAGCGGTTTTCTCTTTATTCGTGTTTCTGTCTAGGCCGCCTCTATTACGTTACGTTCTACTATATAGGAAGGAACGCAGCTCAATCAAGCCCTAAAATACTATATCTAAGAGCAGTATATACTGCTCTTAGCGGACGTAATTATTGCTGCGCACAGTTCTTTTGCGTAATGTCTGGCATATAAGAAGCGGTTAACCAGGTAACGACGCCTACATTTGCACTTGCGACTAAGCATTCCACACCTGTAAACACCAAAAAGCGCTGCGTTGGTTCACGTTGAAGGCAAAAAGCAGTGCAACAGCAAAACAATTAGGAAGCAATTGTGGGAATTGAATGTTCCATCTCAGCCTTCTTTCCTTTCTTTCACACGCACTTCCGTGCGGAATTTACAAATGGTCGTATGACTAGGGTTTACCAAGTATGCTCAATAGGCAGGCAGGCTGCTTTGACTACAGCATGCCTGGATACATCGAATATCGGCTACCCGTGGTAACCAAATGAACAACATTGAACACCGTTTGAGCCATGATGTATGCTGCTTTGGCTATCCATCTTAATCTACGGGACAATATCTACCAGTGAAAGTCGTGATGTACACCACCCTGATGCGTACAGTGCTGGGCAGTGATGCAACTGGTGGTAGAAAATTCACCAACGTATGCCAATGTATATATGAGAGACGCCGTAGTGGAGGGCTCCGGAGGTTTCGACCAACTGGGGTTCTTAACGTGCACTGACATCGCACAGCACACGGGTGCCTTGCTTTTCGCCTCCATCGAAAAGCGGCCGCCGAGGCCGGGATTCGATCCCGCATCCTTGGGAACAGTAGTCGAGTGCTGTAACCACTGCGCCACCACGGCGGGGTGGATTAAATGAAGATAAGTCGTCAATACTGATGGGAACCTTTTGACAAATGTTTGCAACTTTATGTAGTGTTGTTGGGAAAATGTTAGGTGTAATGTCAAAAGAAAGGAAGGGTGCAAAGTGGGTCCGGGAATAAAAGCGAGTTACTAGTATAATCGAAATTGAGAAGAAATGCGTATATGTATACAATGTTGGCGAGCCATTCTGTGCGCTTGGCACTATTGGCCTCTATTTCACAATATATTGTCAATAGTGAAACGCGAGGTAGGAGCGGGTCATTGCTTGATGCATTGTCAATCGGCCCTGCGGTTATGGATAGCACACTAGTAACAAAGGATCGCGCTGAGACCAGGGATTGTCAACTCGTGTTTAATACAGGACTGACGACATGTGCTGCCAGGATGCATATTCGCCTTCCCCGAATATCGCTCTATGTTCACTGCACCGAAAAGCTTAAACAAGAAATTTACGGACTGCACTAGCACAGCAAACCTTGTATGAGTGCCCACACAGCCAACCCTAACCATGTGAATTTTCTTAACTTAACGGCTCTGGACAAACTCTCAAAAAGGTAATGCCATAATCGAGTAATGAAAGACTTTCTTCACGTTTGGATGTCGGTGGCTGAGTTTACTACCACTGCCACAGTCCAACAATTTATTGCATAAGTCCAGCATGGCCCATAAAGCCTCTCACAATGTAAACGCTGTCGGATTTAACGCTAGCTCTCTTTTCTTGCTTGGAGAGGCGATTGCAAGTTCGAATTTCTTAAGCTTCGTTCGATTGACAACTTCTTGGCTCCGAAAAGATTCAGAAGAGAAACTCAGGACCGCCGACGTGTATGACTGCGAAAGCTCGCTCGCGCAGCAATGGCCGATTCCTTAACTTCCGCCCGTGGCGCGTGCCACCAGGCGACCGGTAGCGCGGTGCTCTCTATATACACTCTTTCTGCTTATCTGACTTACCTCATGACAACCTCCACACCACTTCATCTGATAAAGCCCGCTGCTCTAGGTGACTCGGTGTATAGTGAGGTGCTTAGAGAGCATAACTGGAGGTGCACGTGTCGGTGCGAATCCCTATCGCAAGCTAGACAAGCAGATGTATGCCAATTAGGCAGCGAAATGGCATGACACCGCCCGAAACACTGCACGGAGAATCACAATTTTAATGAGAAAGACGGTAAATTTGGCGCCACATGGTGGTCCGTTATAGTGAAGCATCACCATCAAACGGTGCACCAAAGCGTCACCACCGAGATCTTGATAGATTCTCGGTGGTGACTGCCAGAGTCGACAAAAGGAGTGGGGGAGGAAGGGCCCTGGATATGACTCTGTTGTGCTTGCCGTGGTCCCATTCGCCGCTTCGGTGGCTTGACAGCGACTGATGTCACATTTGGACGCGAGCGAGACGCGATGGATATGGAACGAGAAGTGATCGAGGCAGAGCGAGATCCCCATTAAGCCAGGCATCGCCAAGGTCCTCGGGTGGGACAATTAGACTCTGGAGACAACAGTTTGGTTTGAAGTTAAGTAGGCCACTTAACACTTCGGTGACAAATTACCCCTGCGACCTCTACTTCGACAAAGAAGCTTAACATCAAGCGTAACCAAGCCAAACAGAGCTTTCACTCTGTGTCTAGGTTTAGAAGAGTTAAACCTCCGTAAACATTTTGTCACTTATGGCTGCGGAAACTTCCTGTCCACGTCACACATGAGCCAAGTAGACTTTCACCTTAATAATTTAATATTCTTGCCGTGAAACAGCTCGTAGCTATTTCTTGATATAGATTTATATACAAAGACTGGTTTTTCGAAATTAAAGCTTGAAGACTGCGCCTGTTTTCCCTCTATTTTTCCTACCTTCGTAGGCGTTCGCAACATTGTATCCAATTTATTGCAGGTATCTGTCAGGCCTATTTACCTCGCTCAGATGTCTGATGACCTCGTTCGTTCATATCCTTAAGCAGCTTTCATATATAGCGTTCCTATTCCTTGCAACTGAATTAAAGGCACTGAACTAAGAATTCTTAAATAAATGTCTAACAACAGGTTTAGTGGCATTATTGCTGCGCACAGGCGGTTGCGGTCGGCTACTTTGTTTTCGCCGATAGTCTGTACCGAGAAGTCAGGCCGCAACAGCACATTTCAGGGCTCACTTTTGAAACGACGTAAAAAAATCAACAAAAAGAAATATATTTAAGGGCAGGCTATAAGCCTTCTTCACTCGCAGTTTTGAACGAATCGCTTGTTCTTACCGAAATATAGAACCATCATGAGAACCTAAAGAATAACAACACGGATATGTTTTCTTTAATTAGTCACTTTCTTTCCTTCACGCAGGACGTCCGTCGCCAACGTCCGAAGTCTCTTGGCACCCGACTCCAACATGAGGCTTTCGGAGGACCAGTCGGTGACCCATTCTGCCCTTTCGAGTCTTGCAGAAACGTTATTTTGGAGACTACGAAGAGCTTTGGTCATTGTTGAGACATATCGTCATGCATCTTCACCGAACGGTGAAAAAAATTCCAACTTTGTACTGTATTAGTAACAACTCGAATATTCGGACCGAAAGGCAAACAAGCCTATGGCCTCAGTTCATGGGCGCCTTCAATGTGCCCTGTATTTACGCCCGCTGATTTTAGAAGTCACATGCAATGCGGGGTCGTTCATAAATAATCGAGACAAAATAAGGAATGCAAGCTCATGCTTTTTATCGTTCCTAGTGCCAACAGTTTTCACAATGCTGGAAGGCAGCGACAAGTACGTCGGATCAAGTTTTCAAGATCCTCTTTTAGGCGAGAAAGGGCAAGTTTTTATGCGCAGCACTGCTCACTGGCTACTGAGTAGTGATCATCCTCAAAGCAGAAAATTCACAAAATACCCGAAATAAAGGCATGGTGAGATATTGGCACCATTGACACCATTGGATAGCGCAGTAGTACATGTTATGCTTTGCTCCGGCATCTCACCTGCATGCACATCATGCCGCAGACAAGGATGCTCCACATCATTGCTGTTTACTGTTAAGCGCTGCTTGTTCGCTGTCATCAAGCGCTTAGGACAGTTAATTGGTCAAATATACAAACACAAAGGTTTGTACTAGATGTGAAAGAATTGACGCGACGACATGCAAAAGTGCAACGATACTTTGTCATAATATAGAAGCCACGACAGTTTACAGGAAGCTCCATCGTAGCCGTCAGCGCGAACACCGTGTCATGCCTTGTCATTGCTTGAATTAACGTAGCACGAAATTCAACCATGACATGATAATCGAACCTCATATCGCGTTTGTTTCGTTAATGGGCCGCTAACTTTCGGAAAATTGACCATTGTCGTGATAAAAAAGGCCGATATAAACTCTAAAGAATATTGTGGATGCACAGTAATCAGTAATGCCTACGTAGCCGGCGCTTGAATGCTCATTCCGTGCCAGGAGGGTGAACCACTTCCCGACGCACTACGAGCTGACGCGCAAGGACCTGCTGGCCAGACACATGCAGCGCTACCAACGCCAGCGCTGCAAAGCCCGCGGCGACCAGCGTGAGGAGCCGCCGCCTTTGGCCATGGTTCCCTCGACCTTCGTGCTGCCACGTGACTACAACATGTTCGTCGACGAGTACCGCCGTGCGGGGCCCTCAAGCCTCTGGATTGTCAAACCCTGCGGCAAAGGTTCGCCTGAGCAGGATGTCGCGCAGGCAAATGCTGTCTCCAGAGCTTCGCGTGCATGCTGCAAATGTCGCCAACTTTATACGGAACCCTAGCCCAAGGTCACCTGGTTAACGCTTCTGTGTCGCGCAGTTCTGATACAACTGACTTCATGATCTCAGCACAAAGCTGTTTTTTTAGCTTAATTTGCGTTTCGTTTCAACTACAGAAGCGTAAGAAATAGGCCACTAGTTCCTATGAAGCCTAGCCTGGGGCCTTCTAGTGTAATAAACAACAAATAAAGAGCACCCATATGTCCTCGTAAACTTACACCCCCGCTTGGGGGGCGGTTTATTCAGGTGAGCATGGAATAATACGGAATAGCATCCAAAGAAGAAGATAACCTTCCTTAAGGACCTTCGATGTGCAGCTTCATTGTTAAACGGTAGATTAATTCTTTAGTAGCCCCTCTTAAACCGCCTACCAAAGTGCTGTCCTGAACACCACCTTTTTTTGCCAGCGCAGGGTATCGGCATAAAGTTGGTGGACAGACCATCGCAAGTCAAGTCCCTCATCAATAGGTGCGTGTTGTCGCCGCTGCAGCACAGCCATGCATACGCGATTAGACGCGGCGTTGTTTAGTGGCGCTCTAGCATTGCCAAGTATAGCTGCCAACGCGTGCCAAATCTCGTGTCGAAGGGGCGTGAGAACAACCACCGAGAATTCGCCTTCCATATGCGTTCTTACGAGAATGCTCATTGTTCATAATTACTCAACCTATGCTGGATGATCTAGAGGATTTAGTCAAGGCTACTTTGTAGGTACTTATGCAGATATGTTATTAGCGCAAGAAGCAAAAGGGAAAGAAAATGGGATATTAAAACCACGGACAAATTGCCAACACCTCTACTTCAACTAACAGCGTATTGAACGTGACCATTTTTAAACGCCCTCCCGCAACCACTGTTTTCGCCTGAGAGCCGCTGAAGCCGTGCAAAAAGGGCACTACGGGCAAAATTTTCGCGACGTACTGATGCTCTCGGCTAACCATCTCGCAATCAGCACATTCTGCGTCAAAAAAGAGGCAATTAACATGCAATGCAGTCTTGGGTGGTAACAGGGCTGTAGAGCAGCATGGTGCCTTACAGTCTCTCATGAGCGCGCACGCGGAAGATAGAGCAAGTAAGCGCACAACATGAGCATGCTTCCCTGCTCAGTGCTCACCCAGAAGCGATAACCTCCTCGGCGTCTCGCAGCTGGGAGAGCCAGGGCAACCGGGAGGCACACGTGCTGTGCCGCTATGTGGACCCTCCGTTGCTGGTGGGCGGCCGCAAGTTCGACCTGCGCCTCTACGTGCTGGTCGCCTCGTTCCAGCCGCTGCGCGCCTACCTGTGAGGACACCAATACGAGCTAAGCGAATGCGCTATATAAACTTCGTTTATCACGCGATACTAAAAGATATGCGCCATAAAGCAAAGTAAATATTTGAGGAAGATGTGCTGGGAATGACCTCTTCACGAAATGCTTACGGCAGGCAGTGACTTTTTACGATATTCTACCTCATTTTAAGTTTATTTCAATGCCATTCATAGAGACTGTCAATATGTTTTATTTTTTTTTTATATACTGACACCATTTTTACACACCCCAAAAGAAATAATTGTCCACATCTGTCTTGGCAAGAACACCTTGTGCGTTGTGTAAACCTCAAAAACAGAACAGCCGGCTTTGGTTTTGCGAAAAAAACGAAAAACAATTTAGCAAGTCGGTTTTCAGTTATTGTCGATGGGCGATAGAGAGTGGGTAGGGCGGCAGCGGTTGCATGTGTACGTCGGCGCAGGTACCGCCGGGGCTTCTGCCGCTTCTGCCAGCTGCACTACCGCACCAAGGGTCTGGACAACCCGCTCGCGCACCTAACTAACGTCTCCGTCCAGAGGCACGGGGTAAGGGACTCGCTCTTGTGGTTTGTCGTCCGTATCGCCGCACGCTTGTGGCTTCGCACTGCGCGGCCGCCTTGAAATTCGGTTCCTCTTATGCTGTCGTAAGTGCGATGCCTGTGACTGTTGACGTAGTTCATGGAACGTCAGTGGACCATTTATCGAAATCAACTAGAAAAGATAGAAACAAATCTAGAACATGAGCGAAACGTTTGCCGTAAGAGAGGACTTCCTTTATGTTATGAGCATCAATCTGCGCATGCGTGCACTGCGAAGTGCAAATGCCAAATAGAATATTACAACGGTTCAACGTTGCTGAACCAAATATTGAGCGAAGGAGAACGCTAGGTCACCCGCAGCTAGTGTTCTTCTTCTCTTTTTTTCTTTCTCAGCCCACATATAAAGCCCCGCTTTAACCAAGCCGTATGAACGTGCCTTAGTGGCCTAAAGGGGTAACTTGAATGCCAGGGTCCTAGCAGGCTGATTCTGACATAACCGTCCCATGTGAAACGAGAGACCCAAGCTGGCAGCTCCTGCCAGCCCATTTGTCACGTGGAATGTGATGTCACAGCGGCACGTGGGTAAGACGTGGCTACCGGCCGCGCTACGCTGAAGGTTCGAAACCTAGAGTAGTATTGCTTTCGCAATAAAAATGAACATTTTAAGAAAGTAAAGGTGCAGTAGCTGTCTCACTCTCGGAGGACGCCTTGGCCGCGCCATGAGGGAATAGATGGAGGAGGACGTGAAAGGAGGCACAAGAAGCACAGTAGCGGAAGGCTCCCTCCAGCAATATATTTTCAACGTTAAGTGGTAAAGCAAAACGGCACGAAGCCTAGATAAGAGAATGGGACAGACACAGCGCTGAACTGACAACATAAGTTTATTCAGGATGCCAACGCTATATATACCTTGGCACCGCAGAAAAACATTCGTGCTGTTGCGCTGCACCACTTGAAGATGTCAGACCAACCAGCCCTCCAGTTCATGTATATTTTCAACGGCATTACTACTATTTATTTCGGCCACCTGACAGCACACGAAACGTTTTTGTTCCGAAAATGCCTCGTGAAACCTCACAATTCGGGTCGAATGCAGGCTTCACTATACCGGCAACATCTTCAGAGCATGCGAATCTCCCCGATAGCACACATAATTGCTTCTACTAACTTGAAAACAGAACTTACAGGCAGCGTTCTGCGACTTTTATTGCGAAAACAATACCACTCTAGGTTTCGGGCCTTCAACGTATACCGCGGCGGTAGCCACGACGTTGTGACGTCACACCCCACGTGACACAAGGGTGAGAGCTGGGCTACCAACTCAAGCGGTCGGCGTAGCGCGGCGGTAGCCACGTTTTACCCAAGTGACACTGTGACGTCACACCCCACGTGACACAAAAGCGAGAGATGGGCCAACACCACCTAGAAGACTTAAGGCCCCCGCGCCGCCTCCTCGCCCAAGCGCCTACGTCACCACACTCAGATCGCCGCTCGGACGGACGGCGACAACCTCTCCGAACGTCCGCGTGGCGAGGGTAGGGGGTGAGGGGGCAACATGGACAAGCCGGACAAGAACAGCTATGAATGGCTCGCAATGGCTTCAGCGGTGACTTTTACTACAACCAAAACAAGTCATTTTTTTAGTTTTTAGTATAATTAGAGCCCAAATAATACCAAAGGCCGCAGTATTGAGCTATTCGGTTTTCATTCGACAGCTATATTCTTAAAGAATGGCACACAGCATCGTTTGGCATAGTTAGGCAGCCACATTTTCATGCGCCTCTAGCGGATTTTGTTTCACTTGTGCTGGCCACAGTGATCGGAGCTGCTTGCAGTCGTTTGTATCGGATGCCGCCTGTCCGTACAACAGGCATGATTGTGCGTCGTTTTTACGTCTGCAAGCTGCATATTTTCGATTTTGTGCTGTGGTTGTGCTCGTAAACAAATTGCTAGAATGCCGGGCTGCTGTTGCGCTCCCAATTGCAAGTCCAACTATGCTGGAGAGTCGCGTGTGCGCGTGCACGTGTTTCCTTGTGACCCTGTGCGGCGAGCGGCATGGACAAGAGCGGTTCCCCGGAAGGATTTTACTCCTACGAAAAACACAGTGGTAAGCTATGGCTTATGAGTCGATTCGCGGCTTTTTTATTAAAGCAATGTGCGTTTTTCCGGCTAAATGTATTCAGCAACAGCCGAATCGGGTTGCTTGCGTTGTCGGAGCCTGAAACGTGCTCATTCTTTTTGTCGTTTATCTTTCTGGTAGTATAAAACATATTTGTACAGAATGTCTTTTTTTTTTTTTTTTTCATTTCAGCTTTGCGAGAAACATTTTGTGGCAAGCGATTACGTCAAAACATCTAAGTACACAGATGTGAAGACGGGAAACGTTATTGAAGTGCCGCTGAAAGTCTCCAGGCTGAAGCCGGATGCGGTACCAAGTGTGTTCCCGAATTGTCCCCAGTACCTTTCACGGCAACATGCGTGCACTCGGGAGGCTCCGGAGGATAAAAGAAAACGTGTTGAGGACGAATCACTCCGCATTGCCATGGAAAAATCTCTAGAAGAAAAACATCAAGAAGACAAGCATAACGAAGTAACAAGCTTTTCTGAATTTCTTCATGCTCTGCCAAGCTTTAACACCTCGCCGTTTTGGTCTGTGATCACAATGGAGTCCAAAGTTCTATTCCTTGATTTGACTGTTGATCAGGGCGCCTCTGTACGTTCATCAGTGGTAGTTTGTGACAACATGTGTGTAGAAGTGTATTACGGGGAAACACGCATCGTGGACCTTCATGGTGTCAGTGTGCCTGCAGTGTTGCAGGACTTAAGACAACTGAGTGACATCCTTCAACATGTTGAGTCTCTGCGTAGTGCTCATCCTCCCTACAATGACCTGCGGGCTCGCCATCTGCTTGAAACTGTGGAGGAGCTGTTAGAAGAGTTAATATGCAATCATCAGCCCCAGTTACACGAATGGCACCTCGAAGTCGTGAAGTTTATAAAATCCCAAGTAGACCTAATCCTCAACAACGCTGCACGCTACTCGTCGGACCTTCTCGTATTTGCAAGCCTCCTTTACACCATTTCACCGCATGCATACAAATTCCTCAGAGGTTCACTGAAGGTAAAGTTGCCTCATCCAGAGACAATAAGACGTCTCTGCTCTGCTCAGCAAGTAAGCCCGGCCATAGAACAGCAAGGCTCCTGTTTCCTGTCATATGCTAAGAAAGTTGCTACCACATTGAAAGAGCATGAAAAGACAGTAACTTTAATGATGGATGAAATCCACATTCAGTCATACTTTGATTTTAAAGCTGGGTCAGTTGCCGGTGCAGCAGTCAACACTGCAAGCCCGGCAAAAACAGCGTTTGTCTTTATGATTCAGAGTCTGCTTTCAAATAACAAAGATGTTGTGCATATATTGCCAGTGGCTACAATCGATGCAAAACGTTTGCATGATTTTCTGCGAATGCTAGTCATGAAGCTTGAAGATACAGGATTTAAAGTAATTGCCATCATCTCTGACAATAATTCCATCAACAGAAAGACAATGTCATTGTTTTCAGACCCTCCGAGACTAAAGATAGTTTATCAGCATCCAACTGACAAATCACGACCTTTGTTTTTTGTCATAGACCCTGTCCACGTGTTGAAATGTGTCAGAAATAACTGGTTAAATCAACGCAATGCAGGAAGGTGCATGTACTTCCCAGATCCAAAAAGTACAGACCCCAAACCCAAAATCTTGGCAGCATCATTTAACACTTTATGTGAGCTGCATGAATCCGAACAAAATGAGCTTTTGAAGATTGCTCCGACATTGTCATTGAAGGCACTGAATCCTTCAAACATGGAGAGGCAAAATGTAAAGTTAGCACTGAGAATATTCAATTTATCAACTGTGGCAGCACTTCATAATAGCAACATTCAGCATGCTGACAGTACTGCTCAGTATATCAGCATGGTGCTAACGTGGTGGAATGTTGTTAACGTTAAAACTCCCCGAAAGGGCCAGCGGCTTTTAGATGACTTGCAAAAACCCATAACCTCGACATCTTGTCCCCAGTTAGAGTTTTTGGGGAAAATGATGCAGTGGCTCGACTACTGGGAAAGTTTGAGGCACGATGCAGGACATTTAACAAAAGAAACTCACTCAGCTTTATGTCACACAACTCATGCGCTCCATGAGGTCGCTATCTACTGCCTTGAAGAACTTGGTATGCAGTATGTTTTGCTAGGCAAATTTCAAACAGATTCCCTTGAGGATCGCTTTGGTCGGTACCGTCAGTTGTCTGGTGCCAACTATCATGTGTCGATTAGGCAGATTTACGAGTCTGAGACAAAGTTGCGGCTACAGAAAGTGCTCGAGTTACCAGACATTGATGTGGTGTGCGATGTTCCTGTCATTAGCTCCAACTCATTGCTGAGCCAGTTTGATGTCGCAGTTTGGGACAGCGATATTGAGAAGAAAGTGGCAAGGCTACCAGCTGTGACATATGTTGCCGGTTACTGTGCTCATGCAGCTGTAAAGAAACTGTTGTGCCAGTCATGTAAAGAAAATCTGATAATGGATGATACAGAGATGGACATTGCTAGAAATGTCCTTATTTCCAGCATGACAAGAGGTGGCCTGAAGTTCCCACGCGAACTTGTTGTGAATGCTGTCCTTACCACAGAAATAGTGCTGGACAAGCTTAGGAGTCCACGCTTTGCAAAACAGTTCTTTGCACTTCCTAAGCAGAAAGAAGTGCTAGTGGCCCTTGTGCATGGCATCATCAATGATAATGATGACCTGGATGTTTGTGTGAATGGCCATACTCCTCAACAAGTCATACATTACATTTTGAGTGCAGCAGCAAACACCCTTTTGAACAACTTGTGCAAAGCAGCAAATAACAAGTTAGCAAGCGACAAGTTGTCTGCCACAAAGGCAAAGCGAAAACTTGCAACTGTTAAAAGTTGAGGTGTCATTTGTGCAGTTTTGCTTCCACAGTATTGTTTGTAAAAAGAAAATAACTTTTTCTTTCATCAATGTCAAATAAAATGTCCTTCATCCTACCTTCATTCTCAAGAAGGCTTCTGATGTTGTAATCTCTGTCTGTTCCGTGTCACGGAAACTCGTGCACGCCTGAATTTCTTTACTTGAAGCAGTCCTGTGTGCCAAAGCAGTAAAGTGTATTCGCAGAAAATTTACTCTACCAACTTTTTTTCCTGACACTGACATGCATCGCATTTATGTGCACTTTTACGAAGAATGTGTTCTTGTACAAAGAAGAGACTGTCAAGCATTGTATTTTTATTTATTTTCGACGAATTGTATAATAAATGATCCTGTATTGCTGCTGAGCAAAAATGAGTTTGTGCATTTTATGAGTTCATTTATTCCACTTTGAACTATTGACATTTTACTTTCATGTAATGCCAATTTCTTGCCATTTTTGTAACTTGCCTGATAGGGCTTTTGAAAGTAAAAAAAAAGCCCCGAAGTGTTAAATATATGTAATATAATCATGGCGGTAGCTTGCAACGTGAATAGCTTATTACTAGATCAAATAGAGTTTATGCACCACAGTGATGACAAAATTTTACATCATTCGCTTCCAATCAGTCAGAAAACGGTTCTTATATGTGTAAGCATGCAAACCGACTCCTTAAGGCACGAAGCTACAAACTGGGGTGAGAATTCCCGGCCAAGCTTCGTAAATAACTGTAGACGCAGTATATTAGTTCCTACTGGTAACACGAGCGAGCGAATCTAATTTATTTCACGCCAACATGCAGCTTATAGGGAGAGAGCGAGTGTGGTGAAGTCCACTTCCAGGACGATCTGACTTGCGTGACGTCACGCCGCCGTGCGGGGGCCTTCAGTCTTCTAGGTGGTGTTGGATGGGCTCCCAACTGAAGCGGTCGGCGTGGCGCGGTCGGAGCCGCGGCTCAGTTGGCAGGAGCTGCCAACTTGAGTCTCTCGTTTCACAGGGGACGGTTATGTCAGAATCAGCCAGCTAGGATCCTGACTATCACGTAACCCACTAAGGCACGTTCATACGGCTTGGTTAAAGCAGGGCTTTATATGTGGGCTGAGAAAGAAGAAAAAGAGAAGAAGAACGCTCGGTCACCCGCAGCTAATGCTTTCGCTCAATATTTGGTTCATCAGCGTTGAAATCTTCTTTTTTTTTTCATTGTCAATGTGCTTACTTGTAAATGCGAGAACATTAATTCTTAAGAAAATTTCATTCCTTATCGATTTGGCGGGCGTCTCCTTGTGCAAGCATTTTGTGGGGGTCATGGGTCCCCGCGGAGACAGAAGCCCCTGAAAGGATGCCCTCTTTCGGCCCCAGGGTCGCTACAACCAGTCTCACGGTGGCAAGTGGAGCCTGTCCAGCCTGGAGATGTTCGTACGGGGAACCCGTGGAGCCGCGGCCGCCACTCGCCTGCGTCGGGACCTCGGAGAACTGGTGGCCCACTCGCTGGCGGCCGTCGCGGTATAGAATAACTCAATTGCTGCGGTTTATTCGATATACCCACATTTTCGTACCCCCAGTCGCAGTTCTTACACGTCGTCTCGGTAGTTTACGATGATTTGGTTTGTGGAGTTCAACGTCCCGAATTAACTCAGGCTACAAGAGACGCCGGTAGTTGACAGTGCACATTACAGACGTCCAACACAATTGTGCCGCTTGCTGTTCTGTAGTGTTTTGAGCTACTCAGAGCTTGATAGATAAGCGAAGTGCTTATGCTTATCAATGATGCTTATTAAAGTCTGTAGAGGCACGCAGGCCAGCGCAGCAGTATCTCAAATTACACAGTTGCGCTGCTAGTCCATTATTACCAGCGTCGTATTACCCGTCAATTTCCATAATTAGTTCATTTCAACTTTTCCCTACTAAAACTTGTACTGAACAGCCATCTATAGCTATGCGGGGCAAGCCGGATTGCGGAAGTTTTTTTCAGTTAGAACAGAATTTGGAGAAATGAGCTCGGCGTACATTTGTTGGTTTTTATTGGCTTGAACCGAAAGCGTCTACAAGTAACTAGCGAAGCTATATTACCCATATTTTCTGCACTGCGTGACTGAGGAAACAGTCAAACAATTGTAATAAAAAATAACATATTTTTTTCCGCAAACATTTCGACAAAACTTGCACGCATGAGTGGTCTCTGTTTCGCTTCGTTCTCTTTATTCTACGTCGCTCGCTGGCACGCGAAAGCCTCCTGCCTGCACAATGAGCACGCCCAAGTGCGAGGCGACTAATGCGCTTGTCTTTCCTCCGCAGCCTTCCATGCTGTCGGACTGGCACTGCTTCGAATGCTACGGGTGAGTGGGCCCACTGTGCGGAGACACTAGCCGCAAGCCGAGTCACAGAGCACCATCTTTCACTCGCCGCCACGCTTAGATGCTTCGTGGCTGTCGCCCTGGCCTAATGCGTGGAGTAGGAAAGAAGAGTTCTGCTGTACCGTATATTTCTGTATACAGACTGCGCGCTATGCAGGTGGGCTTTTGCTAGACCATTTACAGGCGCGGACTACTCCATATTTTGCTTTTCGTCGCCGCCCCATAGAACAAGAATACTCTACGCAATTAATGTATCGAACATGAAAAATCTAGTAAAGATTTTTTTTTTTCCCGGCCAAATTTGAGCTTCTGCTTACTGTACATCGCACTGTACCTCGGAAATTACGGTAAAGACAGTCCATCTGCCTCTGCAGGGTTATTAGATCCAACGAGTTGGTTAGCCGGCTGAATCAATTTTGGCGCTACCGCGAAGAAAATGAGAAATATCGTACATTCAGCAAAAGGTTTCTGCCTTCCCGCCCAGCAGAGCGGCAACGACGCTAATTACGGGACAAGAAATTATCTCCAGAGACTCCCTCCCGTGTTCCTTATTAACCGAGTGGTTCAGTAATCTTCCTTACTGTATCCTCGAGTAGCAGCGCAATCTTATATTAACGTTATTCTTTTTAGTTGATATGTCATTATTAGTGACATTTTTTCTAACGTTGCTGAAACGTTAAACACACAGTTATTATAATGTTATTCTAACGCTGTAACCTTACTGTAACAATTTAACAACCATAAAATAAGGTTAAAATAACACTGAAGGACCACACTCAGTAGTTGCGATTTTGCATGGGCGACAGCAGAGAAGTACAACATCGCTCACTTATAAGGCGCGTCACGCACTCGCGTTCATTCTTATATATGCTGCCCCGTGAGCAGGGCTTCCAAAGTGTTAATACCGAACTGTTAATGACGTGCAGCTATGATGTGCTGCTGGACGGAGACCTGAGACCCTGGCTACTGGAAGTGAACGCCTCGCCGTCCCTCACGTCCAGCACACGTGGAGACGCCCTGCTCAAGCAAGCGCTCGTGGACGACGTGCTCAGGCTGGTGGCGCCCCCTGGTCATCCTCTAACCAGGTGGGGGTGCAGATGAAACTCCGAAGGTCTGGGTGTTAAGCCGAGAGCAAGCGCAGAAAATTCTGCATGGAATACAGACTGTTGCCGCTATGCGAAAAGACTAACTAGGCGTACATAACAGCTAGCATGCATGAATGCATGCATGCTTAATATTATTATTATTCCCGCGCGCTTATTATGACTGTTATTTACTCAGACACAAATAACTTAGACTAATCTTTGTTGGCAATCCAAGCATGGTGTTCAAAACGGGGATTTAAATTAAACGCATCAAAAATTGCCACCATCAGATTTACTAATAAGAGAGATCCACTCGAATTTATTATCATATTAGCCAATAATGCAATACTTTAGACTGATATCAATGTGACTATTTCGGTGTTACAAGTAATTTGAACTGGAAGCCTTACGTTGACGCTTTCTGTAGTAATGCTAAGTGAAAACTGTGCTGGAGACTTCGCAATCAATTATGTAGGAGTAAAACTCCGCGCGTACGAACACTGATAAGACCTAAATTAGAACATGCGGACATAATACCAAATAAGCTGATCTATAAAATTGAACGAACGCAAAATTTGTGCTATGTTTAATATATGTCGCTCTGAAGGCGAACCTGTGTTCCATCCACCATGCTATGGTCATTTTAAGCTAAACCAAAGGATTAACCTTAAGCTTGAGACACTAATTACGAACAAATCATAGCAAAACAATACAACATCCAATTAGCGACACATAAATGTGCTCGGTTAACAAATGTGACCGCTGACTGGAATAGTTTGGCGGAGGACATTGTTTCAAGCATTAAAATCGAAATGTTCGCCAGCAAAATCCAGGACCGCGATTCTTTGTAGCTGTTTTGTATGAGGTGACATTACTTTGTTGTTTTGTTGCAGATCTGAAGAGAATGAATGCTACAGGCTCGAGGTGAACCGCTAGCATATGGAAATAAAATAAATTCTTGAAGCACATACACCATACCATACCATACCATACCATACCATACCGTACCATACCATACCATACCATACCATACCATACCATACCATACCATACCATACCATACCATACCATACCATACCATACCATACCATACCATACCATACCATACCATACCACACCATACCATACCATACCATACCATACACGAAGAAAACCAGTAGGGGTATTTCGATAAAGTAATTTCCGGAGAAAATCATGATCTTCCTTTTGAATATATCTGGCACAGAAATAGTTTCCCTGCTACAATTAAAATGCAACAGAAATCTGCTATTCATTAGTGTGTTATTTGCTTTGTATAGGCATCCAACCTGCTCTCGTTCTACTGAGATAATCCGACGCAACTTGCGAGACCAAATGCAGTAGGCCTGTTGTTGGCCTTCACTTGGTCCGTTTTCGAGCAGCACGCGCTATCGATGGGCTGCCTGTGGAAAGCGGCGAAGGGACATTGGAGGCAGACCGTGAAAGAAAATCACGAACCGAGGTCGGTTGTGACACGCGGCGGCTAGGCTTCTTTTCACGTGTGCTTGCATCTTTCAAGGCCTGTACAAAGAAAAGAAAATATTCGAACAACGTCGGTATACAGTCCGAACTTTGTCAGAGTCATTTCAGAAATATTTGCAATTATTCGTCAATTACTAGCACTTATTTAGCGCGACGCGAGGGGAAAAAATGGGGGCGGGGGTTCTTCGCGCACGCCCGTGTGCTTCTCTTTACTGGGCGCCCGCGCTGCACCGGCGCAGTTGTGTGTGGCGACGCACGTAATGCCGCATATGCGGCACAACGGAGGTGGGCGGAGAAGGAACAGACCTTTTTTCTTTCACGCAGTCCCGGAGTTCAGGCGGACAGCCCGCAGGTGCTGGGTGACTTCGAGCCGATCCTGCCCGTTTCGCAGACGCCGTGACGCAGTCGCTGAGGTCGCACCAAGAGGCTGTCTTCAAGGCCGCTCAGTTGTATTTCTCGACCCGCGATTTATTTATTTATTCATTCATTCACACACCTCACAGGCTCAACTGGAGTATTATGTGAGAAGGGTTACATAAAAAACTGGGGTGCGAACAGAAAATAGAATAGAGTTGTTTGAACATCATTATACAGTTAATAGTCAAGCAGAAAATTGAATGCAGTTAGAAAACACTTCGGAACAAAACGCTGCTTTGAAAATAACATGATTAGAGATGTGAACAATGTCGTCAGGAAGACTATTGCAATTATGATTGCACGGGACAGGGCTGATGAATTAAAAGTGATGGTTTTCATCCCGAAATGTGTTTGAAGCTGAGGCGATTATGCAATCGGTGAGATGTGCGAGTCGGTTGCGTGAAAGGAAGGGTGAAATGATGATCATTGTAAACAATTTTATGGAGGCAAACAAGTGCTATCGTTCGGCGAGATTCTAAGGACGGAGATACGGCGATGCCTTAATGTTGTTATGCTGGAATGTCAACTGTAGTTGCGGGCAATAAAGCGAACAGCACGATTTTGTACGCGCTCAAGGGAATGGATTAAGTAGATCTTGATGAGGTGACCAAATGAAAGATGCGTATTCAAGATGCGTATTACACACCAAAGAGTCCTTGCAGCCAGTGGAATGCCACTTTTTTTTTTCTTTTTTTAATGAACGTAATTTTACGGAAAGTGGCTTTTTGGGCGAGTTGGTTGAACATTATGTTGAAACAGCACTAGAAACACGGACATATAGAAAAACAAACACACATTGCGCTGAACAGCAAGAAAAATTATTGAGGCAATAAACATAGCAGATGGTAGAGAAACATGTGTAAGCAGCACTTCCCTAATACTTTATGCGAAGGAAAGGGCTCTTTTGGAAGGGAGAAGGCTACATTTCATGTAACGCGACGGATCTGGTTGTCCACTTTCTATCACTCTCTGTGTATGTGAAGGCATGCTTCATGAAGAAAACCTGAATTGTCAGTCCGTGTCCGTGTTTCTAGCACTGTATAATGATTTTACTGCGTGAATTCATGGCCGAACTGGTCGCCTTTCAAAAGAAACGAAAAGAAAAATGGCTTGTGTTCGTCCCAAGGCAGTTCTTGCTATGTGCGACTGTGATTTGGAGATCTCCAGGTCATTTCGACCAACTGGAGTTCTTTAACGAGCACTGGCAGAGCGCAGTGCACGGCTGCTGCCATGGTGTCCGTTTCATTCCAGAGGCGGCCGCCACGGCCACGATTAAACCCGGATACCCCGCCTCTGTAACCGAGATCCTTTATCACTGAGTCACCGCTGCGGAGTAAAAGTAGTCAATAAACAACTTTAATCTCAACGCTAACCATGACTTCAATTCATCCGCGTCGTGGCTGCAATGCCCCTAGTGCACATGACACTGTTTGTACTATTGCTATGTACGATCGACTTGACCCACTCCTGTATGAGCCTGAAGAAGGCTTACAGTATTAATAAAAAAAAAAGTGAACCGAAAGCTGGGCACTAAATCTCTATGCACGGGCTCGAGCCCTATTCAGGCCTGACCCTGCCTCTCGTCATTTCAGGCCCGGCGGCGAAACAGCTCGGGTCTCGGCCCAGCCCGAGCCAGTGCAGTTCTCTAGTGCAGCTGCTCACCCGCGCTCGTTATGTGCAACCGAAACACAGTTATATCGCCCATCCCTCCGCTACCTGGAATTAATAGAAAGAAGGCTTGAGCTTCATCTCGGGGACGAACGAAATATGTTCGAAAAAGCTGAAATATATGCACTTTTTCATTTGAATCTATAGCGTGGCTTGACTACGAACGAACTCAACTGTAATCAGGAATGTTATCTTTCTTTCAAGATTCATAAATTTGTTTTACTGTCCGAGAAATCCCTGCTTGCGTCGCGCGAGGGCTGTTCCGCACAAATACAAATAGGTATGGTGCTGCTGCGCAGTGACCGTCCGGTAATCGAACTGCGACAACGTATGCATTGCCAATTATATTACGTTACTGCTATCAGCTGTGACCGGGTTTCCAGCTGAGGTTTGTGCGGCTTCTGGCACGGTCGACGACAGTAGCCGAGCGGATGGCTGCGAGCGCCTCGCGCCCCTTGACAAGCCCTGCTGCTGCGCCGCATGGCAGCGGCGCACTGAGGGGAAGCCTCTCGGCGTCGTACAAGCCGGAACATGCTCCCTCCTCTACCCCTAGCACCGCGGCAGATTCGAAGCGAGAGACCAGCTCCGGACTGTACAGTTCAATTGGCAACTCCTGGCCTATATAAGCAGGAGCGCTGCTGCTTTGAGAGAGGGACCGTCGAAAGCATCATTCGTGTGCAGTGCTGCTCGCCTAGAAAGGAAGCGGCGGAATTTCCCTGGCCGTCGCTGTGCGAAGACAGTCTCGTATAGCTAGCAGCTTTCATCACATATAGTGGACTCGGAGCCTTGACACCCGGACCCGGAACGGATTAGCAACAGTACGAAAATATAACCACTTCCTGTTCCGCATCCGGCGCAAGCAGACTTCCTTACGCTTGGGAACAGAAGCCTACCTTTGTTATTTGCATTGTTTCTCTTTTTATGACCGTTCTTTGACCTTGGGGTCGCGAAAATTCGAGATGATGCGTGAACAAACAGTTCCTTTCTCGCCCCTTTCTCTCTTTTGCTGCCGCGACGTCCAAAGTGGCATTATTCGTAAAGTGCGAGGGCCGCAGATAACATTTACTAGACGTGGACGATAACTCGGCGTTTCTGGCATAATCGATATTTTGCCTGAAGTCGGGGGATGGGTGAAGACTCGGGGATGGGCGATGATTTGCTATATTATGCTCTTGTACAGTTTTCGACGTTGATTTCTAGGAGAGGCGTCACCTAAGTCTACAATGACATCAGCAGAGTTTTCGTCGGGATATGCCAGAAGGTCCGGATGAATACTTCGCGGCTGTCGGACAACATGCAGATGTAAATGGTCAATGGCGCAGACGTCAGCGGCATCTTCCGGAATTGGTCCAATAGGGTTAGCCCTTGAAAATGTTTTACAACCTCACCAACTCGTTCAGAGTGAGAATGACCGACTGATCGTTCGGCGGAGGCCGACAGACCACCTGACAGGCGCTCTCCCGTTAATGCTCCCTAACACTGCTTACCACGCACGAAGACTGTCATATTCATCGCATCTAACAGTGCGAAAGAGACTTAGAGAGAAGAGAAGAGAGGACGAGCGCCGTTCTGTGTCGTCGTCATATCCAGCTGCGCATATATGTGTGCGGTTTGCGACGCTTTGCCGCATTCGTCCCCTAACGGATGCAGGTACTGTTCCATCTGAAAATTAAAGGTCCTCTGGTATGCCGATTAGTACAGCAAACTCTTCGTCTGGGTAATTTGGACATTCTTTTTCGGTCGCGTTAAATATGTACACGTACTTTTGTGTGGCGTGAAATAACTCTCATCAATATGGAGAAATTTGGTCGGGCTTCAGTTAATTTGGACTTGATGCAGAACTTGCATATTTAAAGGACACTTGGATTGAATTGTTTGTGATGCTTTCAACTTTATAACGAGTGACCAATAAAAAAAGTCCTAGCCACCTCCTGACTGTGGCGGAGTCTCTCCCACCGTGGCTTCAATGTCACCAACACCTTGATAGCCTTTTCCAGTTCTCACGGCGACGTTTTGTTGTCTGCAGCCAAAGCACACGCCCTTCGTGCGCTTCCATTGAGCAGCCGTGCTACAGTCCTGAAGATGCTGAGATGACAATGGAGCTACTTGGACGTCTGGCCAGTGCACTACTGCATAAATGACGTTTTTGTTCAACCGAAGTCTCAAGGCGTCGTACTGATATATATTATCATTACCAGTCGAAAAGGTGCGACAGAACACATGTTTGTTTGTCGCTATACTTCGCCTTTTTCTTGTCAGCGTCTCGTGTGCGTGCGTGCGCGCGCGCGTGTGTGTGGAAGATGCGTTTTTTTAGCGTAAGCTCTACTCCCTTTTCATTCGGCTCCGAAGATTTCATCTTGAACTCTAGTGCTTTGCAGCAAACGACGCCGTCTTCATTATCCATAGTCATTCATCTGTGCTAGCTGGGTACTGCGCTTGCGCCAGTAACATCTGCGCCTCAGCTACTCCGCCGCAAAAAGAACATTTCCACGACTGAGTTTCGAACCTGGGTTTCGAACAGACAGATCAGGTCCCCTGGCCTAGGCCCGCGAGCACTATGCTATCACCGCTTTTTAGTGTGTAGCGCTACTAGTCGCAATCACGGATTTCGTCGATGTCTGTCCGAAGCCGCTCACTCTTTCTCTCTCTTCTCATGTACCTGGAATGGAGAAAGAGAAGGTGGAGAGGCGCGCGTCGCGAGGCTTAGCATTGAGGAGGCGGAGTGGCCGCACAGCTTCAGCAGAAGCCGCTCTCTCTCTCTCTGTCCATCCTTCTCTACGTACGCATAGATGCACCCAGTGAGAGAGTAATACCGGTTTCCATTGAGCGAACAGGAGCACTTTTAGCTGCACTAAAAGTGCTCTCGCGAGTTTCGGCGCTTACCAGTGGTCGAACAGGAGCAGTAGCGTTGTGTTCTATTGGCAGAGGAGGCGCGCTTTTGCGGTCCCGAGAGCAGCCGAGAGCAGTCCTCGGTGCTCCGTCGCCAGCGGCGGAGTACAGGGAGAACAGAGGAAGCCACGTGACCTTTTTGACGTCACCTCTGTTTATTCGCCCAGAGCCCGGGCTGGACGACTGAGAAAAATGGCGGAAAACGGCAACGGTGGCGTTCGGCCGGCGGATGCGGGCAACGCGAGCGCGGCAAAAGTTTGATCACATGACGCCTGACGTCACGCGCTCCCCCTCGCTACGTTGCTCTCCGAGCAGTGTGAATGTTCCGTTAGGGAGACGAGAACGCGCGTCCCCAGTGCTCTCGTGCGCTGCTCTGGCTGCTCTGGCTGCTAGTTGCTCTTGCTCCTGTTCGCCCAATGGAAACCGGTATAAGGCAGTGCGAGAGGGGCTTGTCTGTTGCGGGCGTGGCGGCTGTCACAGGGTATCGTTGCACAAGTGTGTGTTACTCCGGAGTGAGCAGTCGTGTGTCACTCGCGCGTCCTCAACTTCGGCATCTCTCCCCTCGCATCCGACACTCCTCAGCCTTCATGGCTCCGAGCCGCTCGCCGCGTCGTAAAGCAGCTTGTGGTCGCCTTCAAGCGCGTTTCCCTCTCTCTTCTCTCTTTCTCTCCTCCTATGATCCCACCCCAGACCTTTTGACCACAGAGCAGTGCATTATAAAGGGGTACATTGTGCCTGCTTTTGTTCATTTCTGAAGATGGTGTAAGAAAAGCTGAGAACGCGGCTGCGTCGCGCACTTGCTCCGCATTGCATTGGCCGTCTGGCACTGCGGCGCACGTTCGCTATGCTCGACGTGCTGAAGTACAACGGTTACGAAGGCAGCAGGATCGTGAGTCTGTTGATTCTGATATTGCAGCTAAACGGTGCAAGAATCTAGAAGCACAAAGAGTGAGAAAACGTGCCGAGCGCGCTCAGAAAACTGCTCAAGACATTGAGCGTCACCGTGAAACGGATACCGAAGCGAAGATGAACAAACGTGCGGTAGAAGCTCCACGGCAACGGGCTCCGCGACTGCAAGCGATGGAAAGGTGTATACCTTTCCATCTCGGCCATACTAATAAGTATGGCCGATTTGCATAGTTAATCAAATGCAAAGTAAGTGCGTAGCACTGCTTATCCCTGGTATCAGGGATAAGCAGTGCTACGCACTTACTTTGCATTTGATTAACTATGCAAATCGGCCATACTTATTAGTTGTTGTCTATGCAACCGATCACGCCTTGTGTAAAACTGCAACACACTCGCGCTGTGAAGTGAACATCGTCGTCTTCATGAAGAGTAGTGTCTGACGAATCCAACAGGTTGCGTGAAAAAAGAAGCACGAGGCCGACGCAGGGATTCAAAAAACGTTGGGTCTCCGGACATCCATGCCAGGCTAAATTATGAAACAGTGGAAGTAAGAGGCACTTGAGGATTGGTGGAAAAGGTCAAGCAAGTAATGTCGGACTGTGCAGAGGAAATAATCAGTTAACCTAAAAAAATATTGAGCACTCAATGCAGTATACGAGCTAGGTGACGCTTCTCACCACCCCATGAAATTTGGAGACGCCTGCTTCTGGGAAAGAGAGCCATGGTTGGCCTTCACCGCCTAGTAAAGAGCAGAGACATTAGTCTGCCAACCAAAATCCGTATAACTCGTGCTATGGTATTTCCAGTTGTGATGTATGGATGCGAGAGTTGGACTGTGAAAAAGGCTGACCACCGAAGAATTGACGCGTTTGAATTGTGGTGCTGGCGAAGACTCTTGAGAGTTCCTTGGACTGCCAGAAGATCAAATCAGTCGATATTGTCGACCATAAACCCTGACTGCTCATTGGAGGGTCAAATTCTAAAGTTAAAACTAAACTACTTTGGTCATCTGATGAGAAGAGAGGAGTCGCTGGAGAAAGATTTGATTTTGGGAAAGGTTGAGGGTCGCCGGAGAAGGGGTAGGCAGCGAACGAGATGGTTAGATGGCATCCTCGAGGCGCTACAGATGACGTTATGTGATGTTATGAAGATAGTGAGAGACCGGAAAGCGTGGCGTGACATGGTCCATAGGGTGACGAAGAGTCGGACATTACTGAACGACTGAACTGGAATAATTACCTGTCTCCCGCCTGCCTGTCTGCCTCAGCCTGCCTGCTCTGCTAGACTGTGCCTGCCCGCCCGCCCGCCTGCCTCAGCCTGACTGCCTGTGCCTTCTTGCCTGCCTGCCTGCCCTCCCGCCCATCCGTCCGTCCGCCCGTCCGTCCGTCCGTCCGTCTGTCTGAGGATAATACAACCACGGCATTTTTTTTTCGCCGGCGTGTGTTGGGAGGAGGCTGTTGATATCCAGAGTGTTCAGGTAGAAACCCTTTTGATGTTCAGGTAAGTTTTGCTTCATTCATCGTGGTTAGTGCGTTGGATGGGGGGGGGGGGGGGGGGGGGGGGGGGGCTGAGTGGATGCAATGCGCCATCTGATGTATTTGCCAAGAGTAGTTACTGACTTGCACGTTTCTCGGACGAAAGTTGAAAATTAGTTTTTTTTAGGAAACGCTAGAAGTCTATTGAAGAGGTTCGATTAGCTAAAGTGCTTTTTTTTCCATCCCAATAATTCGACATTCAATTAATCCTGAAATTATATCTGCTCTCGTGAAATCCTAATTAACCTGGCATACCCTATGGCATACCCTGGGGGTATACGCAGCGGCGAACGGTGGCGGCAAGAGCGCGCGCAGCAATCGGAGAACACGCGCGGTCGCAGGTCGCCGCCACGGAGGAAGAGGAAGGAGGGGGGGGGGGGGGGAAGGGTACGCTACACGGAGCGGCGAACGGTGGCGGCAGGATCGCGCGCTGCCCCGGCTGCGGAGCTAGTTACGTTAGGTTACGAGGGACAACGGTGACGAAAACGCGAAACGCAGGAACGGGCGCCGAAGAGGTATACGCTCTAAAAGAAGAAGACAGATAACGAGGTATAGTTGATAGAGGATAGAGAAGTGATTCCCCTATGGCATAAATAAAGCTGAAACCATAGAGTACACTATCATGCGCAAAAGTCATGCATTTTCTTTCAAGCCGAACCTAAGCGTACCCATGCAGATTGCTCTCGCGTAACTCCAGATTTAAGCACAAGCGGAACCACAGCAAATTTTTTCTGACGGTAGGGTTACACGCAGCATGAAGCTACCAGAAAAAGTAGATCGGAGAGCTGCCATCATACCTCAGATGGTAGAGTACTGTGTGCGATATACGTAGGCATAGACTCTTATTCCATTGTAGGCACGTGCTTCTTTGTTCTTCGTTTTAATCAATTATCATTCAGTCGTAAAATGATCGTGCTATAAACTTCATACTGATCGACGCCATAAATTTAGAGTTCACTTTGACGTCACAGTTATCCCTCGGTTGAGAAACTGCAACCGAAACAGGTCAGAAAAAAGCTCACGTATACATTACCTATAGTGTTCGTAAGCGAAAAAATATGCATTCTTAACAAAGAGAAAAATTCCACCAAAATTTGGTTTGTCTACTCTAGTCCTTCGTTTCCCTATCCTTCTCTGCTCGGGGCCAGCAGTTCCGGCGGCCTTGACGTCATAGGTAGCATAAGATAGCGTTTCCTCACAGCTTCGGAGCTCACCGCGCCGTGTGCTCACGTTCCACGCGGCATCCGCGGTAACGCAGGACAAAATAGTTATTTAATCTTTGTTAACTACATATACAATTGAAGTTACTTTATATACGAGTTCATGTTGGCTACGGCTGAGAGTTTGTTTCTTAAAAATTTCCTTCCTTTCCGGACTCTCTGCGTTTAGGAATTTTTGAAAGTGCTTGCTGAAACGCTCGACATACGCTATGGTATATATTGACGTATACTACACCTGCTGACAGCATAACTGTTATAGCATTTTTTTTTTTCGCGCCTCCAGTGCTGCACCGCGATTGCAGTGTGACACGCTGTGAAAGCTAAGACGACACGAGGAAAGCTTTGAGCTCAGATATACTGCAGATTCTTTCTTTCAATACCACACTGCCACACTTACCCCCTCTTTCCCCCCCAAAGTAACACTGAGATGAAATTGAAGTTAGTCGATATCTATTGACCAGCACGTCATAATAAATTGGCTATTTTCACTCAAAAGCGGGGTAGCAGAGCAGTGAAAATTATAATGTTGTTTAGCGCGCCGTAAGCCGTTTCCACATTTACATTGCTCTAATGCCAAAAGCAGTTTTTTGATCACGGAATCCCGGGGCTAGCTCGAACCGCCACCAGCTTGTAGATGAGTGCAGGTTCCTGGCGAATTAGGCACGATCAACATCACGACACGAGTTTAAGTAGAGTGACGAGAAAAATATGAGACGTCTTTCTCGACTCTTCTCCGCAAAGAGATAAGATGACAAAAGAGCCAGAAAATAGTGCTGCGAATAAAAATCAGGTGGGATAGTCTTCAGAGTGCCGCCAACGGCTAGCTTGACATTTGCGCCAGGTTCTTAGTACATAGCGCCCCATCTTCTACCCATGTTATGGGGTGCAGTTTGTTTCACAATGGGAAAGAACAGGAGCCCAGTCAAAAAACTTGCATATCGTTAAAGAGAAAACTAAACGATCCGCTATGAACACTGGTGCACACCTTGCCAGACCACCGAATACCATGCTCGCGACTATTCGTCGCACCTCAGGCCTGAAAAAGAGCAACACGAAAGAGGCGCGCTACCTCTTGAAAGTTTTGCGCCCTGCTTCACTAGCCTACATAAGTCTAAAGACGCGGTAATGGGTGTCTTTTTTGTTCTCGTTTTTCTTTTTTTCTTGAGCTGTTCCACTTTTAAACTGAGACCTTTACGGAAAGATCAGGAAAAATGCAGGAAAAACGTCGACGTGGGAAATTATCCATAAAGCTTCACTTTAACTTTTTAAGGCTCCTCCGATTAAATTATATACTTCAAACGAAAACTCGAAATGTTCGAAAAAAAAGTATAAAAAAAGAAATAACGAGCGATTTCGCGTGGTTATGGCAAATGCGAATTAAGTGCACATGCGCTTTGATTTTCACTTCTATTTCGAGTCGCGCACACTTAGTAGCGTACAGTCGTTTCCTACCATACCGGCACCTCCAACATAGATATGATGCCCCGCTTAACCGAGCCGCAAAAATGTGCCTGCATGATGTAGGACTAGCGTGTCTTACTCCCAATGCCGCTTGGTTAGTATTCCCATCACAAAAGCGCTCAAGTTGGCAGCTCCTGCCAATTCGTCCATGACGTGTGGTCTCGTGGGCGACCACTTCACCTGCCAACTACCACCTGCCAAAGGCATGATCTTAAGATATACTAGACAAACATCGGCGAATAACGGATGCACCCCAAGGTCTTTATGCTGGCACACGAAAAATACAAAAGAAAGAATGTGTGCGGGTATTGAAGGAGATATTGACGTCGCGGTTTTTGCCTGTGATCTCTTTCTGATGCAGACAATCACCAATCGAAGTCGGTGTGCTAGTTCCCGGTGCGACCGGAAGACGGCATCTTCCCTCGCCTTCCTTCCGTCCCCTTGAGGCGCACTGCATCGGTGCACCGCGCCGCCCATCGATCCCCGCTTCCAGTGACGTCACACCAACGACGTCAGCGCTGCGTTGACAAAGCGAGCGCGCCGCCGGTGCTGCTTCACTCGACCATGGCGCAGCAGACGAACCGGGACGACAGCGCGCGGTGAGTGCATCGCCGCTGGGAGACCGGCATCGGTCCGTGCTCACGGAGCCCATCCTCTTATAGCCAAAGCTGCACGCACAAGCTTTCACGTAGCGCTGGTTGCGGTGACATCCGAGACCACTCCACTGCGAATCTTTGCATAGCTGAAATGGATATGTGTGTGCCGGCTAGCTTGAAACGTCGAGACAGAGTCAGCTATGCGAGACACGGGGTGCTTTTTCGGCAGTCAGTCGATCGAGACTCGAAAGGTTGGACAGCGAGCGCATATAATTCCCCATGGCAACCTTTACGCGTCCGAAATTAGCTGCTGTTCGCAGGCGCTTGACGCATGCACTCGCGCATTCATTCAGCAAGCGAGAGCGGAGGGACGCATGGAGGGGCGCGTTCCTATATTTGAGCGCTATGATTTCGATTTTCGTTGGGCTCGATTGCGTCCAATGCCTCTTCCCTGCGCCTTACGGCCGGAATGTGCCGTCGGCGAAGGACTGCAGTTTGTTTTGGCCAGCAGCCGCAGGTGTCTAGCTGCCGATATTAGTAACAGAACGCGAAGCCATGGCCTATTTGCGCGCTTCCGAATGTCTTTCCCCCCTTTTGATGACCTCCCAATTTAGGGCGCTTTCGACTCGTGCTGTCACCCAGCGTTCTCAGTGAAAACGGAAAAGAAGCGTTGATAGCACAGGCATACGTATTTGCGGGGTGCGACGGGGCTTAGTCGTAGCCAAGAGATAAACCTGGATAGGCTGACAAATAGCGGGACCACTAATTTGTTCGGGCAGTCGTTCCATGGCCTGCAGTGCTTGTGTCGTCGTCTCCGCCAGCGCGACTGCGAAAAATGACTTGATCAACAGGTCACTACATCGCTTGTTAGCACAAACACGGCGGAATGCACCGTCGCACAGACGTGTCGTTGCGGTGTTTATTCATCCAGCCACCGCATCACTTTTGCCGTAACGCCGAACCAGTCGCAAGTGACCGTGCTATTCATTCATTTATTTATTTTGTCTGCCTATGCGGTCGTGGGCGAGGCGACCGCTTCTCCGATCTTGCAGTGCCCCTCTCTCATTGTGCTCCACCTCACCTTCGTTTTGCGGAGGAGGAGAATATTTCACGGCCTCACATCAAAATCGAAGCGAGAAACCACGCTACACGATGTGACGGTAATGAACGTCGGACACCGTGTGTGGTTATCAAGAGTTCCCATACAGTGTTTCCCGTAAAAGCTTTGACACTCAAAGAAATCAGAAGTTTGGTGTAGCCCTGTCGATCAGGGAAGGCAATCGATTTCGTAAAATCGAAGGAAGTACGTGCACGGGCCGTGAAGAATGTGCTGTATGTGTGGGTTCTCATGGAAGATTTAACGCGTCACCTGTCTGACGGAGCAACGGGAGTGCAACTATAGCGGGAGCGTACGTGATCAACAAAAGCTGCAGCCTACCAGCGCTACATGGGAGAGCGTAGTCGAAAAGAAAAAGAAACACTGAGAATGTGGGAATTTCTCTGCACTGAAATTTGCAGTGAATTTTTTCAATGAACTGAATATATATATATATATATATATATATATATATATATATATATATATATATATATATATATATATATATATATATATATATATATATATATATATATATATATAGACGTTTCCTTTTTTTTTTTTTTTTTGCGACGCAATTTTTGTGTACCACGAGTGCAGCTTTCGATATCAGATCGCTTTAATGTACAGCGCTTGCGTCGAAAGAAGCCGGTGAAGAATCCCCATTGTAATTTTCCTATGGTACACCGTGTTTTTCCCGCTTCGATACATCTGAAAGATCCTCGTTTTACTATTGACTAGTACTTCGTCGTAGAGTGAGTATCTGAAGTTTACGCTATGGTTCGTCCGCGGGTGCACGTTTGAAAACACTTTACGTATGTGGCAAGCACTGCTCCAACCATCCCTTGAGCCAACACCCCTGAGCCGCCTGGCCTGTCTCCCGCTGCTGATCACCCTATATTGTGAGGCTTCCGAATGCTCTGAGAGAAACTGGTCCCAGTTTGAATATGCGCACAACAAACTATGCAACGGATGCACAGGAGGGCGCGTTAACTCTTACACTGCCCAGCGATGCATGGACCCATCTAGCCGGAATGAATCGACACCGATCGATGCAATGCTTCGGGCTTGACGTGAAATCCTGTGCAAATTCTGAAAGCTCTACTGGGAATTTTGTGATGCAATAATATAAGAACTGCGTTGTTTCTATAGTGTTAAAAATAAATATGTAGATTTTTTAATAAATATGTCTACAGTCATTTTATTCTTCTCTTTTTTTTATTCTGAAAAAGAAAAAGCTTGTTTTCAAGCGCGCTCAAAGTTTCAGGAAATTTTATATCTTTAGCCCGGACACTGCATACATAAATTCACCCGAGGTCTGCAGTGTGCACGGGCGCCCCATTAATTTCACCAGTATCCTCTGAGTCAGCATCCGAATACCGTAACCACTCCCGGAATCGTACCGCGATTAAGAAGGAAATACCGGCTCAAACGCTCTCGAACACGTGCGAGTCAAGGTGCCTACAGGCCCATGAAGAGACGTCAATGACGCTCCCTCGCACGCAGGAAGAATCTGGCCCCACCTTCCCGCTATCTACGAGCGCTATGAAGGTATATATGCTAGCCGTTTCCATCACTGCCTTTTTTCTCTGGGCGTTTGCACAAAAGGCAGCAATGGGCGTGCGTTACAGCGCTTTTGTAACTTTTCCTTCCGATTGTTTATGACGCACAAAGGAAGCAGCATCGCGGTGCTGTATCACACAGTAATCAAATATGCACGCCTCCTTGCTGTTTCAAAAGCGGAAAACCGGGCGCAGACCGGTACTGTTCACGCGCACAAAAAAAAAAAAAAAAAAAAAAAAAAAATATAGAAAAATACCTACGTGAGCTTCACGGGGTTTCCCGCTATAAGAACAACGTAACGTACAAATAGCCCCCCCCCCCCCCCCCTTTTTTTTTTTTAATTTTGTTGGTGCCCTTTCTAACTTGGAAGCAAGGAGAGAGAGAGACTAACTGGAAGGTGGAAAATTTAGCTACTCGTTACATCCTTGTAATTCAGACAGCCGTTTTGGCGCACATTAAATAAAACACAGGATGGCGATTACGGCAGAAACGAAGTATGTTTTTTATATTTAAATTTATGTCGTCCTAAAACTGTCCTAAACTGTGTTTTGCACATGGATATTGACCAAGTCATGTCTCACCGAGGCGAGACTGAATACACGAAGAATCAATTTCAAAGCCTATCGTGACAGTCTGCATTCCTGCACACGTTCAATTTCTTTATTATTTGAAACAATGTTTTTTTTTTTTTTCCTCCAGCCTGTAAATTCTCCTGGTTCCTTCTGTCTATAGCTTTCTTGCACTTGATTAAGGGGGGCATTGGGCACTGTTCACTTTCTTTTGACCAAATGGCATGATTCTCCTTTCCCCTGTTTTTGCCGCAATCGAGTGACCTGACGATGGTCGCCTTACGCGCATAGTGGCAAGAACGATATAAGGCTCGACCGAGTAATAATCGGCGGGCCCCCAGGCTCTCAGCTTCCTCTCCTTTGAAGGATCATTCGCTGAAAAGACGGTGCTATGAAAAGGGCAAAAAAGGGCCAGTATATAGAGGGAAGAAAAAGGAAAAAAAAAAAAGAAAAAAGAATCGAATAATGCTTGAGCGTTTTTTAGAGCCAGTGTAGGTTCTACAGAGGGAGCAGGGGCAGAATAGCAGACAAGAATACGTGCGCAAAACCACCTCTTCGAGTTCCCCGGTCGGTGAATGTCGCCTTGAAAGCAACAATGAGTTGTGCAAATGCAGAGCTCGAAGAAGAATTAAAAAATAAGAAAAGAGAGAACAGGCGCAGAGTTGTATGCCGTTCTGGCTGAGGTTGAATAGGTGAAAGGAAGCCACCCCAGCGGAAGCGGGGTCATCAGAAGGTGTGAAGGGGGTGGGTGGGGGGAGGGGGGGATAGGGGGAGGTTACACACCTGGCATGTTTGTCGCTAACGCAGTGCTGATTGCGCTTCAGCTTGTCGGCTTTATCCTGCGCATTAAGCATACTTTCGGTCGCTGACCTCATCGCCGCTTCGCTTATCGGCCCCATCTCCAGCACACGTGAGGCAATCCTAACGGCTCGTGAGAAGCTGGTATGCCCTTTCGTATTCAACGTAACTCGAACTATAATTTTCGCTTCTGAGTCTGGTTTCGGTCACGGCTTTTGCTCGGTTTCGTCAGAGCAAAAGCACTGCGGCCATTTACCGTCAGACAAAAAGCTTGGACTAAACTTAGGTCTCGTTAGGTTAAAAGGAAAGAAAAACGCGGTCTCTTACTTTTGGCGAATATGGAAATCTAGACGCGAGCGCAGAGATTAGGGAGTGAATAGGCGGATGGAGAAGCACCTGCAACCGCACACTGTATCGGCCTCCTCTTGCCTTTAGTGTATTTTCTGTGCTGTAAGAGGTTCCATGTTTTTCTTTTGTCTTAGAATGACGAACGGTACCATCTGTTTGGAATTATTCCAATGCCTCTTTACCTGCATACGAGTGGGGTAGGAGCGGGCTATTCTGCCGGCTCTGATGTCGATAGCAGCTAAGGCAGCAGAAGAAAACGACGCAAGCTGTGAGATCGGATTAGACACCAGGGCCCGCTTGCACAAAACAATCTTAAGACTGTCTTAGCTAAGTCCAGACTTAACTGGAGTCTTAAGAATAGGCCACTAGCATGGCCGCTTAAGACTGGAGTCAAGACTGGGCTTCAGTCCTGACTTGAATAAGTCGCTTGTATGATTACGACACTAGTGCTGTCTTGGTTAAGACACAATGACGCCAGGTGTCTAAGTAGAGAAATTAGAGAAATACAGGGATGCGCTGGCACTGTCCCTGCTGTAAGATGTACACATTCCGTCAATTTTGCGTTGTGTAAAATCCGTGCCATTACTTTTGCGGCTTAAGATTGTGTTACGAGGAAAAATGCCCCAAGTGGTTGCTGAGGCCGTTCTGAGAAGCCACTCTGGTGAACATGAACCCGAAGCGTTCGACGTTCGGAACACGAGCCGTCTTAAATAAGCTTGGTCTTTCTAAAGACACCATTTAAGTCTGGACATAGCTCGGACTTTATCGTGCAAGCCGGCCCAGCTCTCTCTAGTGCTGGGTAGTCGCGATTACCCCCTCTCTTATCACTTGCTTTTTCTTGACGGTTGATAGCCAAAAAGCTATCAACCGTTCCCTAGTCCGCTAGCAAGGGCGAAGCTGTGTGGGTTAAAAAGAATGCTCGGCTGCAGAGCTGAACTATACAAGGGTTTGGTTTGGTTTGTGGAGTTTAACGTCCTAAAGTGACTAAGGCTGTGAAAGATTATGTAGTGGAAGGCCCCGGAAATTCTGCCACCTGGGGTTTTTTAATGTGCGCTGATATCGCACAGCACAGTGGCGCCTTGTTTTTCACCTTCACTGAAAAGCGGCCACCACGGCCGGGAATCAATCCCACGTCCTCAGGCGGCACAGTAGTCGAACGCCCTAACCACTACGCCATCACGGTGGGTATGGAGTACTCGGATTCGAATTCGCCAGATGCACCCGAGCTTAGATTGCGGCGAAATGCAAAAGCTTTCGTGTACTGTTCAATGTCGGCGCAGCTTAAAGATCCTCATGTGGTCGAAATGACTGCAGAGTCCTCCATTCCTGCACTTTTTTCTTCTTTCACTCATCATCCTGCCTCCTATCTTGGCGCACTTGAAGTGTCCACCCGGAAGTGAGGCATTTAATTACCACGTTTTCTTTTCCTAAAAGAAAAAAAAAATGTCTTGGAGTTTAGGATTGCATATGCAATTAGCAGTGCATTTGTTTGTATTTTTTGTGTCGGACTTTTATAATTCGTGAAATTTGCTCTCTTTTTGAAAGTGCATTTTGTTTCTTCTCCATTGCTGTAACAGCCTGCAAAGGCTAACAGTAATACAGTATAATAAATAAAATGAAATGAAGGATCTTCGATGGGGTCGGCTAACGAGAGCACCAGCAGTAGACAATCATTTACGTCGCCTTGGTATCGTCGCTTCCAGCCCACAGTGGGCAGCATGCGTAAGATTGTACTGACAACGCTGTGGTTCATGCTGCACACGATCACCGGCGCGTTTCTTGCTTCTCCCGCGATGCCCTCGCGGCGCCAATTTCTCCATGCCGCGAGTGTTGCGTAGTCACTGCATGACCAGGGTGACATATTTTCAGCCAACTACTTCAGCCGTGTTCTGAAAACTTTTCCATCGACTTGTTGTCCGTCTGTTGACTTGATGAAAATGTCACCTTCATTGCATCCCCATCCCCTTGCATGGTCACTGCTGCTGTACCGCAGGCACACGGTTGGATTGAAGTGGTGCTACTTCTCGGCTTGGCACCTACGCATCCATTTTTAAATGTAACAACTTTGCGAATGCGCGAATCGTTTAACTATTAATTCCATTTCGAGCTCAGTTTTTTTTTCTTTTATTTTTCATGCGCTAGACTAAATTCTGTCTTGAAGAGGTTATAGCTGGATGCGCTTAAAAGCGCGAGTTTCTCACCAAATGAGCCAGCATCAGATGTCTCAGGAAGCAAGGCCACCACCCGTCACATTCCACGGGCTGCGAGTCTTCCCTCATCGCGGTGTCATTGCAGTAGAAGACGTGTGCACCGGCGGCGGAGTAAAAACAAAAAATTATAAAAAAGACAAACATAAGTAGTAGGGTGAGAGGAGAACGACCTGCGATGTAGTGAAGTGAGGGGACGTGAAGAAACGCCGACGCTTTTACGGCGCACGCAGTCGGTCACGACGCAAGACGTGGCGCCCGCACATAGGCGGAACTGCAGCGCCCGGCAACAATGGCGCACTAATGAAAAAAAAAAAAAAAAAAAAAAGAAGAAGAAAGAAGAGGAAATCTGAGATCCTGAATCTTGCTTTCAGAAAAAAAAAAAAAAAAAAAAAACAATAGGAGGGGACGGGTTTGTGAGGGGGGAGGGTGAGTGCGGGGAAACCCACGAGAAAAGGGCAGCTTTGATGTGCGGTCAAGTGAAACATACAAATAAAAGAATGCGTTGAGAAGGCTGCCGATGAAAGAATGAGTCGCCGCCGCCAGCAGCTCCGCTGTAGTAGTGTGTCTGTCTAGGATGCCTCGATGCCTTCGCCTCCGGTTTTTACATGCATAACAACTGAGTGTTATGACGCCAACATTACGAGCCAATCTTCAGCTGCATCAGCATGCTAATTGACAAGGTGCACTAATTTTTGGATGTGGAGCTTGTGATTGGGCTAGTTGGAGCGTTATTAAGATAATACGCGCGTTACTATGGCTTACAAGGAGCTGTGCCGTCTTTTTATCCTATCCTTGTAAACCCAAGCAACGGACGTATTTTTCTGAATTTCGGATGTTCTTAGGAAGTGCATTTTTACCCATCTGGCTGGTGCGGACTTTTCTCCGTATACTGATCCTTTTTCTTGCTTATAATAGTGTCACGTGGTGATGACAAGGTCGATGACACAAATGAAGAGTCGGTGATTGCACTGAAGAAATTCTTTATTGGGCTGACTTGCGCCCGCAAAAGAACTAAGCAACTCGGCGGCGGCGATAGCAACAAACGTGCTCGTCGATCGTCGGACGAAGAATGCCCGTCGCACTCGTCAACGCTCAATTTAAAGGCTGCTCAGAACTACCTAAATGACGTCGCAAACTGCTCACAAGCTGGAACATTGTAGAAAGGCACGAGTGGCCGAAATCTTCGAGACAGATCTCGGTGCATCTTGCGCTACAACGAAACTGATTAAGGTGTGACTAGCGACATCGGGCATTAACAAACAAAGAATACAGAACTGATACGCGATCCAGAATCAGAGTGATAAGGCCGTAAGCCGACGGCTGCTAAAAAACAACAAATACAGTTTTGAAGGTTTCGCGGCAATAGTTCAAGCCTACGTATAGCTCAGTGTGATGGGACTGGAAAGCGCACACTTGGTTGGACTAGCTCCTCGGCTTTTCGTCTTCTTGGTAAATGTTCCCGCATTCTGTCGAGACCATTCATTTTATTTTTCGTCCATTGCCTATTCTTCTTCCTGTTCAGCTAAGGCCCGCGCGGAATGTGCGCACTGTAAGCTTATTAAGCTTGTAGATCAAGCTTAAGCTCGTGGATTAGCGTAATCGTCATCCACGCGGGCTTAAGCATGAAGTACGCATTTATAGTGCTCTCTGCAACGTATACATATAGTGAGGTCGCGAAAACGTTGTGCGCGAGCGTAACAAAGCCCACATTGACAACGGCTCAATTCAATTACTGTTCAATTTAAATTCAGTTGGACAGCAAGTTTAATTTTTTGTTTTCTAAGTAAAAATCGATTGCATCGTTCAATCTGAGCATGCCGATATTTGTCAGGCTTTTATTGCCTCTATTTCTGGAGCTTTTATGAGGCTTTTCAGATGGATTCTCTTTTTTTTTTTTTTTTGTCGGCAGGGTTGCAATTAGGAATATTTCCCGATGCTGTATTGAAACTCATGATGCCCGCACTGTAAACGACACCGCACTTGATCGTCGCTTTCAGGCGACCTTTGTGATCCGCGATAAAAATAAGGAATAATGCGTGGATTTATTTCACTTACGAAATCGGCAGGTGACGGCGACGCTTGCATATTTATTTGCCATTTCCTACTTACAAACGCGTCGCTTTCAGTTAAAGTAGGGGTGTTAATGAGATTTTAGAAGGATAATCGCTACAGACCAACTTCACTTCGTCCTTATATTATATTGTCCGTTCTAATGGAACGGCGAGCAGGATTTCTCATGAAATACGTTTTGCACTCGCTAAGGTTATCAGCAGGTGGTAGCAATTAAAATGTAAAAGTTCGCAAGAAGGTCTCTATGGCGAGTTTCAGAAATGTCGAAGGACTGTGGGAGATTAGTGCAGCACCACAAGAGCAGTAGTGGCTTTTAGGGTAGCTATAGATGTCCATTATCGCTGAGGAAACCTAGCAGGGATCCTCTCAATGCCGCCGCTATATTCTAGAAATTTCAGAATTTCAATCCAGTTGTTTGGGAGCGCGTTGCGTTGATAATTATGGGTTCTTGGTCAGGCTTCGTTAAAGGAAGCACGCAGGTACTGACTTTCGAGAAACCGTGATGTGCGAGCGGCGAGCTGGAAAGTTAGATAGCGTCGCAATAGTTTTGGTCGCTGAGAGTATGAAACCGTGTGAGAGCGGCAGATGACCCCGCTTAAGATCGGATAGTCGAGGCCGTCACCGACGCATCGAATGTATCCGAAAGGGCATACAAGGCTGCGATCAAGGTAAAACTCTTAAAAGAAGCGGCGGATGTGCGCGGAGTCCGAAGCTGATGCTTGTGATTAGCTTCTTCCTGACGCGTCGACTGCAACCAATGTTATGTCTTGGACAGCAACGTGAGTCGCAATCGGAAATGGCAAATAGTTATAGGCTCCGTTATAGATGGTTCTTTCGAGGGTAAACACGTGTGGTTGAATCGTCGAGGTGGTTTGCGACACGTTGAGGACGTCAACGAACGCGATGCAGTCAATAGGCGCGCATACTAAAGGTGAGCCCTCCGATACTGCACGCACATTCCAGACTCCCAACATTGTGAAGACGGGAATAAATCGCCATGCGATCCTGAGTGACGTTGCAGTGACGGGGATGAACGCGCTCTGCTCATCCGTGCATGCCTGTCTGTGCTTGTATGCGGCAACTCGACTGTGACATGTGCACCAAGGACACATTCTCGTAAAGGAACTCATACATGACTGCTACACCTTGGACCCGCCGCAAGAAAAAAAAAAGAAAAACGTGAATGCTGTGAAATTCTCAGGAAACACACTGGAATCCGCAAGCGCTTCCCAGCACATGGTCCTAGCCTTCCTCTTCACATGAGCTTCACAAATGTGCAATGTTTTTGTGGGCGCCCTTTCGCCATCTGCGAATGCCCAGTGAAAATGAGCGATGAACTGCTTAGGACAATGGCTGCAAAATGTTGCTTGAGCTGCGTCCGTCTTTCTTTGAAAAGGAGAAACGCGACAGTATTTGGCATGAAAATCCACTTTTTATGAAAAATGCTTTGGGACCTAGAACTCTAATGAGGAGACACGACGCGAAGCAAGCGATATTTATTTTTGCTTTTGTTCATAATTTTGTCGAGGATGATAACCCCTAAAAGGATTTATTAACACGAAAGGGAACCCCTACTCGTGGATGGGACCTCAGGCTGGGTTTGCTATGTATTTTGCGAATAGCTGGGCATGAAGCAACCAGCTACCGCTGGCTTCATCTTCCAAGCCTGAGCTGGTCCTCAATGCTTCCCGCTGCTCACTGTTAGAAATTGGAAATTACTGGGGCCGCTTTTAATTTTCAACCCACTAATACACAAGAATGAAGGAAGGCTTCAGAAAAAAGAACAGGCAAATGAAATCTACGACATATTCACGCCCATGCGCATGTTTGCAGTTCGTTTCGTCTTCAGTGGCCAAGCTTTTTTTTTTTTTTTTTTTCTTTCCTCCACTGATCGTGTGCAATAAGTTTGCCTCTGATGACCTCACCGAGCGTGACCGAGGCATCCCAATGCATGTCACAGCTCCCTTGCACACCTTGTTGACTGAATGAAGCAGGACGGATGCCTTCTAAGCGGTGGTAGCAATATGCAGTGGAACCACTGTCACGCAGCCCGTCTTAAATGGGAGACTGGGAGGTGCTCGACAGAGAAGTTGAGGGAGCATCAGCACAAATGCTCTTCAGTCAAAGCACCAGGCAACCTCGCATTGCACTGCCTGAATGATAGAATGAAGGAGGAAGAGGCCGCAGGACTCACCTGCATGCTTGCGAAGGTATTTATGAAACATGTAACCGAACGCTGACACTGCCTACCAGTGCCACGCCTGGCTAGAACCTAGTCACGCCTGGTAACGCTGCGTATTGTAAGACTACATTTACTATATGTAGACTCGGCTGTCATTTAGTTGTGTTCTATACTTCCCGGAGACGTAATGCGAAAACTTGTTATGCGGAAAGAAAATGCTTAGTGACTGTATCACTTCCCAGTGGACACCTCAAAAGCGCCGGGAAAGAAAAAATAGAGGAGGGTAGTAAAATAAAGAACACAGAAAGAGGTGGCGTATAGTACATGTCACCGAATCAATTTTCGACCACCTGGGTTTCTCCACATGTACTGACATTGCACAGCACACTGGTGGGAGACGTGGTACGAAATATGATTGCCCCTGTGCTTGACGAATGAAGCTCTCCTATGGTCAGAGTCATTCAGCCAGCTGCGGCGCTCCTCAGCAAGGATCAGTCTACATCGCATGAAATTACACTGGAAGTTGCAGCCATCAATTGGAACTTGCTTTATTCCACGCGTGGCACTAATGATAGATAAGGCACGCGATGAATAAAGTGGATGCATGAAACTTGAAGGCACCGCAGTGCCACTAAGGGGTGCGCAGGAAAACTTTAATTGGGGATTTTATGGGATAGGAAACAACATAGAAATGTAATACAAGTTACGTCAACACCAGTTGATTTTGCAGTTAAGCTGCGGCGCGTAAACGTCCTTCTTTTTTCTACGCATCTCAAAGTCAGGGCTAATCGCCATTTACTTCGAAACGGTGACAACGGAGTCATTTTCGGTGTAGGCGTCACGAGTTTTAACTGAGTGGCGCAGAAGCTTATGATAAATAAATTAACTCAGTAGTGAATGAGCCCTTTGCTGCTGGACAAACAGTAACGCACCTAGAAAGAGCCGTATACAGCCGAATTTTAATGTAGGAGTGAGGTTGTGAGGGAGTAACGCTCATTAAAGGGCAAATGCAGATATTTTAAAATTCCAAGAGCTTAAATGAAACGAGTGTGCGCAACTTTCAGGCAAATAATGCAAAATCTCTTTGGGCTATCACGGTGACATATTCGGCAACTGAAAACGTGGTGGTTTCAGGCTTTTCGGCAAGGCGTAGTTTCGTGTGTGAGGTGCACGATGGCATCATGTATGGTATCAGTGCAGAATTCGTAACGTATAGACACGTTTGCGTTTAAGAAATAAAAACAAAATCACTGGCTCCCCGCGCATAGTGCCACAGGGAATTCTCATGCGCCGCTTGAGCTGCAGGGCAGAGTGTGGACTCTTTCGCACCGCTCGCTAGCTTTGCCCACCACGGAAAGTCCCTTGTTGACGCATGCGCTGTTCCAGCGGCAGCGAAGAATATATAGGCATCAGGGTGTAAACCACGAAACTTGGAAACGTTTAGGTTTGCTTTCGTGTTCTTCTCCGTTCTAGTGCCAAGGTCACCGGCGGCGCGCCGTCAACGGCAGTTGAACGCATTTCACACTCAAAAACGACGCGCCGAAAGCAAAGTCCTCGAAGCTTTGTTTGGCGGCATCCGACGACGCACCGCGTGAAGGCAGTGGAAATGAGAAATATTGCTGTCTGTGACGGCATTACTTCTTCGCACTTCTCCAATAATGCGAGAAGAAGCTGACGTTGTTCGTAGATTACGTCATAATTTTGAATGCTAGCGCGGAAGATTTGGCATGCGCTACTATATATAGAATATAATCTCTGAATATCGTCTTCTCAAAGTGATGGAGTTTCCATTTTAACATTTCTCTCCTTATTCAACGCAGAGCGCAGAATCCTGCTTAACGATCGGAAAAGATGATGCAGTTAAGGCCAGACATCAAATACTGTAGAACATGATACCCTGCAAATATTCAGTCGAAATAAAGGCGACAAAGCATGAAGTTTCGGAAACGTTGAAGCATAGGCGCGCGTGACGAAGAGTACATCGGAAATGCTTCTTCTTCTTAATTGTTTTTTAAGCTGAGCATTTCGGGTACTCGCTTTTATCCACTTCGTACGATCATGGTCCGGACTCGCGCTGTCGACATCGTCATCGGATACCTTTTCCAAAGGATATGAATGGCTCCGTAATGCTCTTCGCAGCTTGGAGCTTGCGTACCGTATGCGCGTGTAACGCTTCGTGGAGCTCGCAGAATGCTAGACGAAATAGTTGTTTCATAACGTGACAACTCAGCGGCTTTGTTCCTAGCCAGATTTCTTGCTCTGCCCTGCAACTACAGTGTACTAGCTAAAGCAGCGGGTGATCGTCTGTCGTGTTGGCGCCCGCATACTGAGCTTGCTCCTCGTTGTTAGGTAACGGTTGGTTGGCGTTCGATAGAATGTTTCATAAGCCACCCACGCGGCGGTAACGAAAAATGCAGCCTACCGCGACTGTTCCGGCCCGACGCGAGCACTGACTTTTCTATTGACGCGTACTTCTGCGATCAGCGTTCGCAGAGCGAGTGACGCGGCGAATTTCGCGCCTATTCTTCCAGCGAAAACAATGCATATATTAGCCGTATACACTGGAGAGTGAGGGACACAAGAGTTACTATATACTGGTTGGAACTCTTATTGATTGGGAGCCAAGTCCCAGTCAGGCTTGTTGCCTTTTGCCTTGGCTTCCCCTTTCTTGTAGAAATAAATAAATAAACTCCAACTCTAATATCGTTCGGAAAATAAATGACAGTGTCCAATTTACGCTCTTGCAACATTAGTCCGCCAATTCATATTCGTACGTTCTACAATTTTCGGTCGGACACACGGTGCATGTTACAAAAAAAAAAAAAAATTGTATGGTTTTAAGTGCTTGAACCGAGTAACCCAGTAGGACGTGCAAAATATGTTGCACGCAGATGGAAGTTGATGGAGACGACGATGTGCAAAAAAAAAAAAAAAAGAAGAAAAAAAGCGGCGATAGCTAAGACATGTTACCGCTACCACCACCTCGCTTCCCACGGGGTATTCCTGGTTTCGAATGAGCTCCGACAGTTTCCTTTTTATTTTTTCGTCCGAGCTTGACATGTAAGCAACAATATGAACAGTTGTATTTGATCGTGTGGAGTAATGATTTCGAAGCAAAAATATCCGGGGTTTAATCTGGTTAGACCGATAATACCATGGAGCAGCACTGTTTGGAATGTGGACTGACGTCACGATCTGGCGGGCCAATCAAGATCGAGTCAGGCACAAGCAAGATCGTTACTCGGCTCCGATGACTTGCATGTCTGGACCAAACACGACGTGTGTGGATGCTGCAAGGGAAAATGCAGACGCGAGAAAGTTGCGCGCACAAGCTAACGTGTGTGCAAACACTGATACTGAAAGTTTCAAGCCGAGGTGTAAGAGGCTCTCAACTGCGAATCCCGGGTATGCGGGTTCAATCCGGGCCGCGACTTCCGCTTTTCGATGGAGGCGAAAAGCAAGGCGCCCTTGTGCTGTGCGATGGCAGTGCACGTTAGAGAACCCCAGGTGGTTGAAATTCCCGGAGCCCCCCACTGCGGCGTAACTGATAGCCTGACTTGCTTTGGGAAGTTAAATATTTAAAGAAGACTAAACCAAACAAGATACTCGGAAGTATAGTGAACAGGAGAAATAAAACTGAATTGAGCCCGACATGTCATCACTGAAGAAGCCAACACCGTCGATACGGTTCCCTCAAAGTGCAATAACAACACTAGCGTCTTCGTGTCTCGTTGCAGACTCGACGGTAATGGTGGTGACGAGCAGGTCGACGATGGCCGCCTGCTCTTGCACAACCCGCACCTGTCCAAGATGGCGACCGACCACCTTTATCACCTAGCCTTGGCGACGGATACGCACAACCTACAGGAGATGTTCGGAGATGTCAAAGTACGTAGTTTGTCTTCACATTTATGCCCTTGCGGCCTTTCCAGCTTGGGCTCCAACTGGAGTAGTTACCTCTTACGACAGATAAGATAATAAGATACATAGGTGAACAGACCACAAGCGTTTGTCCAGTGCTTTGTAAAATCTTTTCAATTTTTTTTTGTTTGAAATGTAATAAAGAAATATATTAAAGTGCATTGACCTAAGTCAGCTAGCCGCTGTGCTTTGCGAAAAAGCTCGGACACCATAATTTATTTCTGAAAATTTCAGCAGAGACTCTAATTCATTTGGCGCAGTTCGTGTGCATGGGTGGCACACCAGCCAGGATGCAGGAGTTCGCGCACCTTGCACGGCGCCGCCTGGGCATCAAGCTGCCGACGGGCGCCGAGCTGTGCGACATTAGCCACCGGTCGTACCGCTACTCCATGTACAAATGCGGGCCCCTGCTCTCCGTCAGCGTGAGTGTTTAACTTCGAGCATGCATGTCGTTTCACGAGGTTGCCCAGCATAGCTGCCAGAAGCTCAAGTCGTATTTCGGGTATAGAAATTTGGAATCTACATGTTAACAGGGGTCTGCAATACTCTATCGTCGAACATGATGATGTCTTCTGTCCGAAACATGGATTACGCTGCTCTAGTAGAAAACATTCTAGCATGGGCCAGTGTGGAAGAAGGCACAAGTACCCCTCCTCATCCTTATTTCGCAGATGACGAACAGTGCGAGAAGTGAGGGTGCTCTGCCGCCGTATCGTGGGACTTTTGGCGGCGGTTAGGGAGGCAGGAGATATTTTGAGAATTTCTATATTTTTGAATGAATAGAACTGACTGATTGTTTACGCTGGGCAGGTATTTGCAAAGAATAATATGCATGACTGTAACTAGTCGCATAGGATACAGAGTTAAATCTGGTTTGCTTCGTAAACTAAACGCTACGCAGGTGAGCTAGTATACTTATTTTGCTTAGGTTTGCTTGACTGTGTAGATTGTGCTGCCACATCTACGTGCATTTATTTAAGTAAATAGATATCTAGTTACTTCTTCTTAATGTAGCTGGACATAAGCATAGTGTTCAAGGCAGGTATATTACGGCATGTTTATCGCAAGTCCAGACGCCTTCACGGCGTTGCTGTTCGGTACCTGGCTATCACATATACGCTGCCGAGCTTTGAACATCGCGAGCACTGTTTTATGATCGCTTATGATCACAGGACACACTTTCTACTCAACAGCTAATTTCGAAGACTAAACCTATACAGGTTTACCGCCCTGTTGATATCAGATTTCTAGTTATTGCTGGATGCTAACTGTAGTCTATGTTATAAGCGTGTTATGAAAAGGGGGTGATTGCGCCACCGTGATTGAAGTCGTCGATTAACACTACTCCTGAAACACACTGGCTGCAGCAGGAAAGACAAGTTTTAAGCATTTCCACCTGGTTAGCACAGATTTGCTCATTTCCACTTGGGCTCACTTCATCCGCACACAGGGGGGTTTTTTCCACTAATGAGCCGTTATTGGCGCACTGAAATCAACTTCACCAATCGTTGGTGTCTACGCCGCAGCACGGCATGGGCGCCCCGTCGCTGTCCATCTTGATGCACGAGATCCTGAAGCTGATCCACTACGCGCGATGCCGGGACGTGGTGCTTATCCGCATCGGTACCAGCGGCGGAATCGGTGAGCGCCAGTGGCAGAGAAGAGCGCTGTCTTCTTCATCCACGCCGCGTCTCTTGCATTGTTCATTGCCCTGCATACCATTGTACAAGCGGCCCAGGTTTGTACCGAACTAGTAGCACCAATGTCTTTATTTTCTATTTTGCTACATTCAAAGGTGCGCAGAAATACTAAAGCAGGAAAGACGGAGAAAAAAAAGAAAATCCCTTAATTTTTTTTTTTTTGCTTGATTCCTTCAGGCCGTCGTAATCGTTTCTTCAAAACTTCGGACTGAACAGAGACCCAAGAGAGAATCAATTAACGGATGGTTTATGCACAAGAACTATTTACAGCATATGTACAGGGTGCCCACTTCTAGCTGAAACACGGTCACTTTGTTCAAAGCAGTATTGTTTCTGGCGCGGCCCCGTATGGAAGCAACTTCAATAAAAATACACAGTGACCTGGCGGTGGTGCTTCGCATATATCTGCCACATAGCTTCACTGTGCGCCGCCAGTTCGGACGTAGTGGCGTTTAGTAGGCAGCGATCGTCTTTCAGCTAGAAGCGGAATTCCGCTTCTTAAGACCCTGCACAGCGTCTTGCAGTGGACGAACTCTCTGCCCGCCCCACGCATCCGATCTCCGCTCGAGCGTGGGGGCAGCTCAGCTGGCTCCAGAATGGACCGCCATAAAGTGCGATGGAGGTTAAATATAATGCCATTCGCACCTCTCCCTACTCTTAAAAGAAAAATACATGCGTTGCATCTTCAGCGTGACACCGTTTTGAAAGCACTTCGCGCTTCTCTATTCATCAGCAGTGATGCCGTGGTTTTGCATTCATTTATACGCCGTCTCAGGACTGCCCAGTGCTTGCAGCCGCGCATAGGGCGCCAAGCTGAACATGCCTACCCAAACGGGCCAGGCCGGACGAGCGCGGTCTGTCCTATACATAGAGTTAATACACAAATGTCCTATACGAACCCTCTTGCCGCATTCAACGGTCTTTCCTGCCGGCAGCGGCCCTTATGATGCTTGCGCGGGCAAATATAAACTGCCCAGCGAACATCGATAAACAGCAAAACGATTGCTTCGGGTTCTTGCAGAAAGCGCACTGTCCTCACAAATAAAACAGAAACGTTCGAACCTTGCAAGCCGCCTATTCGTTTTACTCCGTTCTTTTGTCCGCCAGGGAAATACAGAAAACTCTTGCAAAAGTGGGATACGAGTGCGAAATCGAAGCAATAACTTTAACAGGAGGTATTAGTGACGTCATGGGCGCCATTATAAAGTGCCCAGCACAGATTCAGCAGTTCTAGCAGTGCAAGTAGGAGAAAGCGATGATAATGAGATTAGTTAAGTTTGTAGCCTTTCGCCGTGCTGCACGCCCACAATATGGCCGCCGATGTTGCGTATATGGGTGCATACCCTTTTAGCGATAATTATTTGTTACGTACCGAAGCTGCACTCTGGCGTGCAAGGGACGCTACTAGTGGGAGGCTCTGGGTTGATTGAGACCAACTGAAGATCTTTGAGCTTGCACTGATACTGCGAGGAACTCGGGTTTTATTTATTTATTTTTTTGCACCTCCCTCTGTCGAAACGTGGCCGTGCGGCGAGGATTTGATCCTGCGATCCTCTGTTCAACATAAGAGTGCCCCAGCAGCTGATTCATGGTCTACTATCAGTGACTGTCGTTGTTTTCCAATGTAATGAGCACCAGACGGACTAAAAGTGCTGTATTTGCGAATCAAACTGGCATTAATTTTGCTGAATATATCTGACAAAGAGTATACACATGCGCCAGAGCTTGCACACGTGTATCATACCCGTTAAACATTTTAAACAGTCATGCAGATTTCATCGGCGCACCTGTTTCAGGCATCCCGCCAGGGTCCGTTGTGGTCAGCACTGCGACCCTGAACGGCCTCCTGAAGGAGGAAATTGAAATGGTAAGCATGTGACTAGAAGTTGCCTTTTGTGCCGCATGTTCGGGAATGTTTGGGGGTTCACATTCTTCTATAGCCTCGACAAAGCTCCTTCCAATAGCGGCCTTGACTAAATACTGCCGAAACATTCTAGAGATTCACGTTTTCTTTTCTCAGAGCCCGAGGACGACGTTCGCTGCGAAGAAACTCAAGATTGTGACTCGGCAGCGTTGTATATACTATACGACCGCTTGGGGAAGGGAGAGGGGGAGACCCTTGACAGACCTTCCGTAGACATGGACTCACTTAGAGCACAAATTAGCATACTTTATAGTTACCACTCGTAATTATTTATTATGCATAGTAGACCACGTAACGAGACACTCTCACACACGGCCCTCCTCTAACGAAGTTAAAGTTAACAAAGTTAACGAAACGTTCCTCGCTGGTGGGTAACGTGTCTAACTCGCGATGCAAAGGTCTATGGTTGTCCATAGCACTCTTTGGCGACAATATCTTAGTGTCGTTATTACTCATCGTAACATAAGCACCATCATAAACTGCGAAGTGAACGAGTGAGAAACTCAAGACGCCGCGTCACTACGCAAAGTTGCGATGACTACGTTCGAAATTCGCTGGTCTCAGGTGTGGACGCACATGACTTTCACCACCACTTTCACCGTTCGTTCGTTCTTCTTCGGGAGCCTTTGGTTCTGCAAGTTGCACTGTGCTGGTAGGTCTTCGGAAATTTTACGAAAGCCACTTCATTCTGATGCGACAATTTTTTTTCTTTTTTGCAATGAGTCCACAGTTAACCTTACCACAGCGTAAACCTGTGCAAACTAATCAGCGCTGAAAAACCCCGTTCGCCAGTCGTCACTGGTTCACCTTCCAGCATTGGCGTAAATCCATGCAAATATCAGGGGGTTACACGTAGCTTCCGCTGCGCCCATTATGAATATCAAATTTCCTTCTTATTTATAGCTTTTTCTTTTTAAATAAATAAGACAAGACAAGCTAAAAGAAAGAGTTAACGGTGTTAACAGACGCTTTTAACGCAGTTGCTTGTAGAATTACTGCCATTTCAAAAAAAAAAGTAAAGAAAAATACCACTAAAATATTAAAAAAGGTACTCGGTGAGGTTACTCTCACGTTTAACAAACAGTGCTCGTATTAGCACCGGACTCAACAGGCATTCACACACTCACGCACACGTTGCTTAAAGCTTTGCGTAATTTCTCCGCAATTATAACTTTTCGATGTGGGCAAACACTGACAAATATTTTAATCAATTCTGTCAACCTAATATTGCCTCTAACATCTTGATAGACCTGTGCCATCGCTATACCATACGCATGCGTTGCAAAGCCACGCTTTCATCCTTCTCAGGGAAATGAAAGATCATTCCACTTCATAAGTGGAAACTGGCATTACCGATATAACCCTAAATTTGGCCTTCACTCCCTTGTAACACACAGGCTGATTCATGTATTTTTCAGTTTTTCAGAAAATGCGGTGACGGCGTTGTGGCTTTGCGCGGAAAATCCGCCCATGGCTCTGGGAGGTGGTATCGACATGGCCGTGTGTGTTGACTGGTCGTCGCGTCCGCATTACGCGACCGCATTACATGCATGGCCGGTTTGGCAGGCGCTGCCAACGTCGGCTTCGCCGCTGTGGTGGGAACGTGAGATCAGAATCCAGCCTTGGATCTCGCTGTCCTTAGGGCACGCAGGCACGTTCGTAAGGCTTGGTTAAAGCAGGGGTTTATATCTATGCCGAGTGTTTTTTCCCATGTAATGTGGTATCTTACGACTCTATGCTATGTGTATGAGGATACAGACAGAAATAAAGTTACGGGGGACATCCGACTTAAAGGGTATATGTAGTTTCTGCTCGATTATTTACCAATCCCTTAATTAGTGCCTCTACTATCCTACAAATTCTTCTTAACATAGCGTCCTAAGCTACCACTTTATCATAGCTACTCTTCGAAAGGGGCCAGTCCACATGGATATAAAGACCCACTTTAACCAACTCGTGTAAAAGGGACTGCATGGCCTATAAGAGTACCGTTGTCTGACTCGGCATCCAATTACCCAGGAAGCAATTGATTCCTATTCGAGCCTCCCACTCCAGTTGGCAACTCTTTGTGACATCATGTGGTATCGTTTACGTCACGAAACCCATAACGAATCAGTGCGCGGCCATGTCATATGCCTGCTATCAACTGCCAGAGCTACGCCCGTGGGTTTTCGCTCACAACGCCGGTGCCGAGAACAACGGCGCTGTATTTTCTCGAGAAGGAGGTCTTTAACGCTATCTCGTTAAATGATTACTGACTAAGCGAGTCACCAAGTTTGCGTTGTCCCGGCTAAGCATTTTTTTTTTTTTTGGAGCTGAGTGGCTTTTCTGCAGCATTTAATCATCAACGCTTTCTCGCTATGTACTCTCAACCTCCATGTTTTCATTTATGCCCGGGATGGTTGAAAAGACATTTGTATTATTATAATCGGATCGGCCATTGTCGAAAACTGACAGTGACGGCGTTGTACATGGCTCAATGTCTTTAGCGTATTCCTTTTTTTTTTTTTTTTTTTTTTTTTTTCAAATAAAGGTTTGGTTTGTAGGATTTAACGTCCCAAACGACTCAGGCTATGCAGAGAGGCCGTAGTGGAGGAATTTCCAGAACTTTTTTTTTTAAATAAAGTTGATCAGCAAATATGAAGTAAGTTGATAAAATTGTCAGTGCCTATCAAAACCATAATTAAAATGTCGAGGTCCGAACAAGAGCAAGACCATGCACGAAGAAATTTTCGAGGGTTCGCGTGGTTGGGTCGGCCCTCGAACACTCAGGACTGCCCCTTAACGTACTAGAAAACAGAGCTTTGAAAATAAATCACGCGCAGTTATACCATGCCTTTTGATAGGTTTTAATTATAAGAGTATTGTTTTTTTAATATCTGATTCTGCTGAGCCATGCTGTGGAAGAGAAGAGGCCTCCTCGCTCCCGCGGCTACTCGAATCATTCGATGCCGATCAGGACAAATCTCAAAAGAGAGCGGGGACCCTTGTCCCTCTCCCTCTTTCCATTTACGCCACTGCCTTCCAGTCCTGACATTGCTGATTTGCAGCGCTAAGGGCGGTGAATATCAGTGTCACCGACTATAGCTGGTCCGAGGCTAGATATGCCTTCCGCCACGTTGGAGGAAAAAGGTACAGCAATGATTTGGGTCTAGATAAAGGCCTTGGGGAATGATCCAGGCTAGCAGAGGTGACGGACGGAGCGGTAGAGCGCATTGGTATGGGGTGTGCGGTGAATACCTTTAGCCCATGTGGGAGATGCGTTTCCTCTTCTTCGCGCGGCGCGGGTCGTCTAAGTGCTAATTCATCCTTTCCCTTCCTCATAGCACATATTGGGCGAGGTAGTACGTCGTCCGTGCGTGCTGGACACGCAGCTGGCCGACGAAATAGTGGCGGTAGGATGCGAGTGCCTTCCTGGAGTACACGTGGTGACCGGCAAGACGCTCAGCTCCAATGACTTCTACGAAGGTAAGCGCTGCCCACACCGTGGGCTGTCACAGGGCGCCATGAGCCCATAATTGAGGAGCAGTTTCATATATATATTTTTTTTTTCCAGCGCCATCTTTCTGAGCATCCTGTGTACGCAACTTTCTTATTGCTCTATCACCACTAACAAATATAGAGGCACGCTTTCTACACACACCAGTTTGTCTTTACGTGCGCAGGACAAAAAGTCGATCGCCCCTTGTGAGTCGTGACGCATTAGTTTCACGACTTTTGTTCGGTGACCTGCGTAGTGAAAGTAGGTTTGAACTATGCGATTGGTGATCCTGCTGTTTAAAAAAATTGGAGCACTGACTTTATATTTCTTATAACTGAATTGAAGAAATGAGCATAAATACATGGACAGTTCTGCATAATCGTGAGCCTTTCATATGTTGTCGCTCCAGAAAGAAGCGTGAAAATTCTAACTACCCAAAAGAAAAAACTGAGCCGAAAAGTTTTTTGCCCAATGAACAAGGCCCGAAATATTGTTTTTTTTCCCCTCTCATCAAAAAGAGCATTATCTAGAGCTGCTATCATTAACTAGCGCCGTTAGCACTAGTTCCTCGCTTACTAGTACAGAAAAATGTGAAGGATAGGAGGACTACGATCCCTTCCTCTCAAGAGGAGCTGATTTTTGTGCTGTTGAAAGAATGCCGGCGCAGGTGTCTGCCTTCTTCGTATATTGGCTGCATATAAGTTCTTCTGTGCACTCTCCAAGGTGACTGTCCGCGTATGAAGTACGAAACAAGTGGCTGAATCCGAGGCGTCTCTGTCCTACAGGCCAGGCGAGGTTAGACGGTGCCATCTGCCACTACACGGAGGAGGACAAGTTCGCGTTTCTCGAGCGGCTGCGTGGCCTGGGCGTCGTCAACATCGAGATGGAGTCCTCACAGTTCGCTGCTATGTGTCATCACGCTGGCGTCAAAGGTGAGTATGCCGCTGGCCGAAAGGTCTCTGCACAGACTTGTACATTATGTCGTCCTTTTCTCTCGTGTTCCCGTTAGGTTTTGTTTCCGCTGTTAATTTGTAATATATCACCAACATGCCCGATCTGCTGTTCTCACAGACTTGCTGCTTCGAGTTCACTTTGCGCGCCAAGCGTTTTCTAATTTGATGCTTGGTTTATGGGGTTTAGCGTCCCAAAGCGACTCAGGCTATGAGATGCCGTAGCGGAGTGCTCCGGAAATTTAGACCGGCTAGGGTTCTTTAACGTGCAGCGCGTTGTTCAGGATTCCAAGAATCAAGTGCGAGAAGGCAAGCTCTCTGAGTGAACCCGACGCGAATGGAGAACCAACAGGCGCGAGATGCGACGCCAATCCGGAGAAGTAAATATCGAACTAGTCATGAATTCGTGAATTCAGCAATTCATAAATGTCGACACTCGGCCACATAGTCCACACATAGTGCAGTCGTCCGCGCGTATCGTGAAAGGGTTCACGCTGCGCGCTGTTTGCCTTTTCTTCATAGCGCGCCCGATCTTCTGGGCACAGAGTCGGCAGGTATCTGGCAACATCTTGTACGCACGCAGGGCCAACGCACGAGTAGCCGCATGGTGTTTTGGTGAACCCTCGAAAACGACAAAGGACTGGCGTTCAATTCAGTGCAGCCTTTACTGCGCTGCGTTGTCTGTTACCAGCGACGATAACATGGCGACTATCCGCGCTTCGCGCATGCTCCATATACACTTGGAGGTGGTTTAAATCACTTTGCGTTTTATTTTCCTCGATACAGTGCTTTTCTTTCTGGGGAGGCATTTCGCAACATTAGTTGTCACGGCCTGTGACGCCATCTCGCTGTGTTGACCAATCAGGAGATTTTGTTATAACGCTGGGGCTTTCGGCGAACGTGCGGTTTAACGCTGTTTACTGATTGAAACACGTCTTTTATTCAAAACTCTGATGGTGCAAATTGCTCTGTAGGCATCTGGCCCCACCACAGTCACATAGCCGAGGCGGGCGTTGGTTCGTTTTCCGTCGACGACTGCCTTAAAGCTTTGATGCGGACGCTTCACTACGGACACCAACTCGAACTTACAGCATTAGTGTCGGTAGGCGCCTGAAAGAGCAATAACTCGGTTCTCTCCTTTCATGTGGGAGGGTGACATTAGAATCAGCCTGACGTTTCAATTCACGTTACCCACATTCCACGGGCAGGAGCTGCCAACTCGGGTCGCTCCTTTCATATGGGAGGGCGATATCAGAATCAGTATGACAGAGGGCCCTTTGTATACACGTTACCCCTACGACACGCAGGCACGTCCATACGGCTTTGTTAAAGCGGGACTTTATATCGTGATAGTGGAATAATGTAGCACTTTTAGGGCGTGATAGTGGAATAATGTAGCAGGCTAAGGAACTTCCATTCAGGTTTCTATACCAAAGCTAGCGTTTTAGTCTTGGCTTGCCTCCACAAAATATCTGAGCTTTGCCCAGTGCATATAGGGAACTTTTATAAAGCGATGCATGCTGGGTAATCCGCCATGATGATTTCGCTGGCAGCAGACGGCGAGCAGCGCAGCCAGGCTGAATTGAGCAAGTGTTTGTCGTTTTCGACGGTCCACCGAGCAAACTTCCGGCTTTTCGTGCGCTGCCCTTACGTTCGTGCAATCTTCGGTAGATTCCTGAGGAACGTACGCGTCGACACTGTGTCCGAAAAATCGGGCGCGCTATGGAAAAACACAAAGCAGTAGTGCGACGCGGACCTCTTCAAGCGACGCCTCTTCAAGCGCGAACGACTGACTGCACTACGCGTCTGGACCTGGGCGCCCGTTGACATCGCCGACATTCATGATTTCAATTCTGACGAGTAGTTTGATACTTGCCCGGATTAGCGTCGATCTCGCATCTGTTGGCTCTTGCGAGCCATTCGCGTCGGCGTCGCTAGAGGGATCCTTTGCCTTCTCGCACTCGTGCAGACGTATTTTTAGAATCTTGAGGAACCCACAGTCGGCCTGTCCGATCGCGCCAGCATCGTCTGCGTGCATTACGCGACCATGCAGACGACGCTGTGTGGCAGTGCCGTGCTGCGCGTCTGCTGCCAGCGACAACATAATGGCGGATTACCCAGCATGCATCGCTTCTTGCAAGCTCCCTATATCGATGGCCGCGCTTTCGACGGAAACTGGATGGGCCTAGTCGATGTAGTTGGCCGGGTGAGTGGCAATGGGAAGTTCTGCACTCCGTTCTTCGAAGGTCACAATAGTGGACTAACGTCTGCGTTGCACCCGATAGTCTTCCGGATTAGCGCGCGAATGTGGCGCACCTGATCCTCGGTGCATTCCTCTTTTCCTTGCGGAGGTGCTCAAGGGCCTTGATTTGTCGCTTCCTCGAGATTTCTTTCAAGGTTCCGGGTTCCAAAAGCGGTTTCTGTACCCGCTAAGGTGAGAAGTGCGTTCGGCATGTGTCACCCGTTAATAATTAAATGTCGTTAACGATGCGCCACTATTGGTAGATGTTCCGGTCTCAAAGGAGATGCCTTCGACTTGCGTGGCAAGCTCAGCCAGAAATCAGCTATCTGTAGTGACAGAAGGGGGTGGTCGTTTGGTGTTCAGCTTTCGCCGCTTCAAGCCAGAGTAAGGGTCGGAGTCATGATTAACGAGCAAAACAAACTTTATACAGCAAAAGACGATACAGAGTGATTAACACTAACACTTACAATGCACATACAATAGGTTCACTGAACGGCAATGCAAAGCATGCAACTAAAGAAGCTTCAATAAGCACAGAAGCTTTACAACACTGAACATTGCTCGCGAGAATCAAACAAACAAGCACGACATTGTTCAGCGGGCACTGTCGCAGACCGACGTCTGGAGAGCTACGATGTGGCCGTCTTGTAGACGAGCGCCGTTCCCTCGCAAATCTCCCAGGCTTGCGGAACAGCGAGTGAACCCCGGGAGCCGAGCATTAGCACTTGCTAACTCGCAGCAACACTAGTTAAAACACTGACCCAGCAGAGACAGCGATTCCCACAAACAGTGCCACAATACCAGTGAGGTTGTTGCTATAAGTAGCGGGATTGATGTCACCTGACATCGCATGGTGCATACAGTCACAGTCACCATCGTCGACGAGGTCCACGTTGCGGAAGCAGAGCTTGCAACCCTTTTAAAAGCTGCACAGTGGGTGCTGCAAACATTTCTCTAAACACGACTCCAGGCACAGGCTATCTGTTAACCATTTGTTTCGCGCGTATGAAAGTGAGCGCTAGTCTGTCAATATACCATAATATAATCGGCGATTTATTAGCGACATTTGAAGACCTGAAATTCAAGTTAAACAATGCAAACATGCGATTTCCTGGGTGCCTGAACACCAGGCGTCGTAAAAAACGACAGGACCAAAAGCGAGGTGCGAGCAGCAGCACACAAAACATCAACCACGCTTGCCACGCAAGTAGAGGGTATCTCCTTTGAGACCTGAGCATCTCCCCCTCTCAGGGTGTTTGGAAGTGTGCGCACCAATAGTGGCGCATCGTTAATAACATTTAATTATTAACGAGTGACAATTATACTTGGCGTCCGCGACAGAGCGTTTGGTGCAATCAATCTCAGAGGACGGAGAACGAGTCGGAATGGTTTGTGAAGAAGTCGTAAACAGTGTAGCAGCAGAGCGATAGCGAGATGTGCCGCGCTGAAGCGGTTAAGTGTAGGGTCTGTCGAGAAGTACTGTGTGTTAGCATTTCGGCAGTTCAGACTCAAGATGAATCTTAAGGAGATACCGCGTTGGGCCTACGGAAGAGTAAAGGAACAGAACTGCGAGAATGGGTGTATCAATGAGAAAAAGAAGTTAAAGAAGGAGAGAGAAAATGACGAAGGAAGCGAGCAGAGGCAAAGAGGCATCAAGAAGAGAAGGAAGAGAGAATGGCAGAGAAAGCAAGCCGAGGTAGAGAGGCAACGAGAAGAGAGAAAGTATGACTCAGGAAGCAGGCAGAATGAGAGAGAGAGTGGAACGTACGCAGGTTAGAGAAAAAGAGAATTCTTAAAAGAAAGAGATATTCTTCTCAAGAAGCTGGCTTAAGTTCATCGTTTGAAGGGTATCACCGAGCCGGTGGAGGTAACCTATCCCTATATAGGGTGGGAAGGTGTACGAACTCGCTCGGTGACAACTCCAAAAGAGTGTGAGACTAGCTACAGAGCTACGGTTGTGGAACAGTCCATTCCTGTAACAGAAATTTCAGAGAGGACTTTTCTTGTGCTAAGGTGTTTCAGGAAAGTGAGAATGTACCCTCCGAGACGACATGTTGCGTAGAAGCTGCGAAGCCAGTTGTCGAGCAAGAAGGCTCAAGCATGTGCTCGTCGCCTGAAGATGAATAGGGGCAGGATTCTATAGCTCTACGTTAAATGGCACCATGTCTGAGTGCAAGACTGACCGTGACAAGGAGCTGTCAAATACCAGTGAGCACGGAAGCTCGGATGAAGATGAGAGAGCAGATCATAAAATTGAGGATTCAGACATTGAAGAAAGCGAGAGCTGCACTGCGATGAGAGAGTTCAAGGAAAGTTTTAAGGAACAAGAGGTAATTAAAAATGAGGAGAATAAGTCTCCAATAAAAAATGAGCTCTTCTTTCATAAAGAAAAGGGAGAAGATTGAAAGGAGTGAACGGGAACAAAATGATTCTTTACAAGACGCTTCATGGAGAAAGACAATGATGTAGTTGTAATCGGAATAGGGGCGCCCCGAAAAAAGGCCTAAAAAGAAAGCAAGAAAAAGACATGAATTGCGCTGGCCCTGGTGATGCTTCCGGACTGGACGAGTACCACATATCAAAGTCAAGAAGGAGACAAGGAGGCAAAAAGGAGTTGCAGCCGAGGCTGGACTCCAAAGCGAAAAGGAAGTGAGAACCGTGCCCGTAAGAGAAGCTCAAAAGAGAGGAAAAGGCCGCGCAAGAGGAAGAAACGCCAGAGAAGTTCTCCAGAGAAGAAACGCCAGTTCTCATTTGAGAAAGAGAACTGGCGCAGAAGAATATTGGAGAGGAACTATAATCTGATCCAAGCAAAAGGCGCGCGTCGCGTGTGGAAGTATAGGCGAAAGTATGCCTTGAATTTATGCACTTTTCATTTGAAAGGCTGTGTGTTTCGGTGTTGTCGATTTGCAATATGTTTTGAAGTGTATCGTGACAACAGTCAGTTGTTTTGTTCGAAAACATCATTGTACTGGTGTGCGAATTTTTGTAGTTAGTGAAACTCTGATTATTGATGTGTGTATGTGTGCCGTTGCCCTATGTAGTTTGTGAGCGCATGCATGTGCGCACGATGTTCGTGGGATTGAGAATATTGTATACAATATTCTTTAAGGGAGGGACAGTGTCGGAAATCAGGGCACATTTCTATTAAGTCAGCGCGGCGAGACGACGCGGCGTCTGCGTCGAGCGTTCCAGCACATTTGAGAAACGTCTCCTTAGCGAAGCGCCTTCGTCGCTCCTCAACGAGGAGTCATTTTCGGGGTGATAGTCGCCATCTTTGAGCGAAATTGTTGGGCCTAAAGTGGATGACCATAATCATTTGAACATTATTGCGTGAATACGTATAGCGTAACCCAGACAGGCACACAGCGCTAAGTCCCAGCAAAACTCTTATGTCGATTTTATGCCAAATTATCGGTGTTCAACCATCAACGGTAAAAAAGACACCTCTTTTCCAATGTGCAATAAGCCATTGACGGAACTTAGTGCAGTGGGTTTCCTGCCTGTCCCTGTGTTGATTGCACTATTTCCCCGTATCATGTACCAACAGATCCAAAATCAAGTTTACGCTTCGCTGATATTGCCTTGGAAATCTATTTTTCCAAAAGAGGGTGCACTCTGCGCTGTGTTCGTAGCAGAGGACCGCCTTCGACCACCGTTTGCTGCATGGTTCCCAAGGTCCGAACCCTAGCGGCCGTCGCAGTCGTTTTAAAGCGAAATTGTTGGTGGCTCGCTTGTGGTGCAAGCGGCGTCGTTGGTGTAGCATATATCATGTGACAACGCAATCAACGAGGTCACCTGCAACGCGCGTAGCCATAGGAATTCCCATACAAGTGCCGGAGAAGATTCTGCAATCTCAAATAGGTCAAGCGCATGAAAGCGAAGTTATATTCGAAAAGTTTCATTTTTCTCCTCTTGCTGCCTTGTATGTATGTATAACTTTATTAGGGAGCCGGCAAACGACGGGTTAAAGCGTCGTGACGCTGGCCAAGCGTCTACCCGGGGCTAATCCCTACTCTGCACTACCTCATTTGGCCCGTTCGTGGTGAGTTGTGAGGCTTGTGCTTTTCGAGCGCACCCCGGGCCTGCTGGACGGCCCATAGTTGAATGTCCTTGTCTGTATTCTGCACAGCACTTTGTAGTTCCGGCGGGTATGTCCTGGATGCAGCTTCGGTCGGGCACAGTCCCACATGATGTGCCATTGGTCCGCCGGACCCACTTGACATACACTGCACATATCACTCGTGTAGATGTCTGGGTGGAGGACGTGTAGCACTGCCAGGGCTAGGAGTGACCCGGCTTGCATTTGCCTTAGGATGACCGCCTCCTCCCGACTAAGTGCCGGGTGAGGCGGTTGGTTGGTTGGTTCACAGGAAGGGAAAGGCGCAGTATCTGTCACACTTGCTCTGTGGACACCTGAACCGCGCCGTAAGGAGAGGAAGGAAGGTGGGATTGAAAGTGGAAAGAGAAAGGGGAGCCGTAGTGGAGGGCTACGGAGTAATTTCGACCACCTGGGGATCTTTAACGTGCGCTGACATCGCACAGCACACGGACGCCTCTTCGTTTCGCCTCCATCGAAACGCAGCCGCCGAGGTCGGGTTCGAACCCGGGAGCTCCGGCACAGTAGTCGGCCGTCTTACCACTGCGCCACCCCGGCGGGGTAGGGTGAGGCGGCGGCATTGTCCGTCGAGCTAGGCGGTAAAATTTAGTCACTTCCTCGTAACTGGTCATTCGGTCTTTTGTTTCGAACCACCATTCGGAACGGTCCCTTACACCTCAAAAATATAACATGCTTCACATACAAAGCGAAACGATGAGGCGTCTGTGTGCTGTGCGATGTCAGCGCATGTTAAAGATCCCCAGGTGGTCGAAATTACTCCGTAGCCCTCCACTACGGCTCCTCTTTCTCTCTTTATACTTTAACTCCCACTTTCCTCCCTTCCCTTACGGCGCCGTTCAGGTGCCCACAGAAACAAGTGTGACAGATACTGCGCCTTTCCTTTCCTGTGAACCAATCATATTATATTATATTATATTACACGAAGTCTGACGTGTCGGAACCGTAGCACTGCGTTTGATTCCGTAATTGCATGAGGGGGAAACGAGCAGAGACAGTGCCCGGGTAAATCACACATATACAGACCGGCTGCTTTCAAAAAGAGGTATGGGGCCGGTGTCCAAGGATTGTAGATGAATATTTATTCTGGTCCAAGGAAAAAATGCAGGCCTGCAGAGTGAGTAAAATGAGATCTCATGAAATGTATTTTACCGATTATCTTCGGCGGTGGCTTTCTGCAGGAGCGGTGCTGTGCACCACCCTGCTGGACAGGACCCAGGGAGACCAGGTGGACGCACCTAAGGACGTCATGGCCGAGTGGCAGCAGCGGCCGCAGCAACTGGCAATTCACTTCATGGCACGCAGGCTGGGGGTGACGCTGTGCTCCTGAAAACCGCAGGCTCCGTAAACCGCCACTATACCGGTGCGGCATCCGACCAGAACGAAGGGAACACTTACGGTGTTAGCGTTACGTTATTTATTGTTGAATGTTGCATATTTAAGAGATAAATTAACGCGGAATGGATGTAACTTCTCACCCTGAGCAGTCCAAGGCGCGTTCGCTCAGCGTGCTGTTTGCATTGTGTGCGCCGATAAAGCTGCATTTGAGGGTGAGCAAGGCAGCCAGCTCGAGTGCATGCATGGGCCATTACACGTATATGGGTCTCGTGATGCGCATCGACATCACCATGCCAATGAAGTGCAAAACGTAATCGTGTTTCCACGTGTAGTTTATCTCTACAAGTGAGCGAGGCACTGGGGCAGCGAAGCCCACATGACAAAAGCCATGTTGTATTCTGCGCATGCGCGATGGCATAATGCAAGCGCTCAACTAAAGACCGCGCGCAATCGAATGCAGGTACGCAGCCCTGGGCACTGAAACCACTGCCTTCATCACAATGCAATGCCACGTGAAGGGCGCATAAATAAATAAAAAAGCTCGACCATCGCATGCATACGATTAAGAGAGCTAGCTCGATTTTACAGAATTTAATCTGAGGTCCTCAATTCCGGTACCAACGTGTACATCACGAAACAAAAATTCGTATGGTACCACCCACACCTCTCCATGACCGCTTCGCACGCCACGGCCCCTCGAAGGCAGCAGTCCATCACGGTTTTGGGAACCAAAGGTCTCCTGTGCGAATCCCTCGAACATATTAGAATTCAGCTCAAAAACAATTCTATGCGCCATATGGTGCCGATTCCTTTGACACCATCACAACCCTGTATCTCAAACGGGTGGACCATAAATTTGCCACCAGTGGTGATTGTAAGTGGCGACACACACACACACACACACACACACACACACACACACACACACACACACACACACACACACACACACACACACACACACACACACACACACACACACACACACACACGGCTCTCACTTTGAAATTACTGAATTATTTCAATTCGGCCATGCAATTTATTCTAAGCCTTGTAAGGGCCTTACAAAGGTGGATGAACGCACACTCCTCCGTCTTTACAACAAGACGCTGCTGTGCCCGGCAGTTTTAAAACATTTTGATCCCGCCTGTATACAGGAAAGTGCCCGCACTGTGCGGAGAAGTCTTCGGACATCTTCCACATGGTGTGGGCATGTCAGTCAACCCCGAACCTCACCCCCAACCCCAACCCCACTCGGGGGGACTGGGAGGCAGCCCTGCTCGGCTGCTCCGATCTGTCAAGCCAGAAGGCCCTGGTCCACCGAGCTCGAGCCGCAGCGATCGCCAATGGGCTCGGAGCCCACCTAGTGTTTACGTGAGGTTGCCCCGGCTACCTCAAGCTTCCTCCGAATAAAGTTTTTCACACACACACACACACACACACACACACACACACACACACACACACACACACACACACACACACACACACACACACACACACACACACACACACACACACACACACACACACACACACACACACACACACACACACACACACACACACACACACACACACACACACACACACACACACACACACACACACACACACACACACACACACACACACACACACACACACACACACACACACACACACACACACACACACACACACACACACACACACACACACATCCAGCCCCAGATTGAGTATATAAGGCCAATGGTAAGGGGCCTTGGTCACGTGGCTTTGGGGAATCATGACGTCAAGAACATGTTGGACCAGGTGGTGGACTCTATGGTATTGGTGGTCGCGTGGTAACTAATTACTTGCAATGCTGTAGCTATATATATGATCACGTCGCTTGACCGTCATATTGCATCTAAGAGCGACGGTGAAACGGACGAGAAACCGGCAAATGCGAGTAGCAAGGGCTATAGCGCTCTTAAAGAGAAGCCCACGACCGCAAACATGATTCGAGTAACTCTCGGCGAACGTGCAGATCAGCTTCGAATTCCTAGCTGCTGCATTAGTTATGGCCGCTTTTTTTTTTAATTGCATGAAAAAATGCCACTTTTAACCCTGCTAAGCCTAATCAGGCAATGCGAAAGCGTCGTTTTAGATTTTGGGCTAATATCGCTAACGCCCACAGTTTACAAGATTTATGAAAAAAAAAATGATAGCCACCCGCCTGTCATGGTGGTTGGAAAGCCGGCAAAAATACCATACTCGAAAAGTTCCGTATAAGTCATAGCAGAGAAACTGCGTTGCCTATACTAGCTGAAGAGCCGCAGCTCTTCAGAGCCGCATGTGTCGCCTCATAACCACCTTGCACCGTGGTGGCTACCGACATGGCAAAAGCAAACGAAGATACTTAACAACATGGATAGTATGGGCATTCGCCTACAGGTCGTAAATGCGGTGGACAGGCGTTTTCTGTATGAATAAACGAACAAAAAGTTGCCTGTGGCTTAGCTTGGTTAAGCCTTGAAGATTGCGAAACAACGCCTTGGTTCAGCTGTTGGTTTGGACATGGTTGCCCCGTATGACTTATGCATGGATTCACTCTGGACACATTATGGTTCTACTGTAATTTTGCTTTATTTAATCCGATGAATACGCTTTGGTGATTCGTAATAGAATGGCTTTTGGTCTGCACATCGGTGATGACATAGTCGTCGGAATACCTGTTTCTTCGGCACGGCGCCGTCGCTTGGTCGCAGCAGATCGTTCCAGCCTCGCCTTGTACACATCATCCGATATAGCGCACTGAGAAGAGCGCAGCTGTAGTCCCCCGTTTTATCCCTCTCTAGCGAGCGCTTTCTCTCGGCAGCGGCGCAGCCGGCCTGTGAAGCCTAACCTCCGCCATCGATGGCGCTAGCTGGGTCCCCGTCTCTCGGTCTGTCGTGACGTCACGCGGTCACGTGGCAACAACGTGGCGTCACCGCTCCGGCTCTTGTGAAGCCTGACCTCCGCTATCGATGGCGCGAGCCGGGGCCCCGTCTCTCGTGACGTCACACGGTCACGTGGCGCGTAGCTGAGTGAGGCGCCACGACCATCAATGGCAGAAAGTGCAAGCTTTCGCAATAAAATCGGCAATTACACCTCAAACAGAAGCGTGCCGCAAGGATCAGTTTTAGTACCTTTGTTGTTTAATATCGCACTCATCCCTTTGGCGCGGAAATGAGCTGAAATGCCAGAGGTGCAGTTTATTATTTACACAGACGATGGCACAATATGGTCTATTCGTAAACACCTTGAGACACAAAATCTTTATCTGCAAGAGGCTCTAAACACACAAGATAAGTACGACCACGATGCAGGTTTGGTGTTGTAACACCAATAGTCTAGATATATTCATGTTGCAAATAAGAATGGAAGAAAACAATTGACAACGAAAAGAGTTACGCTAAAGATTGAAAATCAGGCATTACAAGACGTAGAAAAGTTGAAAGTCCTGGGCCTAGATATTCATAAACCTGGCAAAGAAACACAGGCTCCGTAGGATGAAAAAAGTAGCTTCTGATAAAACGTATTTCATCAAGGGGAGGAGGCGGCCGAACGGAGATGGCAAGACGTCTTGTACAATCGGCGCTTCAGCCCGGGAAACTATAAGGGACCCAAGCATCGCAAGGTGGCGCTGCGGGCGCCAGTGAACAGCGCCCTTTCCGGCCAACGCCATGTAATTGGTCTGGCACAGTGAATAGCTCGCCTGTAGACTTTCGTGTCTTTGCAGCTTCTGCACGCGGGAGCAACTCGCTTTGCGCGCGCTCGCGTTCTTCGTCGCGCGCGTTGTTGAAAGCTGCTTGCGCGCGCCCTGACTGCAGTCTACTTGCTTTGCGCGTGCTTGCATTTCCGGGCTAAAAGAAAGCTGTCTTGCGCGCGCGCGCTTCTGCTTCTACTTTTGAAACTCGCAATTTGACGAAGTGGTGTTTGAAGCGAGTGTGCAGCAATGTACACGCTTCGACGTGGTTTTAAGAAAACAACCGACAGCGGTGGCTATTTCCGAAGCAAAAATGTCAAAAACACATGCGCATTATGTTCAGCATATTATAGAAGATAAGCTGTTATCGTGAAGGCGAAGTGTGTGTCGCAGGTCAGCGACCACATCGCGTACGACGTGGGATCCCTTGACGCTTGCCCCGAAGGAGAGGAGAATTGGATTGCTTAGAGGAAGGTCTAATCTCGAAAGGGGAGTCGCTAAGTAAACTTTGCGGAGAGATACGAACCGCCGACAAAAGAGAAAAAAATGATGAATGGATTCAATTTCTTTGCAAGACTCACAGAGGTTAGTAACGGATAAGCCCCGAACGACATAAATACAGATTTAGTTTCGGTGTGGTGAAGCTGCCTGTCCCTAGGCAGCTTCACCACAAGTCTCTTAACATTGTTCGGAGCTCCACTCCTCAAGAAACGGAAAAGGATCCGCTCCAGGTCCGCGCCGACAGAGGTACGCCGGCGACATAGGTCAGCACCGAGAACAGGAGGGACCGCGTGATAGTGACCGGAGCCGTGAGCGGACACAAGAGCTTCTCATACTCTCTTGCCCTCGATTCAATTTTCTCTCGGGCAGAGGACCAATTCCTGTCTGAAAGACCTTCCAAATTAGTGAAAACCAAGAAGGCGAAGGCGGACTTCAGCCTTCACGGGAAGACCATGAGCACGCTGAGGACTGGATGGTGCACAACCAAAATAGAGGGTGGCACTCTTCGACCTATTAACCTTAGCCCCACTCGCCTTACAGTACACCTCCATGACATCCAGAGCGGAGGAGACAGAAGCCTCGTCCGGGACGACAATGGTTAGGTCATCTGCATAGGCAAAGATGGGAGCTGGTGGAGAACCTGGCGGGAGAGCAAACCGAACTATTCGACTGTCACGAGAGAGCCTTTGTAAGAGGGGTTCAAATGCGAGCACGTAGAGAGCAGGAGATAGAGGGCATCCCTGCCTAACTCCACGGCCTACGTCGAAAGCTTCTGAGGTGCGACCTAGCACAGTAACGGCTGAAACTGGCCTGGAAGTTAGAACTCTGACCATGCGTTGGAAATCAGTCTATACCATGCTTCCTCCAGGACTTGGAATAAGTATCGATGACTGACCACATCAAATGCCTTTTCCTGATTAAAAGAACAAAGAATACCCTGAAGGTTACTTTGTTGAGCCCAAGGAAAAGGTCCCTGAGGACAAAACCGTGAACTGGAGTGGAACGATCAGGAACACTACAAGCCTGATATGGACCTATGATATCTGGAAGGAAGGAAGTTAAACGAGAGGACAGGCACTTGGCTATGAGTTTGTAGTCGACGTTCAGGAGCGTGATGGGACGCCAGGCTCGCAGGTCAGTGCGTCAATTGACTCATCCTTACAAAGGAGAGTGATCAGTCCTTCCCTTTGAGTATCTGAAAGCATCCCCTCACCCAGGAGCCTATTACAACGGCGGTGAAAGGCTTCCCGAGCCGCCCCCAGAACTTGACGTAAAACTCAGCAGTCAGGCCATCTGAACCTGGGCTACGGTTTCTATGGAACGACTTGAGCGCCGCTTCTAGTTCAATCTCATCCAAAGGAGCTCCGATAGGTGAACTGGGTTGTAGGGGATTTCGAACGGAAAATTAGCTGTGCTTGGAGCTGGAGCCTGATAAAGAACGGAATAAAACTGCCGTGCTGCTTTAAGAACAGCATCCGGCGTGTTGGAGATGGACCCCGAAACCGGGTCTACCAATTCGGAGCCGGATGCGCTGCGAGGCGAGTGCTTCAGTGACCCCCTGGCCAGCAGAAAGAGGCTTGGAAAGCAGGCGGATGATGTCATAGACGATGGTAATCTCCTGTCGCTCCTCACGTGCCCGCCTCATTCCTGCCGCCTTGAAACATTCACGCACGTCTGCCTTAATGTGATCCCATCCAGCATTGTCTAAACCTGAGTTGGACTGGAGAGAATTTCTGAGAATACCGGAGACTTCCTTAAAGATCTCCTGGCCCTCTAAAAGCCGCGAGTTGAGGCGCCAGGTCCCCTTCCCGCGAGGGACCAGGATCCCATCAGTGAAGCGAAGGATGACACACTTGCGATCACTCAGCGCGGAGGGGACCGACCACATGGAGTGCATGCCAGGTTGGCGAAACATAGAAACGGTCTACCCTACTCTGAAGGCGCCTCCCAGTCCAAGTCATCCCTGACTGTCCTGAGCGGAGCACCCTCCAGGCATCAACCAGATCTAGCTCCCTAATTGCCCGCGCTCCCTATCCCGCTTCTTGGGCGGAGTGCCACGAGAAGAGAGGCGATCCGCCCTGTCAAGGACACAGTTGAAATCACCGATCAGAACTATCTTGGATGGACCTATTAGCTGGGAGTCAAGGTGCCTGTAGAAGGCACCCTGAGCGCGACTATTATTCGAAGCGTAGACGTTAACTATGTGAATGCCAGAATCGAGATCCACAGACAGGACGCAGCCCTCTGAAACCCTGGAGTGGCGCAAAACCGAGCCGCCTCCTCGGCCAGCCAGACGAGTTTAATGCATGCATAAATGCAACAAATGGTTACGTTTTCGGCTCCCATTATTCGTCACGGTTCCGCACACTAAGGCAGATCGTCCTCGCACTGTCGACCGGTTACTATCAGAGTTATCGTGCGTTATTGCAAAAAGTGTTGTTTCAAAATAATGGCCGATGAAAAAGTGCGAATAGTCTCTTTAGTTTATTACCTCCAGTGATGCATTGCGCTGGTACAAGATTGTTAACCTTGAAAAAAATTCTAGCCCCAGTGCCAAGAGTGGCAGCTAATGCGCACCGAAGTTTTGTTCGCGTCGCGCTATCGCCGCCAGATGGCGCCACGTACAGAGATACCGGGATAACAAAGTAGAAATTACGTGGGAAGGGATAAGAAATACGGAGGATGTCAAAGCATGCAAAGGATTAAGACAAGGCTGTCCTCTATCACCGGTGCTGTTCATGCTTTATATGATAAACCTGGAACGGAGGATACAAGACAGTAACCTAGGTTTTAACCTGTCATACAGATTAGGTGGAAAGGCGGTAGAGCAGCGCCTCCCCGGTTTGATGTATGCAGACGATATTGTGCTGCTAGCTGAGAGTCTGGAAGAATTGCAAACTCTAGTTAAGTATTGCGGAGACGAAGGGGACGCTCTAGGCTTCAGTTTCAGCGCAGTTAAGTCGGGTCTGATGATTTTCAACGGCTCAACTGATCAGGGTCTTAAAATTCAAGGCCTTGAAATACCTAGAGTAGCAGAATATAAATATTTGGGGGTATGGGTAAACGAAGGATTGGCATACATTGGAAAGCATGAGCAATCACTTAAGGCCAAAGGGCGAAGGAATGCCGGGATAATGGAGCATAAGGCATTGTGGGGATACAATAGGTATGAGATATTGAGGGGTATTTGGAAATGAATTATGGTGCCCGGACTTACTTTCGGAAATGCGGTTTTGTGCCTAAAATCAGAGGTACAGTCGACATTAGAAACAAATCAGAGATCCGTTGGACGATTAGCACTAGGTGCCCACGGCAAAACTACAAATGAGGCGGTACAGGGAGATATGGGCTGGGCATCTTTCGAAGTACGGGAAGCTCAGAGTAAAATATTACATGAGGAACGCCTGAGGAAATTGGACAGTAACAGATGGGCAGCTAAGGTATTTAAATACCTGTACCTAAAAAGCGTTGACTCACAATGGAGGAAAAGAACTAGGAAACTAACTAGTAAGTATGCTAGTAACAAGGACGGAGAAATAAAGAGCATTAAGCAACAGGTGAAAAACACGGAAGGTAAAAATTGGATAAATTCGATGGAAAAAAAAACAGAGTGTGGAATTATACCGAAAGTGGAAAATGCAGATCAGGAAGGAAGATTTCTTTGATAACTCAAGAGGCAGTGCCCTACTTTTTGAAGCTAGATCAGGGTGCCTTAGAACACGCAGCTACAAAAAGAAGTTTAACAATGGAGATGACGCATGTGCTGTATGTGGAAACTCCAGTGAAACAATTGACCATATTATACTCGAATGCAATGGTATCCATCCGGAAGTTGATGCAGGCGCAATCACTGTTCCTGAAGCTCTGGCTGGGGTTTAGGGATAACAGTGGCCGGGTGAATAAACCGGCGGTGGAAACTAGCAAAAAACGGCTGGAAGATTGGTGGCTTAAAAGCAGAGAAGTGACATAATGTTAGTAATGTAGGAGCAAAATTTAATAAGTAGAATGATGGTTTAGCTAACCATTCTAAATCAATAATTAAGATATATGGAGAAAAATGAGCATGATAGCTACTGCTACCACCCCGTTTCAAAGGGGACGCTCCTATATTCCATCCATCCATCCAGTGGCCGGGTGAATGAACCTGGTGTGATTATGTGCGTGTGAAAGTTAACTTTTCTTAAGGACACAGGGTTGATCAATACCCTTTAAAACTCATCTGTGTGTGCTTATGTGCGTGTGAAAGTGTGCGACACCGATTCTCTTTTTTTCTAATTTATTTCCCCTTCCCCTCCCACACTCTGTCACCCTCATCCCTCATCAGGAGTAGCATGCTAGGCTTACCACCAGGCAGACATCTCCTGTTGCCATTAAAATATATATCTCTCTCTCTGCGGTGGAAGCTAGCAGAAAACGATTGGAAATTTGGTGGCTTAAAGGCAGAAAAGCAACATAATGTTAGTAACGTAGAAACAAAAATTCAATAGAATGATGGTATAGTTAACCGATCTAAAACAACAATTAAGATGTGGAGAAAGAACGAGCATGATATTGCTACCACCCCGTTTCAAAGGGGACGCTCCTATATTACATCCAACCATCCATCCATTCATGATAATTTTGCTTTCTGCGTATCCCACTCGTAAGCTGTCACTGTTTTGCCAAAAGGCTATGAACTCACATAAATGAATCGTCATCGGCGGAACCTTCCACGAGTGCCGCTTCCGATCGCCGAAAATGCGACCGCCTTCGGAAGCGACAGGCAAGAACGCTAACCAACACCGTAAGCTCTCCCCATCATCTGCGGCTGTTAATGTAGACTCTAAGAAATCGCAGCGGTTGCCAGTCTCCGTGCGCGAACTGTTAATAAGCCCCGGCAAGAAACTATCAGAAGTGTATATTGTATTGATTTTGCACAAGTCGAAGTACTCAACATGTATGTGGGTTGATTATTTGTTATCACATGCCGCTACTCGCCGTCCTGCGCGATAGCACAGTAACACACACGTGATTAAAACGAATTTTCCTAACAATCTGTACTTTGTTAATGCCAACAGAACATCAGCCAGCACGCATGCATTCCTGCAGTGGAATAATTTAAGTGTAGCACGGATTAGACCATCAATGTTTTCCGCTGGAACTCGACGTCAGAGGTCCGTAGTCCGAGTTTGCGTCGTTATCGAAAGTGTCGCTATCTCCCCGACCTCAAGACATCTGATTGGTGAAAACGCCGGAACATCGTGTTGCCACCTCTTCCGGTTGCGTAGTGGCAACACCCGGTTCCGGCGTTTCGACCAATCAGATGCCTCGAGGTCACGTGAGATAGCGACACTTCGATAACGACGCAAGCTCGGAATACGGGCCCGAGTTTCGCTAAAGCCTCTTTCTGCAGCAGGGCCTCCCAGGCTTAATGTCGATATTCAGTCGTCATCCCGAAAAAAAAAAAAAGCATTACCAGATGATGTGGTCCAGAGACCTCTTCACATTGCAGTGATCCAGCCTGATTTGGTGATTATAGGGATAAAGAATATTGAATGAAAATCTTTATCCAGATAATCACCACAAGGCTAGGTAGTTAAATGAAAAGCAGAAGGATTATCAGGATAAAGAATATTAAATGAAAAGCAGAAAAAAATATCTTCCACTTTTCATTTAATATTCTTTATCCCGATAATCATCATAAGGCTAATTCTTGTCAAATACCAACAACTTTTCCTTCTGCTTTTCATTTAATATTCTTGTTGTGTACACGTCGTGCACCGCCTCCTAGTGGACAGACGCACGGCCGCTCCAGTCGCAATGCCGAGCCGTGCGTTCCTCGGAACTGGACCGTCCTCGGACCATGCGCGCGACCAGGGCACGAGGAGCAAAGCCTTCTTTACAAGCGCTCGCGCTTCTCTTTCCTTCTCTTCTCTCTCCGAGAGGCGCAATAAATGCAGTCTCTACCCAGCAACGAACCCGACCTCGGCGGCTGCGTTTCGATGGAGGCGAAACGAAGAGGCGTCGTGTGCTGTGCGATGTCAGCGCACGTTAAAGATCCCCAGGTGGTCGAAATTACTCCGTAGCCCTCCACTACGGCTCCTCTTTCTCTCTTTCCACTTTCACTCCCATCTTCCTTCCCTTACGGCGCGGTTGCGGTGTCCACAGAAAAACAAGTGAGACAGTTACAGCGCCTTTCCCTTCCTATAAATAAATCTACCCAGCAACCGACTGGAGAGGTTCCTCACTCACGGGGCTTCCGACGCCCCAACATAATTCTTCATCCCGATAATCACCATAAGGCTATTTCTTGTCAAACACCAACAACCAAACATAAACAAAACAAATCCACAACGTTTGCCTTAAGACTCGTAGACTGTCAGCTCCATTAAAGGGCCACTGTCCAGGGAAGGACTTTTTAAGCAAAGGAGCCAAGTGTTTCGATCAGGTGCCGGAGATAGTCTGTGCAAAATGCTACAGTGACACGCGCACCGCAAAGCAACGAAAATACAAATCAAAGCTCTCTCATGCTCTCGTTCAGGAAGCCAGCTTCCCCGTTTCCTGCGCTGGCCCGTCGAGCCAGTTATGACGTACTTCCCGAGAACGACGTCTATTGGTCCGTCTCGCTGACTGACGGGATAAGGATGGGTGTCTACCGCTCGATGCGCGCTTTTCCCTCGCCACTATACTCGCCACGGCCAGACTGAATCCAGCGGCGCGCGCTCTTTTGCCAGTTTTTTTTTCTTTTTTTTTTTTTGCGCACGCGGAGTGCCACGCCCCACCTCCCGCCAAACGCGAGGAGGAGGAAGGGGAAATTGTCTTGCGGAGGCTAGACGACCTCGAGCAGGAGAGTGAAAAACCTTTGAGAAGGAACGGAAGGAGACTCATGACAGAATCGGGTAATTGCGGTGGCTGTAACTGCGTTATTAGTTAGTATTTTCAAAAAACATTTTGCGGCCCTGCGTTCTAGGGGCAAAGTCTCACAGTCACCAGGGAAGAAAATATTTTCGACCGGAGGGTAGACAGTGAGCCTTTTAACTATATTGATCACTATCCATAGTTAGCATCTGCTGTTTATTTTTTAAAGTTGCACCGCACACGCTTGGTATGGCGTATGCGCTGTGCGCCCTCCTGACACGCAGCATGCGTGGGCTCTAACCACAATGGCGGTGTTCATATTTAATGAAATACTTCAATTTTCTGAAATACTCCAATTCGAGAAATCTCCTTACCGACTTCAGAGTCATTTGGACACTCCTCCAATTCTTTACTTTTATTGGAATGTGGGGTGTTTGAAATTCCCGCGCGATGTCACGTGGATTCGTGTCATTATGCTACCGACCAATCAGGATTCTTCCCGGCCACGCAGGCGAGCGACGACAGACACCAGGTTTTCAGCAGAACGAAATTTGTGCGCAGTGCGATGGCAGAGCATGCCAACGATCCACAGGTAGTAATTATTTCGAAGCTCCACTACGGCCCTTCAATTCCTCAGCCAATCATGCCCACTTTCCCTCATGGCACGGTTTGAAGTGTCCAATGATTGAGACACATACTGCACCTTCCAGTTCCTTGAGACTAACGTTCACTTTCATTTGAAGCTTATCACTATAATCTCCTTCTTTTATATTTCAGCTACAGTTACTACTGCGATAAACTGCGTGGAATCTACAAATTTTCCCAATTCTCTGGAGTTATAAGTGCACAGAAAAATGGCCAGCGACCACCGAGGAAGCTCTTCTCAATTCGAGCAAAGCATTGTTGCTTTCAGCCTATATTGCTGCCATGCCCCCATAGTTATTTGCACTTATTCTTATCGGTTTACTTTCTGCTCGCTGAAACAGCAGATACACAATATAACCAGAGGGAACTCGTGAAAAGAAACTGACGTTGCTTTGCAGGTGCCTGTATTGGAGAGCGGAGCACAAGAAGTGTATTAGATTGCTTCGCCTCCCAATTACGTGCGCAGGGCCTACTACATTTGAACAAAGATGGTAAATACAGCAAAAGTAGGTGGCATATGCTTAACAATTGCTGGAGGTGTTTGCCTCGTGGTTAAACGGAATGAAACACACCTGCTCAAAACTCTTAAGAGCTTGCAATTTCTTTTTAGAGGATATGTGTGTTAGACCCATTTTTATGTAATTTCGGAATTCTTTTGTTCACCATGACGCTCAAACTTCCAACTTTTCAATGGCCTGCGGGACACTGTACTATTTTTTTTTTCGACAGCCAGAGACCAAACCTTGAAGGCTTGTGAAGTAATAATAGAGGACTAAACATCCAGGCAAATCCGGTGCTGGCCAGAGCTTGGAGATGTGGAAAAATCCCTACACAGGTCCTTTCACAGTACCTCACTACACAATTATTTGAGTTTGACAGAAGTATATTGGGGCCAAGATAATTATTCACTGCTATGATACAGCATACCAGGTGTTTCAGGGGGCCCTTGGTTTATATTTAAAAATAATTTTGAGGTGTAAAATTGCTGTTTCCGGGTCACAATTATAGTGAACTAGAATAATTTCTAGTGGCGCGAATGACGATGCTCGGGCACGCCGTTTTTCATTGACGCCGCCAGATGGCGCCACTGCAACATCTTCTAGTCAACATTTTAATGCTTTCTTGCAATAGTGCGACATAGTACCAATGCTTTTGTGCGCCTATTTAGTGAAAGTGGCGATTTTTTTTCCTCTTCCGACGTATGTGGACCTCCACCCATGATAGAAGGCGTTTCATTCGACATTATTCAGGTTTTCACCATTGCACTAGGGTGAAAAATTAAGCGCTCTTATTTCGCTGGCGTCTGCTACAGCCCATGCGGGACGAGTTATCGCGCACTGTAAATTTATTACGGTACATTAATTTGTACGGGATAGGCATTTTTCTGAGTCCTGCAGAGCCCGCTTTATTACTGAGCCAACTAAACTGTCAGCAGCAGACTGGAAGCAGAGCGGCGCAAGGCATCGTGCGCATGAACGGGTTCTCGCATTTCTCTTCAGCCACGTAGCAGTAACTTTCCTTTAGCCAATAATGATGATTATATTATACTGCGCTATTCGGTATCCACTGGTAACCAGGAATACTCATTTTAGCGTGACATCTGCTTAGCGATAGGAAATTTGCCAACTGGTAAAGTGAGGAGCAGCTTCAGGCTGTTATATATATTTTTTTTGACATAGTGGTCATGAAAAAAAAAATCCTACGCTTTGAAACGAATCACTCGGCGATATTCTGTGGCGTCATCATTATTCTCTGTTCACAGCAAAAATATCTGCTATAAATCACTGTAAGCCAGGATCTAAAATCCTTTCATCATCTCATATGCATAACATATGCAAAAAATGCATACATGAGGAGGGCAGAGCAGTTTTGTTTAGGTACTTCACAAGGCTTCTTCACTGTTGTTCTATTTTATTTGAGTGCATGGGACGAAAGCCATTAACAATGAGTTGCTTTGTGAAATTATTGACCACACAAAAAGTCCTAAGAGCATCGATCTGCTTATCGTTAGGTGCTTTGAAGCTTGACGTTGCGCTGGTTAATGCATTTTTAATGTTCAGACCTGGTGCGCCAGATGGCTAGCAGCAAGTAGTTTCTCTGGCCTATCTCAAATGGTTTATTTTTAACCCTTGGCTGAAGTTAGCTTGGACACGCAGTATAAAATATGTCGGCTATCGTTTGGTGCCACAGGCTGAATAGCAAGAATCTGCACTGAGCACAACTCTCTGCAACACCAATATATGCCCACATCCAGACTTGGCTTCACGAGCGTGATGGTAATATATGCCGGACAACCCGGCAAGAGTGTGTAGGCTCCGCATCAGGTGCCAGTGACGGCTTTTCACGCGGTATATCCGCACTTCTGCCGTTGATCATATATGCGTGGTCACGCAGCAGGATGAGATGCGGCTCGAAATGGTGCTCACACACTGCCGATGTTTCTGTGAGAGGCTTCTCCTGCTTTTACAAGCTTCGTTTCCACTTTCTGCGATGTTTGTGTCCTTCGGAGCAGCAAACAAAGGCGACTGGAGCACCTGGATAGCCGCGCTTCGGCATCTCGGAGCAAAACAGTGCGAATTGGTCGTTTTCCTGGCCATTTCAAACTGCGCATGATGCTTTTGAAGAGCTGAGATGTCTAAGTTGCTGTGATGGAAGGCAGAAGTGAAAGTTGGAGGGCAAAATTGCAAGAATGTGCAGACTGCACAGAGCGCAAAGCCTTGACTTCCCTTTGCGGATGCGCGTGCGGTCCTAGTAAACTTGACTGCAGTGCCACCAGCGGCAGTCAGTGGTGTCCGGCGTGCACGAGGCGCCCATTTCCCTTCCGTTCGCGCCACTAGAAAATATTCTAGTTCACAATAGCCACAATATTACCAGTGTTGCCAAACTTTGAATCGGTACTTCGTTAACTAATTTGTGATACTTAACATTATCACAAATTATATGATTCACTTAGTTTAAACTATATTTAGTTAAGCATCTGGTTGTAATTAACTAATTTTTGCAAACCCACACTCTAGGCAATGCAGAGAGCACTCTGGTTACCTGAACTTGAAAGTGCATATGCTTCAGAGCCGTTACACAGCTAGGACAAATGCTTTTTCCAGAGTTTTTTTAAAACCACGAAGTGATGCAAGACTAGAGGTTTTCTTGCCTGTGCTGTTTGTTCTTAGCAGCTTCGCTGTGCATCTAGAAAGATTATAATATTGTTGCTGGCACGCATTGTGGTTGTGGATCTGTCCTGCTAGAGGCAATGCCACAGTACTTAACATTTCATGGCGATATTCACAAAAGTTTTGTCATCCTTATTATCAACCCCATTATGCTTCTTTTATGAATGCACAGAACTGGGAAGGAAAAAAAAAAAAAAAAAAAAAAAAAAAAAAAAAAAACACAAAACACAAAAACTAGCAACCCCGAGACAAGAACATGTACAGAAGAAAGTTTGTACCACAGGTGGAAATGAATGGCTATTAGTAATGCCATTTCCTTATAGTGCTAGCTCCGAAAGGAATACACTTCGTCACCAGCTCAGAAGTTTGCATTCGCTCCTCCTTCTATAGCCAGCTTTGAAATTCACTTCGCTATCTATGCCAAGTCATGGCACCTGGAATTCATGCTCTCCAGGGTGAGAAAAGCGCTAAGTGTAAAACCCAGCTATATGCAAGGCGGAAGCTGAAGTCGCTGAGCTGCGCTCCTGTCAAACTTAAGATCACCAGAAGAATGCGGGATATGTTCGGTAGTATAGCACACTTAAGAGGGAAGCATCTAGCCTATTGCAGAGGCAACACGGGCTAAATGTGGATTAAAGGAGTATAGATGGCTTTGAAGTGCAAGACATTACTGCATACAGATCACAACAAGATATTCGCCTATGATCATTGAATAATTTATAGTAAAATTTCTTTTCCAACCTGTTTTGGTTTGAACCAGTGCCATTCACTACAAATAAAAAATCTAGCCTACCTCATGAACAGGAATCCTAAGTGAAGACTCAACGAATATATCACTTTTTTCATGTCGTACGTGGCCTAGACATGATTGTGACGTCACAGCCATCTCCGGATGCTGAAACAAACTGATGAGAAAAGAAAATACGATTATAAATTATTTAGCGACCGCAGATGAAAACCAAGTGGTGCTGCATACCGGGATGCATGACACGTTGTTAACAGGAAGAAAAATTTCATTGAAACTTAGAGTCTGTACTTCTTAAATGAATGAACTGAGTACTCGAAATGTCATATAGCAGAGAGGTGGCTGCAGGTAACGGCTTTGTGCTGAACTGTAAGTGTTGAGCATTACTTTAACTGTTTTTATTTTGTCACGGCAATAGTAGCTTTCTTTTTTGTCCAAACTAGTGATTATCCCATGAATTTGAGAATTATCCCTACTACTTCACATTTGGTACGATTCTTGTTGGAAAATATTGTTACGGGGTAGTTCAGCTTGTAGCAGAGGGCGGACACCGAAGACAAGGCTTTCCAACGGACGTTCTCTGTAGGCACCAGCCGACGCTGTTGAACGTCGTCTTCTCTCCAAAAACTCACGAGTCTTCTTCTTCTTTCCTTATGCGTATGCGTTCTTCTTTCCTTATGCGTTGCACCGCCTAATGTGACACTACCCCGGCGGCTGAAAAGCACCGTCCCGGTGCGTACTAGCGTCCAAACCAGGGTCCATGTAGTACGGTTTTAGGCGTGCAACATGGACCGTCTCGGTGCGTGGTGTAGAGGCATGGCGGACGGGATGCAAGGGCGCAATTTCGTATGTCACTGGTGTCACTTGTCGTAAAATACGGTAGGGTCCTGTATACCGGGGCAAAAGTTTTTCCGAGAGGCCAACGCGGCGAGCTGGAGTCCAGAGCAGCACGAGAGAGCCGCAAGAATACTCGGTGTTGCGATGACAGGAATCATAGCGACGTTTCTGGGAGTGCTGAGAGGCTGCGAGTCGGTTGCGAGCAGCAACGCGGGCAGCATCAGCTCGGGCTATGGCGTCACGAGCATATGAGCTGGCAGTGGTGACAGACGGGAGCAGGCTGTCAAAAGGAAGCAGAGGTTCACGGCCGTATAAAAGATAGAAGGGGGAGTAGCAGGTAGTGTCGTGACGCGACGAATTGTAAGCGAATGTCACAAATGGCAGCGTTATGTCCCAGTCGCGGTGGTCATCAGAAACGTACATAGACAACATGTCAGTCAGTGTCCGGTTAAGGCGTTCGGTAAGCCCGTTCGTCTGTGGATGGTAGGCGGTCGTGAAAGAATGACGAACGTTGCACAGCCGTAGGATTTCGTCGACTATACGAGCCAGAAAGCAACGGCCACGGTCGGTGAGCAGTTGGAGGGGAGCTCCATGGACGAGTATAACGTCGTTGAGGAGGAAAGCAGCGACATCAGTTGCACAACTGGTTGGTATTGCTTGTGTGACCGCGTAGCGTGTTGTGTAATCAGTGGCCACCGCAATCCATTTGTTCCCCGATGCGGACAGTGGAAAAGGCCCTAGAAGATCCAGACCCACTCGAGAAAATGGGTCTATGGGGATGTCGATTGGCTGCAGAAGTCCAGCTGGTAAAAGTGATGGCTTTTTCCAGCGTTGACATCGGTCACAAGCAGCTACGTAACGGCGGACTGCGCGATATAGGCCTGGCCAAAAGAACCGACGACGCACACTGTTGTATGTGCGAGAGACGCCTAAATGACCCGCTGTAGGAACGTCGTGAAGCTGTTGAAGGACGGCTGAGCGTAGGTGCTGAGGGACTACTAGTAGAAGGTCGGGGCCATCAGGTCGCATATTGTGCCGGTATAAGGTGCCGTCGTGGAGCACAAACAAACGAAGAGAAGGGTCATCGCGATCGGCGCTGAGGCGATTGATAATTTCGCGAAGCTGAGGGTCCTAGCGTTGCTCATGGCGAATGTTGGAGAAATCAGAAATAGAGAGCATGCAAGCGTCATTGTCACATTCAGGTTGGCTTGGCGGGTCGACTGGATGACGGGACAGGCAATCGGCGTCTCGATGCAACTGGCCAGACTTATAAACTACTGAAAAATTGTACTCCTGAAGGCGCAAGGCCCAACGTCCAAGGCGGCCAGTAGGGTCTTTGAGTGTAGAAAGCCAACACAGTGCGTGGTGGTCAGTGACTACTGTGAATGGCCGCCCATACAAGTAAGGGCGGAACTTTGTAATGGCCCAAACTAGGGCTAAGCACTCACGTTCAGTGATGGAATAATTTTGTTCGGCCGCAGAGAGGAGTTGGCTGGCATAGGCGATGACGCGGGGTAACCCGAGCTGACGTTGTGCGAGAACGGCACCAATTCCATGACCACTTGCGTCGGTGCGCACTTCTGTGGGCGCTGACGGATGGAAGTGAGCCAACACTGGCAGACCGGTGAGGTGGGCAATAAGAGCGACGAAGGCGGCCGATTGTTCGTGGCCCCAGGTAAAGGAGACCTCTTTTTTCAGAAGCTGCGTGAGCGGACGGGCCATTTCTGCGAAGTTTGGTACAAATCGCCGGAAATATGAGCAAAGACTGAGGAAGCTACGCACGTCGCTGCTAGATTTCGGTTTAGGGAAATCCCTTACAGCACGAATTTTGTCGGGATCCGGCTGGATGCCATGGGTGTTGACTAAATGCCCTAGGACCTTGAGTTCCCGGCAACCAAAGGTACACTTCTTGGAGTTCAACTGAAGGCCAGCTCGTCGGAAGACGCCAAGAATAGCCGAAACACGATGGAGGTGGCCTTCAAAGGTTGATGAAAATACGATGACGTCATCGAGGTAGCACTGACATGTGGTCCATTTGAGCCCGCGTAATAGAGAGTCCATCATACGCTCGAATGTCGCAGGGGCATTACATAAGCCGAAAGGCATCACCTTGAATTGGTAGAGGCCATCCGGGGTGACAAAAGCCGTCTTTTCACGATCTCTTTCAACAGAGATCTGCCAATATCCAGAACGGAGATCGATGGAGGAGAAGTAGTTAGCACCATGCAGGCAGTCGAGAGCGTCATCGATCCTTGGAAGAGGGTACACATCTTTCTTTGTTATCTTGTTTAGGTGTCGATAATCAACGCAAAACCTCCAGCTGTTGTCTTTCTTTTTGACGAGTACTACCGGAGACGCCCAGGGGCTGCTCGACGGCTCAATAATGTTGCTTGCCAACATTTTCTCTACTTCGTCCTGAATGATCCTGCGTTCAGAAAGAGCAACTCTGTAAGGCCGTCGATGAATAGGTCGGGCATCTCCAGTATCAATACGATGTGTGACGACGGACGTTCGGCCCAGGGATCCGTGACCGAAATCAAAAATGTCGCTGAATGACCGCAAAAGGCCGGCAAGGGCGCTAGCATATTCGGGACGCAGGTCAGAGGCAACCATGGCTGAGATGCGGTCCTCCGGACTATGTGATGGGACAGGTTGTGCAGGTACGTCGGCGTGACGGTCGGACAGCACTGCAGAAATGGTAAATGTGGACAAAGGCGACAGCTCGGCAAGGAAAATGCCCTCCGGGAGAACTTGTGAAGACATGCTGAAGTTGAGTACGGGAATGTAGGTGAGGTTATTCTCGACGTGTACAATGTTATGAGGTAGGACGATGTTGCGCTGTAGAGTGACGTCGGTGATGGGGTTGACAACGTAGTCGCCGTCAGGAAGGGAGGGAAAAGGTGACATGGGCATGTATACTGCTGCCTCGGGAGGTAGGCGAGTAAATGTACTGGAGCGGAGGCGAGGCTGGGATTGGTCAGCACTGGGGTCGTGAACACAATAGGGCAGGGCTAGGCGCAGAAGTCCGGCGGAACAGTCAATGGGAGCGGAATGGGCTGTTAAAAAGTCTAGGCCTAAAATCACGTCTTGAGGGCAAGTATTAAGGACGGCGAAGAGCACAGGGACATGGTGGCCGGCGATGCTAATGCGTGCAGTGCACATTCCGATGATGGCAGCAGTTTTTCCATCAGCAACGCGAACTGTAGAGGTGTTAGCGGGCGTAAGAACTTTTTTTGAGGCGCTGGCGGAACGACGAACTAAGAACTGAAATATGAGCTCCAGTGTCAATGAGAGCGGGCACAGGGACTCGATCTACGAGGACATTGATCAGGTTGCGGCGTGGTGCGATGGTCGAAACACAGTTGGCTGTCCGGGTTGGTAACGCAGCGTCACGTCCGGGCGCTGCGTTGCCTAGTTTCCCGAGTAGGTGCCTTGGTACGTTGGGGACAAGCTGCGGCGACGAGTAGGTGATCGGGAATGGTGGGCTTGAGGTGATGGAGAACGGCTAGGACGACGGTCTTGCTCTGTGTTCTCAGTACGAAGATGTGCTGGGGTGACAGAAACGGGTCGTGGTGCATAATAGTTATGGCGGGCAGGGCTGTAATAGGGTTGAGAGGGGGGAGCCGGACGGCTGCGGCAATAGCGGGATGTATGGCCAGCTCGACAGCAGACGAAGCAAATAGGCCTATCGTCAGATGTGCGCCACTCCGCAGGATTGCGGGTAGGGTAGCGCGGTGTGTAGGGCGGGGTTGTGGCAGCAGCAGCAACCACTGGGATTGGCTGTGGTGCAGGGGGTGGTGGGGCAGGATTTGAAACGAGGCCCACATTAGCGAATTCTTGGCGGACAACAGCCTGTATCATAGCTATTGTTGCCTGTGCAGGAGGTGACGTATGTGTAACAGGAGTCAAGGCCTCGATTTCTCTGCGGACGATGGTAGTAAGGTTATTCTGACTTGAAGGCTGCTGTAACGTGGGCAAGTCTTCACATGAGGATGTAGTCGCCGTGTTGGGAAGGCGCTGAAACCGATGGACGATGCGGCGCTGCTTCGCCTGTTCGAAACGGCGACAGACTTGCAGGACTGAGTCCACCGTAGAGCAGTCTTTGCAGAGAAGTATATTGAATGCGTCATCGGCGATACCCTTAAGTATATGGCCCACTTTATCATCTTCGGTCATGGAGGTATTCACCTTTCGACACAATGCGAGAACATCCTGTATGTAGGCCAGGTATGACTCGGTTGACGACTGAGCCCGAGTAGCCAGGTCTTTTTTGGCTGCCAGAGCTCGCCCAATTGGTTTGTCGAATAAGTCCTGCAGTTTTTGTTTGCAGATGTCCCACGTAGGCATCTCCTGTTCGTGATTGGTAAACCAGGTCTTCGCCGTTCCCGCCAGATAGAAGATGATGTTTGCCAGCATTATGCTAGCATCCCAGCGGTTATTCTTGCTGCACCTTTCATATTCGTCGAGCCAATCTTCAACGTCCTTGTTGTATTCGCCGTTAAAGATAGGCAGATGACGGATTTTGGTTAAAACCATGGGGGCAGCTGGAGTTTCCGTAGCGGGTGATGCGTCCTGGGATGCCATGCTTACTGCGGTAGTCGGTGGGGTGAGCTCAGGGAGATGACGTCCACTGCGCAAATCCAGGTTTCTGGCGTGAAAGTACGAGGAGCTGTGTCAAGGGGAATCGAAAGTACCTCCACCAAGGTGTTACGGGGTAGTTCAGCTTGTAGCAGAGGGCGGACACCGAAGACAAGGCTTTCCAACGGACGTTCTCTGTAGGCACTAGCCGACGCTGTTGAACGTCGTCTTCTCTCCAAAAACTCACGAGAGTCTTCTTCTTCTTTCCTTATGCGTATGCGTTCTTCTTTCCTTATGCGTTGCACCGCCTAATGTGACAATATTTACATCTCTTGATGCGCTCTTTGGCTTCATGAGGTCCAACCTAGACAGTAGACAGGACGGCTCACCCCCCCCCCCACTTCTTTTAACGCTATCTGCGCAGGCCCATACCGTGCCTTCTCCTCATAGGCTTTGCGGCCAGGTTTAAGCTTATTTGTGAAAATAGCAAAAAATATTGATGCTAAAAGTGTGCACAATCTCTTTAATGACATGACCATGACATGGCCATGGCACGGCAAATAAATTAGCCATATAAATGAATGGCAGTGCAAAAACAGAAACAATACAAAAGGAAAAGTATTTGTAAACAGGCACATTATATTACACCAGGTCAAATCACACGATTGAGGAGGCTGGACATGAATCTGATGACGTGTGACGCCTGGGGACTGTCTGTATGACGAGGGTTTTCACATGAAGGACGAAGCAAAACAGTGCCTTGCAAGCTAAGCTCAGTTCCATGAATACCCCTATACAGCAGTGGAGGAGCTAATAAAGAAAACTTAAGACTACCAGAAACTAAAATTGTAAAGCCTAAAACTGTACCTAAAGATGTCGCAGGGTAAAATGATAACGGCTGCTGTACCTCTCAACGTGGCTTTTAAAATGAACATATAAATGTTTGAAGCAGAAGTGTTCCCATTGCCTCGTCAAAACTGGTGAAGTTGCCACTTAATCTAGATATTTACAGATATACAGAACATATTTACAGACTTAAACATAAAATCGGATAAAATGCAAAACTTAAAAACAAAGGACACAATAAAATGAAAGGCTAGCCAACTAAGGCCATTGCTTGGACTGCCGGCGGCCCTTAGTCTAAAACCTCAGCCAACCGAGGAATTCATTGCTTCGCCCGCCGACGGCCAGTTGTCCTGCGCGCTGATTGAGGCACTTCCTCCACTTCCACGAAGCCTGGATCAGTCGGCAGGAGCTGGTGTCTGCGGGTCCTGCGTGTGCTGGCCGGTGTACTGCGCACAGGATGCAACATTCCTTCTCTTAGTAATGCCCGACAGGGCTGCCACCCCGTGAACAAACTACGAGAGACATAGTAGAGTTCTGCTGCTAGATGGCGTCAGTTCGTAGGTTAACAATTAAATGTAGTGTTGTGTTTCTTTTACTGTTAGTTTGCTCTGCCAGAAAAGTCTAATGCTATGGCAAGTTTAAAAGAACAAAGAGTGTGTTTGAAATTTTGCTTCCTGCTTGAAAAATCGGCAACGAAAGCTTACCAGACGTTGCAAAGGGTTTTCAAAAAGGATTCTATGAGCTACACACAATTTTTTGAGTGGTTCGGATGCTTTAAACAAGGTGAGATGAGTGTTCAAAATCATGTGCGTTCTGGCGTCCTTCAATGTCTTGAAACAATAAAAATGTTGAGAAAAACCACCAAACAATCAACAAAGACAGTCATTTCACGATCGACCAAATTGTGTAGACAACCTGAGCAGTGTTGCAACAGATTGAAGCCACCACTGCTGCTTGTTCCGAGTCCCATCCAACATTGTCTCATTATTCGCCTTGTTCACTGCATTCAGGTGCTGCTTTCTAAAGAGGCCAGTGGAGCTGAGGAGCTAGAGTTTTCAAGGACCTCCTCAGGTCAGTGTGTTGTATATTAAACAACAAACAAACACTAATTAAAACACTTTTTACTATTACAGCACCGTTCATGGAGCGTCTGCCGGAATTCTGCACCACGACAGGTGACATGCCTATCTACCTTGAGTGATTCGAGGCCTTTGCAAGAGTGAATAAGCTGGACGAGCAAAGCAAGATGAAAGTGCTTATCACTATACTGGGTGACTGCGCATATACCACTTTGCGGAACTTAATGTTCCCGGACGCTCCCGAAAAGAAGACTTATCAAGAGATAAAACAGGCGCTTCTGAACCATTACGCGCCGAAGTGTTCAGTAGTCACAGAGCGGTGTAACTTCCACGAACACACACAGAGACCCCGGGAAACAGTTGATGACTTCATCACAGAACTGAAGCAGCTAGCGACAAACTTCTCGTTTGGAACGTTTTTGTTTGAGGCACTGAGGGACCAGCTTGTCGTGGGTGTGCGCAGCGAGGTTATTCGGTGTAAGCTTCTGGCTGCTGAAGACGACAAGGGCTTAACGTGGAATAAAGCGTGTGTTATCGCTACATCTATGGAAGCCACTGAGAGCCACGCGAGGGAGATGCTACCAGGACCCAGCATGACACAAGAACTGGAGAAGGACAGAGCAGGAACTATGCAGTTGACCAACCACAATCGGCGACGTGGGATGCCGAGCGTAAGAAAAGTGTCCGCTGACAAGAACAGGATACCATCGTGCTTTCGTTGTGGGGTCACCACCACCCGAAGGACTGTCGGCACATCAAGGCAAGGTGCTGCAATTGCTCTCGGACAGGACATTTAGCTAGCATGTGTGCTACAAGGCAAAGCAATTTCACTGGGGAGGAGGTGTCTAGTTTGGAATTTTACGCGCTAGGAGAAAGAATTCATCCATACAAAATTGACATGAACGTGAACGGGAAATCCATTGCTATGGAAATAGATACAGGCTCAGTGGTATCTATTATTCCTGAAGATAAATTGGTGAAACATATTGGACATCTGCCATATTAGCGTGTGCAGTTTCGATTACAGACATGCAACGGCTCAAGTGTGCCATTGAAAGGCAGGGTCACAGTAACTAACTTATGAGCGCACTTCTTTTAGACTGCCGCTAGTGGTAGCTGCAAATGAACAAGGGCGCACGGTACTGGCATTGCTTGGCCGCGACTGGTTGAGTCACATTTGCCTAAATTGGTCACAGGTCTTTCGAGTGAACACAATCACTAAACAGGAAGGGCTGCTAGACAAGTACAAGGACGTATTCACGGGCCCAATCGGAACTATAAAAGGATTCGTGAGCTCTATTGTTTTGAAGCAGGGAGAACAATCTGTATTCTGTAAAGCCAGGCCAGTGGCGTATGCCCTGAAAGACAAAGTTGAAAAAGGGTTGAAGGAATTGGAAGCGGCAGGTGTGTTGTACCCGGTATGCGAAAGCCAATGGGCAACGCCCGTTGTAGCAGTTCTGAAGAGTGACGGAGAATCTGTCAGGCTATGTGGTGCTGAGGTACAGATGACCGTGGCCCCCTGCTGGTTATAATACACAACACTGTGAAAGCAAGATTTCAAGATACAGTTGAATCCCGCTATAACGAAATTCACGGTGCACGAAAAAAAATTCGTTCTCGCGGAACTTCGTTATCGCAAAAATTTGACGTGAAACGCAGAAAGAATTGCCCAAGCGCAGCAAAGGCGTTTAATGCCAAAAATCTGTAAGCTTGGTTTGCTTACGCTTCACGGCGAGCAACGCCGTCACGCGATTTTCGCACTCGGTCAGCAAACCCATTGCAACATCGTCGTCTCGGACAGCAACGAAATTCCTGATGACATCAAAAGCGTCCATCACCTGTACGGCGGTTGCCGCAGCCGGCGCTTCCTGTACGTCGTCGTCTTCTTCATCGGAAGAGTCCTTATCATTCCGGGCAGCTTTTATGATCTGCTCATCACTCACATCTTCGTGAACAACAACACAAGCGTCAGCGCCGATGTATTCGTCGAGCTCGAGATTAGACGGCACGGTTCCTATTTCTCCCAGCGTTTTCCAGGCGGCCGCGATCCCCGGAGCCGGTGACGCCTCTTCGTCGTCGTCTGTAACGCCTGGTGTTAGGCCAGCAGAGTGTACGGGTCGACCTTCGGCAAATCCGGCGTGCCTGAAACAGTTCACAATTACTGAGCGCCCCAGTGTGCTCCAGGCAGCAGACATAATCTGCAGTGCCACGTACAAGTCCACCTTCGTGTCTCGGCCGGTTTCAGTGTTAAAAAGCAGCCGCTGAATTAACCTCCCGCGGTAAGCGCGCTTCAGGCTAAGAATCACGCCCTGATCGAGAGGCTGTAAGACAGACGTGCAATTGGGAGGGAAAAACCTCAGCTCCGTGTTAGTGAGCTTGACTTCGCCCAAAAGCAAGCAAACTTTACGGCCCTGCCGCTTCATGTCGCGGTCGAATGCCATCATCCACTCGGTGAAAATAGCGCGGGTCATCCATGACTTGTTGTTCGCCTTGTACTGCACAGGTAGGCTACGAGTTCCCTTAAAACAGCGCGGCTTGGCACTTTTGCCTATGACTAACGGCGGACGCTTGTCCGAGCCATCCATGTTTGTGCAAAGCAGCACTGTGATGCGTTTTTTGCTGTGTTTGCCGCCGTGACAGCGCTGCCCCTTGAAGTCGAGCGTCCTAGCCGGCAACATCTCGTAGAATAGCCCGGTCTCGTCGGCGTTGTAAATGTCTGCAGGCCATGTTACTCGCCTTCCAAGCAGCAGTCCACGTCTGCTGACATTGACTCGCCGCACAACACTTTTCCAACGATGTTATGGCGGGCCTTGAAACGGTTTAGCCAGCCAATGCTGGCTTTAAAATCATCAATGCCAAGTAGGCATGCATAGTTCAAGGCTTTCTGCTGGACGATGCTTCCGGACAGGGGGACGTTGCTGGCTCGTGCTTCCACAAACCACGCATGCACTGCTTTGTCCAACTCTCCATGGAGGGGCCGCGTCACCTTTTTGTGCTTCGAGGATGTGCCTGAAGCAAGTGCCATTCTCACGCTGTCCTTATTGCCTAGAATCGTTGACAGCGAACTTGCAGGAATTCCGAAGTCTTCAGCAATTGCCGCTTTCTTCCTTCCGCTTTCTGCTTGGGCGATTATTTGAGCTTTTTGCTCAAGGGAAAGAGTTTTGCGTTTTTTCACTTGCGTTGCCATCGTGTCCCGCGGATGAAAACTCGTCGTTGTCGAAGAGAAAGGCAGCGAGTGAACAACGCGACCACGACACAAAGCCAAAATGGCGGAACTGCAATCACGTGATTTCATGCTTAATGTGGCTTTGGATTTGACTTGGACTTCTCGCCAATAAAACTAGTTTCGGTTTCGATTTTGAACGCAAAAATTTCGTTGAAGCGGAAACGCTCTGCAAAAATGGTTCGTTGTGCAGAGAAATTTAGGCCATTAATTCTTATAGGATACTCGCGGGGAATAAAAAATTATTCGTTGTCGCGGAAATTTCGTTGTGGCGGTATTCGTTGTGGCGGGATTCAACTGTATAAGCACACAGATGCCCCATGCTGCTGTCACTCTGCTTGACCTTTGTTTCAAGGATGTCTGCAGCAACCAGCAAGAAAAGGGGCACATGCGGTCCCTCTTGTATTCAGTACTTTCAGAAACAGGAACAGTCAAGGCTGTTACGGTCCGGCTCAAAAGAAACATCTGCGCAAGAGCAGACAGATCGGAGAGGAGAACAGTCATCCGTTTGGAAAGTGTTTAATACCTTGGTATCATCAAAACACAAAGGAAATCTTTGTTCTTTGAGGCAAGAAATGCCTTCAGTCCCCAGTGTTGCCTCGTGGTAGCAGTCCATATCAGTGGTGGCAAACAGAAGGAAACATCAAGTATGGAGCTCTTGCAACCATGGCCAGAAAGTACCTTGCCATTCCGGCTACTCAGGTGACAAGCAATAGACTCTTATCAACTTGCTCCAAGACAGAAACTTGTTGCGGTAATCACTTTCATCAGACAGTGTGGAGCACCTTGTTTTCTTGCACGGCAACTCAATGCGGTCCAAGCTTCCATAACATTTCCCACAGACCTACTGTGCAAATTTACAGTCCAGAACCATGTGTTGGTGAATATACCTAGTTACATTACAGCCTTGTATACGTGGGCTCAACAGCGCCGGGTCGAGTCAGCGTCGAGTAAGCGAGGTCACTATTACTCGACCCAGTTGGTGTCTACATGAACTCACTCTCTGGCGAGTAAGTATCGCAGCGGCACGTAGCGTCGAGATTTGAAGTTATTGTGCAAGTTTCCTACTCGTATTTGATTCCGTTGCCTTTTAATATCGAGAGCTTTGATTATTATTTTTTATTGTTGATTAGGGCTAAAAAGCATTCAAGTTCACTGACGCTCCTCGCCGCTCCGGAGGCTTTCTGATTCCAGAGTTCGCCATAACTCGACTCCCTGACTCGACAGCGTCTACATGCTATTAGACAAGTGGGTCAAGCGAGTTAACCGAGTTAACCTATTTTACTCAACCCGACTTTGTATACATGAACCCAACAACTAGTTTTTTACTCGACCCGACTCTGTTGAGTCCATGTATACAGGGCTTATGACGCCTGAGACTGCCTTTGTTTTGTTCCCATAGTTAAAATACTCTTTTTACGTAGAGTGCTGCCATTGGAACATGCCCAGTCTTTCATATACCCATTTAAATTTTTTTGACATGTGCTTTGTTTCACTGCATCTGCACTACTTCTAATGTTCCACCTTTTGCGATAACAAATTGTATCTTTGTGAATGGTCGTTTCTCATTCTGTTGAGATAAGTTTCATTCCTAGTCATTAACTGCTTAAGTAATAACTGCAGAGTAATGTAGTCTTCTATCTACATTTTCCGTGGGATTTCCCAGCAGTGTTAGTGCCTTAATTTAGTCAAGCATTTTTAACGTTTTTGATGGCTAGTTGGGAAAGTCTTGTCTTATTTGATAATCTAGTCTTCTATCTACATTTTCTGTGGGATTTCCCAGCAGTGTTAGTGCCTTAATCTATTCAAGCATTTTTAACGTTTTTGATGGATAGTTGGGAAAGTCTTGTCTTAGTTGATGTGATGTTGTTCAACTGAGGCCATGTTGACAGTACTTAATTTCTAGTTCTACGCTTTAGTAGTGCCAGGCTGTACTTCTAGTCAAGCTGCATCTAGCAATTTTATTAACCTCTGTCAACTCTACTTGAATTTACTGAGTGCTATTTCTTTTTTTTGCATGGCACTGTGCAATCTTTTTGTTTTTAAAGATTTAGATTTGATTTCACTAGTAGTCAAGGTTGATGCAGCTGTGAATTGTTGTGAACTATATATCAAACAGCATTCTGAATAAAATTGAATTTCAGACCCTTTTTCATGTTTCGAAATCAACGTAAAATGATATGAACATAACAGTATTCGATTCGTATTCGATTCGCTGCTTTCACTATTCGATTCGTATTTGATTCGCTTTTTAGCTGCATTATTCAAAGTCTATTCGATAGCAAGAGTGTACTATTCATATTCGATTTGGCTTGGAAAAAGCACTATTTGCACCCCACCCCTATTAGCAACAGGTGCCACTCAGATGATTGACGATACAGCAGACACCCCATATACTTATCCAGTAAAATTATGGATCAAAGCAGGTTTACAGTAGCAGACAGATTAGTCGCGTTTCAATAATTCAGACTTGGGTGATATTTTGGGCTTCGGTTGGGAACTGTCACACACCTCATAGGATTGATACTAGGACCAATATTTCGGACTTTGAAGCCTATAAGTTCTGACTTTTTGTACCAATATAGGCCCTGACATGACTGTGGAGGTAGTTTCAGGGTTGAAAAGACTTGTAGAGATAGTTTTCAGTGCGATATAGAAGTGAGTGGGCCTTGCCGTCAAAACGAACTGGTTTTCCGTGGCCATGAAAGCAGCCATCTTGTCATTCATTGGACAATCTGACTCCGCTATTTTTTCATTGTTGTCCTGCCCCTCGCTATCTTTTATTTATTTCCACCACCCCAGTTCAGGTACTTCAGTTATTGACACAGCAGATGCCTAGGCTGGCAAACATCTTTTTACTTCCTTTTATTACTTTAAATAAAAGAGCCACATACTGCTACTACTACTTGAGGCAGTTGCCTACAATAACAGTACGCTTATCATTGTCATCGAAGTGGCCTACAAACAGCACGCAACTACAGTGAAAATGGAAGAAGGGTGGATTCAGAGGCACTCATTCTACTTGCTTTCTTTCTGCGACTTGCATCGCTTGGTGTACCATCATTGTCCATGAAAACTGATTATCATTGCTTGTGCAATTTGTGCATTCATTTGCGGAATGACTTGCTGCCGCGTCATTACCGCTGTCTCATGAGGTGCATACATGATGACAGCATAACTCTCTCATAGCTCCCCAATTAGGCTCTCTCATCCATAATGCGATCATTTCCAGAAGGCACCACTGTGCATGTGCAGGTTGCTTTGAAGGAATCTCATGCTTCCTGGTAGCATACACACACTTGCCATGTTGGGGCCAATCAGCGTGCGCACACAGGCAACCTATTGCATCATGCACACTTGGGCGGAAGTAAATTGTGGTAGCGAATTGTATTATGCTGTAACTTTTTATCATCGTCTTACAAACGAAACGTGAGCAGTGTTGAAGTTCATATTTTAAAGCAGAGTTTCCATAGTTTTTCAAGTTCATAGATTTTTTGGACTGTGATTATCCAAACCATTTCCCGGGTTCTGGCGAGTCAGAAAAATCAGTTGAAAACTGTATTGAAACTCTTTGGCTATTGAAACATGGCTTACTTGTTGCTCTTAGTTAAAGAGAATGAAAGCTAAAAATATGATATCTGCCAAGGCATATTTGCGCTCGAACACCCGAAAGACAGTGTCAACTCTGAGAAAGCTGTAGTGTAAGATTCAGGAGTAGTCTGCACAATATGTGGGAATTTGGGCATGTTGCCTTGAAATATAAAGAATGAAAAGGCACATGCATACTCACGCATCATTTGCACCACGAAAGAACATGCCAGCAACCATGTCGCCAAAGCGTTTCAGGGGTGAGGATTCGGAGTTGTCATCAGCGAGGACAGATCGACGATCACCAATGTTGTCCTCCTAGCAGGTTGAAGGAAAATTCACGCACAGGCAAAAGACATCAGGATAGCACTAGAAACACAGGCAACATAGAAATCAGTAAAATTAAGTATACATCTCATGTGGAATGAACATCCAGTTTTCATCTTAAAGGGAGTCTTATTCAGCCGCAACTTTTGGTTGGTTTTCATGACTTGAAATCAGCCTCTCCCTCTCCGTTAAGCACGAATTGCAACAAATTTCTAAGTGTTCACAAAGTCAAATAAACCCCACAAATTTATCCTGGCAGCCTAATAGCTCTTAAAAAAATATAAAAGTGCTTTTATGCAAAAATGGACATGGTGTCAGTAAGCAAGGTAGGAAAAAATTAAAATGGGGCACCACGTAAAACAACAAAAATCGGGAAGCCAAGACCGAGTTTTTATAAAAAATACAAAAACAAATGATCACGGACACTGCTGCAAAGCCTACTGTGCTTACATTGAATGGCTAAACTGGCAACCGAGTAATAATGGTCAGTGTTATAAGTAGTGAGTTACATTTGTCTCAAATAGGCAAAAACAGGCTTGAAATTTTTCTTCCAACAAAGTGAGCACACATCATTGGGCAGCTAGTGATGTCAACACATGCATGCTTCCCATAAATACTGCAGTGACTGAGGCCACAAATTAGCCAATTTTTGAAATCCGTTGCATTGAAACAAAGCATCACCGAACTGCAAAATTTGCTACAAGAGGTCTGAAGGCTTCGGAGAAGCGACAGTGGCTCAAACTTGCCATGTCCATGGATAGATTGCCATTGTTTAGAAGTGAATGGCAGTGTAGCGTAGCTTTTGGGATCCGTGAAAAAAGAAATCAGCGTCAATGTATGCACTCATTCTCCGCTGTTTCTAGTGACAGGAGCCTGCAATCGTGAGTGTTGCACAGTATCATTAAAACATTAAACATTAAAAGGCGTAACAGGCTCAGTGGAAGCGACATTTATTTTGCCTATGTGATATGCAATAAGTATCAGACAGACGTACACTGGTGAAAGGATAAAACGAAACGGAATTCACCAGGCAAATGCAGACAGACGTACACTGGTGAAAGAATAAAACGAAACGGAATTCACCAGGCAAATGCAGCTAAATGAAAATGTCAGGCCCAGGAGTGTGGTGCAATGCAAAATGTATGCAAATTACATCGGCGAATTCAAAAAAGGAGTGGTTGCGTGCCTCACTTTTCAGCACTCCGTGTTTCTGTGCCGCAGCATTGGCGAATTCTACGCTTTTTTTTCTCCAGCATTGGAATGCTAAGCTGTAAATCACTTATCCATAGCAGAAGGCACCTTTTGTTTGCCAGACAGCCTGCTGTAAACGTTGAAACCGACCCTGCAAACATATTTGCGAGTGCCGCCGCCCACCGACCCATATTAGCGGAGCAACAGTTGCTAAATAGTCTTGTGTCCCAGACTGTGTGTCTAGGGCTCCAGGCTGTGCATAGCGCGCGGGACGATGCATTCACGGTTGTAACGATTGTTACACGGCAAAACTTATGTGCGCATGAAGCGTTTTTTTTTTTATGATTGACATTTCAAATTTTTTTCAAATTACCAGCCCTCAAGTTAAGATTGCAGAACTTAAACGAGTATATACGGTAGCTCTCTTGCACCGAAGTGCTTCCTTCGCTTTTCGAATAAGCTAGATACATCATTTTCAGGATGCTTCACTCCACAGCCAGTGAAGTAAAGCATCCTCAGGAGGCAACGGCACCATCACCACTGGCACTGTGTCGCACCGAGAAGGGGCCGCAGAGGGAGCTATGGTTATGGAGAAATTGTAAAACATACCCGATAGTGCAATTTCTGGCAGTTTTTCAATGTCATTCAATAATTCGGTTATTTTTCTTGGTCCATTGAGCTTAGTGTGGGCTGTATGCATGTATAACAGTGAAGCCTCTACAAAGTATACTCACAGGCTGGTCCTTTGACGCTGCCACAGAACCCTTCGCACGGCGTGGACGCGGCTTGCGAGCTGGAGTCTTGAAGTCCGAATCGCAGTCCGATGTCTCTGCCACGGCTGCAGTGGCCCGAGTGGTGCGCCGAGTGCGATACGGGCGGTTTTCATCGGGCACCGGTTCAGACAGGCGCAAGCGACTCAGCTCTTCCTCTTTGTCCTTCACCAGCTCCAAGGCTGCCTTGAGGGACAGCTCCCTACAAAGCATACACAGCAGGGCATTGGTGCTGGCTAAAGGATACCACAAATAAACCCATTTGCAGATCCCCATTTGTAGATAACCATTTGCGGAAACCCATTTGCGGATACCGCAAATGGGTTTAGCCAAGAACAGAGCTTGCACTTGGAAGCAGATCAAGTAAAAGGAAAATTCTACAGTGACCCTTCTAGACAACAGTAACTGACTCATCAAGTCGGTTACTTTGTTGGTTGTAGAACGTCATTAGGTTTGAAAAAAAAATGTTCGTTTGAATGTTCGCGATAGCCTGGCAAGACCCTTGCATTCACGTTATCCCTAGGTCACGCAGGCACGTTCATACGTCTCGGTTAAAGCGGGGCTTTATATGTTGGCTGGTAAATTATGCTATCGCATCATCGCGAAGGTGGAGTGAAAACAAAGAGAAAGAGGTGTCGTAGAGGAGGGCTTCGGACTACTGCGCAATAGAGGCTTTCTCCTCATAGCAGCTTAGTGATCCAAGTGCCTGCTAGAATTTTTTTGTCGAGAATCTGAAATAATAATAAAAAAAAAAGATAAAAAAAAAAGAAAGAAAAACATTAGTCATTAGCGCGTTCCTTAGTTTTGCACTGTTGTCTTCGCAGTCGACAGAGCATTCCTTGGCAGTGCACCAAGATGCTGCGTTGCAATAACATCACGACATGTTTTAGCTCCTGCGGTGGGGAATGGGGAAAAGGCGAACTTGGCAGTGTGGCAACGTCCTTGACCGGAGTACCCGTGGTAGCTGGCTCGGCATGTCAAGTCTCGCAAGCCTGGTTTTCGGTATGTTTGCTTTATCATGCCGAAAGTGGTGTGGGCACAATACACCTTAGAGAAAGCCTCTGACACTCTGTCTGCCATGTGATGAGCTGGCTTATCAGCGCACACCTAGAGCATGCTACTCCAAACAAAAGATGAAAAGAGGAAGGAAGGGGATAGAGAAAGCTCAGAGCAATCTTTTTTTTACTCCATGCTCCGCACAATCATAATTATTGGTTCATGGGAAAGGAAAGGTGCAGTATCTGTCACACTTGCTCTGTGGACACCTGAACCACGCCATAAGGGAAAGGAGAAAGGTGGGAGTGAAAGTGGATAGATGGAAAGGGGAGTTGTAGTGGAGGGCTACGGAGTAATTTCAACCACCTGGGGATCATCACACAGCACATGGACGCCTCTTTGTTTCGCCCGCATGCAGCCACCGTGGTCAACTCGGGCACTCTGGCACAGTAGTCATGCGTCTTACCGCTGCACCACGCCGGCGGGGCAACCGGCAGAGCAGCAAAGTCTTTCCTTCCCGAATAACATGATTTCTTAGCTTACGTTCAAAATTTTGGCAAAATGTGGATGTACATTACGTTCAGCAACTAGCTCAACGTGTGCTATTATACGAGCAGGCTGAATCTGAGGGCAAAAGATATGAACTAGCAGGCAATGGTGCTCAACTGTCATGGTGCCTTCTCTGCGGTGCCTATAGGCATGCAGGGTGTGAAGCATCTAAGGATGACACACATGTGAGTGGGCCGTTTCCCCATACATGTATGAATAGGAGAAATACGACAGTGATTTCACGCCTACAGGCATGCAGGCATAACATCTGAGAACAAGTAGTACATGCTTCCATACAAGCTGCTAGTCTCGTCTGGGGAATGTCTGGCGACAGTCAGCTATCATGATGACTTTCATGGCGTAGTAGAGTAAGGCAGTGAAGCGTCCAGCAACAACAAAAAAGCAATCCCACCTTGCCATTGCTGTCAACAGACCGACTGTGCAGCAAGATCTTTTCCGCTTTAAAGCCAGCGCAAATTCAGACTGAATTCTGTGAGTACTCAATCAGCTTTGCACACCTTAAAGGGGTGATGACAGGTCGGTCAATGTATTGCCGTTTTGTACTTCTGTGAATAATATACAGGTCTGTGATTATGCACGTCAGGTTTTAGTGTCTAGCACGCGGCACATATTACTAAAAAATGCAATAAAAATCGGAGTCGAGAAGCTCCTCCCATCGAGAGCAACCGCCGTTTTGAAAAGCTCGTGTGACGTCACAGAGGATACATGGCGGAGTGTCGTCTGCAATGCAGGCTGTAATATCAAATGATACGTCTCTCTTCTTTTTTGGAAGATTGACACAGTGTTCGTCCCTCATGCAGATGTGCTCGATGAAGATATGTTACTCTACGAAAGCAATATAGAGTATAATATGTTTTTTTCAGCATAAAGCACGGTCACAGTCAGTAAGCTGCGCGGTTACGTTCCGTAGCTTCTCGACGCACTCATCTGTCACATTACACCGGCGACGAAGTGAGCATGACGGTTGCCTATCGTGTGAGGGTTTCGACTCAGCGACGATGCCGACGAACTGATCAGCGAACGGTCACCCGATATGTTTTGGTCGGATCAGAGGCTGAGCGAAAACTTGATACCTGATGAGCTAACAGCTTGAATGGTTGCGCTTGTATGTAGCTTAACTGTGTTAGAAAAAGGAAAATAAGCGGCTACACTTTATATGTTCCACCGTCTCATCAACAATGACCTTGGCCAGAAATGTTAGTCGGCGCCGAACTGCTAGCCTGTTCCCCGACAAGTAGGCCTAGCGTTCGTATGTGGGGTTTGGGTCTAGAGTTTCGGCGATTACGGAGCGTGCGTTCACAAGCTTTACTGCTCGCTTGTGGCTATCGAGTGTAGTTCTGGCAGTTGTAACCCCAAATAGACAACTGCTTACATCACAAAGCGCGTGCACGTTGAGCGGGAAGCATCGATGTGAACATGTCCGGCAAGCGCAGCGGTGTCGCGTGCAGGTAAACATGCTGGGGGCGCAGTCGTACTCCGCGAATCTGCGCATTCCTGCGGGAGTTCAGGCTCACACACTAAATACTAAATGGTGCATGTTTACAGTGTTTGCGTTTAAGAACTCACGAGACGTCATTTGGGTCGAGAGTCGGTCGCAGTCGCGCGCGCAGCTGCGGGAGAGGCGAGACAGAGATGATGGCAGATGGGAGGCTCTTGTTCGGTGCGGGCAGTGAAGCGCATTCGAATCACGTTGGGTTTTGTGATGACGGGACTGAAGTGGCAGTGGCGGCGGGGCATGCTTTCGTGCACTGGCCGTGGCTAGACTGAATATAGTATTGAAAAAAAAAAAAAAAAAAGAAAGAAAGAAAGAAAGAAAGCTTTTTTAGCCGAAAATAATCAAGTTATCAAGTTTGACTAGCACGCGCATATAATACTCTAATGTCGCAAGGTATGCTCTCGTGTCAACGTATGCTTGTTTGGTATTTATTCTTAGTTTTGGACTGAAAGAGGGACGGGAAATAATAGCTCAGCAATCAGCAACACAACGCTACCCCTCCCCCTTTTGCTGCGCACACGGCGGAAGGAAACGTTGGACATGTACCCTTTTATATGCGGGAGCGTTTTGTTGCTAAACAAGCTAATTCTCATAACGTAAGAATAATATGCTTCTGATTGCATGCTTACATAATACAGCATGAGGCCATCGATTTCGGCCTCCTTGACAACCTCTAGACGAAGCCCAAAACAAGTCTGGGATACACTAAGGTCGCATATTATAGTGAAGGCCTGTCAAAGAAAAGAGAATATGTGAATAAAATATTTTTGCTGAAGAAAAAAAAAAACTCCGTGACCGCCATCCATGACGTGCATGCAGGAGAGCAGAACCACGAATAACAGACGACACGGGGACATCAGCGGCCAATGGTTGCCAGACCAGAAAGCTGGGTTTGATAGTAATAAAAATTTATTTTAAAACTATCTAACTATCTACTGCACCGAATGAGTTCAAAATTGCGAGAATTTATAATTTAACGTGTGTGGAGTGAAACGCAATAGTAATCAGTTTATGCTCAAATGTTAGCTGTCATGACCCCTTTAAGCCACAAAGCATTTGTGAAGATGTAAAAATGCCAATATAAATGCCTTTGTACTTCATTCAATAATTACAGCATTTTTGAGGTTAAGAATTTCAGGATGATGGGAATTGATAAAATTCTTTAGCAAGAGTGCAGCATTTTTTTTGCGTTCTGACCGCTCCTTGTTACAAGAGATAAGAATGTTCAAAATGTGACCGCACCATAGAGCACCAAGTTGTGTGGCTATAAATAAATTCGGTCCACAACAAAAAGATTGTGAACACATTTCCTGTGCTTCCGCATACATGTTCCAAAGCAGGGACAGTCCCTATATGCTCTTACCTTGCTGCCAGCTCCTCACGAGAGTCATACAGCTTGGCCTCAGACTCTTCTAGGCGCAGCTGCAATTCTTGCAGCAACTGCTTGTCCTTGCTAGCAGACTCTGTGGTGTCCTCGAGTTCCCTGGCCAGTGTGGAGCAACGAGCTTCTGCAGCCTTCCTCGCAGCCACCTCCCTTTCCATGTCACCCCTGAGGGTGCACAAACTCATCTCTGCTGCCTTGAGTGCCTTGTCCTTTTCATCAAGGCGCTTGCATAGGGAGAGTTCATGCTCCTGGGTGCGGTGTCTCAGCTCCTCTAGCTCCCGGCCTAATTCCGAGCTACGTGCGACCTCTTCAGCGAGTTTTTTCGAGGCTACAGCCAGTTGGTCACGGGCTTGCTGTGTGGAGTCTTCGGCATCACTGCGAGCTTGCACTTCGCATGCCAGCTGCGATGTCATTTCTTCGAGGGAGCTGCGAAGGCCCTCGATCTCCACACCTGCAGCAGCCAGTAGAGCCTCCAGTTCTTTCTCCACCGTGGAATCTTCATCGGTTTGAGTCATCTTTTCATCCATCAGGGGTGCAAAGCTGCATATCAGCAAACAGCAACTGTGTTAGGTCTAATGGTAAAAATGGCTAATTGTGTGATCCAATCCCCATGAAGAGACACACTGGGTTGGCTATGGGGGACACCGGAGCGTAGGAGTCCCAATTAATTTACTTACTTTGGTGTCTCATATCACCTGAGTTGCTTTGGAATGTTAAACCCTATAACCCAGCCAATTTAAACTCGGATGTCTGAAAGGAAGTTCTCTGCCAGCCATTCTACAAAGCAAGGCATGCAATATAGGCTTTCAATGCCCCTGTGAAAAATTTGGGACCTGCACCAAGTTGTTTACATGGACAGCTTTTTTTGTCTACTACCTGGCACTGTTTACACCCAGGTTCTTAGTTTATTATTCTTTTGTTAACAAATCAATCTCATGTGTACTCATTTTTTTTCTGCTGCAATGAAAGCAAGCTCCAGCTTGTCGGATGTGCTTGAATGTCATGGTGACTTTAATCTTTGTTCTTTGTCTAAGTAGTGCAGCTCTCGAACACAGTCAACAGTACTAACTGCACCATTGCTCTGGTTGCCGAGACGTGAAGAGGATTGTTCCTGTCTGTGCAACCAGTTCAGGCCAAGCTCACAAGGAACACTGCCGAAGAATAAAAAGCACCCTGCCACTAAGTTGCAACAGAAGAGAAACACTAATCATTAGAGAAATTCATAGAAGCCTGTTCGCAATACAGCGAAGCGCTCAAAATCACAAAGGACGAGGAGGGAACAGGATTTGTGATTTTGTGATTTGTGATCCTTTGTGATTTTGAGCGCTTCGCTGTATTGACGATGAACCAACACGCCCAAACATTTTCCCTTCTGTTCGCAATGTTGTATATTTGTTTTCCGTTTCTTTGTTTTTCACTGTACCCCACTCCTGCAATAGCCTCGTCGAGGCTGCAGTATGTGTAAATAAATAAATAAAATATAATGACACAGTACGCAAACACTTGTAAACCCTAAATATGGAAGGACATTAAGACTTCAAGAGAGCCAAGAATTTGTTACAAATACCATAACTACTCAAGTAATTAGCCCACAACCCCACATTTCTCATTAGGAACAGACTTTAAAACCTCGTGTGAGACATGCATCTGGCCTTCAGGGCCAGCTGTCGAGCATGTTAGCTTTATCTCTCTGCTATTGGCAGGCGAAAAAGATAGTGCGAGGCAACCGAGTGCCACACTGTGTGTGCTCCACTCTTCTAATTTCACACGCTGTGCATAGAGTCCTTGGGCATTACTGCCATGAAGACCAAGAGTAGCAATCCACTAGAGAAAGTGAGTGCATCTGATAAGAGCAGACAGACCGCGAGCACCGTCTCCCGTAACAAACGGAACTGTGTGTCCTGGCTCATGCGCTTATTTGCCTCATTTAACTATATCTTGTTTCTTCTCAATTGTGCCCAGGTCATGGAGAGATAGAGGCAGTTGGCAGTGACAGCGATAACTGCTTGCAATCAGGTTAGGCAAGAAATGCACATTTTCAGTCAGAAATCTCTACGCTATGGCTGGTGTCCATCTATTACAAAAAAAAAAATTATCACTATTGGACTCCTTAGAGATAGACATGATCGATCACAATTATGTACACCTTCCTTAGAGGTGTGTGGCAATTCCTCAAGAAAGTCTGAAATAATGTGAGTCCAAATTATAGGACTGCTACTGAAGACAATGTAGTAATCACAGTTGTCATGCTACAATCGAACCCATTTATAACTGCCGCAGTTATAGCGAATGGTCACTTATTACGAAACGTGGGTGGAGTTACCGTCAAAACCTCATGGCTGCGGCAGTACGTCTCAGATTAAATGAACAACCAAGGCTGCATCACTCCGCCATAACAAATGGGAAGACCCGCAGACTTGCACAGCCGACAAAAAATATGCGCTCCCCGGCAATGCAAAGGACGAAAAGCATCTCCTATCAGTAATGCTTAAGAGGCTACCAGGTTATTTGGTGCATGCTCTTAACTCTGATGGGCAAAGTGTCTAATGGGGAGGCAAAAGAGCAGTAAGTGCAACAGAGGGGGCAGCGCTGAAAGGGATATCGCTGCATATGGCTCATGATCAACTACCGTTATAGGTTTGAGGCTTCAATACTAGCCTCGAGATATTCCTTAATGGCCCTCCTGGCCCACGTCAAAAATAAAAAGAAGAAAAAAAGAAAGAAAAGACACAAGGCAAACAGTGTGCACCCATTGCAGTCATGCGATCGATCATGAGATATTGGTGCCAACAGCTCTTGAGCATTGGTAGGGGAACACCGGAAAGCACCAGTGATGCAATTTGAAGGGTCTGTTACCCGGGGTAACTGGAGCAATTGTGGCAGGCGAGTGGGGACATGCACGAAGACACCTCTCCCCTCGCTGGCAGTGTGACAGTGTGCACTCTCCCCAAAGAGCAATATTCTTCACAGTTCATACATTGCACACATGCATTTGTGAACATGTAGGTATACTGTTATTCAACGTAGTCTGCTACGAAAACTATTCAATGTTCTAAAAAATACTGAAGAGCATCACCGATTCGAAGCACAAAGCACACAAAGCTAAATGCTCCCACCCAGAATAGATCATTACAAATAGGTGTCCCTGAACCTGAACTGCATGAAATAGGCTGCCAAGTACATCGGGTATATGCACTCAAACAGGCGCAACAATGATCAGAAGTCCCCTGCTGTTGAAAGAACCCAGCTTCAGTTACCCATTTTTTAATTCATGCCATCTCGCCCCTGCCATCGGATGCATGCAATACGCCAGTTGCAACTATGCTGCTTCGGATGCTGCTTGTGCGCACTTTTGGAAGTGAAAGCTTGCGTAATACATACACTTTCTCCAGGAACAAAAAATAATGGTACAAGTCAGTTGTGGCTCAGCTGTGGATTGACCAAAGTGGCTTACCGAAGGCTGAACTCTTCTGCACTGTGCTGGCCTCTGAGCTCGTCGAGCTCCTTCTTCAGCTCTGCAATGTGCCGCTCTGCTTCTTCGCAGCGACCCAGGAGTTGCATGTTGGAACCCGCCTCTGCCTGCAGAGAGATTTGAAACATCCCACTGGTGGAATTCTTGCAAGGAAAGCCGTCTGAACAGCTGCACTGGGCCAAAGCGTACCCATAGCAACAGATCTGAAATGATCGGTCAGCATATAAAAGAATTGGCTTCTACTCGAAGAGAATATGCAACGCTTTGCAGAATTTAGGGGTGTGAGAATATTAAAAATTTAGAAAAGGCATCTAGTATGGCAGTTACTGAATTAGTGATATTCGAAATTTATCAAACATTCTAAAGATTACCGAATATACTGAAAAACTTTCAAATTCACCACTGTTTCATCGCGTTGCATGCGTCATCGCAACACCTGACCAAGTGGCCTTGCAGTGAAGCATCCTCAAAGCACGATGAAGTCGTTTTGTGAAGGGGGACGCTTCTTGTAGAGAAGAGGACCTTCCTTACAGTGTGTGCAAAGCGAAGCACTTCATAAGGTAGTGTAAGCGATTAGCCGACATAAAAAGCCCTGTTTTAACCAAACCACACGAACGTCCCTGCATGGCCAAAGAGTGCCTCAGCATCCAAGAGTACTGAAAGGGTGGTTGTTATTGCACCTTCCCACCGCAAATGAGCAAACCTGGTTGACAACTCCCAACTTTCTAACATGTGGTCTCGTCACACAAACCACCAAAGAACCATTGCATAACCATGTAACGTGATAAGCTGCCAGCGTCATCCTCGCGATTTTTCATTACAGCACCGACGGCAGATTATTTTGTGTAACATGCCCTTTAACACATATGCGTCAAAAATGGTCATCATCCGCATTTCTTGAGGTGTGCAAATAAGAATATCAGTAGCATAGGCACAGTCGACAGATTCTCGAAACTCTCTAGGGACCGCGAAAACATCCAAAAACTAAGGCAGTGTGAAAAATAAAATTTTCCATATATCACTATATAATTGTCCGATTGTCGCTATAGCGGAAGAACGGGTCAGCACTTGTACCTTCTGATGTTTGACTGTCATGTAGCACTGTGTTTACACAGGTGGGTGGCAGCCAGTGTTAGAAGGCTGTACTGCATCGGCACATGGCAAGTGAACGCCCAGGCATAGACGAAGTCCAGACGCAAAAGCGGACCTGCCATTGCAGGTTTGCTTAGGATGCTTGATTGCCTTTGGGGTAAAACATCCTCAATATGCAGCGGGGCAATCTGAAGAGGCACCACTGCTACTGCGTCACACTTCGCTTAATGTGCCTTGGAGGCATTCATAATTTTAAGGCGAAAGCCTCCATAGACTCAAGAGTGTTGACAGGAGTTATGCATCCATAGAGGGTGTCACACTGCCATTGTCGAGAAATTAATTGATTGATGAGTAAAAGAATGGTTGTATGAGCTAGAGGGTAAAAAAAAAATGCGTCTGTGTGCAAAATTTCGTTGATGTGGAGTAAGACAGCCAAAAACGTCAATTCGACATCAAAATAGCCAAGGATGTTGATACAGTGTGCAGACATGAAAACAGCCACAGACGTCGAAATTCTACAAAAATGCTGCAGAGCTTTAATATCATTGCATTACAACATCGAAAACAGTCAATCAAGAGTAAAAAAGAAACTATTAAAAGAAAACAGTAAATAAAAAGACAAAAAAAAAAAACACCCAAAAGAGAAAAAAGTAGAAGCAGCAAAAAAATAATTAAAACAAAAAAGAGAAAAAGCATCATAAAGAAGCAAGCGAGTGCAAAGAGTTAGTAGGCCTTACTACACTTAAGAGAGATCTATGTGCCTCCAACGAATTTTTGGATAATTTTTTCGACATTTCCGACAGAGTACGCAAAACAAAGCACTCCCTTAAAGGTTGAATTAAGATCTTGCATTCGAGAAGGAAGGATTCGTGAAAGGTAAATTCCGTGAACTCTGACTGGACGTCCAAAATGGTAGGAGCTCGCAACCGCGATCCCTCTTTGTGCAATCTTTTATTCAGTTATCAGGTTTTTTTTGTTTACATTTTGTGGAAGCACCCTTTTAGCATGAAAGCAGCGTAACCATGAATACAACTGAGTTCGATTTAATTTGGAAACCAAAGAGTTGCATGAATACAGCGTCATCTTCCACTGTTTCTGGCATTCAGAGGCAATACATATGCATGACAGTCAAGCATGGCAAAACCACACATGCCAGACCCCCACTTCTCACCATCTCTACCTGATACGTTGAGCCCTGTGCTGCGAGCGATGAGCCATTTGTTCCCTTCCCTATTTCTCTGCACTTTTACTTTCACCTTCACAGTGCAGCCATTGGGGGCATGAACACGTGCATCACCATGCAGTTCTGAAGAACAGAAAACATAGGGTTAAACAAACTGTAGCCCATGTCAGCAGTTGGCATTCGTTTGCAATGGCGTAAATTTATCAGATCAGCTTTCATGTCATGCTTTTATAACCTGCAGTAAGCACACAAAATGCTACACCTATACTTTATTTCATACATCAGGTGCAACGCAGCAAAAGCTATGCAAGTAGTTCACGAGAGAATCATTCCGCGGTCGTTTCGTGGCCGAGTTGTCTACCGTGTCGCTTTGGTGTGACTGAGAACTTCAGGTGTGTGGATTCGAATCCAACTTTCGATTTTTTTTTTTTAAACAGCATTTCATACTTGGCACCAATTTAAAAAATCTTTTATTTTTCTTCCGAAGAGCTTTAATACTGGACAGACACAATGGTGAAAAATGTTAAAACAGATGCTTGGGCAAGTTGGTAACTCATTTTGACCGGAACAGCGCACACTAAGACACAGACAAGGGAGACACGACACACACGAGCGCTCTACACACAACACACACACACATTTTTCACACACGACAAAGGTGAAAAATGGTCTTTCCTTCACGATTCAGGCCACCTGTTATTTTAGTTTTTGCTCATGTTTTGCTCTTGTGCCTCTCTCGTGGTACCGGGCTTGCCATGAATGATTCCGTCCATCCAGGAGAGCAGCGGATAGAGGTTTCAAGACTGTCCGGGACTGACAAGCGCTCCGCTGTGTTATAAAGCGATGCATTTCGTGTTATCAGTTAGTTTTTTAGATTCCTTGTTCTTAGACAACACTGATGTCAAGTTTTTAACGAGTCAATATTTTCCTGCTTTTCCTTCTGCCTAAAAATGCATGTCCAGCTTCTTGTCATAAAAGAGAGCTTAATTGCCTCTAAGTATCACTGATGCTAGGCAGCTAGATCATTGTGCTCGATCAGAGCAAGGTTCCATTTTCTTTTCTCAAATGCAAAGCCACTCTCCTACAACAGCTTCCACAAGGTGGTTTTCTTGAAGTTCGGCAGGTCATCGTCTTACCTTTGAACACTAGCACATGGATATTTCTCTCTTCACGTAAATATTGTGTACATTTAGGCGGATGGCATGCACCGTGAAGCTGTCACTTTACCTTTTGTGAAATTATGATCTTCACATCTCGGGGTCTTTTCTTCGAAGACTTCAACAGTCCGCAGAGACGCTCCCCGCCTCGTATTTTGCGACGGTATGCAGAGACACTCCAGCATCCTTGCTCACAACGCTCAGAATATTCCTGGCAGATTTCTGCGGGGCTCTATTCTGAGCATACATGTTTACAATAACTTGCTTCGCATGCCAGGACATCTTCAAAGTATGAATCATAGAAAAAATTCACTCAGGAGATGTGGTCCAGGTCGCTGCGTTGGACGCCATTTTCTCAATAAGAGACGCACAGTGTGGAGAGCACAGCTGGCAAGGTTGCAGGGCAGAGAAAATGCTACACGAACAAAAACGACAAACAAAACATACAAATTCACCTATTCAAATCCCTTCCCCCTAAAAAAGGTGTTTTTTATCAAGTTGATGGCAAATTTAATATTTACTAAGCTTCTGGACAAAGGAATTATTGTTTCCTCTCGTAAAGTGCATGCTTTATAAGGTGAAAGCCTTTAAGCACTTATACTCGCGGTGACCGTCTATCTGTTGCATCCAAAGGTTGAAACAGTGCTAGCTGTAACCCTCCCTCGTACCGGCGCACACCTTCCTCGCCCCTCGGCGACAGGTGGCGACGCCAAATTGCATGCGCCGCTGTGCATATGCAACAGTGACGTCAACTGCACTGGCAGGCAGAGTGAATAGCGCTGCGATGGCGCCCCTTCGCCAGACGAGTCGTTGCAGTCAAGTGAGTGAGTCGGATGGCTCCCAAGCGGCCCAGTGATTCCGCACCAATCGGCTCAGAAAAGCGTAGGAAAGCGGAATCCTCCAACACCAAACGGCGGAAGATCAATGAACGAATGAGTCAACGGTGGCTCCAGGCTTCTCCTGGAACTAAGGTGAGAGATGCGGAACGAAAGTGTTTGCGACGGCACCATGCTTCACTGTGACGAAAGGAAATACAAGACGCCTCCTCGTAGCTCAGCCCAATAAACATTCACAAAAGAAAAAAATAATGGTGTGGTCTCAGTTGTAATTGGCAGTCATTGGCAGTCGAAGTGGCGCGGCAAAGGCTTTTGCCTAGTGCACTTTAGGCTGGCAAAGTGCCCCTTAGTTTTACTGCGGATACGAGGAGCGTAAACAAGAGCTCTAGCTTTGACACTGTTGTACCTGATGTATGAAACGGAGTATACAGCACCCAAGGGTCCGATTGTGCCCATTTCTATGTCATTTCCTGCTCTTAGTAATGACCACTCCTTTTCCTTTTTCAGTTCCAAATAACTTTACAAGCGATTCCTGAAGCACTCACTTCAATTACAAATGCCACATTTTTTTAGTCCTCTCTTGGCACACTACTAGAAAATGCTCCTTTTACAGAGGAAAAGACTTCGCTGCAGTTGGTAAGGTTATTTTCCTAAATTATCAACTACTTTAGACAATGGATTTACAAAGCTGGAGAGTACCTTCAGAAACCTGTTGCACTATTTGCAATAAGAAAAACCTTACGTGCATCTTTTTCCAAGCTCCAAAGAAAGTCCACGATGTACAAAATAAGTCACGAGCACTGCATTCGTGCGCAAAAATTGCACTGCTGTCTAAGCAGAGTTTAAGAGAGCCAAGCAGCAGAGGATGATTAGATTACCTTTCGGTACAAGTCCAGCCGCGTGATCTCGCAGGCGTTGCGGACGCGGGTGGCCAGCTCTTGGTCAGCAATAACCTGGAGATCCTGTTGCGACTTGTGCATCGCGGCCACAAAGTTCTTGTAGTCTGTGACTTCTGCTCTGCTAGCACTAAGCATCTTCTCCTTCCACCTGTGGCAAACACAGAACAAAGTAGCAGTTTAGGTGGCAACCATGGCGCTGCGCCTGTTGAGAGCCTGACAGCATTTATAGAAAACATTAAATGCAAGCATCCTGGGTGATGTTGCAAAGCCAAACTATAGAGAAAAGGTGCACAATAAATGTGATTTGAAAAAGAAAAAAAAAGAAAAAAGAAAGCACAACTTTTTTACACCTAGAGCACAAAGGTCTTCATGTGCAGAAAACTTCTTTTTTTTTTTCCCCTTTAAACTGTTCCTGTTGGCCTTTCTAATGTTAAATAAAAAGGCCTTTGTATGACCCACACTTTGCTGACTGACATTAAAGTTGAGCAATGATGCTTTGCACACACATTCAAAGAGCTCCCAACTCGTTGCACGCACTGCAGTGCACATGCCAAGCCATAGCACAGCCACGAACATTTGCCACTACTAGTCTAGCCATCTGCAGTGTCTGGTATGGCTTTATAGTAACAAAGGGCGTTGTTGCTTCATTCGTGAGGTAGAAATAAGAACCCATTGTACACAATCCTATCTTTGGTAGCTGGCAATGTCAGCCATTCTGGAAGGCTAAAAGCTAGACCGCAACTAAAAGGAGTAGCCCTAAGCTCACCCAGTGCCTGGCATATGACTGATCTCAATAGCACCAATTCTGCAGGCAGGGAATGAACAGGTAGGGCACAGATGAGCAATGTATTACTGCTGAAAGCCGCACGCAAGGCTTGTTAACTCTGGCAACTCAGAGGTTGTGCAACCCTGTCTGGTCAAAAACCTACAGTCGCAAAAGGTCGCATTGAACGAAAAGCAACTGTCACAGGCCAATCGAGCACTGCTCGGTTTTCCAGCCTTGAGACTGCTGGTAACTAATCAGCAGTGCAGCTGGAATGAATGCAAGTTAGCTCTACATCCGGCTTCTCGTTGCTAGTGAACAGTCAGGATTTCGGATGTGACTAATTCGGGAAAGCGACTCTGTCGAACTGAACAGCTCCCTGGTCGCATGCAAAAGCCAGTAGTGCACCCTTTGCAACTCTCAAATATGAGTGGACCTTCAGATGTCATGAAAGCAAGACTGCTTGCTGTAGTACATTGATATCAGACTGCCAAAGTGGAAGCTCCACTGGTCGACCATAACAATTTTCACCTAGATGGCATAGATTATCGGAAAAACACATGCAAGATAAGATTTTCTCTCAAAATTTTAGCGTGCCCATCTTCTGCCTCATGTCATATGTGAAGTGAAATAATTTTCAGCCCAAATCCAAGTCTTGGCATCATTCTTCAGCAATATCATAAGCACCATGCAAGCTGCTGTGGATCTGCAGCAAAGGCTGTGCAGGAAAGGGAAGGTGATTGCCCTTTGCCTACTGAAGGTCACAGGACCAAAAAACGACTGTCATTATGCGACAGAACATTATTTCGGAGACTGTAGGAATGAATCCAACAAGTTCATGTGTTCCTCAGGTTAAAAATAAACTTAACCCCACTGCAGTCACCCCTTTACAATTAAGGAGTGAGGGAAATTGACTAAAGGCAAGAAAAGGAAAGGTTAGCAACAAGTTAGTCATTTCAGTGAATAGTACTGAGCTGTGCTCGATTGACTGGCTCGAGCAGGTAGTGATCGCTCTAAACTGGTGCCAAAGCTCAGAAAATGAAGTTACACAGCTAGAAATGTTTCATCAGAGGTACAGAGGATTCCATGACAATTTTGCAAGCATGCATATTTAGGCCCCATGGTTCTAACCGGGTAAATTGAGGAGCATCTTATATCACCTTTCTCGGTGAAAGCATCTGAATATGAGGGGAACGTCTTATGCAGTTGATCACAAATTTTAAGGTGATTGTGAGAGTGCAACATGTCGCCAACAAATTTTTCGGACTCCACAAGACCTGAGCAATGGTCCGAATAATCGAACAGCTTGATAAAGCCATGAACTTGAAAAATAACAATTTTCTGCAAAACATCTGCCCTAAAAATTGCGAACTTGATCGCTTCTTATGTTTTTTTGGTTCGCAAACCGATGGTTACAGCACAGTGTGATCTGCTACCACAATCTGCTTTCGCACACTACCTGTGCACACATGCAAGCATGATCCGCTACAGTGTGCCGCTAGTGCATGCGCGCTGATTGATCCCGGAACGGCAAGCATGCCGCATGCAACACCCTTAAGGCGTTGAGCATAGGTGCTGTGGTGCCCTGTAGAAGTGAATCACATTATGTTAACTCTGCCAAAATCGTGTTTTCCTCATGCTGTTTGTTGTTGTTGTGGCTGTAGGAAGAAGGAAAAGAAAATGCACCGGCCTGCTACTGGCTCTGTAGCTGAGCTACCTCCGCTGCCTCGTGCGGACAGAAGAGAAAATAGAGAAGAAAGAAAAAGAAGAGGGGGAAAAAGATGCGCGCCGCAACCGCCGTCGTCCACCACTTAAGCGGTGGCGGGTGCAATGACGGCCTATGACAGATAAAAATTTAGTGGCAGGCTAGCCCCTGCCGCAAGCGGCGTTGACCTATCTATCCCAGCCCCATCAGGGCCAGCACCAGTTACCCTCCATCCCCCTTCCCGGGATGCTGTTTGTGCGAGCACACAGTTAATGACACTACCTCAAATGGCAACTATGAGCGAACATTCACGTAGTGTATCTGAATGACTCCAAGATGACATCCGAAATGGCACCTTTCACAGTCATGAAGAGCCAGTTGATTGTGGCAGCGATGTCCGCTCGCGTCTATATTAGGCAAAAAAAAAAGAGAGCTTAAACGAGATACATTGATGCAGCAAAATAACCAGGAAGACAAGTCCACTCCATTAGCGTCATGGATTCCACATTTACAGAAAAGACCTCTGCAACTATTCCAACCAATGACACTGACGCAGCCGAAGAGGTCGCAATTGCCTTAGCAATCTCAACGAGCAAAGAACATGTCATCATTCTCACTGATTCACAGTCTGCATGCAGAAGCTATCGAAAGGGAAGAATTTCCAGCATAGCACTTCAAATCCTTCGTCGCTCCACAACTCACCAATGCCTCAGCCCGAGAATATGCTAACCGGGCAGCACTTCCAGAGGGATTTCGGAGAACACAGAATGTGCCCAAGAATTATACTGACATCCTCCTGCATTACAGATTTGACAGAAGAAAATGTTCCCCCCTCATAAGAAACTAACCAGAGAAGAAGCAGTCACCCTCCAAAAAATCCAAACCAACAGCCACGTCCCACGGCACCTTACTACACAGAATCTAACCAACCACCTATAAATATGAATGCACATTTTGTAATGTACCAAACACCCTACAACATATAGTGTGGGGATGCATGGGACCAAATGGTACTATAACCACCATGGACTTGACCGAAGAGCAGTGGAAGACTTAGCTGTCAAGCCCCAGCCTGAATGATCAGCGTAGTCTGGTCAACCGGACTCGGGAGATGGCTCGGGTCCACGGCTTCCTGAACTGAGGAGGCTGCCCACCTAGGTCTAAATATTTTACGCCTGCTCTGAATAAATGTGTCTCTCTCTCTCTCAGCCCATAACCGACCGCCACGGTATTGCTAAAGTCTATTTTAGTCGGAAAAATCAAACTTTCTAGATTCTACAGAGTTCGCAACAACAGTCGTGAAAATGCACACATTCCTATGAGGGATGTGACAGTTCTCAAATGAAGTCCAAAATATTGTGCAAGTCCTAATCATTGGAGTCCGAAAAATCTGTCTGCTACCATATCAACAATTTCAACACATAAAGCATGCCAACAGATGAGCGCTTCTGCAACCCAGACAAGTGAATACAGCGTATACACGCTTGTGAGGCACACTTGCTGCAGAAATGGGCTACTGATAGGCACATGCTTCAAATATTAGTAGGGACAAATGAAAGTGTCGAGGATCACGCCGGCCGCACCTCGCATCTCAAGCTGTGTGATACGAGTGGCGGTGTTTGAGTTTACATCAAAGCTGCTGCTGACCATAAGGGGTCTAATTTTACTCCTGGCAATATATAAATGCCATAAAAGATCAGTTAATATAGGGTACAGTTGAATTTTCAGTCTCCCAGTCTCTTTCAGCAGGGAAAAAAGCTATGCAAGAATCGTCGCAAGCCTTCAGTTTCACAAGGCTTCATCGCACAACCGGAGCACTGAACGCTAACTTTTCTGCATGACAGCAGTGTCGCATTAAAAACAAGCATGTCATACTGAAGGAAACTTTCAAGCGGACTCTCTGTAAAACTGCTTGACAAGGTGAACGTCGTTAAGCCTGCCAGCAGGTGCCCCAAAGCTGCGTAGCTGACCTGGCTCCGTTTGAGAAAAATGATCGTGGGAGCACCATTAGAACATGCATTTGCATAGATACGACATACTGTTCGATATATTCCCATACTGAATGGGAATTTCATAAATGCCAAGGGTACATACTGAGCGTTCTATAAAAGCAATAATTCAATCTATCTGGGGTTGACTGTACAATGAAAAATAAGGTATATAAGAAATTGAGCCCTGAAGGAAAATGACAATGTCACAACATTTGCATATAGTGCAAATTAGTTTTTGTCAGCATACTACACCACTTCCAAGTAATACTTCCTCATATGACAGTCGTCTGATAACTCAGTCATGACACTGCCACTTTTATTAGTCCATTCTATTTTTGCTATGTGTCTCTGACACGCAAATAATTATAACAATAATAATATAATAATATTATTTTGCACTCAGGAGAAAAAAAAGGGGGGAGGGGAGAAAGAAAAAAAAAAGAAAAAAAAAAGGGCGTAGAGCAACGTACAAGGCTAAACTGAAAACCCATATGCTGCGCGCGCCGGTCAGCCACGTTAGATAATCTAGCTAGGCTCTTAAACCTGGTTATAACAAGCAAAAACTGATGTGGTGGCTCAGTAGTTAGACACCCTGCTACTGAACTCGAGTATATGGGTTCAAATCAGCTCAGACGTCTTTATGTTTGTTTGTTTTTAGTGTGAAAGCACTACATGTCGACACACAAAACGATTTTGCTGGGCCCTGAAGCTTCGAACCAGTGCTCCCGCAATAATATTTGGACGATTGCTAATTGAGCAGGTCATACCACAATACGGTGCCCCTCATGGTCCTGCCTGAACAGTCAACAGAAGTGTTAAGTCATTTCTGTGGTCTGAAAGAATTAATCCCCCTGTACGCAATACCGAGGATACAAAATTATAGAAGCAATGCTTTGCACGCACTTGAGCATTTTCTGAGTGTTGTCGAGCTCCCGTTGCAGCGCGCTGATCATGTCGAAAAGCTCGTCCGTCTCAGCTGGGTCTAAGGTGGGAAGACCAGCGGAGCTGTGAGCGTCTATGGAAAAGTCCGGGCTTCTGGCGGGTCTGCCTTCACCTGCACTGGCACGGGTAACGTTCCAGACCTCTGAGAGCCGACGGGCAGCCTGGCGACACTGCTCCTGCCGCGGTTCCAGGTGAAGAGTCACGACTTGGGAGGCGATGGCCGAGAACTTGAGTGCATTCAGAGACTCCTCAAACATGCCGAGAGATGGGCAGATGTTCACCACAAGCAAGACTCTGCCACCTGTTGTGAAGAAGGCCTGCATCACCTGCAACACAGATCGCAAAGCAGTGACCAACTCCTATTATGCTCAGTCTTTGGGCAGGTCATCTAAAAGCTAAGCACAGCAAAAATCCAATTGTATAGAATGCGTCCATAAAAAAAAAAGCAAGAACAAGCTGCTAGTATGACCATATTTACCAGACAGCTCTGAAAGTGCAAGAAACTGGCAGCAGTTGTCTTGAGCAAAGATCATTCAACTAGGCTTGCCTGTATATACATAATGGCTTTCATTCCAAGTCCGTACTTTGAACAGTTTCGGCATACAGGGCTATAACAAAAAAGGAAAGTGCACTGGATTAAATGCGCTGACATCCCCAAACCACTCTCATGACTAACAGGTAAAGACTGCTGCGTACGAGCGCTTCTAAATAGTACAATAAAATCTCACTACATCGGAAATTTGTATAATTCGCATTATGGTAATGGTCCCAGCCGATGCCCACGCAAGTCAGTGGCGCCAGACACTCATTGATTCAGGCATTAGGTAGGCTTGCTATGGTTAATTCGGACAGGGGATCGCATGAAAGTATAACCCACACAGCCAACGATCACCGAAATAGACCTCCCCAAACCTTAACTGGATGAAAAAGGGGCACCTATGCTCTTTTTTTATGTTACGGCAGGCAAAATGATTATCAGAAGTCCCCTGATACCGAAACACAGCTCAGTCACATGATGTATAGTCTGCTTAACTTCACGTCCCCACATGGATGCTATCGGGCATGCGCGTCAACCAGTCACAGCATTTCAGACACTACTTGGAGAATCAGAATTTTTTAATTTTCAATTTTGGAATGCCGCAATGCTGTTCTAACGTGTACAAGTATATCCCTTGTGTGCATCCACATGCTGCTTCCGGCACACTGAAATCACAAACTGCGTGCTAGGTATGCATGGCTCCATTGAACTGCGCACTTCACCGTACTGCATGTGGATTGTGCGGCAAGGTATCTTCAAAGCGTAACGCAGCTGTTTCGTGTAGGCACCATTACTAATGCGTTGCACTGCAAAAGGAGAAGTGGTTGCTTTCACAATTTTGGAGCACTTCTTCAACTATCCTGACAGTGTGTGCAAAATAGACCACTCAAGAAACTGTGAAAAATTATCGTTCTCATTTAGGATTCCGTCTCAAGTGCCAACAAACGTCACACAGGTTTTTCCTTATTAAAATTATTAGGATGCTTTTGTTCTCAAGCTCATTTGATAACTCTAACTTTTGGTTAATTTCAACATCTTTCGCAATCTCTTCGAGGCTAAATCGGCGAGAATTTAGTTTAGTAGCAAGTGGTGAATCATGCATTATAGCAGGAAAAAAAAAAAAGGGGCAACACTAGCCCTTCTTTGCACAATTTCTTGTTTTCTTCACTATTGAATTTAGCAGTATAAACCAATCGAGCTGCCATTTGTTCAACGCTTCCTTGAATGTTTACTCCTAAGCTGCTCATTCAAAAATGCCATTGTCGCTGCCATGCAGGGCACATGTGTTAATGTTCATTATGCCACAAAGTGAAGTGCAGACAACTCTGAGCATGCATACTGAGACTACGACAGAACAGCAAACATTGAGATATTGAACATTTTTAAGGGGAGAAGCAGGGCTAAAATCGCAATTTTCACCAAAAAAAATGTGTTTTTAAACTTTTGTTGTTTTGGATTGGATTGAAGAGAACAGGATAAGCAAAATTTTTATTTTTACTTTTTGTTTTTCTGTCATACATAACCCCTAATCTATCCTTTACATATTCCTGTCTTTCATTTACGCATATGTGAAATATTTCTTCTGAAATCGAAAATTTTCAAAACCTAGGCGGCAACCAGCCATGTCCTCTTTTGACACCTGCTTGAGATGTGCCTCTCCTAAACTAGGGGGGCAGAAAGGATTATTTTTGGCACCTATTCTGTTCACGTTTAGCGTGTGGGGGTTCTCACGAAGCTTGGGCTCTGCTCTCAGAACCGAAAGCCACGCCACTAGCTCAGGCCACAGCAGTGGCCACGAAGAACGACATAATGAGGCAAATCCAGCGGGCCAAGCCGTTTATTGTGAACGCCCAACGTTTTTCCTACGTATCTTAGCAGTATCCGTGCACCTCGACGGCGTCTCTCCGGCTGCAAATGCTGTCTGCTGAGATGAGAGGGGGAAGGAGAGGCCGCACCCTAAGCCAGTTATCTCACTCTCTCCCTCTCTGCCACAGCTCCGGGGAAAGGAGTGGCAGTTCCTGGCCCTACGGGGCTGGGACGGTAGGGCAATGCCGCTTGCGGCGGGGGTTAGCCAGCCACCGAATTTTTATCTGTTGCAGACCATCATTGCACCCGCCACTTCGGTGGTGGATGACGGCTGTTGTTGCGGCGCATGTCTTTCTCTCCCTCTTCTTTTTCCTTTCTTCTGTTTTCTCTTCTGCCCACACGAGGCAGCGGAGGTGGCTCAGCTACAGAGCCAGTAGCAGGCCCGTGCATTGTCTTTTCCTTTTTCCTACAGTAGCCACAACAGGCCAGGAGGAGAAAGATGAGGGGTCCCCGTGAAAGAGAGAGAGGGTGTTTGCCACGTCATGAGGGCGAGTGCGAGTGAGTGAGTGAAAAACTTTATTAAGCTCTAGATTGGCTTGTCTTCTGCGGTTTTCAGATCTAAGACAAAGGTCGGTTGCCCTTAGTCCAGGGCTCCGCTGGATGCTGCTGCCAGTTGTGCTCGCTGAATCGGACCTTCTTGGTCGACTCGGCGATCGCTGGCGAGCACTCCCTCCCATTGCTCCGCACTCGGGTTTGTTATAACGGTTACCACGCTTATCCTCTGGCATGCCCACGTTATGTGGTACAGCGTGGGTGGTTCTTGGCACCAAGGGCATTTGTCAGTGTACTGTGTGGGATACATTTTGTTGAGTACGTGTAGGTTCGGGTACGAGTCCGTTTGTAGCTGCCTCCACGCGACTGAGTCCTCTCTGCTAAGGGAGTTGTGTGGTGGTGGGTACCACTTTCTGCAGCCCTTGTAATGGTTTAGTGTCGCCAAATAAACTTGGGGTACAGGTTCGTTCCCCTCGAGGTCGCCTACGTTGGATGCTCGGTAATAAGTGTACCCTCAAGCTGTCCTGTCCGCCCCTTGGTTCCCTGTTACTCCCGCGTGTGCCGGCGTCCATACTATCGTATGCTTGATTGGTTCTTCGTTTGGTTGTCGTTGTGTTATGTGGCCCCCAGAGCGGAGTATGCGGAGTGCTCTGTGCCCGATTCTGCCGCGAAGATAGGAGAATGTTGAATTCCTACAAGTGGGATGGTTGTCACTCATCTGACAACAGTGAAAAGCTAGCTAGTATATTATTGCGAAAGCAATACTACTTGCACTTTCAAGCCGTCAGCGTGGTCCCTGCGGTAACCACGTTTGACCTTTGACCTTTAGACGACCCCCGTAGATGACCCCAAGCTGGCAGGAGCTGCCAACTTGGGTTTTTCGTTTCATATGGGATGGTTACGTCAGAATCAACCTGCTAGGACCCTGGCATTCACGTTACCCCTATAGGCCACTAAGGCACATTCATATCAGTTGGTTGAAGCGGGGCTTTATATGCGGGCTGAGGAAGAAGAAAAAGAGAAGAACGCTCGGTCACCCGCAGCTTATGCTTTCGCTCAATATTCGGTTCAGCAGCGTTGAACCCTTGTAATGTTTTTTGTTTAGCCAAACAAATATTCAGAACCAGCCGGATTACTCGCGACTCACAATATTTTGTTCGTACTTCGGAGTTTTTTTTGCGGGCAAACATTTTTTTTATTTTGAAGCTGGATATTTAGCGCTCATCCAGTGACGAAGACAAAGAAATGGTTTAGAAGACGACGTTTCCACGGGAACCGGCATAAATCGACCAGCAATGACATCAAATCTCCGCAACACAATCTAGCAGCAAACGCCGCGGTCACCGCACGCGTCTGCACCGAAGCTTTCACACTCGGTGGGACGCATAGAGACCATAATGGCAAATGTTTGTGACTGTGGCTATGGTCTGATTAACATTAACCTTCTCTCGTGTGCCGTCGTTGAAAGCTGTTCGTGTAAAGCATGTGGTGAGGATTTGCAGCTGGTTGAAGATGCTGCACAAGGAGTTGCTGGCAGGCTCTCCCAGCAATCTGTAAAGTGGCTCTCAGCGCACCGGTTCGATGGAATTTCTGCAGGGCGATTAACAATCCACTGGTTATGTGAAGCTGACTGATGGCGACTATACTTCGTACAGAAGGCTGCATAACAGGCCACTAAGGAGGTTCGGATAGCGAATCAGCTAGCACAGAAAAGAAGCATTGATAATAGCGGCGGTGACTAACAAGGTAGTGGCTACTGAAAAAAAAATTTATCAGCATGAATTTTTAGAGTTCTAAATAGTAATAAAGCTCTTTCTTCAACTTCAAAGGCAATTATCTCAAAACATGGAATTTTGCTGCATTTAACCATTTTTTCTCAGAACCTGCTGGAACTAGGGGGATAATTTAGAGCTATTGAGTAAAACTACAGACAGTCTACTGAACCAGAATTATCAACACTGATGGAGAGAGTTTTGATTTAAAGGTAATTTACTACAGATTTTGGCTTTAAAGTTTGGTAGTCTTTGTAAAAAAGAATGAACAAAAAATCCAACATTTAAAAAACAATAATTCAGGTTCAGTACCACCATTACACTGATAGTAACCGGACCCGCTGAGCCAGGCAGTAACAGGACAGCGAACTGCCGGCATTGAGTCCTGCTGCCACGAAGAATGAACTGCTAAGATTGTCGTCTTCTTTTTCGGCGGGACCACGATGGCATGTCACAATAGCATGATAAATGCTCTAACCTCAGCAGATTATGAGAAAAAAAAAGGTCACAAACATAGGCTAAAATGTACGGGAGGAATAGGGCCTATCCTGTCCCCTTGAAGAAACTTCTCACCAAGTTTTTGGCTTTGGCTTGCCAAACTGAATGTAGTTTGGCAAGAAACTGAATGCAGAGTGCATCCCCAAGTTAGAAAGTTTGTTTTTCATGCTCTCTAGCCAAAAAGAACCTGCTATCGACAGTACAGTAGGCAGCTGCCAAAGAGAAAAACAAAGAAAAGGCAAATTTTGGCCAGTGACAACAGAGGATTGGCTGGTGAATAGAACAAGAAACTAAGTTTGACTAAAATGCAGCCTTCTATTGCCGTTTTCTCTCCACTAGGAGCCTGGCTAAATAATGTTATCGACAAGCTGGAGATAGAAGATTGAGCCTAGACGAAGGGGAACACCCAGTATGCAACCAAGGAAAACATTTCACGAGCGCAGACAAGGGCACTGGAGAGATGCAGAATTGAAAAAAAGAAGAAGAAGAAGAAAAAAAAAGGCAACTCGAACCAATCGCCCGACAGGGCTGTGTGTTGAAAAGGACAGCCCAATGTATGCACCAGACCACTTTGATTTATTCATTTAGGCCCTAAATTTGAATACAATGTTCTGAAATCTTTGAACTAATTTTCTCAGCACTTTTTGCAAGAGCACAGCCATTTGGAAAACTATTATTTCCAAACTTTGTTGCCAGAGGTTGCTTTCAAGGTGGTTTCTGGACTAAAATTTTGTTGGAAACAAGACAAGGTATTTTTTGGATTCCTAATTATTCTCTAAGAAAGAAAAGTATGAAATATGTGACATAAAATAACAGCAGGAAAAATGAAGCTCGTTCTTAAAGTGATCAGATATTTAGAAATGTAATGAAGAACATGCAATTTGCCTTATCCTACACAAAGAACTACCCAGAAGTTATCTAAGCACTAACGGTTAGCACATATTCAAGATTTTTGAAATAATAGCTTTTCTAAGCTGGCACTGATATGATCGGGGGTTCCAGTCGAGGTTCCAGCAGCCATTACTCATTATAACAGCAACTTCTTTTTTCTATTTGCGCTAAGGCGATGAAACTTAGAATATATCCTAATAAGATGAAAATAAGCCATACCTGAAAATTTTATTGAAATTGGTGCAACAGTTAAAAAGTTCACCCTTTAACCCTGCATCCCCCTTTAAGATGCATGCACTGCCAAAATCCAATGTTGACTTCCGGACAATCGATGACACCACCTAACAGAAAGCCAAAAGACTCAACGTACTATGCACTTTGAAGGCCACTGTTTAACAGCAATGGCAATTTCAACACCAAGAAAAATAATTAAAACTTGCAGTTACAATATACAAGCAGTAATAATGTTACATTGGCATGGCACAATGGTTAGGGCATTCGGATAGAGATTCGAAGGGCTGCGGTCAAATCCTGCTGGGTGCAGAATTTTGTTTGCTTTTTATTTTATTACGAGTATTTGTGTCATTTCAAATCTTTTTCCACCTTTCATTTTCTCTCCAAGCAACTAAGGCCATTGAGTAACACAGTATGCCTGCATGACAGCTCCACCCGGTTTCGTGCAGGTTTATCTTGCACAATAAACCAACATTGCAGTCCATATAAGTTTCATACCCGATTTTGCAACAAGGAAGCACATGTCGAGGTAGAAGCGTCACCCAAAAAGAACTTTCACTTCCCCTGCTGCTCCAAGCTTTTCAACAGGGACATGTCAAAATCAAATCCATGTGGACATGTTCAGCGCACAGCTGTGATTGCAAAGAGCCAAAACCAAAACATACCAAAACTGGCTACCTGCAGTGCTACCAAGCACAGGTTTTGTTTGCCTTCAAACATTTAGGGCCTCTTTTTGCCATCTTTTTTGTGCGAAAGGTGTGCATGCAGTGTGGAAGCAAAACTTGATTAACAATTCAGACATGCAACTGTAACGCACATTAGACAGCCTCCAGGATCCCTTGCATGCCATGTGACCTGTGCTTACAAGAATGAGCTGTGGCAGTGATACCTGCAATTCTGTTTTTGCTCTTTTTTACGTTATAAGAGCATTTCTTTCAATAAGAGGAGCGTTTTTTAGATTGGAAACTGGTATTCCGTCGATACAAGTTAACATTATTTTTCTGTTGAGTGTCCCTTAACTACAGTTTTCAGGGCAGTATTTGGGATGCGAAACTTCTTTGGAACCGGCTACATATTGAGGGTTATGTGTACCTTGGTGAGCTTGCTCTCGCGGAATGGCACGGGCACCTTCTTGGCAGAGTCCTTGTTGCGACGCAGGCCCTCGAGGCAGCGGCTGAGCACCATGAGGGAGGTGTTGATGCGACCGGCTTCACGCAGACGCAACCCCTCAGCACCCGACTGGGATGGCTTCTCCGAGCCGGCCAGGTCGCAGAGCATGAGCGAGCTCACATGCCAATCCCGGCTGCCAGCCGCCGAGCCCACCAGGCGAACAGTGAAAACGCAGTGGCTGCGGCTTGAGCTGTGGTTCAGGTGAGTCTCTGCGACGCTCCGGTTGTGGTAGGCCAGACATAGCAGTCGATGAGCTTCGTCGGCGGTGTGCACGGGCACCTCGGTGAGCCCACGAATGAAAGAGCGCTTCGCCTGGTCCTCGCTAAGCTTCAGCAGGGTACGGCGTGTACCTCCGCCACCTTTCTTTGCGGTTGCCTCCACTGAAGGCAGCAGCAAGTCGTAAATGCCCTCATTGTAGATTTCGTAGAATGACAGCCACAGGAGAACCTGTTGCGGTGAGAGTGAACAATCAAGTCTACATTCTGCACCAGGCATGGCAGATAAGTGCTGAGCCTATATCCTATAACTACTTGCCAAACACCTCAAAGGACTAAAACACAAAGTGAATGTGGCCAACTAGTCTAACTGCTGCCAGATATAATGACCTGCAAGTCACACAAATTTCGATTACAGCCGGATCCTGTTGCCTAGTTATTACTGAAAACATTCATATCTTAAGCAGTAAGGCATTAATACTTTGTGGAGACATGCTCTAGAAAAAGACTTCAAAATAGAGATTTCCTCACACACACAAAAAAAAAAAAAAAAAACAAGAAGGAAAGACTTGATAAAATAAAACGTAAAATAAAGTTTAGGACAGCACAGAGGACTATGAACGGAAAATGGTAGGTGTAATGTTAAGAGCTAGGAAGCGCGAAGAGTGGGTCAGAGAATTAACTCGAGTTACTGACACTCCAGCCGAAATCAAGAAGAAATGGGCTTGGGCAGCACATGTAGTGTAAAAAAAGATAACTGATGGTTTTCAAGATTAATCAATTGGGGAAAAGAAAGCGTAGCAGGGGGCGGCAGAAAATAAGTTGGGTGGATGAGGTTAAGAAACTCGCAAGGGTCAAGTGGATGCGGCTAGCACAGGACCGGGTTAATTGAAGGAAAATGGGATAGCCCTTCACCCTAGTGGGTGTAGTCCGGCCTATGATGTTGATGATGATTAAATAATGCAGTTATCTTGAATACCTCCACTGCAAGTCTGTTTGCAACTTCAAGACCCATGACACTGAAAATGTTCCATGCAATGCCACCCATAAATTATGCTGCACTTGCCATGCCTTAAGAGCTGAATAACAGCCTGTTCCAAGAATCTCAGCACTACATGAAAGTGCTGAAGCTTTGTCACCAGAGGAGAGAATTACCACGATACGCACCACTGACACTGCACCTCTTGAGTACAGATTCAAAACACACCTGCCCAGGAGAGCCATCGCTGTCTTCGCTCAGGCCAGACAGAAAGAGTGAAGCATCGCTGCCGTTGCGAGGCAGGTGGAAAGTGCTGAAGTCTGCTGCACTGCGGGCTCCCTTCTCGCCTAGAAGTTGAGTCTTGAGCCGGAATATGGCAGCCTCTTCTTCAGCGCTGAGCTGAACTACGTCAGCAAAGCAGTCTGGCCGCACAGGTGCCCCCGTACAGATCTGCATAAAGGAAGGAGGCCAGACAGGGACATCCCATTAGATGTATACTACTGTAACATGGGAGGTTATATAAAAATGACCCCCCAATGTCGACTATCACCCCCCCCCCCCCCCCCAACTTAATACAACCTTAAACAATGAAGTATTTTGCTGGCTGCAGACAATATAGCAATGACAACAGAACTGACAACTAATGAAATATACTGAGAAAGGTCAGTGACTGCGGAGAAAAATTCTGTTTTGCTGCAGAAGGGGGTGTACCTGGGTTCCAAGAAGACTGAAAAGGCGGTCCAGGGTGCGAGGCACAACACCGGGGTCAGTGCAGGGCCCCTGCATGGTGTATGTCTTGCCACCAGCCGTAGGGCCATATGCGAAGAGCAGCACGTTTGTGCCCTGAATGAATGCATCCAGAGGTGCCTGTACCACCTCCTGGAACAGCTGATCCTGGCTGCTGCCCTCTGGGAACACCTGCATAGTGTATGCACAGAAGTACACTACTTCTGGAGGTACACAACTGCTGTGTATAGACCTCCTTCACTCTGGCTACGTCACATACATGCAGTGGCACTGTCGGCGTCGGTGACTTTCACGTGGTAGGCAAAACAACATTTCAGTCAATTCTGCCTATCATGACTGTAGGGTGGTTTGCTGCTGCCGAAAAAAAAAAAAAGACAGCTCATACAGGCTAGTTGCATCACTGTGGCATGCGCTGAAAGGCACAGAAAGGGAAGTTTAGTAAGCATGCACAGGTTTCTTGTCGACGAAGGTCGCCGTAAATAGTGGGCTGTCGCGGTGAAGTGTGAAGGCTGGATACCGATGCCGGCTCATCAAACATGCGGCAAACATTTTGTCACAACTAAGCTAGAGCTTGTTAATTTTTCGCCAGAGCGGTCTACCTGCTCAAAGGTCACGAATAATTCGAGTTTGGCCTTCTTTATGCCAAGTAATAGGATCTTTGTTTTGGTGCGAGTGCGACTGCACATGTAACACATGTAGACGAGGAAACCAGTGTATTGTAATGCGCAGATCTGTTCCTTTGTTAGAGCATGAGTAGATGTGTTTACCTATGTAAACAATTTCTCAAATACATTTTTTTTTTTTTTTTACTTTGGTAACTGTACGTGAGCTGCTGCATGGCTAACCTTCGCCGTGTTCACCTTAAATTACTTTAATCTATTTCTTCGTGATGAAGATTGCCACTACACGTTAACAGACACTGATTCGCTCGATTGGAGCTGCATTTTTTTATACTGAGCGGTTCTAGCTGTATTCACAGCAGTTAATTGTGAATGCGAGTTGCGTGGTTCAGCATTGCCGAGCAACATATGGGCTCGTGATTCAGACTCTCTGAGGATCATTAAATCAGCTATGTACATATTGCATGGCAGACTGTCCCATTCTGAGTTTATCCTATATTGAAACGCGGCCACGGCGACCAGGAATGAGCTTAGTCGCGCCAGCTACGGAACCACTGCGACCACTGCAGCTTGTAATTGTAATGCAAGCTAAATGTGTGAATACCCGTGATGAAATTGTGAACATTAACGCCGACAGCTGCCCATCAACAGAGCAGATACAACAGGCATGTAGAGTGGTGATTTCAACAAATAACGCAAGGATAATCAAATCCACGCTGTGGTAACTGTTGCCATGCTTAACCTAAAAGCCGCTCGACGCTAGCAAAGGGCTTTATGCTTACTAACAACGCTCATTTGCCGTTCGATATGCAGAATCATTTAAGAGTGCAATGATATTTCCAGTGGATTACTTCGTACGTGATTTGCACGCACTGTTTACGAGCGAGAAAAGTCACCGTCTAATTACTCGACTGAAAGTACAAGTTGTAAGCATCCGAAGCTTTGCGATTCTTGATGCATACCATGGTTATTTGCTGGGTGAAGAAAGCAAATAGATAACAACATTGTTCATTTTTCCTGGCAGGCAGCAACGCTTCGCTTGCGCACTTCGAACCCACTTTCCGTCTGCTATGGCTTGTGTGACCGGATGCTGCATGTCATGTACCCCTCCCATGGTGCTTTTCATGCATCGCTTTTATCCTCACCGCTGAAGCTCATGAAATACACTTGTATAAATGAGCTCGACAGAATGTCAGTTGAGTCTATTAGTCGAGAGAAATAGAGAATTTTGAGTGTCAAAAACATAACTGGTGCTTTGCTCTCTTCCTCTGCGTTTTGCCCTTTACTTCTAAATGGGGGCCCCCGGCTGGACTTTTATCAGGCTCATGTAAACGCCCCAAGCCAAAGTTATTTCGTCTACCAAAAAGGCACCTGCTCATCACCATAAAACGCTCTTCACAACATGGTCACAATGCCACTCTTGTGCTTTTTGCCTACTGTGGGATCGCAAGTCACTGCAGCACCATCTCGATCGCCTTGTTTGTTTGTAAACATGGAGGAGGTCTATAGTTAACATGTGGTTGCCAATGGCCAACACAAACACGCTGGAATGACAACTGAAAAATGGCACATGGCCAACAGCAAATTTCGCTTATTTCTACCGTCAAGAACCAGAGCGACTTTTCTGAAAATACTAAGAATGCCGTGCTTATATGCTCATCTCAATGCTTCTACATTTTACAACCCTCAATTACTATTTACGTTGTAACCTTTTTAGAAGAGACTCAGATCAGAGCGAGACCGAGGCCAACTCTTTCTCGTTTCTCTACCTGGCTCTCGGTCCCCTCCTGACTATGCTTATGTTTGCCAGCAAAAGACTCATTTAATGCCCAGGCAAGTAAAACTTGCACTGCCAATGCCAACAAGAAATTCATGAGCATTATCTAGAAGCGGATGGCAGCACAGTTTGCTCTTGAAAACGGCCACTGATGCCCACAGTTCAAAGGAAGCTTTAAGGCCCTCCTTCAGCAGAAACATAGCAGTTGCCTTGTTGGCGTCTTCGCAAGAAACTCCTGGTTGGTCGACAGGGTCATGACGTCACAGCCGACGTGAAGAGCTGTGAATGACATGATTTTAGGTTTCTCGCAAGATTAGAACCCATGACACAGTTTGCCTTGGTTTTGGGTTTGAATGTCTCAAAACTGCTCAGACTAGCATAGGCGCCGCAGTGGAGCGTTCCAGAAATTTCAATTACACAGGGTTCTTTAGCATGTGCTGACATCACACAGCACATGGGTACCTAGCTTTTCACATCCATTAAAAAGTGGCCACTGCAGGCAGAATCTGATCCCGCATCCTTGGGCACAGTAATCGAGCACCCCAATAGCTGCACCACAGCAGCGGGACTCACACATGACATGCCTGTACAGCTTGGGAACAAGGGATTTACACGTACATAAATAATTTTTTAAACTTTCCCAGCTTGTAAATCCCTCCCCCTCTAGTCTTATTCAGAGAAAACCTCTTGGTTGTTGGAAAGTGACAATCAATAATACATGTAAACTTGAGTTTGTCCTTAAGGTCTTTAAATGTTAAATCCAGACAATCTCGCAGAGAAGCACACAAGCCAACGTCACACTTCTATGTGCAACCTGCCAGCCCACCTTGTTGAAGCTGAAGCATCTTTGCTGCTGGTGCTCCAGAGTGGCCGTTGTGGACACCACAGTTGTCTCTGTGCGTGGCTCAAATGCTGGGTTTGTGAATGGCTTGCCGCCAACCCGTGGCCGCAAGCGCAGATATACTTTCAGTGCCGGGCCTGGGGATAAAAGGTAGCTTTAACATGGGCAGGACTTTCATATTTGCTTTCTAAGTTCTTTGAGCAGCGTTCCACATGCGCGCGCAAGCACGCACGCATATTGCTCTTCTTGTCCCAGGGACCTGATTTCCTCATGAACCCAGTCCAGCTTCAAACCTGCTTATAAAGTAATTGTTGCTTGTCTTCCAGCAACGCATGTGCAAATACCAAAGCAAATAAAAGTAATAATAATTGAATGAAAATACAATACTGCACATCATTACTCTATTTATCACACCCTAATGCTTATCAGACATCACAATAAAAAAGGGGAAATCATGCACGATGGGTACAAATCATACTAAGCATAAATGAGTACTGGACAGCTTGTGACACCTTGACTTAATGCTTGCATAATAAGAAAAATGTGCATGAATTGAAAATTGTCCAAGGAAAGGGGTGTTTTCTGCTAGTGGCTCATAATGCTAAATGACCCCGCCATGGGTCAAGTGAGGCCAATCTGCAAGAGACGTGTGGAGCACAGTGCTGAGATAGTGCAACTGCTTAGGCCACAATGCCAGCATGACCTTTAGAAAGGCGACCTATTCCTAAACTTCTTTGCAACACCTAAAGGCACAGCGGCACCTGTGGAATAGAAACAATGCATTCTTGACAAGGGATAGCCTGCCTATCCGTCTCGTATTAGCTTCACCAGACTGCGCATACCAATTAGTGCAGCATTTGTTTCTTCTCAGCCCATCAAAACTGCCCGGAAAAAGTGGTGGCTATATGTGATTGCAAATCACAAATTATTCATTGTACAGCCAAAGGTCTTTCCAGGCTTTACACCTGTGTTGCACGAGCTCTTTAAACTGCCATTTAGTTCAACCACTGTTCACTTTCTCAACTGAAACTGAATGGCAATTGGCTGCAGTCACACTGAACATACTGAGAGACTCAGTTTAATATCAATCACGTGACGCCCTATGTGAGAGCAACTTAATTATGACTAATAGTTTTTTTTTTCATTACATACAAGTTTAATATCTTTAAGCATTATTATTACTGAACTGAAATTTCTGCGCGCATTTTCCATTTCAAGTACGCCAGAACTGATCCTGATACAGAACCAAGGCAATCTATTTGAGGCATGTCTTGCTTCACCGCTTAGTTATTTTTTGGTGCCGCTTCACGCGCTTGAGTGTTAACATTCATTTGATTAGTTAAAGTTGCATGCTGAGACTTACATTAGCTAGGGCAACAGCCTTCTGCACGATATGAGACAGCAGTTGGAAATGCTGCCAACTCGGCTGATGCGGCAAGTCTGCTGAAAGCCACCTTGTCAATTGACCAGCTCCACTGCGATCCCCAACCTCAGCTGAACTGAACTGCTGTTGCTGTTGATATCTCAACTGCAGTTGTTGCTGCCGTGTAATATCGCTGTCATTAGTTCAACTGACAGCCAACTGAATTGCCATTGAAAATGCCTGTGTAACAAGGGAATTAAACAAGGAACCCATGAAGAGACCCGGCACATGTTGGTTGGTTCATTAGTGAGAAACTTTGCTCCCTCTCCCCTCTTTCAAACTTTTTAATGAAGGCATCCTTGCAACAACGCAGCAGGACAAGCGCGACGTTGTTTTAACACAATTTAGCAGTATTTTGTGAACTTGGCAGCACAACTTGAATCCCACAGCAACAGCCTGCTCGGCCCATTGGATCAACGTGGCCTAAGAGTAAGCTTTCCAGACAGGATGACACGCTAGGGGCGGTGCGATGCCTGGCTGCAGAACTTCTCATATTACCGGTTAAAGCGTATTTCCCCGAAAATACCCATGAACTTAGCTAGGATTCTGCTCTTTACACATTTTAAAAGCGAAGAAATGCTTCACCAATGTGAACAGCCTAAAATATTGAGCACTCATGGAACTGTCTAAATTCAGGGCAGACTATTGTGCTATCCTCAACAATTCCAGCCCCATTGTATGTACCTGTTCGAGCCCCACTGAATGTACCTGTTTGAGCCCCACCGAATGTACCTGTGCATAAAAGTGCAGAGTACACCTTGCGCACAAAGAGGAAGTTTTTGGCTTCACTCGCCACATGAATTGCAACAGTGAATGGTGCAGCTTAAGAACTGGTGTCAAAAGGAAGTTCACTCCTAGGAATGCAGGCATAAACCAATTTTTTAAGCCTAAAACATTTCTTATGACCCAAATATAAAATAAAATTAAAATTCCGTTTGGTTTCGGATGCAATACATTGCCCTCCCAGCCTCAAAAGAAGTGTGAAGGACTCACTCGCAGCAAGGTCCGCATCCGGGTTCTGGCACACAGATTCCATGCCTGTCAGCTTGAAAAAAAAAAATCAAGATGGTGTGTTATACATCAGAACCAAAAAGACTGAAAGGCAGTTGCCTATATAATTAAACTACTAGCACGTCTCTGCTGCCAAATGTTTAATAAATGACGTGGAGACAGGAGCAAGGACAGTTGCACAATTCTACTTAACAATGCTTTCTCATTCTTGAACTAAGTGAAAAAAAAAAAAAACAACAACAAACAAACAAACAAACAAAAAAGCTTTTTAATGCAAAGAAATGAAATGGTCTTAGCCATAGTAGCATTCTCTAAACTTGTGGCAATGTGTACAGGGTTATTTAATTTCAAATGTACCCAGGTCACAGGATCTGCTTTTGGGCAGTGCAGCCTGGCACTTGCGAAACCTAGAAACACAAGTTACATCTGCATGGTTATCAGCCACAGGAGCACAATAAAGAGAAAACATTTTGCCAAAAAAAAAGTGCGAGAACAATTCTAAAAATACAATGTTTTTTTTTTTGCTGTGTTGGGTTTAATGGCGCATAAGTGGCTCAGGCTATCATGCACCAAGCACAAGTTTGTAAGGGAAGTACTATACCATTTATTCTACAGTTTCTTTAAAACATTTTCTTCCTTTGGAAAGCTAAAAAAGCATGATAGACAACAAGTCCGCTTCCACCTAAAATCAATTCTGGATGGAAAAGAATGTGTTCATTGTAAAATCGACTCAAAATCTTTTTTTCTTGCGTTTCAAGTCTTGTGCATGAAAATAAAATGGGGTTTATGGTGAGTTTTTCTCCACATTCTTCACACAGGGTTTCTTTTTTCTCTTTTCTCAACAAAATGTTGTGTGTCATGTGTGTGTGGCCTTCCGTGAAGCATTCCTGATGACATGATTTCCATTCCCCTAAAACTGGCTTCACCAACTGCATTTTATTATTTACCTCCCTACTCAATGAGGACTACCATTCTTCCTTTATTTTGTTGTGCACTAGCATCACACAGTCTCTGTACAGCATATTTATGTTCTTTATTTGTTTTTCATGGGCTGGGGCAGCGCAAAATTCTGCTTTCTCCTTGCCTCCAATGCCGACATGACTCGGGACCCAACAAAATGTTATGGTCTTGAGCACAGACTGTTGATATGTTGTGTGTGACATCCCCAAGTAGTGGTGAAACTGCATTTTTGTGGTGAAAGGCTGTGAGAACACTTAAGGAGTCTGTGTAAATATACTGTTTGTGATGTTCTCGTTAACTTTTTTCTCATAGCCACAGCAAGTGCGTAACATTCAGCAGTGAAAACACTTGCACACTGAGGTAGTCTGATTGTTCTTCCCCATTTTCCTTGTACTACTGCACTATTGAATTGTTTTGTTGTCTTGGAGCCCTCCGTATAAAATAGTGAGCAATTCTTCTTCAAGAGCTAGAAATTCTTGCAGGATGTGTTCATGCAGTGTTTCCTGTTCACATAACTGGGTTAGTGTGAAATCACAAACAGGAAGGCTGTACCATGATGGCAGTGGATAGTGTCTCGATGCAATATCAGGAAGGGCATATAATATTCCTAGTTCTTTGCATGTATCCTGAAATCAAAGAAACAAGGGTTTGACTGACTGGGGCCTATTGTTAAACAATGCTCTGGAAGCACACTTAGTGACAACTGCCCTTCCCCTTATGCCAACCTTTCTCTGTGCCTATTTTCATGCCCGGTTGCATTGCAATCGGGTTTCTTCCGCACCTCCTCCCATACTATCTGGACCTGGGTGGACTGGCTTGGTGCTAAGGGTGAAGAACAGCGTCTGCTCGTCCAGCAGGCTATCGATGTATTAAGAGCCCAAGTGTTGCGCCTCAATAAAGTCCTACTACTACTACAGCTACTACCACCACTACTACTACGAGCCAGTAAAGCCACGATGATGATGATGATGAAGTTGTGACTTTTCCTTTCGAAGCGGGTCTTTCATCATGGCCAACTTTGCTCCATCGCGGCATAAGCCCCTCCAAGGATAGATGAGCTTTAGGCCAACTTTTTTACTAACGGTATAGAGAAAGGAACTGCAAACAGTGCCAACTCTTCCGGCATTCCCAAGACACCTAGTCATTCGTAACGTGCCAGTCGTTTGAAACTGCCGTGCACAGAAGTAATAGAGAGTTTTAGTACTGCGTACGTAAGCATACGCAGAACTCTTGCGTACGTAGGCGGCCTGCGTGCTGCTTACTGCGCATGCGTCATACGCATCACAATTCTTGCGTACTGCGTATACGTTGCTCGCGTACGCAGAAATCCCTACCTCTGCGTGCGTTCGCTGAACCGTCTGCGTATTGCTCTCGCGTATGAGAAAGCTCGACAGACACGTTTAGCTATATGGCCGCGCATATAAGCAGCAAACACGCATCGCGTGTTTGTTTCTTTTCTTTTCATTGCAGGCGATTTGACGTATCGCAAGAAGTAAAATCTTCTAATTCACTTGTTGCTCCGCAGTGCGCGGATTGCCTTATGCGACGCACAAATTGTTTTCTACGAATGCGCTGCGGGAACGCTCGAACTTCTAGCTGGTGTATTTCTTCGCCAGGATCTCTGAAACTTGAAGCAGTAAGTGCCAAGTTTCCCGTGGGCTTTACACATATAGACAAAAGCCGTATTTACAAACAAATGGAGCGCTGGCGACCCCGCCGCAGACTGGGGGTGAAATTTATAGGCTTAACACCTATGAGAATATGTGGAAGCGAAAGATTTCAGAGCCATTTTATGTCTTCACGGGGGCACCTATGATTTTGGTTTTGGTATAGAGCAACTACAAACGTCCTAGAACAGACTGTGAAAATATGAAGTGCCATTTCAAAGGCGGAATATCTATATAACGCTGCGTGACATAGGGGTACGAGCTGGTAGGGCCCTTAGAAAACATGTAAACACAGCTTACCGCAGTATATTTCTTGTTTAGTACAGTAGCAATGAAGGCTGCTTATCATTAAATGTTGGCGAGTGCTTTGAATAAATGTTTGAGAAAGTATGCTGAGTCATTCCGCGGGTAATCTATTTATAAACGCCGCTAAAATACGTGTTGTGAAGCCGTATATACCGCACACACGCTCGCTATGCGCTGGGTGCTTCTCCCAATCGCGGTAGCTTCTCGTACACAGCTGCCGTATGTACTAAATGTTCTTAATACATTTCATTCAAAGTAAGCAGACTATAGACAAAACTACATTCAAAAGGCATTTTAAACTACGGAGGGGAACGGTCCATTGTAGCAGACGGCGACGCAGCCGACGCTATATTCAATCGCAGACGACGCCGGCGACCGCGAATGACATTCGTGGGAGCAGACGGACTGTTGGTCGTCTGCTGTTGTGCACGGTTCGTTTTTCGTGCCGAGCGATGACTACTTTTAGCTTAAAAGCTTGTATCATTTGAGCGGCCGCCTTAAAGAGAGAACGTTGAAACTTTCGGAAGAGCATACAGCTAAATTTCAGGCGTATGTAGGTTTTTACAGCGTAGATTCATCGAGGAGCGTTAAATATTGTTTGGCTCCAAAAAAGCCGTAGCATATTTTGTCATACTTTTTCTTCAAAACATTCGCTAACTTTTAACCATCCGCCGTGTTCATTGGGGCTGGCCTAAACCGGAAAATTATTTTGGTAAGTTTTCTTTGCCTATTGGCCACGGTGTCGACTTTTACGGCATACGTTTCGTGGCATTTTAAATATACTCCGCCTCTCTAATGAGACTTCGTATAGTTTCGCAGTGTATTCTCCGAGGTTCATAGTTACTTTGCACTGAATGATGACATCATAGGCGCACTGTTAACTCGGAAAACTGCTTTGGCATATGACATTGTTTCTTTCGGAAAAACGGTTTTCTTCTTGGGATTTAAAATTTGCATGGGGTTGTATTGTTAATTTTCATATTCTACTACGTTTGCTGGGGGTAGTGCTCCGCTTCGGTTAAAGTTATTAATTATATCCTCCTCCTCCGTAACAACGACGAACCAAATCAGCACGGGTTCCATCTCTCGCCTGTCGGAAAAACAAAGAAGCAGGAGTTCCTGCGCTGCAAAATGCAGTTTTTGAATGGCTGCGAGAGGGCACTGCACAGGCAAATGCGCTTGCCGCGTTAGCTTTCAGACCCCTGCGTACGTATACGCTTCCGCCCTACTAAAAGTCTTTCTGTGGCATGCACGCGACCGTGGCGTAGCGTTCCGCAAAGTACGTAGGCTGTGCGTGCGTAGCGCTCACTACGCAGTACTAAAACTCTCTAATGTCCGCAACTGAGCTTGAGGGCCGGCCAGAAAAGGTTGAGAGGCAGACCAAATGAGCACCAGACAAAACAGAAAGTTCTCCCGTGTGCGTGCATCGCCCTACAATTACAGAACTCGACAACAGGAGGGTGGAGCTGCGAGCCGGGACACATTCCTCATCAGACGCTGCGTACCGCGGATGCAAGGACACAAAACAGAAGTTAAAGTCTGACAGGGGAAAAAACAGCTAGCTCGAAAGTTTCGCATGTCCAACATTTAAAAAGTGAAACACGCTTGCGAGGATGGCATGGCTGTCGTCAGAAAATAATTCGTTTTGCTCGCCAGACAACAGTCGTTGCGGGAACCGAAGTGATATACGTGATGGCGCCCAATAGATAGAATGAATTGAACTTTCCATTCTTAACTATTTCTTGGTGTATGTCGCTGTAAAGCCTACCTTGCATTGACGTGTGGCTGTAGAGCTGGCTGCGAGGCAGTTGGCTTTTGAAAATAGTTACACGGTCAATAACGCTCCCTGTTTTGACCACGTGATCATTTATGTCAAACCCGATTGGTTCCCACAGTCTTTTTATCAAGCTCTGATTGGTTCCTCTACCAGCCCTATTGTCTCGTGGATTGGCTAGAAGTTCAAGAACTGATTCAGCTGATGCCGTTGCACGAAAACCGAAAACGAAATGATAGTAGCATACGGACAATGTGGCAGTTGTAATCGCGACCTACTCAAGAAAACTAGTAGAGGCTTCGTGCATCCACGCAAGTTGAAAGAGTGCTCCTAAGAGCCACCTGCGGACCTCGTCCTCGCTCTTCATTCTGCAACAAATCAAATTTGCGTGGTGCTTCACAAAGGGGGCGTCTTGGATTTATTTTTGAAACGTGAGTGGTGCACAGTGCAAGAGACTGGAAACCAAGAGCGCGTACCCGTGTGTAGGGATCGCGATTTTGTTTATGTTGCCACAAAACAAAAATGTTCTCATCATGTGGGTGGTCTTGGCTTTCATTTGGAAGGTTGTGTTTACGTAACCTCCTGAGAAAAACGGGTCTTTTCGAAGCTGCGAGGAGTTTTCTCACAACTACCTTTACGAAAGGACAATTTCATTTTGCGTTATTTACGAGGTCTGCGCATTCGCATAGTATACAAGAATGTGTAAAAAGATCTATTTAGTACTTACGAAATCACCCGTTCATACATTCCTTGATGGCCGCGCCGGGGATGGATCCGAAGTGGTGCCTTTCTGCCGCAATCATTGCCTCCTCCACAATATATCCCGATATTAACTTTGAAAAACATATCCAGCAGGTTCGGAACTCGATTTTCTTTTACCGCTTTTCCCAAATTGCGTCGCCTAGTATGTATGAACGCATTTTTCACGTTGCCCACCTTCTGCTACTAAACACTATCCACTAGTTTTTAACTTGATCTAAGGCTTTCTAACTGACCGCGCGCAGTTTGTTACTGCTAATGCCCGGTCCTTTTTTTTTTTTTTTTTCAAAGTTTTCTTTCAGCTAAATGTTCCATAAGGCACTGTCCCTTACTCTTAACGATCTCTCTTCATGAGTAACTTCTACCATCCACATATGACGACTGTGTCCTTAGCTGCTCCATAACCAACTCGTCCGACGATTCTGCCCTTCAAAATATCTAATTTGCATACACTAATAATGTGTTATGTGGCTTCTATCCCTAAGTAGCATTCAAGCTGCATTGATTTCTTCTCACCACTGCCAAAACTACACACCCCTACTTGCAAAATTAACACTAGTACTATAGCTTCAAAGACTTAATTTAAGTACCTTGGTGTTCACCTCGCTACTGGTTTAACATTGTCTTGCCATGCAACTAATTCCTCTAATCGAACTGTTGGATACCTCTACCGTAACCTGCCTATATGACACTTTCTTGTGTACAACCACTAGATTACAAAACCCTTGTGCAATCTCAACTTGAGTATGCCAGTGCTATAGTTGATCCACACTACTATAACCTTCCCCTTCGTGGATAACTGCTTTGTCGTGGCGGAGGGGCTTGCGAAACTCAAGTCATGAGCTCTGCTGTGTAGGGCCACCCAAGATAGACAGATCACGGCAAAGAGTTCTGACAAAATGTGATTCACTGGAGAAGGTAATGGCAACCCACTCCAGTATTTCCTGCCAAGAAAACCCTATGACCAATCACAATAGCATTAATGATATGGCGCCGGAAGATGAGCCCCCCAGGTTGGAAGGCGTCCCACATGTTACTGGGGATGAACAAAGGGCGATTCCTTGTAGCTCCAGGACGAATCAAGCGGCTGGGCTAAAGCCAAAAGACTGCTTAGTTGTGGATGTGTCGGGAAGCGATCGGAAAGTCCGATGTTGCAAGGAGATATATCACATAGCAACATGGAATGTAAGATCTATGACGCAAGGTAAACTGGATGTCGTCAAGCGAGAAATGGACAGATTGAACATTGATATCTTGGGTATCAGCGAGCTCAAGTGGACAGGAATGGGAGACTATAATTCCGGCGACCATTATGTCTTTTATTGTGGGCACGAATCCAGGAGAAGGAACGGGGTCACTCTCATAGTAAACAGAAGAATGGGCAAAGCAGTGCTAGGGTACTACCCCAAAAACGACCAAATTATTTCACTTCGGATCCAAGGTCACCGTTTCAACATAACAGTTATTTAAGTCTATGTACCAACCACTACTGCTGAAGAAGCTGACGTTGAGAGATTTTATGCTGACCTGCAATGCCTTTTAGACCGCACTCCATCATCAGACGTCCTTTTTCTCATAGGAGACTGGAATGCTAAGATGGGGAGTGAAATGCACCAGAGGTATATCCAGAATTACAGGCAAGTTCGGTCTTGGTGAGCCAAATGAAGCTGGGCAGAGGCTAGTAGAGTTTGGTCAAGAAAACAACCTGACCATAGCGAATACTCATTTTCAACAGCACAAGAAGCGCCTGTACATATGGACTTCACCGGACGGTCTGTACAGGAATCAGATTGATTATATTCTTTGCCGGCAGAGATGGAGAAGCGCTGTACAAGCAGTAAAAACAAGGCCTGGGGCCGATTGTGGCACCGATCATCAGCTTCTTGTTGCCAAATTTAAGCTCCGATTGAGAAAAACATCACATAACTTCATCTGCACATCTCGAGGATGCCATCTAACCATCGCGTTCGCTGCTTACCCCTTCTCCGGCGACCCTCAACCTTTCCCAACATCAAATCTTTCTCCAGCGACTCCTCTCTTCTCATCAGATGACCAAAGTAGCTGAGCTTTAACTTTAGAATTCGACCCTCCAATGAGCAGTCAGGGTTTATGGTCGACAATATCAACTGATTTGATCTTCTGGCCGTCCAAGGAACTCTCAAGAGTCTCCTCCAGCACCACAATTCAAACGCGCCAATTCTTCGGCGGTCAACCTTCTTCACAGTCCAACTCTCGCATCCATACATCACAACTGGAAAGACCATACCACGAGTTATACGGATATTGGTTGGCAGACTAATGTCTCTGCTCTTTACTAGGCGGTCAAGGCTAACCATGGCTCTCTTTCCCAGAAGCAGGCGTCTCCTAATCTCATGGCTGCAGTCTCCTTCCGGGGTAATCTTGGAGCCCAAGAAGAGAAAATCTGTCACAGCTTCCATTTCTTGTCCCTTGATGCTCCAGGACTTGATAGGGCTAGACGCCATGATCTTTGTCTTTTTAATGTTCAGTTTAAGCCCAAACTTCTCACTCTCTTCTTGTACGCGCATCAGAAGTCTCTTGAGTTCTACTTCACTTTCTGCAATTAAAGTGGTATCATCCACATATCTAAGATTGTTGATACGTTTTCCAGCAATCTTCACTCCAGCTGAAGACTCGTCCAGACCGGCCTTCCTCATGATGCACTCTGCATATAGGTTAAATAGGCAGGGCGACAGTATGCTACCTTGCCTCACTCCTTTCTCAATCGGAAACCAATCAGTAAGACCATTTCCAGTTCTGACTGTGGCCTCTTGTCCTTCATACAGGTTCCTGAGGAGACAGATGAGGTGAATTGGAACTCCCATCTCTTGGAGAGCTTGCCACAATCTGCTGTGATCTACGCAGTCAAACGCTTTCGCATAATCAATAAAGCAGAAGTAGATAGGTTTCTGGAACTCTCTTGCTTTTTCCATGATCCAGCAAAGGTTGGCAATTTGGTCTCTAGTTCCTCTGCCCTTGCGAAACCCAGCTTGTACGTCCGGAAGCTCCCGATCCACATACTGCTGCAACTTACCTTAGAGGATTTTCAACATCACCTTGCTAGCATGCGAAATAAGCGCGATCGTGCGGTAGTTGGAACAATCTTTGGCACTGCCTTTCTTTGGAATGGGGATGTAAACTGACCTCCTCCAATCCTGTGGCCACTGCAGGGTTGTCCAAATCTTCTGACATAATGTATGCAGAATGTTAACAGCGTCATGGTTGAGGTTTTGAAGCAACTCAGCTGGAATGCCATCAATTCCGCTAGCTTTGTTCTTAGCAAGGCTGGCTAAGGCCCATTCAACTTCACTCTTCAGGATGCCCGGCTCGAGATCAGTAATCACAACCGAATGTGCGTTTGCACATTCGGGTCCTTCTTGTACAGTTCTGTGTATTTCTGGCACCTCTTCTTTATCTCCGAAGCTTCAGTGAGGTCCTTGCCTCGTTTGTCCTTTATCACGCCCAGCTTAGCACAGAAGCTTCCTTTGATATCTTTCATTGTCTTATACAGAGCTCTTGTGTTCCTTAATTGGCTGTTGTCCTCAACTGCATTATTACCACGCATTATTCACATCACATTTAAACTATTGTTCGCTTGTTTGGGGAACAACAACGATCGGCAACATTAACGCAATTTCTCTTTTACAGAAAAAAGCTCTTCGTAATATTGCTAATATATCGTATTACCATCCGACAGAAGCACTGTTTCTCAAGTATCATATAATAAAAGCACAATATTACCTACAATATCGCTTAATATATACTTTCTTTTTTTGCAAGCAATGATCTTCAAACGTTTTTAAAGAGCTCCGCAAGTTTAAGCAAACAAAAAAGCGACGACCGCACCCGCAGTTGTGACAAGTGGTTTGTTCCGCATCGGCATACCGAATATCTCTGTCAATCCTTACAATACCAACTTCCGCTTCTTCTCAATGACTATGAAAAGAGGGCAATATATTTCGAGACTTTCAATAAAAAAAGATTGCGACATTATTTTGTAACCAAATGAACTACTTATGTTTCAATAACCATGCTCACTTTGTGATTAGAGTTGTACTGACGGGTTAGAATTCGGTAGGGCTCTATAAGTTTCATTGTGAATTGAGGCCTAACGCAAATTTCTTATACTTTCCGTGAATAACTACTGTTTTGTTAACTACTGTACTTTGAATTTTTGTTAGAGTTTGTTTGAACGGATGTTAAATTGATGTGAGTCTACACTGTAATTTACTGTGGGACAACTGCTGCCGTGTATGAGCCCTCAGGCACTCTTCAAGCTGTTCTAGAACAGCTTTTTTCGCCTGAGGGCCTTCAACCTTGAGTTGAAAATAAATTGAATTGAATTGAACTGCTTGGCACTGTATGTTCATGAAGGCATTCTTATCTCTCCTTGCTATTTTCTGAAAATCCGCATTGAGAACCTTGTATCTTTTTCTTTCCCCCATAGCTTTTTCCATCCTCCTTTCCTCAGCTATTTGCAAAGCCTCTTCAGATAACCAGTTTGCTTTCTTGCATTTCTTTTGCTTTGGAACTACCTTAGTAACAACTTCTTGTATTATATCACGAACATCAGTCCACATCTCTTCAGGCTCTCTGTCTTCTAGATCTAATTCTTGAAATCGATTCCTCACTTCCACAGCATATTCTGATGGAATTTGATCCAGATCATACCTGAAAGGGCTTCTACTTTTCTGCGTTTTCCTCAATCGAAGCTTAATTTTGGCAACAAGAAGATGATGATCGGTGCCACAATCGGCCCCAGGCCTTGTTTTTACTGCTTGTATAGCGCTTCTCCATCTCTGCCGGCAAAGAATATAATCAATCTGATTCCTGTACAGACAGTCCCGTGAAGTCCATGTGTACAGGCACCGCTTGTGCTGTTGAAAATGAGTATTCGCTATGGTCGGGTTGTTTTCTTGACAAAACTCTACTAGCCTCTGCCCAGCTTCATTTGGCTCACCAAGACCGAACTTGCCTGTAATTCCGGATATTTCTTCACTCCCGACCTTAGCATTCCAGTCTCCTATGAGAAAAACGACGTGTGATGGAGTGTGCTCTAAAAGGCATTGCAGGTCCGCATAAAATCTCTCAACATCAGCTTCTTCAGCAGTAGTGGTTGGTGCATAGACTTGGATAACTGTTATGTTGAAAGGGTGACCTTGGATCCGAAGTGAAATCATTCGGTCGTTTTTGGGGTTGTACCCTAGCACTTTTTTGCCCATTTTTCTGTTTACTATGAGAGCAACGCCATTCCTTCTCTTGGATTCGTGCCCACAATAAAAGACATAATGGTCGCCGGAGTTAAATGCTCCCATTCCGGTCCACTTGAGCTCGCTGATACCCAAGATATCAATGTTCAATCTGTCCATTTCTCGCTTGACGACATCCAGTTTACCTTGTGTCATAGATTTTACATTCCATGGTTGACAGCATTGTCTAATTCATTGTAATAAATTTGTGGCTGTATCAGTACTTGTGCATGTTACTATTGGAATGAGGTCCTAATTGACATGCACATATCCAGCTGTGCTGCCATGCTGCATCGTACACTGCCAGTTCCGGGCCACTGTAAGCAAAGCATTTTCAAGATTATCTCATTCTTTTTTTGATGCCCCTTCCTTCCCTCTGTCACTGAATCCAATATTGGATTGGATTCAGTGACAGAGGGAAGGAAGGGGCATCAAAAAAAAAGAATGAGATAATCTTGAAAATGTCATACGTAAAGTGCAGATTTGCTCACCGTCTCGGCACATTTCATCTTCTACACCCTTCTTCCCCAACGTAGTGGGTTTGCCTAGCCTTGCACCAGCTGACGGACTGGTTGGCTTTGGTGACCGGTGCTCAGGATGTTGTTGATGCCTAATATTCATGTCTCATTAAGGTTTCTTTCTCCTCCTCCCGCCGCATTTCCTTCTTTACCCATTTCCATCTAAAGCATCTTGTCCCAACTATATCTCCCTTAACACTAACCTAGAACACTGCTTTTCCTTTGCAGCATCGCCATTAGTTCCCGATTTATCTTGACGTATTTCCTCTTAATTGGTGTGCCTGGCTGGAGCCCTCCATGCTGGAGTGACAGATGGCCCTGGTCCTACAAGTTGCGAACCTCTGTGGCATTGATTTTTGTTGCCAAATAAAGTTTATTACTATACTATTCCACTAGAGCCAAGGACAGGTCCTGCAGGGACCAGCATAACTGGAAGTGCCACTGGGGCATGATTAGACCCGGGGCCATTTGATTTTGCAATTCATAACTTATATGTTAGATAGTTGCAATGAAGCTCTGAATGGACGATTTTGATTGTGCTCCTATACCTTAACTTTCAAATTGAAGGTATGAACACACTCTAGAAAAGAAAATAAAAGCATTCAGGGCTAGGTATTTTTTGTAACACAAGAGTTCTAAGTGTTGCAAATTCAGAGAAAAATTTGGCATTGTCAGAGCGGCCAAGATGAGTATTAAATTTGGGTAATATGAATTCTGCTTTAACCATACACTCTAAAATTGTCCAGTACTCTTGCTGAATTTCGGGGGTGATATTAAAATTGTAATATGTTTTTAACATTTCGAATGCCTTTTTTTTATTTGGCTGCATGTACTGTAGCTAAGTCCCTTGATTTTAAGTGAGTGTCTCAATTTTAAGGCAATTTTTGACGACTCGGTGGTTACACCTTTCCCTATCTTACAAATTTCTGCCTCAAATTCAAGTTTTTTCATTTCATACGAAGAGGGGGCAGCTACAAAAAGCAACTGCTGTAAGTGGCTTGATGATCTGGCCCATCAGGTGATGAGGAATGCTTTGCATATACTAATTCACTAAATGAGCATGGGCACATGTTCAACTCAAACAAAATTAGCTACACTGTGTCTCTTAATCTTCAAAAAGCATTTGAAATAGTAACCCTTAAGATTTTAACTACCAAACTGACTTACTTGAGGCTATTCTTATTATTTTGCATCAGATTAAACAACCAAACCAATCTTGGTGATGAAGCATCAGTAAAAGGGGCTGTAAGACTGAGTTTTATTCCATCTCCCATACTTTCTTCCTTAATTTAGTAACACCAGTTATAAAACATCCACGAGTTTGGTTTTCTAGAATGAACACTACACACCAGAACACCGGTTTTCTAGAATGAACACTACACCAGAACAGGAACAATGTTAACAGGTATTAGACCATATACTACTTTAATCGGGCTCATATAGGTCCTGGTAAGCCAAAGACAACCAAGTGAATTTTCCAGTGGAACAAATGAGACAGATTAAACCTAAAAGGGTTATATGCATGTTGAAAGCAAGGACTAGCTCTGAAGTAATGTGATTGCAGCATTTTTTATCAGACTTAGAAGGTATCTTTTTGTAGGACTGGAAATTTGCTGATGTAGTTTGATGTGATAGTAATAAGGTGTATATTTTACTTTATGAGCTACAAGAAAAGGAAAAAAAGGCCTTCCACAAAATACTGAGCTTTTCAAAAAGCTCATATGCAAGTGGTGCTTCGTATGTAGACCTTGTGCAGAAAAAGGAATAGGTGACCAAGCAGAAAGAAATGAAAAGCCTTCAATATGAATAGAGTCTTCCCAAAAAGGTATTGCAGATAAGAGTCCCAGATAAATTAGGACTTACAGAAAGTCATCGTGAAAGGAATTGGCCAGGCCACTCACACATAACTCTTTGCATCCATAGACAAAATTGTTACATATGGGACACGGTGCCTACAGTGCTTGCTGAGGTGCTTTATGCCAGTACGGCTGCAGTTGGTTCCAGGTTTATAGCAGCCATTCTTAGCAGGCATACAGTTAAGCCTGTTAGAGAATGGATGGAACAGCAAGAAGGAGCTATGCCTAATTTGATCAAGAGACCCATTCATAAATGCAGTGCTGAAAATGAGCTTCATGAGCTCTAATTGCTGGCTCCAGGCTCTTTATAAAATTTTTCATTGGTGGCTTTCTTGTGGAGAGAATTCAGTTGTTTCTGGCAGTAGTATTCTCCCTAGTAAGAAATACCATTTTATCATTTTGAGCTGCATAAGAGTACAGGTGTTGTGGAATGATTGGTGGCCTCTAGCTGCTAATGAGGTAATCAAAATGAATATGGCGCATTACCTTGCCTCATTTTCGAACAGGCATTGCGTATGGTTCCTGCATTGTTTTTGTCTGCAAGCTAACTCGTTGCATTGCTTCTAAATTATAGATTCTAGGGCTATTGGAGCGTTGTGAATAGCATCATCATCATCATCATCAGCCTGATTATACCCACTGCAGGGCGAAGGCCTCTCCCATATTTCTCCACTTAACCCGGTTCTGTGCTAGCTGCATCCACTTGACCCCTGCGAACTTCTTAATCTCATCCGCCCACCTAACTTTCTGCCGCCCCCTGCTACGCTTTAAAACATAGCACTGCTTTGTAATTAGCTATTTAGTCAAATAGCTATGCAGCCTTGTCAAATGCCCTGTTATGAAGTAGAATCTGCATTGTGAGAGGAAATTGGATAAAAGTAAACAGAAAACTTCTTGACCTTGCTTAAAAATAGCCCTGTCGGTTTAAGTTGCAGGCACACATAATGCTCAGCTTCTCTGATTGTGTGGAGAAACATTGCCGTAAAGACAAATTGGGAAGTATTCATTATATGAACACTGAGTGTAACATGAAGCACAAATTGAGTTTTTGTATCCAGATTGTGTGGTTTTATTTTTATTATCATTGTGTTTTCACTGGTGGCAAAGTTTTTGAGCAGTCTGTTATGTATGAGTATGTGTACTTTCATCATGCAGGAGAAATGCAAGAATACACGAAAAAAAAAAAAGCTCTGCGAGTGCTACAAACAGTAGGAGGTATGCGAAATTCTATAGCACTGGTTTTCGAGCTAGGTTCTGCAAAGCCCGGCTACTCTATTAAGCTACTTTCGTGGGTTCGACGCCCCCCCCCCCCCCCCCCCCCTCTCTCTTCACACACACACTTCTTCTTGCTTTGTGTACAGACCACGGGGTCAGAATATTTAGGTGGGGACACAGCACGGGTTAGGCACTGTACGGACGCAAGTGACCAGGTAAAGTACCAGCCATGCTCCTCCGAACCGGGCCGCTGATCGCAGCGTTAGCGTTGATGTAGCGGTGAATCTTCGCCGTAAGAAAAAAGCACATACATAAACGGTGCCATTGCGATAGCAACCAGCTGATATCGCACGGCGTGTTTCTCCCACGCTAGCCATTTGTGTTGCCCTAACTGTTTCTCCGTCATCGCCGGAAGCATCACCATAGCACTTTGTTCTTAAGCCATGGCCATAGCATCAGTGCAGAAGCAAAGTCCAGAATAATTTATTGGCTTGTCAGTACTATATGTACGCAATTTATATCCTAACAATGAAACCAAGAAAAGGTTGAAGTTGCACTGTGCTGTGTTATGGTGGAGTGAGCAGCATATTACTCAGTTATTAAGTCATGATTATTCAATCAAAGGTGCTGGGGAAGCAGTTTTCATTATAAGGCACTGACAAGCACTTTAGTCGACACTCCGTGCTATATTGTTAAAAATCGTAAGGCTGTACATGGTAATAGTATACCTTGTTTGTTGAGTCTTTAGTGAATAGCACTGCATAATAATTGAGTACTAATGTGACAATTTTGTTTTTGCAAATGCAGATTTCTCTACCTGCTGCATCAAGGGAGCAGTAAGATTTTTTTCTGGCTGGTTTAGTGAAATCTCATACAGTTCAAGCCATAAGGTGAATGAACCCAAGCCTGAGAGACAGAAAGAGCTTGAAAGGAATATTTAGGTCTGGTAATTATCACCGATTCATTATGTTTGTCAGAAAATGTATGAAAAAGCATCCAACCAGTAGCTCTGTCATGGACTGCTCTGCTTAAAGTTTTCTCACATGCACTGTTTGATGGCTTTCGCTGCCAAGCTCTTTGTCAGTGACCACATCCTAGCTGGGGAAGCCACATTTCGATTGAAGTGAATGCGAAAGGTACCCACATGCTGTGGAATGTCTCCAGGTGATGAAATTAACGAAGCCTTGAGTGGTCTCTCTCATAGCCTAGGTTTTATGCCTTCTTTGACCTGAACAAATAGTTTATAAGCCATTTAAAAGAAAAAATATTGTACCGAACAGACAGGACTATGTAGAGTTGAATACAGACGAGTGCAATTGACTCCTTATGGTTATATCTGCTGTGCACGTCTGTTTTTTAAATTTCTGTTGAACAGTAAGGAGTTTGTATGAAGCAATGCATGCTAAGAATCTACAATAACGTCGTTGGCGCAGCAGACGACGCAGCACGGCACTGCCACACAGCCCTGTCTACATGGTCGTGTAATGCGCGCAGACAATGCTGGCACTATCGGACAGGCCCGACTGCGGGTCCTTCACGATTCCAAAAATATGGCTGCACGAGTGCGAGAAGGCAAAGGATCCCTCTGAGTGATGCCAACGCGAATGGCTCACATGGGCCAACAGATGCGGGATCGACGCTAATCCGGGGAAATATCAAAGTGGTCGCCAGAACTAGAAATCATGAATGTCGGCGATGTTGACGGGCGGCCACAAGTCCAGTTGCATAGTGCAGTCAGTTGTCCGCATGTAGCTTGAACAGATCCGTGCCGTACTGCTTTGCATCTCTTCATAGGTACGCGTCAACCTACACATTCCGCAGGAATCTGCTGAAATCTTGCATTGACATAATGTCAGCGCACGAACAGCCACATGTTTGCTCAGCGGACTGTCAAAAATGACAAGGCACTCGGTCAATTCATCTTGGCTGCGCAGCTTGCCATCTGCTGTCAGCAACAACATGACAGATTACCCAGCATGCATTGCTTCATGCTAATTCAATGTAGAAGCAGCAGCCTCCACTAATTCCTTTTTCGCATGCTAGGATAGTCAAAGGAGAAAGCAGATATTAGAATTTCATGTTTAAGTTAAAGTAAGTTGCAAGCATGTAATCACACTGTTGCAGTACAGCGTATGGCACCATTTTCAATGTACTGTGAATAGTTGACAGCTCATTTCTTTGTTTTATGCATCATGTTGCAATGGTCTTTCCTAGGTTATATAGCATACTGAACCTAAAATACAGCTAAAGACAATTATCTCATTTTTTTCAGTAGTATAGTGAAATGAGATAATTGCCTTATAGCTGTATTTATAGTTGTATCTGTAGCTGCATGTTTGGTGCATCACTTTCTAATGTCTTATTTAATACTTAGTAAAGGTGCTGTGTGATAGTACTGCTGATGTGGCTGCTCCGATGGGGTCTGCAAACTTGCCTGTTGTAACTACTAACTTTAACCAACTTTTAATTCAAGAGCACTACTTCACGAAGTCTAAGAAGCTCACCGATACGGTGCTTTGCCGAATGGGCCTAAGTTAGCAGCATCTACTTAGGCATTGCTGTTAACATGAAAGTGAATCCAGACTTCCGGTGCCCTTGGATCCAGAGTTAGACACATTGCCCTTAGGCCAGGCAGGCACATTTAACGGCATGGTTAAAGCAGGCTTTATATCTATGTCGCTTCTGGAAACTTGGACAACATGCATCATGGTCCATCTCATGAGCTAGCCTCTGGCACGTGATGGCGAGAAGCTCAACGTTTAATACATTTATCATCTACCAAGATAAACTATGTCAAACTAGTGCTTTTGAATAATATACTAAGTTTAGCCATGTTAAACCTTTGCAGTTGTTTTTAGAATTTCATACTAGCAATCCTTAGGGCTCTTGGAAATTTCATTCCATTTATTTATTTTGGACATAATCACAATTGAAATCCACCCAAGCATATTCATTTGTTTGCGGGACTTAATTTGCACTGCAGGAAAAACAAAATAGAAGGCCTCTGCATATGATGAAGAAGATTGGGCACACTATTGAAATAATATATGATTCAATTATTAGAGTGCTTTGTTATCCTGGTGTTGTTATCGTGGTGGTGATAGATAGTGGTGGCACTGGTTTCCAATGGGTACATGATCTCCCCTGGCCTGGTGCTCTGCTCTTCTGGGATGAAATGCTTGGGAAATTGTGCCATGTACCAGAAATGACGGTCAAAAAAAGAAAGGCCACATAATGGGCTTCTGCCACACGAGGCGGACTTAAGGCTGCCCGATGATGGAATGAATCACTGGCCCATCAGCGCATTTTTTCGAAGATTTTTCAATTTCTCGGGTGTGAAAGGCAGGCTCTCACATCTGAGAAACTGAAAGCTCTCCAAAGTAAGGTTATTTTTTAAGGCATTTCCACTGAATTCTACTGCTGTTTATTCAGATGTTTATTAACTTGTTCTTGGTTCTTGAAGTCGTTTATATTAGAAATATCCGTGATGCTGTGTACTAAGTGATTCTATTTGAGAAGCAGTAACTACCACAAAGAAATAACTTTCTCTGCTTCAGCAAAGCTTGTAAGGTACTACCCTTTAGCGCATAGTGTATCATATATGATATGGTAAATTTCCTTTCTGCTCAGTTGTTCTGAAAAGCAAGAAAAATTGTAATTATTTAGTACCACAATGTGTACTATCTGGAATTCATGTGTGCAGTATCTGAACCTGCAGAATAACTTATTTAGTTAATTTAATTGCAAATGTGCAAGAAGGTAGCATTTTTATTTCTTGCAGAAACTCGATAGGTGGAGGGACCATTTCCTTCATTCTGACTAGAAGCAGCGCTTCAAGGAAATTATTAGGACGTCATTGGGATTTATTTTGTCTGGTTACAACATCAGCTATGCAATAATCCTTTAGGCATTGTGATAAGGGTATTTATTCATGTATCACATATGATACACCACGCAGTTAGGGGTAATTTTTGTCACTTTATGATGTTTCATAATTTTATAAGCAGGAAACAGATTCGCTGCATTCAAACAATTATACATACTTTTTTTAGTTAAGGTTACTTCCTCTTCCTTATTAGCCACTGATTCTATTCAAAGTAGTGGCATTACATTGTATGGCAGACCCTAAAGTCGGCTCCTGTGCTCATTCGACATCCTGTGGTAGCCACAGTGAAAGTGTACTAGAGATCACTATACAGTGCACTGACTACCAAAAAAAAGACAGTTGTAGGAGGAAGAAAACATTGCGAAGATCTTCGAGTTGCGAAAGCTTTGCAGGAAATTGCATAATTGTATATGGGTGCCATATGCTACAGGCAGAATTTCTTTAGATCCGGTGTGTTCATTTAGAGCCACTTATGAGCAATTATATAGTGCGACAGCATTTCGCAAAATAATTGCAACCCCATCGTTTTTCTGAAAACAAAGGTTGATATAGGCATCTGCATCATGAATGGAGCACACCAATTTTTTGGGCAGAAAAAGAAAATTCATGCAGTAAGGGTGCAAGTGGTGTTATTTGTTTATCAGTAGTGGAAAGTAGATATAAAGCATATCTATTTATTCACATCATTCTGTATCAATAAAGCATCCTTGTTCAAGTAGATGAATAAATCTCCAGAATCTGTGTCCTATTATCTTTTACTGTTTTCAGCTGCCTTTGAAATGCATATGCAGAGCACCCGAACAACAAGCCATAGGAGGAAAGCCTGCGGAGCCTAAACAGGTCTCTTGAGGATTATGCTGGAAGTGATAAAAAAATAAGTTTTTAAGCATTTTTTTATAGCTATACATTTTAGCAGCACTTGCAATGATAGCGAATGCTGTTCATGTGCGCAAAACACATAAATGTGCATTTCAGTCTCATTATGAATTTCTATTTAATTTGGTACGTAGTATTCATAATCACAGCACAGCTACCTCATATTAACTGCATGCTGCATTCACATTGTTGCGTTCCAACTGTGTGCAGTTATACAACAAGCCATATATGCTGGCCATCCGCTTAACTTCCCTGGCCGTATGGCAGTGCAGGGTCAGCACAAAATATGTGGAGTTCAGAGCATGTGGATTCCATTGGAGTCCATACAGCTCAAATATATGGAGTCTAGATTATGCGGAGATCCATATCTATCGACATAGTGCAGATATATATGGACATTCACATCTTCTGTATGCCCATAAAGCTGTATGAACGAATCTGTATGCTCTGAGAATTTTTCTGCAGATAGTCTTGTCTTGTGACCTTGCCTACAAGCCTATCGATAGAGGCCTAGTGATACCAGGCAAATGGACCTTGCATTGGTAGCCAACTTTCGCTCTCAATAAGGCCCTGTAGTCACAGGCAGCTCGCATGATTAATTCATATGCGCAGCGATGCCTTACAAGTGAAATAGGAAAGAGAGAGGAGAGGGAGCCGTAGTGGTTTCTAGCTGTACCTGCAAGTGTATTAATTTTACAGATTGGTAATGCCCAAATTTGGTATTTGGCAAGTAAAATTCAATTTTGCCTTATTTTTACATTTTGCATTTTGTGAGCAGAGCAACTTGTGTTAGTACATTTCAGTTTTTTCATTCTCTTTACATTGGGATCTGGAATGCAATGCATAAGGAATACTTTCAGCAAATGCATGCAGTAAAATCTCGTTCATTAAACTCCCGTTGTTTTAAATACTAATTTGAACTAGGGCCGCCGTCCCGGCCAAAACTTATTTAGATCTTTGGCGCCAGACATTTGTTACCTTGCACACTGGGTCGGTTTGAGTCTGTTAACTTGGACAGGGGGTTGTGTGAAGGTATGACCCGTGCAGCCAGCAATTGCCAAAATAGACCTCTTAAACTTTACTTGCATGAGTAATTGGTATCGACGTACTTCGTGCATGCTTTGGCAGGCATGACGATGGTCAGACGTTCGCCATTACCAAAACATAACTCAGTCACATAGTTTCGGTTTTGCTTTAACTTCACGCAATCCCGCAGCTTCAATTGGGTGCGCACGCCGCCATTCCAGGCGCTGCTTGGCACACTACTGTTCTTTTTATTTTGGAATGGCCTAACACTGTTCTCATGCCTATGCACATATATCTCGAATGCATCCCTGCGCTTGTTTGCTTCACTGTGCGGTGAGCATCCTCGAAACAAGATGGGGCTATTTTGTGGAGGCACTACTACTACCTACAGCGTTGTTCTGCAAAAGTGGTAGCGGAGGCGTTTGTAATTTTGGAGTAATTCTTCAACATTACTGACAACGTGAGCAAAGTAAAGCATTTGAAAGAACCAGGGAAGCCATCATTTTCACTTGGGTTTCATCTCAAATGCAGATGACCATAATAGAGATGTTCGTTAGATAAATACTTTGATGCAAATGGTTTTCAGCTGTTTTTTCAGGCCCATACAATGACTTGCCCTTTGGTCAAAGCAAACATGATTTCTTGTCCCCTGACATCTGAATTAATGAGTGTACCGTAAACATATTTTTTTGCTGATGGTGGTGACTGCTTAAGCATGCACTCGACAAACATACTCAAAGGTATCGGAGAAAAATATTTTATTGCCCTTAAATTACAAGCCTATGTTGGTGTGTGTGTGTGTGTGTGTGTGTGTGTGTGTGTGTGTGTGTGTGTTTGTAGGGGAGTGAAAGAGACAACAGGCTTTGGCTTGGTACAGCTACGCCGGGTAGACGTACTTTGAAACACACATAATTTCCAACCAACAATGTCAAAACTACACCTCGTAATTTAGGCAACAAGCAGAACAACAAAATACTCTGTGCCTTGGTGGCACGTACGTAAGGACAATGTGCCTAGCTTGATTGGTAGGGTAGGGCCCCTTCCCCATTTCAGAGGGCACCCCTGCCAGACCAGCTGCCAGGTATACCCACCATCAGGGAGACTGCCCCGCTGCTCAGGCTGCCAAGGGTGCGTTCCAATTCTCGAGGTCGACGGCAAAGCAGATGGAAGTCTAGTTCCATTTCTTCCACAAATGTTGGATAAAACGACTTGTAAAGAGCCCATTTGTAGTCCAAAGCAACGAAAGCTTTGCTGATCAACACACTGACAGCACCCTGTCTTTATACTCCTTCAAAAGGTCTCCGCTACGCTGCACCGGTCTCGATTTTAATTAGGAATGTGATGCATTGCTTCATAAAACTATCTAAAAGAAGTCAACGTCGGCAGTCTTGTTTTTGCAACCTCTGCCCCGGTCACAACAAGGCTGGAGCTGTGATGACTGCCATATATTTGCTCCAATGCATCCAGTCCCAAGCGTTAGCTGTATAGCTTAGGCACTAGAGTAGACTAGGCCAGTAGTAAGAAATGGAACGCACCCATTGGGTACGGCGGTGGAGACTAGGACGGGGCACAACCTAGTCGAGAAGGGTGAAGCGCCCCTGCACAGCAGGGGTGCTCTATCACACACGTGGCCACACACATTCTCTGCACAGGCACAATGGCCTGCACCGAAGGCAGGAGAGGGACGGTGAGGAGGAAAAGCCCCCCTGCCTTCGCGGACTAGACGGCGCGTCATAAGTCGCCGGGCGAAGAAGCAGTGGCGGTTGGCGGCACATTGCTGCTGTTGGCGATTGGAGTCATCCGCAGACTCTCTTGCAGCCGTTGCAGTGAGGACTCCATCTGCACAGACCAAAACAGGCTGTTGCTTATGCTCAACTGCAGTTTGGTTTAGATCACGTCTATTATCTGTGCTCTGTGATGTCCCTGCAGAGTTCTTACCGTGATCCAAGCTAAAATTCAGAGTTCTGCTGAATCTCACAGGGAATGTGTTCACTGCTATTGAAGACACACCTCAGTAAACGCGCTGCAGAACTGGAAAAGGACCAAGGCTCACCGTACCGTGTGTAGCATGTGTCGAAGGTCGTGCAGAGCACGCTGCCAGATTTCGGCACGCTGTTGGTGGAAGGTCTCCCGCTGGGCCATCAGGCGAGCCCACTCCTGAACATTCTGCGGAGGAGGCCTGCGAATAACAGCCAAATTGTTACTGCGCTAGCATACTGTACTTTTCCTTCATGCTCATTTCTAGTCCACTAATCTTCATGCTCAGGTGCAACTTGTCAATGTAGGCTTTTAGATATTGGCATGTAGAAAACAAAAGGATTCAGAAAAAAAGATGCACTTAGAAGTCCCTGCATGCACCTTACTTGCTTGCATATACAATGCACCTTTTTCCGAAAGAGTTCATAAAAATTTGGCAGCACTGTTCATGCCTCATGGTGATGGAAATTTGCAGAATTTTATATTTTGCGCATGTCCATTACACTGAGACTGCAAAATGAAAGTGAGAAATGGCAGCTTTGGCTGCGAGTAACACAATCAAGCATGCAAGATGTCAGCAAACCAAACATGTAGTTCTCCCCACATGTCGACGATATAATTTGGCCATAAAAGTTTCTGCATCGGCAGAAGATTTGCATCATCCAAAATAGAAAAAGTTTATGCTGAAAGGAAAATGCATTTCTCTAGGTTTTTTGCTGCTGATAAAATTTATTTATGGTTGTGCACCGTCATACACTGCTCGCAGCGTGCATGCCGGTTATTGCGGTGTTGATGCTCAGTGGGCAGAACTTGATGCCTGAGAGTGCGGTCACAGCTCACATTCTGTTGTCACCTATGGTGGTACGGGAGAGCATTCAGACCATCTAAAATTCTGCATATTGTATTAACCGCCAATCCGACCAAGGAATTTCACAATTTCGATTCATGGCAAAATTTGTGCGAACAATGATAGAGCTGTGGCAAGCAGCTGTCATCTGTGATATGCTGCATTTTCCCTCACAGTGCACCTACTCAGTCTTTGTTCTCCTCATCTGATGCACAGGGCAAATTTTGTTTTCCTCATGGTTACCCTCATAAAAAACCGGTGCCCCATTAATAAGGGACATTCAATGGCACTTTCAAGGTACCTTTGCAGCCATTCTGTTCATGCCCTCAGGATGAAAATGGCAACGAAGAGCAAAAGACCGCTGAAATTTCGTGGCACAATTCCACGTCACAACGACAAACAAATGCCGGCGAGCAAAGCAGCCACGAAATTTATACAAATTCTGATAAGCTCGCAACAGCAATGCTGCTTAGTGACCAAAAATCTGACTACCCCTGTGGTAATAAGTTTTTAAACATACTCACCAGAGAAGTTTTAGCAAAGCAAAAAACGGCCAGCCAGAACCTAGGTAGCTTGACTGGAGATGGCATTTCTCATGTAAGAATGACTGTCTCACTGATATTATAGAAAAAACTCTCATGTAAGCATTGAATAGCTGACATGCTACTGCAAAATGACACACACACACATACGTGCATGCACGCATGCACGCGCATGCACACAAACGCACACACACACGTTTTGTTCAGTGGTAGCATATGCGATGTCTCTAATGCATTGCTGCACAAAAAAAAAAAAAAAGAAAAACCCTGCAGAACTGCGGTTATGAAAAAGTAAACATTAAAATTAGTAATGAAAGATCTATCAGCTGCTGATATCTGCAGAAATGATTAGGATGAAAGGAAGAAACGAGTGGCGGCCTTACTCGATCATCCAGATGTCAATGGTGGGTGTGCTGCTCGAAGGCATTGCAGAGGATGCCATCCACAGCTGGTAAAGGAGCACCATGTTCATCAGCAGCACAAGGCTCACCCTGTTTAATCAACAACAGCACGCCTTAGGCACTTGGATATGTCACCTCATATTCTTGCAACCAAATACATCTTAGGTCCTCCAACAAGGTTATTTTTTGAGTATCATTTGGGTTTTCCAAGAACCGAAATTCACGCATGCTTCAACCCTCATGTTTCATTTACCCACATCATTTGGACTCTAGTCGTACTGTGGTGCATGATTCCGTACTCTCGACGACAGTCTTATATGGATGTGTGGGTTTTAGGAGTGCTATTTTTGAAACAGGATGGTGGCATTTTCCTTTATGGTCAGTGTTTTTCTTTTTCATAATCACTGTCTAAATCTATCTGTTCATCTTAAATGTACTACCTAGAATTTCTCTATTCCTAGATATCAATTCCACTAATTCCATTTATCCACGCCTAATCAAGCAGCATCATCTATAGCTAATAGGAGAAAACAAGCAACAGCCCAATTAAAAGTACCAATTGCTGTTAGTGTCATGGTGCAATGGATTAGCTGTGCATTTCTGACAGCATTTTGAGTCCCGCATTCAAAATAAAATGTTCTAGCCTCTTTTACCCAAATAATTACAGCACGTAAACCATTTGCCATGCTCACTGGGTGTGAGTTACCTCCTAGTTTGAATTCAAGATACCGTTAAGCCAAAGCCACCATTTCAGCAGCTCAGTTGGCAGAGCACTGCATGTGATATTTGAAGGTTGTGGGTTCATATTACACCAGCAGCATGTAATTGTTTCCTCCTTCTACTATCTAAATAATTATCTTTCTGCCATAAAATGACTGAAGTACCAATTTTCCATCAACACGACAAATAAAAAAAAAAGCAGAAACCTTCCCCTATGCTTCCCCTGCTTTCATTAACTGTTGGCTTCCTTCATATATTACATTTCACAGTGGTGAGATGAGCTTGGAGGCAAAACAGAAAGGTGGGGTACGTACTCTATTCTTGAGAGCATGAGAAAAGGCTACTGTAATTGCTGAGCACTCTCACTGCAGAACGCATCTGGTTGCTTCCCTTTTGTTGCTTTTAAAATTTTACCTGGAGCGATAGATCGCATAGCAACAGTGCGTGCCACGTGACTTGGGTTTTACTGAAATTGTGTGTCAGGTGCGATGGAAGGAGAGAGGGGTGGAGGGGCCAGTCTAGGGAGCCTCTATATAAACCTGTTCTTACGGTGGTGCAAAGGAAAGGTGCAGGATCACTCACTCTGATGGGTGGCCACCTGAACCACATCATCAGGGAGGAAGGAGTGAAAGAAGAAAGAGAGAAAGATATGCCGAAGTGGAAGGCTCCAGAATAATGTCAACCAACTGGGGATCTTTAACCTGCACTGATATCACATCGACACCACCCGCATTCGAAATAGGGAGCTCCCACACAAATGCCGTTCTTAGGGTAATGCCAACTCAAATGGAAGTGGCGCGAGCAGGTGCCAGGTTTGGTGGGCTAGCCACACTGTGGATAGCGATCGCTAAACTTAGCAGGTTACAGTCAGTCCACTACGGCAGCTCTTTCTCTCTTTCCGCTTCCACTCCCTACCTTTTTTCACTTCCTTTATGAAAAGTATGGATCAGATGTCAACCAAGAAGTGTGACAGATACTGCATCTTTCCTTTCCTCTAGACCAATTTACAATTATACTAATAAACATAAGACCGCAGCTGTTTACTAGCGATATCAAGGCTCTGTGCGTAATTGTTACAACATGAAAGAAATCAATAAAATGTACATTGAAAGCAGCCTTGCTTCATATAAACAGAGCTATTGTCTGCCATTGATGAAACCTTCCAAAGTTTTTTTTTTTTTCATGTTGCTCGTAGACATTGGTGGAATACTTTGAGTAAGTTAGTTATGCATAACACCGACAGCCATGAACAAGGCCTAGCATCATATCCAGAGTGTTTAGGGCACTTGCATTATTCATTCATTATTCAGAATGGCTAAATTGTCCTCCGAATAAGCAGAGAAATAACCACATAAGCAGATTAAGAGCCAAAGTGCCAATCAAAATTTTACTATAATTTCACATATGTGCTACAGATGATCCCGAATATATCAAACTCGGATATATCGAATTACTGCTTATATTGACCTGTCTGAATGTCTCCTCGAAAATTCCACACAAAAGTATGGCTACATTGTTTGCGTTTATCGAACTGCTGTTAATGAAACATTCAAGATATCAAACTGAGCGCCATAAAGGGTGCTTCTGATAACGGGATATTTTCTATTCTTCTAAGAATCAGTCTTTGTTAGCTTCACAAGCAATAGGCACAAGAAGAACAAAAGTGCACGTGCTGGTCCCTTGGCTGCTACTCACCAGTGCCAAATCTATAGACGAAACCTTGGTCACTGAAATGTTTGATGTACATATGAGAATTTTCATTGGATTCTTTGTGCATTCCCACGTTCATTAGACAGTTTTAGTTTCACGTACGTGGAAGCTTCACGTATGTGAAGTGCCTACGTGTGACCAGTGCGCATGCGCAGAGCGTGAAGGGTCTGCGTGAGTTTCACGAACGTACGCGAGATTCGGATTTTCACGTTGATGTCCTCGCGTTGCTGGTGCACTCGTAGCATTGACGACATGGCGCACCCAGAGCACCCCCTTCACAGCGATAACAGCTTCTTCGCTAATCCCTCAACGCAATATCCTTGTTCTAAACTGTTGTATTTGCCTTCAATTTTCCAACCCTTAAGGTTCAAGCAATAAATCGCTTTTGTTTTCCAGATAGAAGGGCAATATTGAAGCTGTTAAGCCTGACGAAGTAGCGTTTGCTGTTGCCATAGCAATGGTCTCGCAAGACTGGCTTTGCTTGGACTCATCTTGTAGTATTAGAATGGCTATAACGAGGCTGGATCAATGGCTTGCTTTTGACTCGTCTTGTATTAGAGTGGCTGCAACAGTGTCTGCATTTGTTAATAAATGGCGCTAGGAATGACGTGCGGCATGCGTCACGAATGTGTAACTATGAGGGTTTTAAACGACATGCGCATCGGCTACATAGACTTCTCACGTTCACATATGTGAAACTAAAACTGTCTATTAGCCAAGCTTAACTTAGCTTACCATTTTGGGTAGAAATGGAAGCGTATGCCGCATTCTGTCATGCATGTTCAGCCCTAAGCTACAGAGGAGAATAGTACACTGCTAGCTCTTGCTAACAGGCAAAACTACCAAGAAAATGTGACCTTTAGCTTTTAAGATACACAAATTCAATTGAGCACCTGCTCCAACAGCAGTAAAATGTGTCGCGTAGTCCCACTTTTTTCTTTAGGATTACGCTAGCCCTATGGAGTCCAGTGGCGGTGCTCGCACCCAATATCAAATTATCAATATATCAAACTATTTTGCAATTATCAATATATCAAACTATTTTGCAATGCCCTTCGAATTCAATAGATCCGGCTTCAACTGTATTCAAATCACCGTATTTGCATGATTCCAGCACGCCCCCAACGTGCAGTAATATCTAACACCTAGAAACCACGAAAATAACCTGGTACCGATTCTACCGCGCACAAGAAATAATGCAGTAAACAAGCATCTGAAAACCGCTTAAAACACTTAATGGACGAAACTTGGCAGTTACAATCACAAGGCGCGGACGTCATAGGCTACTCACCGTCAAGTCACAGCTCTTTCTCACTGCCCACCGACCACAAAGGGTCATCCTCAGTACCACCTAAGGGGTTGTAAATTGCACGTTTTTTAAATGCACATATGACCATTGCTAGCGGGAGGGCTTTCCATACGCCGTGAATCCATCTCGAGTGTCGGTCTCCCGAGTATCGCTCTCTTGAGACCTTCTGAGGGCCTGCTCACAGAGCCAGTCGCTCTGTACACTGCATGCCTGGCGCTCATGAGATCCTTTATGGGCTTATTTAAGCCATGATAACATGATTTAAGTACACATCAAGCAGCTGGACAATGACCAAAAACCAGAGGCAGCTCACTGAAAGCCCACCAGCCTGTTGATGTTGATGATACCGATGACAATGCAGCTGGCCATGATTTATCAAGCTACTCAGTTTCAGGTTTTGAGATTTCGGTTTCAGTTTTGAGTCTGCAACGTGCACATATTTTTAGACGCTTGGTTTTTTCTTTTAAAAAAAGGTGTGCATTAGAATCATGCAAATATGGTACCTTCAAGTATGGAACGTCCAGTCCTGAATTTTCGCAAAGCAAATGCAATGGTGCGTAAGCATTTCTGTCCTGCAAATGTCCTACAGCCACACTGGCACTAAGCTCGACTGAACCAAGACTGGCAGCAAAACCATTGAGGATGGTGGTGTGAAACTCACAGCACAAGCAGGAGCTTCACAGCTGTGCCCGTGCCCAGACGGCGACCTTCAGAGATCCTGGACAGGCCTGTGGCAAAAGAAAACATGGTGCCAAGCAGTACTATAAAACTCTGTTCATTTCTGTCTGTCCAGGCAGTGCGGGCTCTTTGTCGTTTTTTTGTACGCCACTGGACTTGACTTGCACTTGTAAAGCAAGCTGCCCTGCTTGTATATTTTTTCATACGCCTTCTCCCACATTGCCACCCATCACAATCCTCTTTCTTCTGCCCTTCCCCAGAGCAGAGTAGCAGGCCAGATTTTAATCATTCTGGCCACCCTCTCTGCCTTTCCTACCAATAAAACAATCTATCTATATATCTGTATGTTTCAAACAGTTATCTTATGTTTTCACTGTGACACCTGTACAAGGGAGCTTATTTGAGGTGAATGGCTTTGTTGCGAGTTCGCCTGTGCAAAGAAAACATTACCAAGGGAGGCTTGGAGAAGAGAGCTCTTTGGAATATATGTCTTGAAGGGTCAAATGATTAGATGGGCCCAGCACATAGACATTTTGACTGCATGAGTTCACGGTTAAAGCTTGAGGAGGGGAACAAGGCACGCCTGCTGCCTTCATTTCTTCGTACCAGGAAGTAAAAAAAAAAGCCTGTTTACAGCATGAAAACCCAGTCGACATGCAATAGACCACAACAACAAAGAAGATATTTATGCCATGACCTCACTTTTGCTGTACACAAGGCAGAGAAAGGCATGAAGGATTTCAATTATGTGCAACCTGAAGAATTTGAAAACAGTGTGTAGATGCAAGTTGCCAATGTGTGTGTTACTTCACAGGCACAGTATGGTCCACTGCCAGAAGCCCTGGCCCCACGAGCCAATGAGAATAGGCTGCATCAGCTCATGTGCGGAAAGTGTAGGCAGTTGTGCTAACCGCGGATACCCCTCATGTCACTGGCTCTTGGCGTCTCATGTGGCAGCGCTTCACAAAGCCTAGCAGCCGCACGATCACATGTTCCCTTTAACAAAGGGCCATACTGTACAGATATATATCATGAACATCAAATGAAGTGTTGAAGAAAGCATTTAAATGCAAACAATAATGCAAACAATCACATTACTAGTACTATAATGGATACAATATTTAGGCAGGCTCATCATAAAGATAGAAAAGCAGTCTTTGTGCCCCCATACAGTCTACTTGATGTAAGATTGCTCTCCACATTTTAACTGCCTTGTTCATGTTTCATTTGAAACTGGTAGTAATAAGAACATGTCTACACCTGTGACAATGTGTATTCTAAATTAAAAAAAAAAAAAAAAAATGAATGTGATATAAGAAATGCCCGATAACCATTAATGATGAAAATGCTGCAGCTTATTTAATTTACTAATACATTGGACATCAGAAGTTTGAATTGGACATCAGAAGTTTGAATGAAAGCACTAGAGCAAAGAAAAAAAAGAAAAAGAAAAAGAGAAAAAGAACCAACTGCTGCTACAATTGCATTTGAGCCACCACTGTCTGTCACACTAGCAGATTTAATGTCATTTCAATTGAATGGAATTCAATGCACCAAATGCCTTTCGTTTCTTTCAGTGCTACACAGTTTCAGTGTATAGTGTCATTCGCAAATGATGGCAATTACGATAATTCAAAACAAAATACTGCACTTATGGATCATTAGCATACAAAAAAAAAGGCATTTGTGTAGATTTTAAGGTGGATTAAAACATTTCTGTGTGATAATTCAAACGTAAAACAGTATTTCCAGTTTTGCTGCAGCACTTTAGCCATTAAAATCCAAGCCAAGTGCCAAGTCACCCACAAATCCGGTAAGTGTAAACAAAAAGTACTATACGGCTGACAGACGGAGTGCGCATACACAGTGTGGAGAAGCACGAAGATGTGTAGAGCATAAAACCGGCATCCAAAACGTTAAACACATGCTCAGTTACAGCTTTAAAGAGTCCTGAAACGGTAATTTCTTCAACATTCTAGTGAAAAAAATCCATATACATAGAGATTAGGGCGACAAGTTCCGTTCCCCCCCCCCCCACCCATTCTTCCCCCCAAACCTCCCACATAACACAAACCTTCCATATATAATACAAACCTCCCATGTGATGTCATCGGGGCTTGCTGAGTGCACCCACTCATTGGATGCTCCCAAGTGATGCGGGAGGAATGGAGCGTATGTAGGGTGCCGTCACGGCTTTTATTTTTTTCTGTTATTTTTTTTATTGCACACTAGCGTGCATTGTGTTGAAGGGGAAAAAAAGAACTATCATTTTTAATCGCCAATATATTTGGTGTTAGTGATGCTAGCTTAAATATTTTTGCGCAGAGGAGAGGACTGATGGAACACCTATTAGATCGCCAATATATTTGGTGTTAGTGACGCTAGCCTAAATATTTTTTGCGCAGAGGAGAGGACTGATGGAACACCTATTAGTCGCGTGCATCTTCTAGTTTTATTAAACAGCTTTTCATCGGCCCTTTACATATTTCTGAAATAAATGCATAGAGAAAACCAGCTGGAACACACAACCCATAACGATTGAGAGTCGTTGGCATAACTTGGCTCATGCTGTGACCAAGAGTAATGCTGTTCTACAAGAGCCTGCAGTGCGAATTGCTTTAAGTTTAAATTAACATTTTTCAAAACAGGACTCAAGAAATATAATTTTAACTCTGACAGTGCGCAGAATATTTTTTCGCATTGCTTGTTTCTGTTGCGTATTTGGCATCAAGAATACACATCTGGTTTGCGATCGAATTCAAATAAACTCACTTGATGGCAAATCTTTCAACATAAAGACATTAAATGTTCTCGTGTAGTAGGTGAGCAATATTTTTATATTTCTTTTTACAATGTCATTTCATTCAAATTACATTAAATCTGCTAGTGTCACAGGGGTATAAAACACTCTGCTACTGCTCCAGAGCAGCTGTGTTTGAAACCGACCACGGCAGCAACAGCATTTTGATGGAGGTGAAACGCAACTACGTCTGTGTGCTGTGCGACCTCAGTGCACATTAAAGATTCCTAAGTGGCCAAAATTATTCTGGAGTACTCGCCTACCACACCTTTTCCTGTCTCTCTTCTTTAAGTTCCACCTCCTCTCTTCCTTTAGAGGGCGGCTCAGGTGTCCATGGAGATGTGTGACAGATACTGCACCTTTCCTTTGCTATAAACAAATTTATGTTTTTGAAAGTGTCATCTGACAACATAATCGTTAGGTAACAAACATAGCATACTGTCTGGAATACACATTCCTGGAGCCTTAGTAATCGCTGCGTTTTTTACCTGCAATAGCCATTATTTAGCTAACTGAAGGCTTTCCTGGATAACATCCTTGCCTGCCCTCCTCCTCTCTATCTTCAACTGATATAGCTGCTGTAGGCTGCACACACAATGTCTTGTGCACGCTTGATGCAACCGAATATAACATAAAAACATTTTTGCATCTGGTGAAAGAACCACAAAACCATTTAAAAATATACGCAAAATGAGATGTCCTTAAAAAGAAAAAAAGAAAAGAAAAAAAAAAGAAATAAAGAAACAAAAATGGTATTATGGTGTGGTTTGGTTTACGATTTTTAAGGTCCCAAAGCGACTCAGGCTATGTGAGATGCTGTAGCAAAGCGGTCCGAAAATTTTGGAAAATTTTTATGCAGGCAAGAAATGAAAGAAAATGCTCTTACTTTATTTGGAGAAACTAAGCACCCCTAAAGTAAGGCACCATTGCACTGACACCATTGCATGAGGTCAGGAAAAAGAAAATGACATCCAAAATTAGCCAAGTCTCACCGAATGAGGATCCAAATCCAGCCTGCGAGCTGCTGGAGCGGTCGCGGTTGCCGCCGCCCCGCTTGGTATTCTGGAGCCGGCGACGCCGTTGCTTCAGGCCACCTCCACCAGCGGGCTGCAGCCGCTCAGCTTCCCGCAGCAACGCTGACTCTGCATTTATTTGGACAAATCTGCAGCTGCTGCCAAAATTTGAGGTGTAGGTGTTCAACCGAAATATATACATTTCAGTGATGCCACACAAGCCTGCTGCTATGAGGAGACATGCATGCTCCATCCACTGGCAACAACAGACTATGTTGTGGGGAACAGCCATATTTCAGTTTTTTTTTTTCCTGGGCACATGTATCCATATAACTTTAGCTCACAATTGCACATACTCATACACTATTGAGAAAGCTATGAGGCACATGGAAGCAGCTTATAAGCCACAATTAAAGAAAGAAAGTGTGATTTATGTACTGAATTCGAACTGCCCAGAATGTGGCCCAGCCAGAATTCCCGGGTTATGAATTTGTTTTTAGTACAAAACTTTCATTGATTAGTTTTACCTTGCATTCTTCTTATTGACTTTTTCTTTGACTAAAATAAAAATCAATATAACTAGACCAACAGCTAGAAGTTTGATACAGCATATTGGACATAATGGTCAAATGCATTGACAGCCACTAGATGTACTGGGCTGATACATATATACAGCAAAACCTCATTGGTACAGTTTTGTTTTCAAATATGAAAAGAATGCCCGGGAAAACTTGGGGATACACATGAATCCCGTGTCCCATTATAACGGCTGCGCGTAATTATCATGCAAGTTTGCGTACACTGTTAGGGAGGACGATGCCAAGAGGGCACACCGCTGCCCTCCACTGTCTTCCAATCTCCCACAGAGACACCGCCGCAGGTTTCCCTCTTTCCTCCCAGTGTAACCTGGAGACCTCCTCTCTACAGTCCAAGACGAGCGCGCCTCTCGCAACTCTCTCAGGCGTTTTGGCGGGTGATCGCACCCGCGTGGTTTTAACTTTCCGCCGGGGAGACTGCTGCGGGTTATGAGTGCAAAGCCACGCGTGGTGAGCGGAACGTTCCTTTCTCCTTTTCGCGTGTGCTTCCCCCTTTTGTAGTGAAAGCTACACTACTGTAGGTTTTCAAGCTGTCTGCGTGACACCGTGGCAGGAGCTGCCAACTTGGGTCCCTCATTTCACATGGGAAGGTTATGTCAGATTCAGCCTGCCAGGACCTTGGTATTCACGTTACCCCTATAGGCCACTAAGGCACGTTCATGCGGCTTGGTTAATGCAGGGTTTTATCAGTGGGCTGGTAGCCTATGCCTTAAAGGCGGAGCTTAAATGTCCGCCATATTTAGATGCAATAAACTCCTTTACCACCACCACCTAAAATGCCGGTGGACTTTGATAACGCTGGTTTTGTTCGATGCAACGCTCGGTCGCCCAAAGCCAAAGCTTTCGCTCCATACTCGGTTCAGCAGCGTTGAACCCGTGTAATGTTTTTTATTTCACCCCTGTACACAAGCGGAACATTGGCTCACTACGGTGGTTGTATTTGAATGCTGCATTTTGTCATGTACCCAGGCTTAATGATGTTCTACTGTATATATCTACAATAAGCATGCTGACAGAAATAGCCATTGATATCGGTCGCATGTAAATGCACGCCTTGCACAGTTACTTAAAATTTGTTGGTGTGCCCTCTTAATTCTTTTAGTTTTTTACATTGCAGGTGAGCAGAGTTGTCCGCTTTGTTTCTGTGAACTTTTAAACATTGTGCAATGTGAAGCCCATTGTAGCTAACAATAATGCTAGCTCTAGCTTCCCTAATTCTCCACGGCTTTAGTGAAGGGCATGTATACATTCACTTGCAAGGCGAGTGTGCAGGTAGTTTTGTGAGCAATCTTTATAGGCAGTTTTTGACTCTTGGACATGACGACAAAAAAATGAAGTGGATACAGAACAGACAGCATCTGCGACCTGTGTAGGCTCTCAAAGATGTTAAAAAAAAAAGTGTAATCGCCAAGCAGCAGTTCGATACAATCAAATCACCCGACTAAGAGTCTCAGGTCCGCCGCCCATCACAAAATTATGCCCTGAATGATAGTACACAAAAAATGAAGCGAATCATATTCTCATCTGATTTTTTTTAGGTGGCACAGGTCTGCGTCAATAGCTAGGGCTTAGCGCTTGGCACTCATTCATGGTGACAGCACAGTATGTACAATCCTGTTAAGCTGACTTTGATACATCTGGTTCTTACAATCTAATGCCTTGGTCCTGTCAAAATCAAGTCGAATAAAGGGCTCCCCTTCTAAATTCAAACCCTGCATAATTCAAACAAATTTTCCATCCATTTCAAGTTATTGGAAGTCAACAGCACTGGTCAACAATCCAAACCAATACTTCTGGCAAGTAGCCACAAATGATGCACTGTGACTTACCGAGATCATTGCAGAAACCCTCCAATCCTTGTTGGGTGTTCTTCTCTATCACAGCTGCAAGAGGGAGACAAGGTGGCCGGTTTAGGGTGCATTGGAGACTTGCTCTGTTCTATGATGATCAACTGAGAAAGTTGGACACTTTTTGAGCCAGTAACTATCTGAACCAGTGCAGGTTTTTGCATCTTGAAACAATGCCAGAGACTGCATGGAGCATCATATGAGACAGCTCCGGACACAGCTTGGCCACTGAATAGGTACTTGAAATGAACATTCAAGTCTTGACACATGATGGACCCTTCTGCATCCCCCATTGTTATTTGAGCAAACGGGGACAGGGCCAGCAATCCCCCTATTTAAGCCAACTAAGGCCGGCTTGTATTAAGACAGCAGTAAAGTCTGCTAAGGCATGCTAGTGAGGAAGTAACAAACCACATAGCTATGAACGCAAGCTGAATGTCACTTTACAGAACACAACTCCATCTAAATTTCGTTCCAAGTAAAGTTTGATTATTTGCATTTTGTAGCTCCATGGCCTTCGATAGTCAGAAAAAAATGCATTTATTGCTGAAAAATTTGACACTGGAAAGATATATACTGTTTTCTGCCACTTGATTCAAGTGGAACTAATGTCAAAATTACGGGCTCTATGATTGCTGGCTGGCAGTGGAAGATAGCGCGGTATAGTCCCCAAAACCTGCCACTAAGAAGTACTTGATGTCATCACAGTTCGATTGTAATAACTTACCATGGTACCAAATATCTGTACTTAATTCTAGGCCCTTTCAAACTAATAACACTTTCGTTTTTCAATGAAAGTGGCTGATCCCTGATTAGTAAAGAGTAATCAAGCAGCATGTGCCAAGTGCATGTCCCCAGTATCCATCTAAAAACAGTTCTGCAACAGCAAGGACAGTAGATGAATGTACAGCGTATATACACCACTTACAAAAAGAGAAAATGAAGAATTGTAGTTATTTGTGCTTGTGAAAGGAAGCCATGAGCTCAGCGCAGCAAAGATAAATATGCAGCAGCTGGGAAAAACAAGCATGAACACAGTAGCTTCCTGAAGAATGCTACCCTAAGTACCAAGCAGGAAATTCCACGATCAGCTGTGCATTTGCAAAGCCACAATGAACCTATCTGGAATAATGCAACAGCACAGCTAAAAAGTCTCGATTTTAAGTGGTTCTGT